>NW_026526969.1:15340676-15940676 GCF_024362965.1 Panthera pardus
CGGCAGCAGGCAAGGGCCTGGGGGGACGTGGCCCACCGTGTGTGTGGGATGGGACCCTGCCGGCTCGAAAGGGACCAGGGGCTGCTATCTCAGCTGGCATCCGAGCTGCTCAGCTCTGGTCCAGCGGCAGAACACACCCTGGAGAGGAAAGGGCTGCCTGGCCAGGGACCTTCTTCTGTTGTCCTGAGCAGAGCGGGCTTGGGGAGTCACTCTTCCGAAGACTGTGGCCTGGATGGTGGTCTGCACCTGGGTTCGTCTCTGGTGCTCGTGCCCATGAAGGTTGTATGGAGGACATTCCGTGCCTCAGGGGGCTTCCCCAGACTCCACCTGGCCTTTTCAGGGACGCCAGCTCCCACCGCCCCTCAGCCCCTGTTCTCCAGGCCTAGCTGGCCGCACAGGCCTGGGTCCCGGGCCTGCAGGACTCTTCACTTGGGGAAGGAACCCACATGAGCGGAAGGCCGAGGGCCACAGTGACGGTCCTCTGCAGCTGCAGGTTTTCACCCCACACCGCGTGGAGGGCAGCGGCATCCACGGGGCAGCGGCAAGCTGCTTAAGCCCTAGTGTCACTGGAGCCCAAGTGACACAAGAGAGTTCATTGGTCCGCTGGGCCCAGGCCAGCAGCTGTCCATACCCAGAAGGGACTCCACGCTAGGACCGGGATCCAAGTCAGGAAGGAGCTAGAAGGGCAGGGGCTCAGGCCGTGGTGGGCAGATGGCCGGACGGCCAGGCAGTGGCCAGGCTCAGGGAAGGAAGTCTGCAGGCGGCCACCTCGCTGTACCCTGCCCGGCTGGCCGCAGAGCAAAGGGAGCGGTGCCCCTCCCTTCTGACACTCCCCTTCCCCAAAAGACAGCCTGGTGGCCACTTCCCCTGACACCCCTGTCCCATCTCCCACCCAGGCTTCCTGTGGTCCTAGCCAGGGCTTGCTCTGGTCCCCTGAGCCAGGGGCAGCCCCTCCCTCAGAGCCTCGGGAGCCTGAAGACTGGGAAGGGTTAACCCTCTTTGTTATCTCTCCTTTTAATCCTCAGATGGGCCAGCGGCTCACGTTGTTCGGAACTGGTAGAGAGAAAGCGTTAACTATTATCTGCTTCTAGCTGACCATCTGCTGTTGCAGAAAATTCAAAACCCTGGAGATCTACTTATATCCACATCGTAAACGAGAAAAGATGTTTTAATTAAGGGAAATCAGGTTAACTTAGCTCTAATTTACAAGCCGCCTGCCTAATGAATTGTCTGGGCTGCTCTCTCTTTGTAGAGAGTAAATCTGAGGATCCTTTCCCTCCGCAGTTCAGACACTAATTAACTAACCAAGAATTTTAGTAGCACACCCGCCTGTCGCCTAATAGTTTTACCTAAAGCCAGCCCGGTCATTGCTTGTACAAATTGCCAATTAAATGTGATTGATATAATGAAATTGGATTGTATTTTCACTTGCCTTCTCCTGTCCCCCCTCATTCTGCGTCGCCTGGCCTCTCTGTCAAGGACCTCGGGCACACACAGCACCCCCTCACAGCAAAGCCAAACAGAAGCGGCCCCCCAGCTCGGCGGAGCGCGCATCCGGCCCCGAGAGTGGCGCCAACGCCGGGGCTGTGCAAGCTCCCGTTAAACCAACATTTCTATTAGTTGAAGTTAACAGGCATAATCTTGTTTCCAGATATTTATCCACGTACCAAGGGCTGTAGTTACATGTTTGAAGTTAGGGGGGGAAAGTGAAAGATCTAAGCAGCCATTCTAAAAATACATTAACAGTTTCCAAAATCTATATCGCTGCTTAATTAAATATGTTATCCTGTTTATAGGATCTGTGGCTAATTATTTAGAGTCATTTAATCTACTCAATTTGCACGTTAATTAAGCAGCCTCGGTTTGCAGAGCGCGGCCGGCGGCTGGGAGGGAGGCAGCGCCGCCTGGCGGCCGGCCCGGGTTGCGCGCGGCTCGCAGTCGGCGGCCGGTCCTGCGCCGCTGGGCTCCGCCGACCGGCTCGGGAGAGCGCGGCCGGGGAGGGGCTGTCCTGCGGGAAGCTGCGGGGCGCCCGGCCCGGCCGACCGGGGTTCGGCCGCGCGATTACTTATGGGGAGAGGGGCTCATCCGTCCACTCATCCCCCCACCCCTCTTCCGTCCCTCCCCAGGCGCGGGGAGGCTGTGGTTGCGAGCCCAGGGGCAAGGTGGCGGCTGGGGACAGGCCCCGGGGTGGGGAGGGGGCGCGGGGCGGCGGCGGCCCGGCCTGGTTAACCGGGAAATGATGGAGTCGCGCCCCGCCCCCGCACTCGCGGCATAATTGTTTTCCCTCGCCCGTCCCCATCTGTCCCTCTCCGCCCGTGTGTGTTTTGGCCTTTGTCTCGCTGCCCTGTACTGACACCCTCTTTCAAAGACCACTTCTGTCGCCCTCCGCCGATCTCTTCTGCCCCATTAACCCATCGGCACGAGGCTCCGGCAACAAAGCCCTGAAACGGCACCGGCGCGCGAGCCCCTCCATTGTGCGCCGCTGACCCTGCGGCCGCGGCCCGCTCAGCCCGGCCCGGCGGCCCGACGGCGCGGGGCGGAATCGGCCTTGATGAGAAGCAGAGGAAGTCGTCGTGTCCGAGCCGATTCCGCCCTCAGTAGAGCGGGGACTAGGGCCCACGCTGCCCTTGGCAGGGCCGCAGCGCAGCTGCCGCCGCGGGAACGGCCGCCCACCGGGTGGGGGCGGGAGCTAATCCGCCCTCAGCACCCCCCCCCCCCCCCCCCCCCCCGCGTCCCTGCCTGGACGTGAAACTGGCAAGCAGAGAGAAAACGCGGCTGGGAGGAGAGAGGAAGGCCGTCCCCGAGGCCCGATAAACAAAGACCAGTAACCTGTTCCTAGGCCAGGGCCGTCTCTCCTCCTGACTCCATTTTCCTCCCGGAGAGGGAACCCCCGGCCCACCGTCCTGGGAGCGCACCCACTCTTCTGGGGGTGCTGGCTGCAGGGAGCAGACCTCGGAGCCAGGCCTACCTCAAAGGCCTTCTTGCGCACAGTCCCCAGCCCAGGAGGAGGGCCCACCCAGGGACCAGCTCCCCAGGTGGCATCTGAATTTGTCCTGTGCCAGCCAGGGTTCAGGGAGGCCAAGCCACTCCTGTGAGGAGCCAGGTTGCCCTCAGAAATGCTGCCCATGCTTCTGTGTGCTGCTCCCCACCACTGGGACTTGCTCGCAGCTCTCAGATGGCGGCTGGGACAGGTAACTGTGGAGGCCAGGCCCCCCCCCGCTTGCGTTCCGCAGCTATGGTCTGTCCTCACTCTTCTGGGACGGTCCTCTCCCAGGAACACCGTATTCTGACCTGTGTGGCAGGAAGAAGGTGGCCTATTGCTAAAGAGTTGTCCACACAGGCCACCGGAGAGTCACCTCTCTCCAACATGGGAATTGCAGTGACAGCAGGGGGCAGGGGCCCGCCAGTGCTAAGATGCCCACACACGCACACTGATGATCAGTGTGGCCCTGACGCCAGTCTCCTGAAAAGCTCCCCTCTTTTTAAATTTTTTTTTAAATTTTTTAATGTTTATTTATTTTTGAGAGGGAGAGAGTGCCAGCCGGGGAGGGGCAGAGAGAGAGGGAGACACAGAATCCGAAGCAGGGTCCAGGCTCTGAGCTGTCAGCGCAGAGACTGATATGGGGCTTGAACCCACAGACGTGCGATCATGACCTGACCGGAAGTCGGACACTTAACCAACTGAGCCACCCAGGCGCCCCTTTTAAATTTTTTTTTTAACGTTTATTCATTTTTTGATAGCAAAAGACAGAGTGTGAGTGGGGGCGGGGCAGAGAGAGAGGGAGACACAGAATCCCAAGCAGGCTCCAAGCCCCGAGCTGTCAGCACAGAGCCCGACGCAGGGCTCGAACTCGCGAGCTGTGAGATCATGACCTGAGCAGAAGTCGGACGCTTAACTGACTGAACCACCCAGGCGCCCCCGGAAAGCTCCCCTCTTTATTCACCTGGAACCTACTTGCTCTCATTTTCTACCTTACAAATGTTGATCCCGTGGCGAGGCGATGGCCCCTTGCAAGGCCATCCTAGGACACACCAAAAGTGTCCTCTGGGGGATGAGACGTTACATGTCCAAGCCAGGTAAAACGGGTCCCAGGTTCCATCTCTGCCTAGTTACCTTCTTGTTAAAATTATCTGAGAGCTTGAAATAAAGAGACTGCATGAAAACAAGAATGGACATATTACAACTGCCCAAGGTCTCCTACAACTCCTCCAGCAGGAACTCCCGCAGCGGGCCTCTCCCTGCCCAGGCCCCATCCCTGCTGTTGAAGGAGGAGAGCTCTCTAATTCTGGGGAGGTTTACTGCTTTGTACTGCTGATCTGATGCAAGGGGAACTATTACTCCTTTTGGAGATTCTGGTGGTTCCCAAAGTGCAGGGACAACAAGGTCCACCTTGTCTCCCTTCTTTTGCCTAAAGCCAAAGACACATTACAAAGTTGTTCCCATGGAGTCTTTATAGGTCAATTTTACAGTGCATCAAAAGTACAAGTCCTTTATCTACTTCTGATAAACTTTAGAATACAAACCCAAGGCCTGACGCGTGGAGTCTCCAGCGTTTGGCAACATATGAATCTCTTAAGGCAAAACAAAACCAAAAAACAAACCATACTACAGACCCCAAATGGACCTAAATATCTATCAGACCTACGCTTCACCTGCAGGGTCTCGGGGCCACCGCCAACGCAGGGGTTTCAGAGCTCCTTCCTCACTACAGGGTCCTCGTGCAGCTGCTGGGCTGTGGGCGCTAGCTCCTATGTATCCTCAGTGCAGCATGGGGACTCAAGGTCTCAGTACCTATAGTGAGGCCAGCGAGAAGAGGGGTGTATATTCTTCTAAGTAACTGCTTTATTGAGTTATCATTGACACATCATTGAATTCACGCTCTGAAGTGGGAAATTCAGTGTTTTTAGTGTATCCACAGAATTTTGTAACCATCCCCATTCTCTAGTTCCAGGACATTGTCATTGCTCCCCAAAGAAGCCCCGTGCCCATTAGCAGTCACTCCCCATCCTCGACCCCTCCCCCGCAGCCCCTGGCAACCACTAATCCACTTTCCGTCTCTATGGATTAGACAAGGATAATTTTGCAAAAAGAAATTCTACCAGTCTGGAAAGGCGTGTTTAAATGAGGAATGTGGGAGTAAGGCCTGAAAACACTCTCTCTGTGAATCAACACGTTCCTTGGGAGACACAAGGAGAAAATGTCACCAGGGGGCCAGAAGTAGGGGATGAAAACTCTATGGCTGCTGGTCCTCAGCCCAGAGCGTATGTTTTAGAAATCAGCACCCTTTTTCTTCTCAGAGTTTATAGCTTTGCTTTTAAAATCGCCTCTGACCCCTCTGTGGTCTGTCTGCATCTGTGGGCGCCGGCTTCGTGGCGGAGACCGTGGCTCTCCTTCCACTTCAGCCCCACAGCACTAGATGCTGACATGTGGGCAGCTTGGCACCCAGTGTGGTCAACGGGGAGGCTCCGCAGGCCCAACCCGCTTTCCTTTCTCCCCAGTCACGAACACCCGATCCGAATCTGACGGCCGTCTCTCATCCCTGTGCTTTGTCAAGTATGATTTGGATTTTAATGCATTTAAGAGGCTCAGTTCAGAAAATGCCATTTTGTTTTCTCTGAACAAAAAATACTTTTGAATTCAACCTATTTTTAACACCAAATCTTGCCATTATCCCATTCTTTACAAGCCCAGACTCCTAGCAGTCACCGCTTTGGGTTTCTAATGAGTGTTTTCTTGATTTACAGCAGAAATGAGCAGTTATCTGCTAATAACCCATGAGTCTGAAATTAAAAGGGATACAGAAAATAAACCAAATTGCAAAGATCAGCTCTTGTTAAATAAAGTCTTTGTGAAAAGACATATAACAACATTTTCATGCATCAGATCAACGACACGATGGGCTCATCATTCGAGGGCTGCGATTATTTAGAATCACTTAGCAGCTGCGAGCAGCTACCCTGTGAGTATCTAACGGACGTTTGTTAATTAATTCTCAGCACAGCCCATCCAGCTACTTTATACACAGAGAAACTGAGGCCGGGGGAGCGGCAACTGGCCCTCGGACGCCCATGGCCTCCTCCCTCCTGCTTCTTTTGACCCAGGACCATCCAGTGCCATCAGCTCGTCCCTGCCTGTGATTTACAGCAGCCGGCGCGGCAAGACTGCACTGGAGACATGCGTAAGCGAAGGCATTGTTACAGGACTCCTGCTCCTGCCGCCTTTGGCTTTCCTACAGAGTCAGATGTCAGTTATGTTCCATCCCCCAGGAGAAAAAGAAGAATACTCAAGGCGGTCTGAATTACCTCTAAGTTAGTGGGTACAGCAGTCATGAGTTCCAGAGTGGCAGGCGTAAAAATGCATGGAGCAAGGCGGCCGGTTTACAAGGACAAACTGCACACTGGTTAGAGCCATTAGCACAGGCTGGAGCCTACCAGTGTCACTGTGGATGACGGCTAGGACACAGAGGGGTGTTTCCTCACCTGCTTTCCCATCCCGGCCACCAGGGTGTCCCCAGGCCCCTCTCAGGAGCATAGGAGACTGCTCATTGTGGCTTGCTGTTGTTCTCATTAGAAGAGCGAGCTTTCATTTCCAGAGACACAGACAACAGTGGGCAAGAACAGTGAGCCCGGGAGACCCCAGGGAGAGGACTTCTGTCCCAGGAGCACAACTGTCCCAGCCTGTCGGGCTCACTCACCCTGGTGGGGGCAGACCAGCCCCCGCAGAGCCCTTCCAGCACCAGTGCCTCGCCAGCTCACATTCAGAACTCCTTTGTTACCTTCCCCGGCTCTCCGATGACTGTCCCACACACTGTTTAGAGCGTCCCACAGGCAGAACAGGCCATTCTAGGGGTGGTAGGAGGCAGAGCCTAAGTCCTTCTCTTGACTCGGCTGATTAGAGGCTGCAGGACCTGTCTGATTCCTGGGACCAATAAGAAGTGGGATGGAGGGATGAGGTCTCCACTCCCATTCTGACCAGTCAAACGGGCCAGGGTGAGTTGCCAGAAGAGGCCCACGGAGGCCCAAGTGTCCTCAGGGGACCTCAGGGCCCAGCGCATTCCGGAGCAGAGGCTGGGCCTGCAGAAGTGAAACCAGCCTCCCTTGCGGGGCGGCAGTGGCCCCTGTGTCGGGGTAAAAACACAAGCCCTCGCGTCCCTCCCGCTGCTGAGTCATGTTGGAGCAGTCTCTCAACCTCTCTGGCCCGCCCCTTCTCAACCCTGCTGCAGGGTGAGCTGGCAGTGGGGCCAGAGGTGCTCGTGGGGGCAGAGCTGGAAATACCAGTGCTTTTGTTTTAAAGAAAAGTAGAGGCAGTTTCGGCTTGAGATGATCCCCAGCTTCTCTAGGGACCTAAGACTTCTTAGATCTGGAAACAGGGGAGGGCATCACGCTAAGTGAAATCGTACATTCGTGAAATTTGTCACCAAAGGACAGATACCATATGCGTCTGCTCACATGAGGTTCTCCGATGAGCCAGATTCAGACACGGGAGGACACGTACCGGGACCCACTCACACACGGTCCTGGGGTCGTCAGACTCCCAGACACAGACACGGGCGGAGGTGGGGGGTGGGCTGGGGGAGCAGGTGGAGGTCAGTGTGTAATGGGGACCGAGTCGCAGCGTGGGGATATGGAACATCTTGGAGATGACCGTGATGATGGCTGCACAGCAGTGTGAATGTGCTTAATGCCCTGAATCGTACACTTAAAAATAGTTAAAATGGTAAATTTTTATGCTGTGCATATCTCTCTACAATGAAGAAAAAAACAGTAGAGGGGAGGGATAAAAAACTGGTGATGGGTACATGGGGACTCAAAAGCTCTACTTTTGTTCACAGTTGAAATTTACCATAATAATTAAAAACATTTTTAATGTTTATTTTTGAGGGATAGAAAGAGAGAGAGAAAGAGAGACGGAGGCAGAGCACTAGTGGGGGAAGGGCAGAGAGGAGACACAGAATCCGAAGCAGGCTCCAGGCTCGGAGCTGTCAGCACAGAGCCCCATGCCGGGTTCCAACACACCAACTGTGAGATCATGACCTGAAGCGAAGTCAGACTCTCGACCGACGGAGCCCCCCAGGTGCCCCTACCATAATAATTTTTAAGAGACTTCTCGGGTTTTCCCCAGGAGCGGCTGCTCTCTCTCCCCACAGATGGAGCCCCTGCAGATGCCCAGGCTCAGAGGCCCCCACGCGAGGGCAGGTGTGGGCGACGGGCAGAGTCCAGGCAGCGGGTGGAACAAGGAACAGGCCGAGGGATGCCCCTCGCAGGCACCTGCAGCTCTCCCTCCTGCCCCAAGGCCTTACTTCCGGACTAGCCCTCCTCTCCCCATCACTCCGGAGAGGCAGTAAGGACAGTGCAGGGAGGGCTCCGGACCGCCCCCGGAAGCTGGTGCCAGTGCCCGGGGAACAATGTCTCCGCCAGTGCTGCTACAGAGACCCTTGCTCTGCAGGGGCCCTGGGGGTGGGGGTGGGGGTGGGGGTGGGGGGAGGAGGCGCGAGCAGAGTTAGTGATCCCCTGGGGTCCGTCTGCTCGAGCACTTCTCTAGCGTGCAGCCCATTCCCGAACAGGCTGCCTGTCCCGGGACGTCGCTTCTCACCCGACTGTCCACCACGCCTGGGATCTGTCTGCTTACCCTGAGCAACAGGCTGCCGTGAGCCCGGCAACGCCAGCCCGAGATGGGGGCCTCATGAACTCAAAGCTCCCGCTTTTCCCCGTGCCTTCAAAGCCAAGTGTGTCTTTGGGTTTTCTTAGAACCCTCTCCCTAGTTATTTTCTCTGTGAATGTATCACTGTATTTTGGTATCAGAGCTGTCGACAAGACCTCTTTATATTGGATAAAAGTATCCGAATAATTAAAAAATAGGCCATCACACAAGGAGAATTAGTTAAATGTTCAAGAAAATTTCCAACGCACAGCATCAAGTGGGAACCGCTCATCACGGGCATCTTCTTCCCTCAGCGGCTGGGGAAGTGGGGCAGAGACTGTCCCTTCATCTGAGCTTCCTGGTCCCTAGCCTCAGCTGTTTTATTAATTTTTTTTATCTACGATTCTAAACTACTACTGCATTTATTAGAACAATAGAGAAGCTTATTGAGGTTGTATTTTTATTAAAATTTCTATTAACTTTTGCTATCAGTGCGGTTGTAGATTAATTAATTTTTACTACTTTTCTACAGCAAAAAATATTAGAGCCGATCCCAAATTACTTCCAATGTGAAAGAGGCCAGATCAGAAAGAGAGCAGTTCCACAGGCATGATCCGCAGAAGCACGTTTGGGCTGGGGAATGGCCGTGACGGGGGCGGGTCGCTGGCACGGCAGGGTCTCGCCAGAGCGAGAGAAAAGCTTCCTCTTTGTCCAGGAGCGGTTGAGGGGAAGTTCTGCTTGGATCATGTGCTCACTGGTTCTCACACAGAAACACACAGTTTGCTCTTTTCCTGAAGTTTTTTGTGGAAAGGTGTATGGTTCTATGAGACGTTGTGGGAGGGTTTTTTAGGGGAAATTCACCACGTGAGAGTGAACATCATTTGTGCGTCTACCGCATTGTGTACCCACCGCCTCTGACCGGTTCCTGAACACTCCGTCTCTAAGAAGCCCGCCCCCCCCCCCATTTCCCACCCCCTGGCCCCTGGCACCCACTGATCTGCTTTCTGTCTCTGTGGATGTCACAGAACTGGACCCAGAGAAAACGTGGCCTTTGTGTCTGGCGTCTTTCACTGGGCATCATGTTTTTGAGGCTCGTCCCTGCTGTCAAGTGTCAGAACTTCGTGTCTTTCCACGGCTGAGTGATGCTCCGTGTGTGTGGACACCACGCTCCTCGTCTCCACTCGTCTGTCGTCCGTCGCGGACACACTCCTTCCCGCCGTGCACTACCACGAACACTGCGCGCAGCTGTCTGTCTGGAGCACTTGTTCTCAGTTCTTCCGGGAGTCTGCCCCGGGGGTGGAGCGGTGGGGTCACGTGGGGCCTTGAGGAACCCCCCCCCCCCCCCCAGACATTCCTCCTCTTTCAGTCTTTGCTGGTCAATCTGCTCCCCTCCGGTCCAGTTAGGGGACTGAAGACGGGACGTGCAGAGTCGGTGACCGGTGACGGCAGCTGCCCGCCGGAGCAGGAATGTGGGACGCAGACTGGAGGGTCCTTCGCGGCTCTTCATGTGGCTTGATATTTCCTAAGATGCCAGCACGCGGTTGTCAGAATGGGCATCAGGTCACCCGAGGATGTCTTCTGGCAGAGGAGGGCTATCACTGTTGGCCACATCTATTTTTTTCCCCAGACCTGCTTCATTTTGAACTATGTTAAAATCTTCTAACACTCCAGCTGCAAAGACCCAGCAATACACAACCGAAGGTCAGGCGAAGGGGAGGAGGGCAGAGTGCCAGCCTGTCCTGGGCCGGGCCCTTTCACTCCTGTTGATGCCCTGGAAAGATGCATTTTACCACCCCTCGGTTTCACACATTGAGACGCCCGAGCAGAGAGATTAGGTAATGTGCCCAGCGCTAGCAATGGGCAAGGGAGCCAGATTGGAGACAGGCCTGCTTTCGTCCAAACCCCATAACCGGAGAGGGAGAGAGTCAAGCTCAGACTCCCAAGAGGAGGGAGGAGGGGCATGCCCGGCAAGTGCTCCCGCTCGAAGGGAGACAGGAGCTCAATAAATAATAAGCAGACGTGAGGGTGGCCTTCACTTCCTGTGGCATCCCGGCCAGCGGCATTCTGACCCACGGGGCACCACCACGTCGTTCCAGACTTCTCCTGACCATGGCTGTCGGCCGGGGGCAGCGCGGCCAGCCTGCCGCTTCTTGCTTTACCTCCAGCACCTGGCCACGGCACGACAGTCCCAGACCATCACCTGAAGGTACCAACCAGCTGCGTCTCCCTCCGCTGAACTTTAGTAAAAGACAGCGAGGCGTGAATGATTGAAATCAGGGCCAAGGTCTGGTGCAGAAGGTGCCAGACTGATGAGCTGGCAGCGAGCCCTCAGGCGGGCAAGGGTGCAGAGGGTCTGGGAGGCGGGTAGAGAAGAAAGCGAGCAGGCGAAGGCAACCCGGGCCACGGGCCGCCCGTCTTCGGCGTGGTCTCGCAATCCTCTCCCGGACGAGCGCGACACCTCCCGCGCGAAGTGCAGCCGCCGGTCCACAGCGGGCCTCGGGCCCGAGGCACATCTGGCACCCAGGTGTTTGGACTTCAATCTGGCAACCGGCCAGCAGGCGAGGGTTCCCTCTCTTCCCTCCCTCTGACCCCCCCACCCTCGGTGCCACCCAAAGAACAACTTGGAGTCGTTGCCGTAGTTAGAAGCAGCCAAATGGCAACGCCACTTCTGCCTGAAAACCCAGGCTCGGTTGGCAGCCCTCTCTCTTCCCTCAGCTTGGCCTCCTTCTGCTCGTGCCGGGGTTTTCAGGGGAAGGGGTTGGGAGGCTCTGAGCTGATGTTTCCAACGCTCCGAAAGCAAGCGAACTGCCTAATGAGAACGTCGGGAATGAGGGGGGTCCGGATTCCACAGAAATCATGGCCCAGTGGAGGTGGATGTTGTCGGCAATGTTGTAAAGAGACACTTTCTTTCATCGGTTTTCCCGTGCTCCGGGACAGAAACTTCCCTCTTGGAGCCCGCGGGCCAGGATGTGGCAGGGGGGGGCCGACTGGCTACAAACATGACCGGAAAACAGTGGTGTCGCCGCTGCTTGTGCTTCTCTCCAAACGCTCACAGACAGCGAACGCCACTCCCTGCCGTGCGCACAGGCGCTCAGACTTCAGAAAGGCCGTCGCCCGCCGCATCTGCAGTGGTCTCTCTGAGAGACAGCCATCCCGAGAAGCTCGCTCAATTGCTAGATAACTAATTGCAGAGAACAGACTGGAGCCTGCTGGAGGGTGAGTTACTCCTTCGGGCAGGAGGGAGCTGAAGCTCGGGGCCACGAGGGAGCCCAGGGCAACGATTTGTCTGTCATGGCTTGGAAGCGTAAACGCAGTTAGGAAAATAAGCGCCAGCTCATATGCACGGGACCAAAAATAAATTAGGACAGGCCTAAAAGAGATCAGGCTGGCTGCCAACCGAAGATACAGGGGCCTAGAAGAGAACTCTATAGACGTGATCCTGTTTGGTTTCGTGAGGTTCTCCAGGGAAACGTTCTGTAGTGGATTTCTGGGTGTTTGTTCCTGATGTTTTTAAAAATGAAATTCGATCAACACGTGTCGGTTGCACCTCCACAGTGAGTAAGGTATTGTTTCGGGTGCAGTAATTGGGAGCAATAAAGGGATAAAGAGAACAAGGAAGGAAAAGAAGATTCCAGTGATCACTGCGCATGGAAGCAAGGTGGGGACAAGGAGAGGTGACAGAAGGGGGTGTGAACCAAGAGGCTGAGGACAGGGGTATGGAGACACAGGAGGCGTGAGTGGTCCAGCAGGGAGCCCGCAGGCATCCTCCAAGGATAAAGAAATAGAGGCAACACGGCAGAGATAATGCCTGAGAATTTTACAAAACTGATTAAATTATACCTTCCTGGATTCACAAGACTTAAGACCCAAGCAGGATAAAAGAGATCCCTGACTAAATAAGTTATAGTGAAAACCACAGGTTACCAAAGACAGAGAGACGACCTTGCAAGCTGTCAGTGAGGCAGCAACAGTTACCGACAGCCGGGGGCAGGGACAGCAGACTTCTCAGCTGCAAAATAGAATCAAAGACGTGATGGAACGAGATCTTCCAAAGGCTGCGCGAACCTTCTAGTGCACAACCGTCCACACCTCGCTAAACCAGCTCCAGGTAAAACGAAGACACACAGACATGTTCCAACAGGAACCCTTACCACCACCTGACCTTGCTGAAAGAACTAAGGAAATGAGGCAATTCTGGAAGGAAGAAGTGACACACAAGGTGCATTAGTGAAACTGACAAAGCAAACGTGACGACACCTCAAGAAGCACTGACGATCCAACATGCGATAATGCCAAGGGCGTACTGGGTGGTTGGAAACCAGATGGAAACACGACTCTGGGGGGCAGTAATGGTTCTAGACACTACAGAACCAGCGGGCCGTGAGGCAATGCTGCCATAAAAGATACAAAAGACACAAGATCACAAAAGATAAAAGAGGGACATTCGTTAAAGAGGACATAATGGAACACGAAAAATGAATAAAAATTCAAGACTTTATTGCCAAACACAAGATACTTGAACACATTCAAAACGTGTGGTGCAGATTCATGGTCAATACTGACAAACGACTGATTTATTTTGTGGACTTGTCTTCCACGTCTTCTGTTCTTGGTATTGGGCACTGTTTTGCTTGTCAGTCTGTTTCCTCGTCCGGCATCACACTGCCTTTTCCACTAAAATTCCTTCCTTCGTTAAGAGAGGCACCAGTTTCTAGATACGAGGGTGCGTACTGGAACTGGGCTTTTGCTATGCTGTGAAAGCCATCCACGCTGTTGTGTGTTCGTGGCCAACTGTCACATGTCTGCTGATAGATGCTCCAAAGTTCCACGGGAAATGTGGTCTGAACACCCCGTGCGGCTGTGTAGACCATCAGGAGGGCTAAGATCTATATAATATAAAAGTGGGAGTCCTGCACCAACAGAGACCAAACTGTGAACCAGTCTGATGGAACCAAATTGTCAAACTGAACTGTCAACAATTATTTTTTTACCTTCTATGGCAAAATTGCCTTATGGCCAATTAGTTGTGCAGCAAAAATGTCTATGGAAAAACGTGCTTGAGGCAAAGATGTCTATGGCAAAGATGCTGACACCAGAAGGGCCGGACACAGACAGTGACACGGAGCGAAGGTGACGGCGGTTGCAAATGAGGCAACCCCCGGTCCTTGTCTCGGTCGGGAGGAGGGCCAAGATTCTGATTGATTTTAGACCGGTAATTCAGGTAGTATGTTAAAAGTTAAGCGTGCCCCAAAAGCCACAAGGATAATTTTGTAGTGGTGATTCACAGCTTCATTCTGTATTTACGTAAGCTGACAAGTACACTGGTTTAGAGGAGCACAAGTGGGATGTGGTTGACAGCAGTGTGGGTGACCTGGGGATGCCGTGACAGTGGAACATGAATAAGCTTTGGGAACACGGCCGGGGGAACACACAGCAGCTGGATTTCAGTTGGAGAAAGATGCTGAAAATATCCTCCTTCAAGACTTCGGGATTTTTTTCCCCACACCACCCTTGAGCCCTAGATCAACGAATGCTGTGAACACCCATAATTCTCTTTCAAATATTCAAGTGATACCGAAATCTATGGGCAGTATTTAAAATGAAGTCACTGTGTCGTGTCCTAGAGACCATCTTATTTTCTGAAACTAAAATGCAGCTGACTGTGTCTGCTTCTGTGCTGTTCTCTTATTGATGCTGTAAATCATCTTTTTAAATGAGCACAGGTCACGAAAGCTGGAACCCAGGGGCTCCAGCCCAGCCCAGTTGAGGCAGACGATGCCTGGGAATTTGTGAGAACACATACTATTTTTGAACTTGCCAAAATAAATCCTGGGCTCGTCACACAGCCCAGAAAAAAAATCCTGATCCCTGACTACAAGAAGCTTCCCTTTGTCCATAGAATCAGAGTTACTGGGAACTGAATTGTTCTCAGACATGCTTAGCCAGAGTGTGTGTGTGTGTGTGTGTGTGTGTGTGTGTGTGTGTGTGTGTGTGTATGTGAGAGAGAGAGAGAGAGAGAGAGAGAGAGACAGAGAGAGAGAGAGAGAGAGAGAGAGACAGAGAGGGAGGGAGAGGGAGACACCTCTGGCAAAGCCCAGGGGCTGCCAGGCTGGGATGTGGAAACACATGCGTGCTGTCTCAGGGTCATTTGCCTGGCTGCCCCGGCCCCAGATGTCAGGGGTCTGAAGCAGAAACGGAGGAGAGGCCCCACCCTGGGTCGGCATGGCACTCTCCCCTGGGCCTCTGGACAGCCTGATGCCATTTACTTCACATTTATATTTATTATTTTGGAGTTCAGAGCAAATTACTTGACTAGTCTGAATATTAAATCGAGTCTGTTCACATTCAGTCAGCCTAAATCGCTATCAAAATTTTATCCCCTGCTCTCTTCTCTCCATTATGTGTCATCAGAAAGGGTTTATGAGCATTGCTAAAATCTGAATGTGGCAGGTCTCTCCATATATCTGCTCTCTGCTACTGTAACTTACACACTCACATTGCAAGACCCCCTCCCCCTCCCTTGGGTCTAAATAGGGCTTCAAGCCTTGGAGAGAATAAGCTGCTGCCCCCTTCAGGTTAAATGTAAGGTGGCTTCTTGCTGTTGCGTAACCCTGTCCTGCACAACCCTGCACAACCCTGTCTTGGTTAAATTTTCACATTGTAAGGAATCACGTTCAATGGCACGGCAAGTCAAGGTCCAGTACGTGAAGTCCACTTGACCGTGGTAAGCGCAGAGCGTAGGCGCCTTTTCTACTGCTCCACATTAATGAAGCTCTGCTGGATTGGAGCTTAGTCTTTTCTCCTCAGGGCCGAGCCTAAGACAACCAGGGCGCCTCTGTTCTCGCCACACTCTGCGCAACGCCCCCGTGGCAGTTCGGGGGGAAGAGAGAGGAAGGACGTGTTGGTTGCTAGTGGCCACGGCACACTTACAAGCCACGTACGCACACGCTACCGAATGTGAAAAGGCCGGCACGGCTCGGTGGGGGCGACGGTGGCAAGTCACGGTCACCGAGAGAGTGCGTGTGGAGTCCCCATGCCGCACTGCGTGGCCACCTCCAGGTGGACCAAACTGCCAGTGACGCACAGGAATGGAGAGAAGCCATCACGGACGATGTCACGACCTTTGCTCCCTGAGGCCTCCCGTCTGTCTCTCTTTTGCACCCGTGAAGACACACTCACACCGGACGGTTTATGGCAGTTTCTAGATGAGAGACGGCAAATGTCTGTCACGGCCTGTGTGGCTACCAAGCCACTGTGTGAGTTTCCAGCAGCAGCAGCAGCTACAAATCTGATTCATTTTTGTACGGAAGGGCTTCTGTTTTCTATCAACTGACGTTAAAAACCAATCTTAAAAAGCGACAAAACGGAACTGCTCTGCACAGTGTGCTCTCCCCGTGCCTGTTCGTGTGAGCCTCACGTCACGAGGCTCCTGTCTACGCGGGGCCTCCCTGGAAGCGGGAGATTGGCAGATCGGGAGCCCTGGGGGACAGGCCCACTTTACGTCTTTACCTTAATTGCTTCCATGTGCCATATGTATCCGGAGCGCTGTATAAACAACAACCCAAAACAACAGGAGGAAGACCACACTTCTTACGGGGAACTCCGCGGCAAGTGGGAAAACTGCCAGCAAAACTCAAGAACCGAGCGCTCAGCCTTCCCGGGGGCTCGAGGCCAAGGAGGCGCCGGGATCCAGCCGGCACGCGCCTCTCCTTGCGCGCCGCACGCCTCCCTGGAGCCGTGAGCCAGGGCGTCGCACCCAGGACCGGCAAGGGCCAGACATCAGAGTCCCCTCCTGGTGGGAGACAGCGAGGGATTAGAAATCGGTGGGGCGAGGGCGTCTTGTGAGATCTTCGAGGCAGACGGTTTCAGTAGGTGGGGAATTTAGAAGGAGATAAGCCCTCTGACCCCAAACTCACCTTCAAAACACGACCTTTCTTTGTCAAAAATGAGTATGTTCCTCGAGTCTACGGACGGAAATATCCAGTGGGTATTTCAGCCTTGGTGGCAGATGTCCTGTGTATTCTGCCTAAGAAGCTGTGGCTGCCCCATAAATATTTATGGACACCGTAATCTCCCCACGTTACAAGGGTTTCTGTGCACATTTTACTACCCTCCAAGGTACTAGAGTTTGGGTTGGACAGCATTTTACCGAAGGGCGTTTCCAGCACTCAGGAAAACCTGCTCTTGCCTCCTTCCTCTCAACGAAGAGCAGTCTATGCTGGGTTTCAGTGGAAAC
The DNA here is from genome assembly GCF_024362965.1 of Panthera pardus. Taxonomy (NCBI): domain Eukaryota; kingdom Metazoa; phylum Chordata; class Mammalia; order Carnivora; family Felidae; genus Panthera; species Panthera pardus. Next base: position 15,357,554 of record NW_026526969.1, read on the forward strand.
GTTTCAGCCTCTGAAACTCCGAGCAGTCGGGCCAGATGGCCAACAGTGCGGCTGCCTAACACGGCCGTGTTGGTCCGGTGCCCAATCCAAAGGTATCTGGTAGCCTTTCTTTGTTGGTGAGATTTTTATTAAAAAGCTGAGGATTTCCAGCTCCATTCAAATAGGTTGCCAATCTAAGACTGCAGGAAAAATCAAGCTGTTTATACAGTCTCAGTGAATCTTGAACACAATTTAACTCTGCACTTAAACTCCAGCCATTTGTTGAAAGTTATCGGCATCCATTCTCTTCTTTGCAGGTTGTGAGGTCTCTCTCGTATTTTGCTTTGTTGACTTAAGAAGTTCATTTAATAGTTCATTGAACAACTTTCTATTGGCTAGCGGACTCGGCAAAGTTTCTGATCATCCATAACTTGCATTTTAGTGGAGAGGAGATGGAAAGTGAAAACAGCCACTCAAACAGAAAGGAAAATATCAAACAGCACAAAGTATGAAGAAAATTACAACAGGGCGTTCGGCCTAGAAAGCGACAGGGTGGCTAGCCAAGCCTCACCAGGAGGTGCGGGGATCTGACCCTTGCGGGAGGGAGGCCACCGAGCTGCACGCCGCTCCCGGCCGAAGAAATAAGCCAGGTGGGTGAGGGGGACGGGCTCAGCGTCCGACCTCAGTGACATGGAAGCAGTCTGCCCGCTGCACCACGCTCTAGGGGCTTTCGGTCCCACCTCGACCATCCCCCGCCTTCACTTTGCGGCCCCACAGGAAGCGCGTCCGGAAGTGGCAACCACTGTCCAAATCCCCTCCACGCGCGTGGATACGCTGACGAGACCCGACGCCGAACCCCAGGTCTGGCCACCAAGCGCGAGGCAGCGGTTTCCTCCCGCTGACGTGACCTTCTTGGGGCAGTCAGTGCACAGGGTCCAACAGCAGACTTTGGGGCCCGACACCTCAGGTGGGATTCTGGCTCAGACTCTTCCTGGACTAGACGCCTTGGCAAGTCACTTGGCCCCTTCCAGGGTGGGCTTCCTTCACTATGAAATCGCGCCGACGACACGGCAGTCCTTGGCGGGGGGGGGGGGGGGGGGGAGGGCTGGACACAGTACAGCACTTAGGGAGAGAGTCAAGCAGTTATTGAACATCTGATAAAAGGTAGGATGGGGCGCCTGGGTGGCGCAGTCGGTTAAGCGTCCGACTTCAGCCAGGTCACGATCTCGCGGTCTGTGGGTTCGAGCCCCGTGTCAGGCTCTGGGCTGATGGCTCGGAGCCTGGAGCCTGTTTCCGATTCTGTGTCTCCCTCTCTCTCTGACCCTCCCCCGTTCATGCTCTGTCTCTCTCTGTCCCAAAAATAAATAAAAAACGTTGAAAAAAAAAATTAAAAAAAAAAAAAAGGTAGGAGTCGTCGTTATTAAATGAGTGGGAACATTTATTTTTTATTTATTTTATTTATTGAAAATTTTCAAAGATTTTATTTTTAAGGAATCTCTACACCCAAGCTGGGGCTTGAACTCACAACCCCGAGATCAAGAGCCACACGCTCTATTGCCTGAGCCAGCCAGGCACTTCTCAGTGTGAACATTTAAATGAACAATTTCTCAATCTGAAAAATTCCTTCCGAAAATTTTATTTAATGTCGAGGCCACTTGTCGAGGTTGAATACCTCACTCCATGCACTAGCAAACTCCACAGTGGCTAAGTCCTGGTCCAGATCCACAGGCCGGTGTGGGGCCTTCAGACCTCCAGACAGAGGTGCGATTGGTTTTCCTCAGGAGAGCTGACGCGTTTGAGAACACGTTCCAGGAATTCTGTCTGTTTTTACCGCATTCGCTGCATTCCCAAAACACAAATTAGTGAAACTGACTGGCTAGATAGATTGCAGTGATCTGTTCTACATCCAGTCCGGTTCCTGGAAGACATTGCTAAATTATACAGTCAATCCAAAACAGTGTGATTTTTAAATTTAAAAATCTGGGGTGCCCGTGTGGCTCAGCCAGTTAACTGTCAGACTTTTGGTTTTGTCTGACCATAATCTCACGGTTTGTGGGTTCAAGCCCCACATTGGACTTGGTGCTGACAGCGCAGAGCTTGCTTGGGATTCTCTCTCTCCCTCTCTCTCTCTGCCCCTTCCCTGCTAGAGCTCTCTCTCTCTCTCTCTCTCTCTCAGAATAAGTAAACATTAAAAGAAATCTGGGCTGACCATCACAGGGCCACTTGGGCCCTGTCGGCACAGACTCACTTGGCAGAGGGCCTGCATCCAGGCAGAGCGTGTGGATGCTGAGGCCAATGGCTGGCCGACAGTGCCACCCCATGGTACCCAGCTCTGAAATGCTCAGCCCGCTGGCTCTGCAAAGTCCTGCAAAGAAGACTACGCAGAGAACACCACGGAGCTTCTGTGGTGCCCACGGGGTGTTGCCCGGACCACAGCAGCTGCTCCCGAGGCACAAACTGGCTGTTTGTCCAATTTACACTCACCTGTGCCCGCGGCACGGCGCCACGCTGAAGCTGGACACTGGCGCCTGAGGCCGCTCACGTCAACCCTGTGAGGCGGCCTTCATTACTATGAGCCCTCTTAGACTGACTAGGAAACAGAAGCTTCCAAGCTTATACGGCTAGGTGAGGGCACTCAGGATTCAAACTCAAACACGTCTGACACCACAGGCCACATAGTTCCTGGGCAGAGATCCCTGGGGAGGGCCACTGCCTAAGGAAAGCAGGATGCCACCATCAGGCCTTCCAAATATATACATGATATCTGGAAGGGAGATGCCAAGTGGGAAAGCCGACCCGTCCGTCCGTCCGTCTGTCCATCCATCCGTCCGTCTGTCCACCCATCCATCTGTCCAACCAAACGTCGGACCAACATTTACTAAGCGCCTATACGCCAGGCACCGCTTTATGTACTGGGCCCGTAGTGGCCACGGGAAGGAAATCTGGATGATCCTCAGCGCCGCCCTAGCTTCCTCCTTTTGTCCCTCCGGACTAGAGGTGGCAACGGATTCCTGCCATGTTATGCGGGCTGTCTCCAGATTGCCTCACCCTCTGTGTGAACAACTCCCTACCTTAAATCCCTTGGTTATACACACTTGAAGTTGGGCCTGTTTTGCTGGCTAGAACTTGACTGATATAAAGCCACTGGGAAGTTTTAAACAGGCCAGTGATGTGATCTTATTTCTAGATTTGGTGGCCGTTGTAATGGCAGATGGACTTTACTAGGTAAAAGCGGAAGCAGGAAGCCCAGCGAGGAGGCCGTGAGTCGGGACGGTGGCCTGGACCGGGGAGTCACAGTGATGGCAGAGACGGAGAGCAGCCAACAAGTTCGGGGTACTGTCAACAGGGCACCGGAGGGCAAGTGAGAAAGAGTGAGGAGTCAGTGCCTCTCAGGGGTTGGCCATGGCAATCAGGCTAACCATTGGCCGAGAGGGGTAAGAACGGGAAATGGCAGCTTTCAGGAGGAAGATTAAGAATTCGGGTTTGGACGTGGCGAGTCGCGGCTGTCGAGGAAGCAGCCGCATATTCGGAGCCACTGACGCCCGAAGGGGAGAGAAGGAAGGCCCCCGGAAGCAATCTTCCCAACTCTGTCTGGAACCAACATGGACCCTCACTGAAATATACATCTGAGCTTTATGGGAAGAATCGATCTTTTCAAAGGGCTCATCCCCTGAGTCACTGTGGGAAAGTTACAGAAGAGCATTCACTGTCTTTCACCAAATACCAAGTGCCCTAAGACCGTAGAGACTTTGGAGGGCATGATGATTCTGTTGAACACTTAGGACTATAAATGTATTTTATTCCATTATAGGTACCCAGAACAATTCTACATGCAGAAAAGACTACTATATGATATGCATATAGTTCTCTTCACTTAAAAATATTTCAAGAAACCACCTTTTAGCTAGACAGAAATAATTTTCTTAAGCTTATTTATTAAATTTAATGTTCAAGCTGAGATGTGGAAGGAAGGCATGATGTGGAACATGGGCAAAGACCGGGGCCCGGGGACTGACATCTGAATGTCTACACCTTTGCCAGCAGCGAAGGTGTAGTAGCAGGCATCCAGGGTCCAAGAAACTGCTATGGGGAAATCCTTAAATTAAATGCATTCATTCATCCGTTAATGCAATTTCCTTTAAACCCAGGACAGCGTTCTCTTCCTTTGATGCAGGAGCACTGTGGTTGAGCCCCCTGCACACCAGCACCTCTCCCGGGGCACAAACAACACCCCATCTAATGGGCCCTCCACCGACGGGGGAGGGAGGTCGGTCTGGGACGGCACAGCTCGCTTTCGAATCAAAGGCCAGCCCGAGCTCCTCAGAGTCCCAGAAACATCTTCCTTCTCCGGCCAACACGCTAACCTACATCTTTTACGTGGAAGAGAAAGGAACGGGAGCCTTCCTACATTTCTGTAAAATAAGGAGATTTATCCCTTGTGACTTTCAAGACCGAACCGAAGGCATCTTTCCCCATGGTTTTTAAGCAAAGTAACACATTCACGCGGTAAAAATATCAAATGTCACCTAAGAGCTCATAATGAGAAGCAGCAGTCCCCTGCCCCCCGCCAGCCCCCTGAAGTCCCACAATCCCTTACATGCTTCTGTTTACATTTTGGGGGGTTCCTGATCAAAGGGGTCTCACCACTGAACTGGTGTGACCCCACCAAGAGGTCCAATGGCGTCTCCTAACAGTTTTAAGAAGCTATAAAAACCTCGGCACGCTCTGACTCAGCAATTAAGACAAATGCGCCAAGAGATCATTAAAAAACAACTTTTTAAAACCAGATAAAATTCACAGACACAAACCATTCCTCTCCCCGCAAAAGGGAAGTTTTGCACAAACACCCCCAATTTCACTACATAAAACTGAGCCGGGCGGGAATATAGTAGTAAAACTGTTACTGCACTGATGAGTCTCACGATGTGGGCAGCAAGCAAATACATTTCTCGACTTTTCTTCATAATGCTGTGCTCACTAGATAGAAAAAGAAATCTCTGAGGAGGATTCACACCTGAGTGGTGTCTCCAGAAGAGCAGGATTCTGAAATAAACAGTCAAAAACTCCACCAAGTGAGCAAGGTGTTGGTTCGAGAGGGTTTGGGACAGCCACGTGCGATCACACCAAGACACTCTAAATTACCCTTAATTTGGTCGCGGAGAGTATTCGTAACGTAATGTTGAGTGAACAACGAGGGGATCAAAACAGAATCTTGCACTCACCCACACACAATGTTTTTAAGGCAAGGAAATGCTCCGACACATTAACCCTGGGTTTCTCTGGGCAGTGGGACGGTGAGTGCTTTTCATCTTCATTTTCTTCCTTACGCGTCTCCGCATTTCCAAACTCCCTGCGGCTCCCGTGAGCCGCCCCTGCGTCTCCGGGGAGACACAAGACAAGCCCGCCAGCTCCGAGAGGCACCCTGCCGGCTGCACCGTGACCTGACCGACCCCAGTGCCTCTCCTCTCTCACCTCCTTCTACTGCCACCGCCACCGCAAAGCGAGCAAACGAACCTAACGGCAACAGCAAATTAATCGCAACAAAGCTGGAAATGTTGGCAAAAGTGCCACCCTGAGCGGGCCCTAAAGATACCTGAGACGTAAGGGGTGGCAGCCTGGGCCCGCGACGGAGCTGGACCGGCAGCTGGAAGGAGCGTCCTTGGGTCCGCCACCAGCCCAGCCCGGCAGCCGGGCCTCCGTGCGCACGCGGGCAGCACAGCTGGGCCGCAGGCGGTGGACGCCAGGCGCGCACCAAGGGCCGAGCCTGAAGGACTCGGTCCCGGCCTCCCTTCTCACCTTACCATCTGCGTGGGTGCCCGACAGGGCTGACTCTGAGGAAAGTTTCTTCCTGCTGTTTTTAAATGAAACTGTTCATTGTGAGGCAACTGCAAGAAACACTGCAGAGAGACCCTATACACCAGTTCCTGTCACTTGCAGAGTGACACCTCACAAAACCACAGTGTGGTATCAACCGGGACACTGGCACGTCGACACCGATCCTCCGCCAGCCTGACTCAGTTCTCCCCAATTTTACGTCTGCGCGCTTGTGCACGTGCGCGCACCTCGATGCGTGGGTTTTGTCTGTGCGCGGGTTCGTGTGTCCGTCACCGTGGTCGAGGTACGGAACATCCATCACCACAAGGGTCCCTTCTTTCATAACCACACCCACCACCCTCCAATCCCAACCCCGGCAACCTCTCGTCCGTTCCCATTTCTGTAATTTTCCGTTTCGGGAACGTCCTATAAATGGAATCGCATGGTGCGTAACCTTCTGGGATCAGCTGTTCTCACCCAGCGTAATTCTCTGCAGGTCCGTCCAGGCTGCTGTGCGTATCAATAGTTACTTCTGTTTCTTTTATCACTCAGTATTCTGCTTAATGAGATTTTAAAAGAAACTTCATTTATTTATTTTTATGTTTTTGTTTTTGAGAGAGAGCACGAGTGCGGTAGGGGCAAGGAGACAGGGGACAGAGGAGCCGAAGTGGGCTCCGTGCTGACAGCGGTGAGCTGGATTCGGGGCTCAACCTCACAAACCTCGAGATCATGACCTGAGCTGAAGCCGGATGCTCAACCGACTGAGCCACCCAGGCGCCCTTACAAGCAGTTTCAAAGACCACGTGCCACCTTTCAGATGAAGGCAGAGCTGCCCCGCTGGAGCCCGTGGCACCCCAACAGGAGCGAATGTTGCGGATCTCCCAAATCTTAAAAATCCCATAAAATGAGACTCGCCCATCGTGCCTTTCTCGGGAAACTAACTGAATTCTGATTATGCAAAGCTTCAGCTAAACTTATCACCTCTTATTTTACTGCGATTAAATGATCTCTCCCCAAATATACTGAGAGTTACAGACGTCACCTTTATTATTTCTCTTTAAAGTTATTTACACACAGAATATAACTCACATCTCGTTTCTGTTTCTCTTTTCCCCTTGGCGAAAATACCATTCATTTGTCTCCTATAGTGGCTTGTTTTTTATTGTGCTACTGCTGTAATATATGATCTTTAGTTTATTAGTTTATGCCTTATATTAAATTATGTCCATATAAGATTTGTAAGAAAAATGGCTTTTCATTTTACTTGGGAACTTGGGTGGACTTAATTTTGGGAAGTTGATCTTCAAAAAGAAAATTAGTCCGAAAGGCAGAGTGTCAGAGGGAAAAATGAAGGACCTTTGAGGCTGCAAACCAGAGGCCCCAGGAACACCTGGCCTCACCCTCCGCAAAGATCTGGGGTGCCCGGGGACACTGTTTCCCTCAAGGTATGAGGGCGTGGCCAGGGCAGCTCCAGAGAAGGGCTGTCAGTCGTAGGGACCCACTGGGGAGGATCGGCCATGGACCCAAGGCCCACAGGGACTCGGACCCCGGAGCACCCCGCCGGGCCCCTGACCCCCTCCCAGCTTCTGTTCACGCAGTATCTTCTCCGCAGCTACAGGTGCAGCCAGTCACTGCCCTGCCTCTGGCCGGGAGCCTCTGTTCGGATTCTCACTTGGTCCCACTCTGCACCCCGGGACTTGGAAGCTAACTGCCTCTGCCCCCTGGGGTGGGGTCCCTTGAGGTCCCACCCAGCTTGCAGACTGGCTGTGCGTGACCCAGGTGCACCTCTCAGCCAGTCTGCTCTGCTGGGGGCTGAGGGTTAGATGGGAGGAGTCAAGGCCCCTCCCCACTGACAAGGCTGGGGACAGCCAGGCCGGCCACACTGCCAATACAGCGTCACCTCGGTGAGCGGCCACCGCGACGACAGGTGTTCCCATCAGCGTTGCGTGGCAAGTAAGTGAACCGTGACGGTCACACACAGTGGAACACCACGCAACGATGCGACAACAAACCGCACTGTATGCGACCACACAGATGAATGTCAGAGGCGTAGCCCTGAGGGAGAGGAGTCAGGCTCCAAGTGCGTGTGCCGACGAGCCCATTCAGTGAAGTCCAGAGCAGACGGCACTGGCTGACGGTGACGGAGGTCAGAACATGGCTGCCTCTGGGGTGGAACCCACTGGTGGAAAACCACCGGAGGAGGCTTTCGGGGCTGCAGACACTCAGTATGCTCGGGGAGGGATCACATGGATGTACACATATGTTAGAATTCAGTAAGCTGCATGTTTAAGAGTTGTGTACTTCACCGCATATAACTTACACACTTAAATTTCAAATAGTTCCAGGGGCCTCACACCTACAGGAATCGTAAGGACAAGAGGAAATGAGGACAAACGGTTTCTTTATCCTACAAGAGGGGTCTCGGGGAATCTCGCTCAGGTTTTCCTGTGATGTTCTCATTTAACAGGGTCTTGGGTTTGCGCGCCAAAAGCCTGTAGGCAATAGCTTTGTGGGATCCCCTTTCTCACTGGCTGGGGGGCAGGTGATGAGCGCGACCGGAGAGCCCCGTGAGGCCCCCCGCGGAAGACCTGGGACTCACGCCCCCGCGGCTGCCAGTGTGAGGCAGGCTTGGCCACAGAGAGGCTCCTAGGCACCAAGTGCCAGGACAAATGGGTGCTTATTAGCCTTTTTGAGGAGGATCCTGGGCTACAGCACGGGGTCTGGAGCTAAAATCAAAGCAACTGGAGAAGCTTCAAACAAATAGAGCTTTCTGGAAAGAGGACGCGGGGCTTCCCTCAGACGCCGCGTACTGAGCTAACTTCTGTGCCTCTGCAAATACCACACGTGGCAGTCACTCCCCTTCATGCCACCAGACAGCCACGTGAAGGCAAGGCCACGGGCCCCAGAGCAAGCAGGATAAGCATGCGTCAGATTGGAGAGCAGAGCCAGAGAGTGATCTTGTGTGGCGAGTCCCCTCCCAGCTGACTCCGCGTGGAAAGGGTTCCATGTGTCCGCAAACAGCTGAATAGCGAACGTGGTCCTTCACACAGAAGAGTATTACTCAGCCGCAAAAAGGAGCGGCGTGCTGAGCTGTGCTACAGTGCGGATGGGCCTTGACATTATTACGCTCAGTGAGAGAAATCAGATGCAAAAGACACATCTTGTGTGATTCCATGTAGTGAAATGTCCAGAAGAGGCAAACTCGTGGAGGCAACAGGCAGATTAGTGGTAGCCAGGGGTTCCAGTGAGCAGAAGTGAGGAGTAACTGCTTCACGGGTACGGGGCCTTCTCTCGGGGCGATGGAAATACTTTGGAACTTGATAGAGGTCACGGTTGTACAACACTATCATATACGAAATGCCATTGAGTCGTTGACTTTAAAATGGTGTATCTGTGTTATGTGAATTTCACCTCCATGTAAAAAAACCGCTTTGTAAAAATCTTTGCAGTTTGTAGCCGTTTGTTCTTTCACGGAATCCGCCCATTCTTTGTCCTTCTGATCCACACCTGTGCACTTTGCCTGTGCCAGACCCGTGCCAGGAGCAGGCCCTGCGGGGCTGAGCAAGAACTCCAGGCTCCTGCCCTCCAGGAGCCTACAGGCCAGCACGGTGATTCTCAAGCTGTTAAGATTTACAAAATACAGAGACCTGGGTCGTAACCCGGAGATTCGAGTTCATTAGGCTGAGGTGGGGCCCTGGCACCGCTACGTTTTAAACACCCACAGGTAATTCTGACAACCAGCCGGATCCGGAAGGGGTTCAAACAACCTTGAACCTGGCCCATAAAAAGCCTGACCGCGGGCTTGGAAACATCCTCAGCAAAAGCAGGCATGCTGAACCCTGAGGAGGAGGTTAAGCGCTGAGCTTCACGCACAGGAAGGGCAGGCGCGGCTGAGGCCCTCAGCCCTCTGGGGTCTGGTCCGTCCAGTCTGGATCGGTGTCATGCTGGCCTCTTACCGCTTGGTGGCAGGAGTAAAATGGGTTTGACTTCCCGGTGTGCTGGCTAGGAGATTTGGATCTACTTCCCCAGTGTCTTCAGGGAGCAGGTACAACGGAAAGTCAACTGTAGTAGAAGGAACCGAGGAATGCGTATCTCGGAGAACAAGTAGTTTAGTCCTTAAGACTTAGCAGGCCTCATGTCTACTTCCGAAGCAGTGATGTGGCCCTGTGTCGGACACTGCACGTGGTGCTCTAAATCTGGGAAGATTCACAAAGCAGGCAACGTCTGAGCTGAGTTGACCAAAAGACGCCTGCAGAACCACACGGCAAGGTGGGAAAAAACAGAGTGAGACAGAAATGAAGGGCTGCTACGTGCTACATGAACATCACGCCGAGCGAGAGGACTCGGCCACAAAAGCACGCACACCGTATGTGTCCACTCACACGTGTCCACAGGCAGAAAGTGGATCCGTGGTTGCCGGGGGCTGGGGGGCCTGGCGGTGACAGGTGGTGACCGCTGGTGGGTAGGGGTTCTCTGTCTGAGATCTTCACAATGTGCTGCAGTTAGACAGCAGTGATGGTGGCACAGCCTCGTGAATATATAGGAAAATCCCTGAATTACACACTCCACGTGAGTGGGATGCATGGCTTGTGACTTACGTCTCAATAAAGCGATTATAAACGAGGGGTGCCTGGGTGGCTCAGTCAGTTAAGCGTCCGACTTCGGCTTAGGTCATGATCTCGCGGTCCATGAGTTCAAGTCCCATGTCAGGCTCTGTGCGGACAGTTCTGAGCCTGGAGCCTGCTTCGGATTCTGTGTGTGTCTCTCTCTCAAAAATAAACATTAAAAAAAGCTATTATAAACAAATACTTATTGAGCATTTCCGCGTGCCAGGGTGTGCCCCGACTAAGGCAGAAGCACATCCAGTGCATGAGACGAAGAAGTAAGGAGATTGTATGTTACACCGTAAGAGACACTAGAGGTAACATAAGAGGGCACAGGCAGTACTTGCACCGGCAGGGATCACAGGGAGGTCAAGGAAGGTTGGCCTCGCTGAGAAGACAGCTTTCTATTTTAATTTATTTTTAATTTTTTAAAGTTTGTTTGTTTATTTATTTACTTACTTACTTACTTATTGAGAGAGCACGGGCAAGCAGGGGAGGGGCAGAGACAGAGGGAGAGGAAAATCCCAAGCAGGCTTCACACTGTCAGGGCAGAGCCCAATGCTGGGCTCGATCGATCTCACAAACTGCGAGATCACGATCTGAGCTGAGATCAAGAGTTGGACACTTAACCAGCTGAGCCGCCCAGGAGCCCCAGAGAAGACAGCCTTTTTTTAAGAATTGTGGTAAAATACACATTACATAAAATTTACCATCTCAACTATTTTTTGGTGTAAAGCTCAGTAGTATTGTATACATTCCTAATGTTATACAACCGCCACCACCATCCACCTCCAGAACTCTTTCCGGAAGGTGAAACTGAAATGACACCCATTAAACCGTACCCTCCTCCCCCTCCCCGGCCTCTGGCAACCATTCTACTCTCTGTCCACGATTCTGACTACTCTGGGTACTTACAGGTACTCATGTAAGTGGAATCCTACAGTGTTTGTCTTTTTATGACCGGCTTATTTCACATAGCAAAATGTCCTCTAGAGTCATCCATGTTGTAGCTGGTGTCAGAACTTCCTTTTTAAGGCTGAAAGATATTCCATTGTATGGCTGTACCACATTTCGTTCATCTATTCATGGGACACTTGGGTAACTTCCACCTTTTGGTTATCGTGAATGACGCTGTAAATAATCTCCTTTGCCCAAATAAATAAACAAATTAAGTTTATGCATTAACGTAATCTCAACACCAAACATGGGGCTCGAACTCACAATCCTGAGATCACGACCTGCATGCCCTAGCGAATGAGTCAGCCAGGGGCCCCTAATTTCTTTTTTAAAAAAATAGTAGTCATCCTGGGGCGCCTGGGTGGCTCAGTGGGTTAAGCGTCCAACTTCGACTCAGGGCATGATCTTGCAGTCCACGAGTTCGAGCCCCGCATTGGGCTCTGTGCTGACAGCTCAGAGCCTGGAGCCTGCTTCAGATTCTGTGTTGCCCTCTCTCTCTGCCTCTCCCCCACCTCTCAAAAATAAACAACCATTTAAAAAATTAGATTTAAAAAATAGTAGTCATCCTAACAGGTGTCAGGTCGTATCTCCTTGTGGTTTTGATGCACATCTCCCTGATGATGAGTGATGTTGAGCATCTTCTCGTGTGCTTATGGGCCATTTGTGTATCTTCTTTGGAGAAATGTCTATTCAAAGTTCTTTGCCCATTTTTAAATGAGGTTGTTTTTTTTTTTATTGTTGACTTTTAGAAATTCTATCTGTGCTGGATGTTAATCCCTCATCACATATATTTTCTGTGGGTTGCCTTTTTGCTCTGTTAATAGTCTCTTTTGAAGCACAAAAATTTTAATTCCCATGAAGTCTAATTTCTCTATTGTTCTTTTGTTGCCTGTGCTTTTTGGTGTCACATCCAAGAATTCATCACCAAACTCAATGTTGTGAAGTTCTGACCCTAAGTTTTCTTCTAAGAGTTTAAGGGTTTTTAAGAATGTTTATTTCTTTATTTTTGAGAGAGAGTAAACTGGGGAGGAGCAGAGACAGAGGGAGACAGAAATCCCAAGTGGGCTCTGTGGTCTCAGTGCAGAGCCTGATGTGAGGCTCAAACTCACAAACTGTGAGATGATGACCTGAGATGAAACCAAGAGTCGGACGCTTAACTGATTGAGCCCCCCAGGCGGCCTCTTCGAAGAGTTTTATCGTGTTGGGCCTTCCATTCCAATCTCTGATCCACTTGGAGTGACTTTTTGTACATGAGAGTCCAACTTCATTCTTTTGAATATGGACGTCCAGTGTCCCCAGCACCATTTCTTGAAAAGACTTTCCTTTCCTCACTGAATGGTCTTGATGACCTCGTCAAACATCATTTGACCATATGTGTGAGACTATTTCTGGGCTATTCTCCATTCTATCCTGTTGCTCTGTGTGACACTTTATGCCACTACACACTATGTTGAGGACTGTAGCTTTGTAACGAGTTTTGAAACCAGGAAGTATGAGTTCTCCAGCTTTGTTCCTTTTCAAGATTGCTTTGGCTATTTGGGGTCCCGTGAGATTGCATGTTAACTTTAGAATGTGTTTTTCCATTTTTGCAGAAAATGTCATGGAGATCGTAAAAAGGATTACACTGACTCTTTAGATCACTTTGGATAGTACTGACAGCTTAACAACTTTTAACTCTTCCAACTTATGAACATAGGCTGTACTTCTGTTTGTGTCCTCCTTAATTTCTTTCAGCAATATTTTGTAGTTTCCATTGTATGTCTTTTATCCCTTTGATTAATTTCTAAATATTTTATTATTCTGATGCTATTATAAGTGGAATTGTTTTTGTCATTTCCTTTTCAGATTATTCACGGTTGGTGTATGGAAATGCAACTGATTTTTGTGTGCTGACTCTGCATCCTGCTATTTTGCTGAATTCACTTATTATAACTTTTTTTTTGGTGGAGTCTTTAGGATTTACTACATATAAAATCGCATCATCTGCAAACAGAAGTAATTGTACTTCTTTCTTTCCAATTTGGATGCCTGTTTCTTTTTCTTGTCTAATTGCTATGACAAGAACTTCCAGTATATTTTTAACAGAAGCAGCAAAAGTGGACATCCTTGCCTTGTTCCAGATCTTAGAGGAAAAGCTTTCAGTCTTTTAGTGTTGAGTACAATGTTTGCTGTGGGTTTTTCACATATGACTTTTATTATATCATATCATTAGATAGTTTTCTTCTATTCCTAGTTTGTCGAGTTTTTTATCATGAAAGAGTGTTGAGGTTGTTGTATGTTGTTTTTGTTTTTTTTTTTTTTTTTTGCCTTTTTGCATCAATTGAGATGATCATGTTTTGTTTTGTTTTTTCTTCGTTCTGTAAATGTGATGACTTACGCTGATTGATTTTTGTATGTTGAATCATCCTTACATTCCAGGAATAAATTCCTCTTGGTCATGGCCTCTAATCCTTATAATGTTTTGCTGAATTTGGTTTGCTAGTATTTTGTTGAGGATTTTTCCATCAGTGGTCATAAGGGATATTAGATGCATCGTTTTCCTTTCTTGCAGTGTCTTTGGCTTTGATATCAGAGCAATGTCGGCCTCATTAGATGAGTTAGGTAGGAAGTGTTCCCTCCTCTTTAAATTTTTGCAAAAGTTTAAGAAGAATTGGTGTTAATTCTTCTTTAATGCTTGGTAGAATTCACCAGTGAAGCCATTTGGTCCTGATTTTTTACTTATTGGAACATTTTTGAATAGTTGATTCACACTCCTTACTAGTTATAGTCCTGTTCAGATTTTCTATTTCTTCATGATTTATTCTTGGTAGATTTTGTGTTTTGAGGAATTTGTCCATTTCATCTAGGTTATTTAATTTGTTGTTAATAAGTTCTTTCTTATAATCCATTCATTTCTGTAGAATTGATAATGTCCCTACTTTCATTTGTGATTTTTCTAACTCGAGTCTTCTCTATTTTTTCCTTAATCCATACAGCTAAAGTTTTGTCAACTTCGTTGATCTTTCTGCATTGATTTGCCTCTATTTTTTAATATTCTTTTATTTATCTCTGCTCTAATTTTTATTATTTCCTTCCTTTTGCTAGCTTTGGGTTTAGTTTGTTTTTCTTTTTCTAATTCCTGAAATTGTAAAGTTAGATCATCAGTTTGAGATCCCTTTTTAAAAAATGTAAGTGTGTATGGCTATACATTTCCCCCTTAACACTGGTTTTACTGCATCCCGCAAGTTTTGGTATGTGTGTTTTCATTTTCATTTGTTTCTAAGTATTTTCTAATTCCCTTTGTGTTTCTTTTTTGATTCACTGGTTCTTTAAGAGTGTGTGTTTAATTTACACAAATCTGTAAATTTTCCAGTTTACTTCTGTTGTTGATTTCTAATCTCATTCTGTTGTGGGTGAAGATTCTTTGTATCTTTTAAAATCTATTGAGACTTGGAGTGCCTGGGGGGCTCAATTAGGCGTCCGACTTTTGCTCCTGGCTCAGGTCACGATCTCATGGTTTGTGGGACTGAGCTCGCATTGGGCTCTGTGCTGTGAGGAGCCTGCTTGGGAATCTCTCCTTCTCTCTCTGCCCCTCCCCCGCTTACCCACATGCATGAGCTCTCTTTCTCTCTCTGTCAAAAGAAATAAAATTTAAAGAAAAAAAATAAAATAAAATCTATTGAGACTTAATTTGTGGTCCAACATATGGTCTATCCTATAAAATGTCCCATATGTGCTTGAAAAGAAAGTGTATGGTGTTGATATTAGACCGGCCCATACATGTATGTTAGATGTTGTCGATGTATGGTATTAAGTCTTCTGTTTCCTTACATATGATCTGTCTGATTGTTTTATCCATTATTTAGAATGGGGTGTTGCAGCCTCCAACTTTTAGAACTATTTCTCCCTTCGATTCTGTCAGTATTTGCCTCATACATTTTCAGTCTGTTAGTAGGTGTATAAATGTTTATAACTGTTGTATCTTTTTGTTTGAACCTTTATATATAATGCCCTTATTTGTCCCTCACAACCGTTTTGGATTTAAAGTCCATTCTTGTCTGTATCAGTAGAGTCACCGCTGCTCTCATTTGGTCAGCATTTAAATGGGTATCTTTTTCTGTCCTTTCGCTTTCCATCTATTTTTGCCTTTGGATCTAAAGTGAGTCTCTTATAGATAGCATATAGTTGGATCATGTGTTTTTATCCATTCTGCCAACCTCTGCAACCTCTGTCTTGTAATGGGAGTTTAATACATTTACATTAAGTATAATTACTGATGGGGGGAACTTTCTTCTGTCATTTTGCCATTTGTATTCTATATGTCTCCTAGCTTTTCTGTCTCTCGTGACATACATTAGTCTTCTGTGTTTAGTTTTGTTGTTGTTGTTGTTTTGTAGTTAAACCTTTAAATCCTTTCTCATTTCCTTTTGTGTATGTTCTATACCTATTTCCTTTGTGGCTACCAGGAGGATTACATTTAACATCCTGAAATTATAACACTCATTTAAATTTCCACCAGCCAACAAAACCTCTATGTTTTTTAGGGCTCTGTCCCCACCCTTTAGGGTCACTGATATCACAAAATTATATCTTTACACATTATGTACCCCCATGTGTAAAAATTCTTTTACAAACACTAGTCTCTTAAAACATGTAGAAACAAAAAGACTTACAAACTGTTATTATGATAATACTAGCATTTATAATTGCCCACTTACTACCTTTAATGAGATATATTTCTTCACGTGGTTTGGAATTACTTCCTAGTGGTGTCTTTCCTTTCACCTTGCACAATTATGTTGAACATTTCTTGCCATGCAGGTCTAGTGGAAATGCACTCCCTCAGCTTTTATTTATCTGGAAATGTCTTGATTCCTCCTCTGCTCTGTTTTTTTTCTTAATTTTTATTGATTTATTTTGAGAGAGAGAAAGAGTACAAGCACGAGCAGTGGAGGAGCAGAGAGACAGAGAAAGAGAGGGAGAGAGAGAATCCCAATAAGCTCTGTGCTGTCAGCATGGAGCCCAATGTGGAGCTCAATCTCGTGAACCGTGAGATCGTGACCTGAGCCAAAATCAAGAGTTGGACGCTCAACCAACTGAACCACCCAGGCGCCGCTCTCCCTTGCTCTTTGAAGGACAGTTTTACTGAAAATGAACTTCTTGGCTGACAGTTCTTTCACTTTGGATATCCTAAGATAATAAAACATTAATTGTGGTCAATTCCCCACTGTCTTCTGCCTCCTAAGTTTCTGATGAGAAATATGCTTACTGAGAATCCCTTGTATGTGATGAGTCACTTCTCTCTTGCTGTTTTCAAGATTCTCTGTCTTAGGGCTTTTCAGAATTTGAGTATGTGTCCCAGTGTGGGTCTCCATGAGTTCATCTTACTTGGAACTTATTGACCTTCTTGGATATTTATATTCTTGTCTTTCATCACATTTGGGAAGTTTTTAGCCATTATTTCCTCAAAGATTTTTCCTGATCCTTTCTCTCTCTTTCTTCTAGATCTCCCATAAGGTATATGTCGGTCTTTTGTGTTGTCCAACAGGTTCCTTAGGCTCCATTTGCTTTTCTTTAATCTTTTTATGTTCTGTTCCTTAAACTGAATGCTTCTATTGTTTTATCTTCTAGTTTGCTGATTCTTTCTTTTGTCTGCTCAAATCTACCTTTGAGTCCCTCTGGTGAATTTTTCATTTCAGTTATTGTGTTTTCAGCTCCAGAATTTCTTTCTATCTCTTTATTGATATTTCCATTTTGTTCATACATCATTTTCCTGATTTTTCTCAAGGTCTTCCTTTAGTTTTTGAGCATATTGAAGACGGTTGTTTTAAAGTCTTTGTCTAGTATACCTGCC
Source organism: Panthera pardus (assembly GCF_024362965.1). Lineage (NCBI taxonomy): Eukaryota > Metazoa > Chordata > Mammalia > Carnivora > Felidae > Panthera > Panthera pardus. The sequence goes on from NW_026526969.1 coordinate 15,374,741, forward strand.
ATCAGGGCTTTTTCAGGAATACTTTCTATTGAATTTTCCTTTGAATTGGCCATATTTCCCTGTTTCTATGTATGCTTTGTGATTTTTTTTGTTGAAAACTAGACATTTGAATCTAATAATGTTGTAACTCTGGAAATCAGAATCTTCCCCTTCCCCCAAGGTTTACTGTTTTTGGTTATTTGATGGGTTTTTTCTATTGCAGCCTGTCTCTGCACCAAAGATCATCCTTAAACTCTTCTCAGGTCTTTTCTGAGCCTGGGCCTTTCCGTGGGCATGCACAGTCACTTTCTAACTTTCCCTTGTACATAAAATTGATTTGAAGGTCTTAGTCTCTAATGTCTGGCTTCCTTCCAGAGTAAGAAATGAAGGAGAAGGGGAAGCGCGTCAGCCCTTTAAATCCTGTCGAAGTCACTTCAGGTAGTAGGGGAAGGGCTTGCCACAATGGGGGAAGTGCAACAACAATGGCTGCCCTCATTTTTTGCACCTCTGTGATCTGAAGCAGCACTTAGCAATCAGGGGGAAGACCCTCAATATTTGGTGGATATTCACTCTGGCTCCCACAAGCCGCATGCCAGCTGCTCCAGAAACCCATGCACAGGTGACTGACACTGGTCTTGGGGTAGGGGTGGGTAGCTGCTACTGTGTTAAGAGTTGAAATTGATCAAGATCAAGTGCAATTTCCTATCTAAGGCTTCCCCTGAAAGTTGGAAGCCTTCAATAGACTCCAGAGTTCCAAAATAGGTACATCAGACAGATTTTGCCAGTGCAACCGTTGCTTAGGAGGGGAAACTGATTCCTGATGGTTTCTGCTTTGCCATCTTCCCAGAATCCTCCAGGATGATAACTTTTTGAACGACTGTTTGAAGGATGTGAAGGAGTTGGCCATGTGGACACCTGAGAGAAAAGCCTTCTAGGTAGAGGGAACAGCAAATGCAAAGGCTCAAGGTGGGGGTTGCAGGTTCAGCTGCATGGTTCACTTTGTAAATGTTATTGAATTTTTCACTTCAAATTCTAATTACTCATGGATGGTATATAGGAAAAACAATTAACTTCTGTATATTCACCTTGCATCCTGTGACTTTGCTATAATTGCTGTTAGTTCCAGGATGTTTGTTTCTTTGTTTATTCCATTGATTCTTTGGGATTTTCTATAATCATGTCATCTGTAAACAAAGACAGTTTTATTTCTTCCTTCTCAAACCGTATACTTTATTTCCTTTTCCTGTCTTATTGCATTAGCTAGGACTTTCAGCATGATGTCAAATGGGACTGATGAGGGGGGACGTTCTCATCTTGCTTCCAATCACGGTTCACTCAGGTGATATTCATTTTTTCTATGACTCTCCACTCCTGGGAGAGCTGGGCCACCTGACCATACTGATTTGGAGATCTGGATCTGTTCCTGGGCCCCCTGTTTCCTAATAGGAGCCACAGAACACTGGATTTGTAGGTCACAGGACCTGCCATGACACCTGTCTTCTTGGCAGCATTGCCCTAATGTCCTCACTTAGGGACTCCCGTCCACCTGCTGAGTATCATATTTCCTGAAAACTCAGATCCCTAGTGGCTGACTCCATTCTCGCCTAGAACCACAGTGCTGCCTCCTTCTACCTCACCCCTGCTTGCTGGGATCTTCGTATGCCCCTGGATGAAGGTTTTCATTGCCCATCAACGGGTTCTGTCTGCTCAGACAGAACCGCTGGCCATCAATGGGATCTGTCTGCTCAGGAGACATTCATCAGTTGTCTCTCCAAAGGACCTCATCCTTGGGCAAGGCTTCAACAAGGACTCTACAAAACCGGTTATCCTTCATGGAAAGAAGTCCTTGCTCTTTCCAGTTTAAAGAAAAGGTAAGGAAAGTCATTTTAACAATACATACGAGTCATTCCTCACTGCTCAGACTTCCTGTTTGAATAGGTGCTGGCGAGACAAGATTAATCCAGCTGTTCACGCACACAGTGCCCAACAGCCAAGCCCTCTCTCTGCGCCCGGCTCCACACACGGCATGGGGGATCGTTAACAAACACTCTGCTTTTGCTACCAGTGTAGCTGGAATGAGCATGTGCGTGAATATGCGGTGCTTTGGAAATGCAGGGTTTCTTTTCACATCTTCTTCCACGTCTTACCTTCAGAATAAATCTTTAAGTAGAGCATTATCAAATTCTTCACAGATGCAGGCTACACAAAGCATTCTCATTGTCTGTCATAAATATAATATCTTTTAAAATCTCCAACACAACTTCTGGGCATGTTCCCTCTCATAAATCTAGGCTGCCTGTCTCAGATCACATTTTGCTTTTCAAGCAATTTTACAGCTAAATCCTCCCACATAATTTGTAATAGTTTCTTTACAAAGGACATGAAGCTAGCTATGATCCTTTACTGACTTATGTAGCATTTACCACTTTCCTGTTTTTAGAATCCTTATCCCTTTCAAGTGGAATTCTAAAAATATCAGTTAAGCCGCCAACTAATTTCTAATCCTTACTTCTATTAATATTGGCAGAAGGGCAGTTCATCTCCTAGCCTTTGTCCTTCCTTGATTAAGCCATTCTAATCTTTTCCTGACAATTTGATTGGTGACAATATGACCAAGCCCGACTGGAACACCAGGCAAGCGGGGACTCTTGCCTACAGAGGTCCTGAGACCAGCTAAGCTACAGGAAGCCCTGCAAGTAACTCTTCTCTATTTTTCCCTTCCTACCCATTCTTTCTTTGGGTAAGAAACCACGGCTCCTGTCCTAAATGCTGGGCTAATATTTTAAAATTTAGATTAATTTCAAATGTTCGCCATCAGCAACCTTCATGGTGCTGAGGTGGTCCTCCAGATTTTGTTAACAGCTTAAACGGCCTTCTAGCAGTGAGGTCACCTGGGCAGACCACGCTACCTCAAGCTTCCCTTGAGTGGAGAAGTGGAGAAGACTTGTGCGATGAGTGACCCTTCTGCTGAGAATCCAAAGGACTGCGTGGTGGACAGTGGGACGCCCCGTCTGGAGTGCTGCCCGACGGGCGCTCATTCCCCCAGCTGTATCTCTCTCCAAGGGAGCTTCCCTGGAATAGGGGAACCTTCTCACCCAAAGTTGCACTTCTTGAGGGAGCCTGCGCTAGCTATCTAGTTGATGCAGGGCTACTCTGGCCCAGGCCCTTTGCCTCAACTTGGGACTACCACGAAAGGACATGCCAGCTCCAGACTCCTAGCATGCACTCTGCTGCAACTACACTGCACTTCACCTTCACCCTCTGCCCTACCCTACTTCCCTCGTGCCCTTATGGGTGTCGTTCATTAAGCTCCTGCAGCCGCTCTCTGCCTCAGAGTCCCTTCCCAGGAAATGACAGTTGGTATCGAGAGTAAGCACAGGAATCACTCCAATATGGGGCCTTTAAGCTGGATCGCCTGCCAGCTGGCAGTGAGGCTGGTGACGAGGACCCTGCCCTGGAGGTCACAGGTTGAGCTCTGATAGTCCTTGGCACAGGTAGGGAAACCACTGTTAAAGCTGTTAGTGCTATCCGACTGCAAGACTTACTATAAAGCTACAGGAGCCATGGCAGCCTGGTGTCAGCTAAAAAGCTAAAGAAGAGACATACAGATCAATGGTACAGAACAAAGAACCCGGGGATAGACCACACAAATACAGTCAACTTCTCTCTGACAAAGGAGCAAAGGCAATTTAATGGAAGAATAGTTTCCTCAGCATATGGTACAGGAATAATCGGATATCTACGTGCAAAAAAAATGAATCTAGACACAGACTTCACACCTTTAACAAGAATTTACACAAACTGGCTCATAACTTAAGGCCACCTGGTTGTAAAACCCAAAAGTATAAAACTTCTAGAAGAAAATATGAGAAAATCTAGGTGACCTCGGGTTGGGCAATAAATTCTTAAATACAACACCAAAACCATAATCAGTGAAGAAAGACATTGAGGAACTGGACTTTATGAAAATTAAAAGCTTCTGCTCTGTGAAAATCATGCTAAGAGAATGAAAAGACAAACAGACTGGGAGAAAATATTCACAATATAAGTGATAAAGGGCTTGCATCCAAAATAGACAAAGAAGTCTTGGGGCGCCTGGGTGGCTCAGTCGGTTAAGCGTCCGACTTCGGCTCAGGTCATGATCTCACAGTTCGTGAGTTCAAGCCCCGCGTCGGGCTCTGTGCTGACAGCTCAGAGCCTGGAGCCTGTTTCAGATTCTGTGTCTCCCTCTCTCTCTGCCCCTCCCTTGCTCATGCTCTGTCTCTCTCTGTCTCAAAAATAAATAAACATTAAAAAATATATATATACAAAGAAGTCTTAAAATGCAACAAGAAAACAACAACCCAACTTAAAAATGGGCAACAATCTGAACAGACACATCACCAGAGAAGGTGATAAGCACGGGAAGATAAGCACAGGAAAAGAGGCTCGACATCATATGTCACTCGGAAACTGCAAACTAAAAACAATATGCCACGACACAATTATCAGAATGACAAAAATCCAGAACACGTACAGCACTAAATGCTGGTGCAGATACAGAGCAACAGGAAGCCCCACCCACTGCTGGTGCCAGATAGCTAGGCAGTTTCTTGTAAAGCTAAACATGCCCTTACCATGTGAGTCAGCCATGACACTCCTGAGTACGTACCCGGCTACATGGTAAATGTATGTCCACACAAAAACCTGCACACAGGTCTACAGGAGCTTTATTCATAATTGCAAAGCTTGGAAGCAACCTGGATGGTCTTCGATAAATGAAGTGATAAACTGTGGTCCATTTAGACAATAGAATATTACTCAGCATTAAAAAGAAATGAGCTATTAGGCCACTAGAAGACATGGAGGCACCTTAAATGCATATTAAAAGTGGGGGGGAAAAAGCTGTTTGAAAAGGCTACACCCAGTATGATTCCAACCATACGATGGTCTGGAAAAGGCAAAACTATGGAGATAGTGAAACAAATCAATGATTGCCAGGGTTTTCAGAGAGAAGCAGAAGAGGCGAAGCACTGGGACTTTTAGGGCAGAAGCTATTGTGAATGATAGTAATGGTGGATACATTTAACAAATGATACGTATTTCACAAAACTCCTAGAACCGAACAACATGAAGAGACAACTTTAACTATGGCTTTTAGTTAGTAATAATGTTAGTAACAAATGTATCTCACTAACAGCAGAAGGGAAAATTGTGCAGAAAAGGGAGTATATGTACTGTCTTCCCAAGTTTTCTGTAGACCTGAAACCATCTTATAAGATGAAATCTACTAATTAAAAAAAAATTCTTAACAATGGTAAACTGGTATGGGCTGCCAGTGGAAGGCCTGGCATTAGCCGGTGCATTTGGGAACTGTGGGCGAGTTGTAAGGATCAGGACGCCAGGACGGGGTGATTGTTGCTGGACGCTATCAATGCCCTGGAGGAAGATAATGAAAGTCGGTTCATCTCCAACTTAAGGTCAAGTGTGGACGTCCCCAGGGCTTTTCTGGTGGCACACAGACAGACCTCACATCTTGCAGGAGGAATTGAGAGTCAGGCCCAAGACTGAATGATATGGACAGCAGAGCGCTGGAAAAGGCTGAATTCTCAACCCCAGCAAATCTCCTATGCCAAGGTCGGGGCCCGAACTAGAAGGAGGGGGGGGACCCTGAAACAACTAGGACCCTGGGAACAACTAGGTTGATACACTCAAAAATCTTTGAACCCCAGGTCCTTCTGAATGCTCTGGGCTCTCAGCAGTGACCTACTCCACCCTGTCAAAGACTACAGCCCCCACCTTCCCTCCTGGCTGTCAGCTGATATGAAAGTTCGAGTTGCAATATAATCCAGCCAAGGAAGAGCTGGGCCTGGCCAAGGAAGAAAGAGATTGTATCCTGAAGTTGCTGCATGACCTAGCCAAGATGTACCACCAGGATATGCCGAATCAAGGGGCAGAATGTCAGATGGGATAAGGGAGGATTTATCAATGGAGAAACACTTTCCCAGGACACAGGATTTAATGCACTGGGAGGCAGTGCTAATTTGCACCCAAGAAGATCCTTGGAAGTTTGGGAAAAGTGATGACTCACACACTCATTGAAACATAAATGTCACATGTACCGTGGCCAACGGTGGAGGAAGGAGTCAAGTCTCAGAGAAGTGGGCACGCTAATGCGGATACACCTAGTAAGGCTGGAAACAAGACACGAGCCAACCATGTTTCACAGAAGGGCTCGGAGACATTCTGTTTACCAGATCAGTGGGGACTGGGAAGCTGGGGGCACCAGCATCGATGAGGAGCTCAGCAGTGTCCGTGCTCTGTAAGCCAGAGGGGACAACAGCAGATGCTGTCCCAGAATGGCCTCCCTTACAGCAACAGGGATATCAGGATCCCAGAATGATAGGTGGCTGCGCTTAATCAGCAGCAGCAAGGGGGCTGCGGTTCTTGTAAGAGCAGCAAAGCTGGAGCACCGAAGAGGGAAGGGGGACCTGCACATACCATGAAGATGGCTGATAAAACCCGGTACTCCTAAGGGACAAATAGGCAGCCGAGAAGCTATGACCTAATGATACAACCAAGAGAAGCCAACAAGGGATAACACGGTCTGAGGGAAGCCATCCCAGCGTGAAGTCACAGTCTTTTGCTTCCTTTCCAGACCTGATCTGGTCTCGGACCTGTGCCCCCCAGACCGAGGGAGAAGCTGGGTCTTTATGAGGACCAACAACACAAACCACAGCAAATGCTGTCGTGATGCCCCTGGGCCTTCTCCAAAGGAGTCTACAGCTAGTGGTCACCCTCCGGCCACCCTGCGCTGAGGAAAGGGGATCACCCAGATATTCCAAGGACTGCGGGAGCCAGGGTCCGGGTTGAACTGAGAGCCGTGTGCTCCATGCCTGTCTCGGCTGAGACCTCTCGCCATCTTCTCAGTCCTTCAGCTTCCCTGGGGACGGTCACCTGGGGGATGTGGAGCGGGGCAACAACAGGCAAGCCCTGGTTCTCATTTCATCAGATCACTTTCCTACAAGACTTGTTTTTCTGTTCTGAGGAGCAAAGCTTGTCTCCATCCTTATGGCCACTGAAAATTTAAAGGGTGGTTTCTTCTACTTGTCCTGAGCCTCACAGAAGAGAGGCTGGAGCAGGGTTGTTGTTTTATCTACAGCCAGGAAAGCACTATCTCCACCAAGATGTTAAATATATTAGTGGTACAAGCGCTGGGCACGCTCCTTTTACATGTTAGTAATAGAATATTAACAGTCAAGAAAGTCCTTATTCAGAAAACTGCGTTTTTCTTTTAAAACCAAGCTACTGTGATTTTCACACCCAAGTTCACAGCGGCATGATTCCCAACAGCCAACCCAAGCGTCCATCAGTGAGTGAGCAGATAAACAGAACGTGGTCCCTCCACACAATGGAATATTCTTCAGCCGTAGAAAGGAAGGACCGATACCTGCTAGGCGGTGGATGAACCCTGAGGACGTGACACTCAGTGACATAAGCCAGACACAGAGGGACAAGTACTGTGTGATTCCACTCACATGAGGTCCCCGGAGTCAATTCATAGACACAGAGAGTAGAAGGGTGGGGCCAGGGGCTGGGGGTGGGGATGGGGAGTGAGTGTTTGATGGTGACCGAGCTTCAGTTTTGCAAGATGGAAAAGCCCTAGAAATCATTTGCGCAACAACGTGCATATAGTTACACTCCTGCACTGCACACCTAACAATGGTTAAGACACTAGATTTTATGTCATGTGTTTGCTGCCACAATAGAACAAAACCCACGCAGCAGCATGCTGTTGGCGTAATTTCCATGCCTTAGCCCCCGAACGGCGAGTGGCCTGCTTCCCGTATTTACCATGCAGCAAGTGATAACATCACGATCTCTCTTGGCACTACTAAGATGCTCCAGAATTCAGTGTGGCCCCCCCTTCAGGGCGCCCCGACTCAGACAACCTGCCTCTGACCCACTCCCCTGAGTGCACACGTGTCAATACACAAACCCAATTTGCTTAGTTGGGAGAAAACCCAGCCTTTGCAACAAAAGTTAGGGTACAGGGTGAGGTGATCTTGCCAAGGGCACACCTTTGCATTCTTCACCCCGTCTCCTAGTTGACGCTAGTTCAACTCAGCTAAAGCCAGTGCTTTCTAACGACGGCAACCGAGTCTCTCGGTGTGCTCCTTATTTACGACACCCACGGGAGTCGAGTAACTGTCAATTACTCTTGCAGGGAAGGAGGTAAAGAACCTTAAGTGTGCTTTATACCTTTACCCTGAAGGAGAATATCAGGTAAAATGGAAAGGAATGGGGTCCTGTGAGCACGATGCTCAATTTCAACGCACTTGTACACACAGCACATAAAGGCCTACCTCCCGACTGATTCTTGCGCCTAGATTCACGGGTTTAGGGAGACTACAGCTGCATATCGAATCCGTGCCTGCAGCCGACGGCGTTCTTACTCATCTCCCTCGTTTCTGCCTGTTTTGCGGAGCCGCCCTCTCTTCTTCCTGGGTCTGCTTACATCTCGTGAAAGCACTGCCGGCTCCAGTCCCCGGTGCGCCCGCTCACCGCCCTGCACCTTCAGACCTCGTCCCTGCTTGGACTTCACGGGAATAGATTTCAATCACAGGAGTTTTTAAGGTGTGCTCCAAGCAAGCCGATGGGAGGCGCTCGGACTCGCTGAGTCGATGACAACTGATGTGACACGTCAACGGAAGCACTAAGTGTCAGCACAGGAAAGACAGTTAACTCGACACATGCAAGCTAAGGAGAGGAAAGCGGTCTGGCCTTGCCGCTGACAGAAGAGCCAGCCTGTCGTGGCCATGTGACCTAAGTGGCCCGATCTTCCTCTCCCAGCTCCCTGCTCACTGCCTGGGCTGCAAACACCATCCTAGGCCAGAAAATAATTCAGTTGCAGGGAGACCCGATGGAGAATCCAACTGTCTGTGGCCGACGGACACAGGGTCATCGAGTGTGTCCAACCACCCCCCCTGGCGTGGCCATGCTCGGGGCATCAACGGCCCGGTCAGATCTCATATTTATAGCACTGTATCCCTGGAGCTCGCCACAAACTGCTCAAAAGCTGTTGGCAAGTCCTCTTCTGCCCTCTCTGGAGCGGAAAGGGCACCTGGGAAGAAAAGGAAGGCGGCCACACGGTGAGCCCCAGCAGGGCCCGGGTTTGGACCATGTGAGGTGCTCCAGCCCATTGGTACACTTCCCCCTCCAAAAGAAGAGCCACCCTGGGTGCCTGGGAGACTTAGCCGGTTGGGCTCCGACTCCTGGTTTCAGCTCAGGTTGTGATCTCGAAGTTCATAAGGTCTAGCCCCATACTGGGCTCCACGCTGACGGTGTGGAGCCTCCTTGGGACCTCTCTCTCTCTCTCTCTCTCTCTCTCTCTCTCTCTGTCTCTCTCAAAATAAATAAATAAACTTAAAAAAAAAAAAAAGAGCAGCCCAAAATGTGAGATTCCCCAACTTCCTCCTCAGCTTAAACTGGAGCCAGTACAGAACCCTAAATTCCTCATTAAATCCATTGGCTTTTGCACGTTGGGGCCGGGGTGGGGGGGAGCTCCTTTCCTGAAACAGCGAACCACTTATTCCCTTCTGAGTCTAACGCAGCAGAGACTGGGGCTGCTCTCAGTGCCTCGGTGACAGGCCCCACTGGCTGCCCAGGAGGGTCCTAACACGGACTCCACCTGCTAACGGTGCCTCACAGCCGAACATGGACCCCACCACTAAGCTGCGTTCTGGCCAGGAGCTGCTCACTGAGTGGCCGGAGGTGACCAGCTGAGTGAGGAGACCGCCACGCTGTCTCGCTGGGGAGGTCGGCACCCCTCTGCCTGGGACCCGGAGCTTGTCGGGAAGGGCCTGCTAATTTATCGCTATAATTAGGATCTGTTTTTATAGTTTCAGTTGCTGGCAGAGAAGGACACGGGAGCTCTTTCCAAAGAATACTCCAGGGGGCCGCTGGTGCTGCCTGGGCCTCGGTGGGGCTGGCAGGGGCTGATGCCCGGGGGGTCTGCACCTGCCCCTTTCTGCCCTCCCTCTCCGAGCACACCCCCCTCCCCCATCTCTTCTTCCCCTCCAGGCACAACTCTCTAGATGCATTCACAGCACTTTTGCAATGGCCACACCAGCCAGGCTCAGCCCGCCGTGCGGCCTGACCAGCAGTAACAAAAACACAGGACGACTCCCGGTCTCAGAAGAACAAAGTCTGTATGAACAACACTGAAAACAGACCCGAGTCCCCCTGGGGAAAGCGTCCAGGGTCGGGCCCTTCATTCGAATCGGACTCATGACGGCTGTTTTCCTCCACACTCGCCGTGGCTGCCGCGCCCTCGTGGTGAGCGCTGCCCACGGCCATCGCTGGGCTCTGCCGGGGAGTCTGCACCCAGCATGCCACGCCCGCACTGCAACCCCCCCTTTCTCTCGCACATTCACCAAGGTGCTACATCCCTCTCGAAGGCCCAGCTCGTCCACAGCACCAGAGGCCTGCTCCCTGTGCTGCGGACGTCTGCGGGGTCAGGTCCGTATCTCTCACCCTCTTTGTACCGGGGACCCACCGCTCTAGGGTTGAACTGTTTTTCGTTGTTGTTGTTTTCAAATACACGCTGTCTTCACTCTCCAAGCAGCTTCCAGTCTCCAACCTTATGCTTCCCCTGCCCTCCCGACAGTGCCCAGCAAAGTACGTCGTATGAAGCAGGTCTTCAACAGACCCCCGTCTGGGACCGCCTAACGTCCCTGCTGGGGTGAAGGCTGGAGGGCGCGGGTATCCAGAGGCCCCCCGCCGTCAGCGCCCGGCACTAGGCGTGGCACCCCCAGAGACCCAGAGCCCTCCTTTTCCTCAGGATTGGGCCGCGCGGGACACGGATCTCTCCTCCCCCATTTCAAACTAATATTCGCGGAAAAAAGGACAACGTTGCAGTCCTAGCCAATACGCATAGATTAAAATAATGAACTAACCTAGCAGCCAACCAGGAGGAGTCATTTCACAAAAACACTGTCGCCGCCTCCAGGATGGAGCTGCCAGGGCGCAGGCGGCTTTAATATTTAATGCAGCGACTCGAGGGGGTAGCGAAGGGGCCTGGCCAGGAATGGAACATCAAGTCACTGAAATCAGGATGATTATTACTTATTCAGAACCCACTCAGGAACCAACACAAAGTTGAAAACAAACTGGTGACTTTGCATCGTTATTAATTCATCCCGGACTAGATTCTTTTCCCTGAGTTCTCGTGGTCCTAAGAGTAGGACTCCGAGCAGTGACCAGATCAGAGCAACCGAAAAATAAAGAACAACACTGTTGAAGCAGAACCGCCACCGATGATGGGGAGTGGGGATAATCACTGCTACCTGAAAAGGACAGCTGTCTTTCTGAGCCGCGCGAGGGCGATGGCCCAGCACACGCGAAGGCGCAGACGGCGGACGCGAGCGTGCCACAGCCGGTTCACAACACGTTTCCATAAAGACTTAAATTCGAAACGAAATGCTGTTTCCTACCTTAACTGCCGCGTGCTCCTCTCCATTTCAGACGGCAGCATGACGCGTCGATACAAGTGATCACGTCCCTGCACGGTGGCACGTCTGTGAATCAAGAGATTTTTACCTGTAGTCACAAAAGTAACGTATACAGCTCACAAGGCACCCACGCCTCCCTCGGCGATTTGAGGGAAAGGGGGAAGACGCAAGCTTGCTTCCCAGTAAGTAACGGGCACCCGCCCTTGCTGCTCCACTCAAAGATACAGCAACAGGCAGCCTTGCGAGAGAAATGAAAATCTTGTTACCGAGCACATGAAGGCAGCTCCGTTTCTAAGTCGTAAAGTGACATCGCGTAGGTTGACAGAAGAGCTGTAAAGCCGGCTCAGAGGCACCTGCCTCCCTCGGCTGGCTCTCCCGAGCAGAACGTTCCCGAAGGAGAGGAGCAGGCCCTGGGAAGCACTGCTAACCAGGCCGCGGTGTCGTGCCTGGTCGCCCGAGACTCCCCACGGGCCTTACACCGCCCCCGCCCGTCTGCCCTGTCACCCCCTCCAGGAGACCCACGATCAGCGGTGCCGTCCGCCAGGGATACAGCATCACTTCCAGAGGCTCCCAACTCTGACCACCTACTGGACCCAAAGGTTTCTCGTGGTGGGGAGAGGAGCACGTGGACCCATCTCACGGCCACGGGTGGGTGCCGTGTGCAAATCCCACGTGCCACGTTAATACTGGAAGTTAAAGGAAGTCAAGGCATAGCCTTGGCTGCGCGGTGGCGCTGGAGACATCATTCTGACAGGACGTTTGAAATGTCCTCACAAGGAGTATTTCTGCCACATTCTCGATGAGGGCTCCCTTTTCTCTTTTTCAATTTTGCATTTGTGTTCCCAGTCACATACAACATTTCACGTGGACAAATTACCAACGAGCGGCACTCGCTCCTCACTGTTGGGCCTCAACTGCACCGAGCAAAGGGTTCTCCAAGGTCATTTCTGACAATATTTAGAAAGATATTGAAACAGAAGCTCTTACACTGATTTGTTATCAAAGGATGGGGGTAAGCAAGAGCCACGTGACCCAGATTCTGTGATCAAAGGGGTTCCCTATGCTAGATAACATCACATCACAAAAATACGAGAGGGAAAAAGAGAACATTAGTTCGTCTCTGCTCCTCTCAGCTGCCTCCCATTCTCTGGGGAACCTGAGCGAGAACCTTTTATGCCACAGGGCTTTTGCTTACATAAAATGTGTCGTGAGGCAAATCATAAGCCACGTCTCCTATAGACTGCCTTATGATCACTTTCTGGAATTAAAATCTCTGTCTACCTGACTTTGTGTCTATAAAATATTTATGCTCTGCTCACATGTCTAAGGGAAAACAGTTTGATTTTTGTTGGCAACTTCGACTCAAAGTATCACACCTCCCTCTGTGAGTCTTGGATTCACGGAGCCAAAGCCTTTGCAGAGACCTAAAGACAATGTCGGTTAGAGGACAGAGCACTCCACCTGGCCGTCATCTGCAGCAGTGACAGCAGGGTTGGCGACCCCACCCGCACAGGTCTTTGCTCCGAGAACTCCTAGGACAGTCTCCAGTAGGAAAATTGGCCTAAGTGGACTTCGCATCACCAGTGTATGCATTATGAGGCCACCATATGCGAACGTGTATGTGGACACTCAGAACTGAAGGAGACACATTTCCTTTGCACAAGACTGCACTGAGACACTTCCTGTTCCTCCCCGAGAGTCCTTATGCTGAAGCCCTGATGTCATCAGAGCATCCCTCTCTAGTTTCGTCACCTGAAGCCACCTGCCTAACATGATGAGGTGCATAAGCACCATCTACAAAGGGTTAAAGGGCACAGTCCTTGTCATCAGGGAGCTGATGGTCTAACACCATGAATAGCACCCCTACGGGAACAGTCACCACAACTGAGCATTAAACAAGTAAACTGCGATACGTACTCCCTCCTTCAGCCTAACATCTGACCTCTGCCACCACCTGATGCCCAGACCTTGTTCCTCTTCAACAGCTGTTTTGCTTCTCCCCTTTCTGGACACCTGCTGGGGCTGTACTTCCCGGCCCCCCTGCTTGGGTGTGGGACCGGCTTAGCCAGTGAGCTCTGAAACTCCCAGGCGAGAGGATCTAAGACCAGCGTGAGGCCCCCGTGGCCACCTTTTTTCTTTCCGCCAAGGCAACGAACGAGACTTCGGATACCGATTGCTCTGTTGCCTCAGGGCTTAGAGGTGAGGACAATGTGGAGCAGAGCTTGTGTACACATCGGGGACAGGACATGTGGGCAGGAAATAAACCTCTGTTGTTTTCAACTGCATTGATTTTGGGATTGTCTGTCACACAGCACAGCCCTGAGTATCCTGAATGCTGTACTGTGATAAGGAAGGAACTTTCCCAAAAGTCATAAACATCCACGTAGGTAAACTTTATGCAGGCTTCTCGTTCTCCTGTGGAATTCAGCAGAGCACCTGGTGCTGCTTGTCACCTGTGGCCTCTCCTCCATGGTACTTTAGCATTCTTTCCCAGTCCTGCTATTGGCTCTTTTTTGTTTCCTCCTCCTCCTGTGACCTACCTGCAGGCCCTCCTTAGGCCCAATTCCGGCCACTTCTTACTCTCTTTTTGGGAGACTTTATCCATTGTCTTGACTTTGAATAGTATTCCAATTCTAATCCAGTGTTCTCTCCATTCCTATGACTTCTCAAAACTCAACATGACCCAAACAGGTTTGCCTCAACTCCAAATTGCCATCTTGGTAACCTGCCCATTCTGGCGGCTTCTGCTTTTTCCATGCTTGAACTAGCATGCCTGCTTCTTCTCTGTCCTTCGTGCCCAGTTAGCCAAGAAGTTCTCCTGGTTCTTTTTGGTTTTTAATCTGCTTCCTGAATATATCCCTTTCTTTCCACCTCCGCCATACCAGCACCTTCAAGAGTCAGGACTCCAATAATCCAACCCTAGCATCCTCTCTGAATCCTTCTCAATATATCCTGCAACTCCCTCCCAGATTTGTCTCTGCAAACATCCGTCGTATGTACCGACTCGTTGGGCAGCGTTCTGTCTCTCTTACCAGTCAAATGAAGTTCAGGTTTCTCCTCCTCAAATTCTAAGTCTTCTGTCTTTATCTAGTGGGCTTGACTTCAAACTTTGTGCTTTACTCTTTTGGTCTGTTTCTTTCCCTTTCCCTGAATTGCCAACTCATGATGAATGTTGGACACCTGTTGCTTCTAGATTTCAGCATTCGTCTCCCTTCTTCATCTGGTAATGGCACAATGACCTTGCAGTACTGTCTCTCCCCCATTTCATGTGAGTCTGGCAGGGCCATCAGCCAGAGGCCACAGAGTGGACATTTGCTTATGGTGATCTTGTGCCCCAGTTTTCCTATCAGGGTCCTAGGTCATGCCTGTTGTCCCAACAAAACTAATAGCAGCACCCCATGCCTACCTTCAAAAGTGTCTTCAGTTAGGTGCACACGGAGTCACCCTACACATGAACCAAGAAAGCCCATTAGAATCCATCTGTGGGATCATGACATACAGGCTAGGAAAGAGACACTCACTCTGGAGGCCAACCGTAGCCCAGGTTGCTGGCAGCTATGTCTCTGTCACAAGAGGAGGCTGCTCTGTAGCGGAACGGGGAGACCAGCATTCAGAGGGAAGGATCTTTTCTAAATTCCTGGATCCAGCACATCTCACGTCCAGGAGCCAATAAATTCCCCTTCTGGGAAAAATCTAGTTTGAGGTGAATTCTTGTCACCTGCAACCAAAAGTCCTGGTGGACATATGGCTTGGCTTCAGCAGTCCCCTCCCCTGTTCACATCCCCCGTCTTTAAGGGCCTACTGGAGTGCCCCCCACGTGAAACTTTCCTAGATACTCCAGCCCAACCTTTTCAGGCAGACGTTGATCTGGGAAGTTTTTATCCTCTGAATTCTCATCATGATTACAGCCTCTGCCCTGCAGCCTCGTAAGTACAGTGTTTACACTTAACATCCAGTTGTTTCGGGATGTGGGGCTCTTTTTCTCCAAGATCAAAACTATAAGCTCCTGGGAGAAGACAGGGACCCCATTTAATCTTTTCTCATATTTTCTTGAGGCCAAACAGGGTGCTGTGTACACAGCAGGCACCCAATAAATATTTGTTGAGGATATGAGTCACAAATGTAAAGGTAATATTGACTGTGTGTCTGGGCAGAAGAGAGTGTGTCCGGTGGGAAGGGGGCAGTGGGACGTCACCTGCTGAACCAGGCTAGGCCAGCACGGTGGACCAGGAGGGTGTACTTCACCGTCTTTCTTTTGGGGGAAGAGCTTCTCTGCTTTTCACCCAGACTCCATGCCTTCACCTTATCCTCTTCAGCCATTTGTCTGACTTCCTCCCCTGCCTCTGGGACCATTCCAGGACAATGGTGACCTCCCCATGACTGACCCTAATGGACACCCCCAGGTTTTGTCTTGTTCTTTAAGAAGCAGGAGCTGGTGAGCCAGTTCTCCCTCTTGAAATATCTGTCTTAGCCTGTCAATGCCTCCCCCTCCTTATTTTCCTCCTGAGTTCTCTGGTTGCTCATTCTCAGTCCGGTTTCCCAGTGCTGGCTTTCCCAAGGCACAGGCCTGCATCCTCTTCTGCACATCTTGTCCCCCCCTAGACAATCTCATCAACACACTGTATGCTGATGACTTGAAACTTTACTTCCCAGGCCAGACCTCTTCTCCGAGTTCCAGATGCATGTATCCGATCACTTATTCACCCACTTTTCTCTTTCGTCTCATAACTGATATGTCCTGAACTGAAATAATTATTTCCACTTATTGGTAACAATATTTGTGGTTACCAATAGCAGGAAAAACAATGAAAAATTGCCTCGAACAAGAAGGATGTGTTAATGCACATTACAAGAAATCCAGGGGCAAGGAAGCCACCAGCAGTTCACCACCACCATCACAACCCAGCCGCTTCCACTTTCTGCTCAGCCAGCTCAGCAGAAGGACATGGTCTTTAACCTTGGCCCTTCATGTTAGCCAAAAGGTGACTATTTCCAAGCATCCTCAAAATACCTTCTGGAAGTGGGCTTTGTCCCAATGCATACCCCTTTTTTATTAGGGAGAAAATCCTTTCCCCAGAAGCCCTCTCCTCCTGGAAGACTGGATCACATGGTCATGCCCTGTGTACAAGGAAAGCTGTGAAGGTAAGGTTTCTGCATTTCCATAGTCACTGTCATCTCTTATCTAGACTGCAGTCACAGCTCATTTGCTCTCCTACTTCTGTTCCTGCCTCCCCTCAATCTGTCCTGCACGTACTGCAGCTGAACAAAAGTTTTAGAGTACAATGTGTTGTGCGGGTATGATGTCAATGTGTTTTCTCTTCCCCATTATTGAAAAGTTTTCCATCACCAAGACCAGGCCATGAGAGGACACTCGGCTGCAAAGAAGGGTCTGCCTAAAGAAGCTGCTACTCAGTTTGGAGTCTTAAACCTAAACTTTTTAAGAACTCATAGCAAGCCAGTCTTAAAAGCCCAGCTTTCAAGAGAGAAAAAAAGGAGCCATGAACCAAAGTTTCAGAGACTTACCCTAGAGCAAGAAGCCCAGAGATAACATGTGAGAGAAACTGCTTCAGGAGAAAATACTTCCAGGGCTGGGGAGAAGTTTGAAGAACTTTGAAAGGGAAGACACCTGCCCAGGTGTCCGAGAATGGCCCCGATGCTCATCCTACAACCCTCTGTTGAGATGGCAAACAATTCAGATGAGTAGAGGGATCCTTTGAAAGAAGAGGGGCCCCTGCCTTGCTTCCTTTCTAGCTCTTCTCTAGAAGAGACACTTCTCCGTGCCAATGTAGGGAGAGTGCAGGAGCGGATACCTGGGATGCGGTCAGGCAGGTAGAAGGCCTGAAGTGGTGCCTCTAGAGCTATAAGAGACTCCCAAAGCCCCTTGTGCACTGGCACGGGACACCGGGAGGGTCACTGAAACAGATGTAACCTAGGGTCTGGACAGGCTGGCATCGTCCGTAACGAGCTCCCAATCAGAGGCCAGCAGCAGCGAATACTAGCACATGAACAGAGGTGGCGGTCTGCCACAAGCAGGGGCCAGGGAGGACCTGGCTTGCATGTACACCAGAGACTGCTGCCATGAGGTTTTCTATCCAGCTTCCCCAAACCCAGATGCTACTGAAGGAGAAAGGTGGGAGGAGTTGAAGAAAGACGCCTCAGAATGACCAAGATTGGAGCCCAACGGTGAATGAGGTCGAGATAAACTGGACCCAGACAGACGACAAACAAGAACACTGCGGGCCGGGCTATACTAACTAGTGAGAACAGCCGCCTGCACACAGCAGTCCAGGGCTCCAAAGCAGAGTTCCATTTTACAACACAGACAACGCTGGATATTCTTCGTACGGCTGTGTGAAGTACACATAAATCTTGTTCCCTGTCTACTCCTCAAGGCCAATCTTTAAAAGTTTTCTACGATACCTCTTTGCATTCAAGATAAAGTCTGAACGGTCTGGTCCCTGCCTGCCTCTCTACCCTCATCTCTGGCTAGCATATATAGGGGGCAGAGGAAGAATTCAATTTCAAACGTGGCCGCAGGAGATCGTGTTTCGAACACTTCTGTGCCTCAGTTTCCCTATATTTAAAGTTGAGATCAGAAGAGTGAGCTGTTGGGCATCTCTTGATAGAGAAACGCGTAGCTGGACGTGCACTGTAGCCTCTTCCTTTGAAGCAGACTTCTTGAGGTTTCCTAACCAAGGCTCCGAGGTCTGCTTCCCCTTCCCTGTGGAGCATCACGAGTATTACAAGGTCATTCTTTTCCTGGTGACCTCAAGGCAGTTCTCAGAGGACATCTTAGGAAGCCCTCAATCTTGATGTGGTAAGAAGCTCAGAGGTAGGAGGTCACTTGACTTCTGCTTGGTGGCAACTCTTTGTATCCATGTGGACGTCAGTCAATGGCAAAGCTGCACGTTAAAAAAACCTGACCTGATAATCTTTTGTTCCCACAGCAATTTGGTGTGGTCTGAGCCAGATCAGGACCAAAAAGAACAGCAGAGGTACATCTAGTGCGCTCCTGGGTTGTCTGCCTTCACATCTTTCCATGACACTCCCCACGTGCCAGCTCATGCTGTGGGTGAACTCCTTCTGAGAGCACGCAAATGCCCATACGTGTATGTGCACACACGTGTGCTTGTGTGTATCTGTATCTGGGAATGGGAGGCAGTGGTGTCCAACCAGTTACATTTCTCTTCTTTGGTAAAAAACTCATTTATGAATCTAGTTGTTTCGAAAACATTTATTCATAATTTTTCAATATTTTTCATTAAATGCTTTTTTACATTTCAAAAAAGGAGATAAAAGTATAACACTGAGAAATTTTAACATCTTACTTTTATTTTGAAGAATCTTGTCTTTCCTTTTTTTTTTTTAACTATAATTTTTGTCAAGTTAGCTAGCATACAACGTACACAATGTGCTCTTGGCTTCGGGAGTAGATTCCCGTGATTTGTCAAGAATCTTGTTTTTCCTAATGGCAGTGTGGTCACTACCTGTGGTAGCAGAATAATGTTCCTTCCACTCCCATGTCCATGTCCCATTCCCTGGAACCACGAATCTGTTATTTCACATGACAAAAGGGACTTTGTGGATGTGCTCATGCTAAGGATCCTGAATGGCACGAGCAGGTTCAATGCAATCCTTTTACGTGAAAGAGGGAGAATGAGAGTCAGACGAAGAGATGTGGCAATGGAGGTAGAGGCTGAGGTGATGTGATTGGCCAAAGAATGTGTGCAACCTTCAGAAGCTGGAAAAGGCCTGGAAGGTCTGTCCTACGGCCCCCAGGAGGAACAGTGCCCTTCTGACACCTTAATTTTAGGCCTGTGAGACGCATTTTTGACTTCTGACCTCCAGAACCATAAAATTTGTGTTGTTTTAGGCCACTTAACTTGCAGTAATTTGCAAGAGCAGCAATAAGAAATATCCTACCAAGTGCAAAATTATGAATCTGTAGCATGGCATGTTTGATTCCACGCGAGAATTTGATTTCTGCTCTAAAACTCAGTAGTCAACATAAATATAACATAAAACTTTACGTTTTAGTGTGTTACAATTGGTTCTAGCAAGACTCAGATACTCTTGGAATACACGGATCTAAAGACATTTTGGGGCACCCGAGTGGCTCAGTCAGTTAAGCATCTGACTCAAATTTTGGCTCAGGTCACGATCCTAGGGTTTGTGAGTTCGTGCTCCACATTGGGCTCTGCACTCACAGCGCTAGAGCCCGCTTGGGATTCTCTCTCTGCCCCTCCTCCTTTCTCGCATGCACTCTCTCTCTCTCAAAATAAACTTAAAAAAAAAAAAAAAAGACTTTTCATTTCAACATGTGAGATAAAATTTACGGGAAAGGGCAACATCTAACCCACTTTCCTGATTAATAACGTGTATATGATTTTTGACCCATGAATAACAACAATCTTAAAAGCTTGTACTTGTATTTATGCTTCCTTAATAAATTGTCCTCTGTGGAAGAAAACTGAAGGTTTTGATTGGCACTGGATTTTGACCAACTGGAAGAAGGGAGGAGCAAGAGGAGTTCGTGGAGGACGTGGCAACAATTGCTTAAGGTGCTAAAGGAGTCTGCGCAAAGTAGGTGAGGTGACAGCCAGAGTGGTCTGTTACATCAAGCAAATAAATAGACCAAAAAACCAGAAAATAGAATAATGTGGGGCACCTGGGTGGCTCAGTCAGTTGAGCATCTGGCTTTGGCTCAGGTCATGATCTCACGGTTCTTGAGTTCGAGCCCCGCGTCGGGCTCTGTGTTGACAGCTGAGAGCCTGGAGCCTGCTTGGGATTCTGTGTCTCCCTCTCTCTCTGCCCTGCCCCACTCCCACTCTGTCTCTCTCTGAAAAAATAAACATTGAAAAAAGTAAAAAAAAAAAATAGAATAACGAAACCCAGGTTTTTTATTGCTGGAGGAGTTATTTACAAACACAAAAAGAGAAAATTCGAAAAATCCTGAGGTGTTGGATTGGAATTGAAGGTAAGAATACGGATGTTTTCCTATACGTGAGCAAATATACATACATTTCCCGGCCCATGTCTGCTGAGAAGGCCTAGAAGCAACGACACCCTTGTAGCAATAGGCACACCACACACTCAAATCTTGATTTCTAAATACCATCCTCCGCTAAAAAGGAACAATGCTCCTTGGAGAAATGGTTGATTCCAGCACTGCAGCAGGAAGAGTAAAAAATGAGCCTGGGGCATCTTGTACCAAAAGTCAAGGAAGGGAGCAAGGAAGGGACACATCAAAAGGACTCAAGAGCCAGCTGCACGGGGCTCTCTGGCCATCAAAATAAATAACAGCAACAGGGGCACCTGGGTGGCTCAGTCAGTTAAGTGACTCTTGGTTTGGGCTCAGGTCATCTCACGGTTTGTGAGTTCGGGCCCCAGGTCGGGATCTGTGCTGACATCACGTTGGTATTGTCTCTCTCCCTTTCTCCGCCCCTCCCATGCGCGCTCTCTCCCAAAAATAAGTAAACTTTAAAAAACGACAGCAACAGAACATGACCCACTGAATAAAAGAGAAATCCACAAGTATACACTGATACAAATAAATGGATTAAAAAAACAAACGAAAGGGAAATATCTCCCTTATAGAATGCCAAATAACAAACGTAAAAGGAACGATGGAAATTTTAAAAAGCACTATCTGGACGGCACCTGGCTGGCTCAGTCGGTAGAGCACGTGACTCCTGATCTCGGGGTCGTGAGTTCAAGGCCCACATGGAGCGTAGAGCTTACTTTAAAAAAAGGAAAAAGCGCTATCTGACAACGATCATAGTGATCAAGGCAGAAGTCACTGACGCGGCTAAAGGTTGTCGGGCAAAGGCTGATGAAGAATAATGGTGGCATCTCAGAGTAACTGCCTACGAAATACTAACCAGTTTACCAGTGACAAAAAGGAGAAACCTAGCAGCCATCCACATGACTAGGTAATCGAGGTATCACCCACAATAGGGTGGGTCGCAGCACGGCACCATTCCTGCAGCATTGCTACTAAAAAACATGACCTGAGGGGCGCCTGGGTGGCTCAGTCGGTTAAGCGTCCGACTTCGGCTCAGGTCACGATCTCACGGTCCGTGAGTTCGAGCCACACATCGGGCTCTGTGCTGACAGCTCAGAGCCTGGAGCCTGTTTCAGATTCTGTGTCTCCCTCTCTCTCTGACCCTCCCCCGTTCACACTCTGTCTCTCTCTGTCTCAAAAATAAATAAACGTTAAAAAAAAAAATCTAAAAAACATGACCTGAATCTGGTCCGGAGGAAACATCCGTGGACCCCGAGTCGTCGCAGTCATCTCACGTGTAAGAAAAACCTGTGGCCTTTAATAAAAAGTGTCAGGGACAGAAAGGACGGAGGGCCCGTCCCAGCAGGGAGGAGGCCGCACATGTGATCGTGGACGGGACCCTGGAGCAGGAAAGAAAAAGAGAGGCGGACACCGTTGGCAAAATCCAAATGGAGGCCGTGGATGGGACCTTAATGCTGTCTTGATACTGATCTCCTCATGTGGACGCCTACGGATGGTGATGCAGGAACGTCTGCTTTCGGGCACACGCACACAAATTGCGGGGGGGGGGGGGGGGACGGGGCACCCCCGGCATACTCGCAAATGGCTCAGAAAAAGCCTAAAAAAATGGGCATGTGCCCGTACAGATACACCACCCCCCCCCCAGACTCTCATTTGTGCATCCCACGCGTGTCACGTTGCCTACGTGGGACGTTTGTTTGCAACTCCAAAAGCAACACTTGCGGGACCGGGGCAGCTGCTCGCAAACGTGTGCAGATGGCGAACAACTCGAGCGGCCCGGGGAACGAACGCACTCCCCGCCAAGGTCACACAGGACGACGCGCGCCTTCTTTCGTGTTTCGCCTCCGATACGGTTAGGTGTCCGTTCCGCAGCCTATTCAGGGTCACGGTCGTCCCACGTTTGTGCTCTCTGGCGGTAATCTTGCCGTCTAAAGCGGCCCCAGGCGGGAGCCCGCGCGCCGTCCAGTTTCCTAAGCACAGGAGGCCGCGACGCACCGCACGGAGATCAGCGGCGAACGGGCCCGGGTTCGGGCACGAGTCACGGCGCGGCGCGGGCCGCGACCTCAACGCGAACGAACCAACGACACGGCAACGCAAGTTGTCTTCAAACAGAAACACACGTAAAACAAGGTTAGGGACCGACGGCTGGCTGTGACCACAGGCACCGGGGCGGTGAACCCCGCGGCCCGACAGCACGCGCCGAGCCAGTCTGCTGGGACCCCACAGAGCCACGCGCTCCCAGAGAGAAAACCAACCGCGGCTCGTTTGCGGCGGGCGGGGGGGGAGGGGCTGAGCAAGGGAGGCGACGGAGTGCGGGGCCATGGCGAGGCGGGACAAGTAAGAGGACACGGAGAGAGGCCCAGGGAGGTGACACGGCCGGGGACACGGGGAGGCACTAAGGGGACAAGTACCGGGACGTGGAAAGGGGATCCGCTAAGGGGACAAGTCAGGGGACGTGGCGGCGGAACAAACTGATACAGTGAGAGGAAAGGGGTGAGGAAAAGGCGACACGTTGAGGGGACAAGGAAGGAGACAAGCACGCGGACGCGGTGAGGGAGCAGCACAGGCCACAAGCGCGCGGACGCGGCGGCACCGGCGGCGCCGCCGAGGCCGCGCCGGGCGTCGTCTCCCCGGGGCCGGGCCCTTCTCTCCCGCTGGGGAAGCCCCCGCCCCGGCTCCGTACCTCGCGGCGGCCCCTCTGCGGCGCGGACTCGGGCCCTCCGTGCGCGGCCCCGCGCGACGCCGGCCTCCACTCAGCCCCGGCGCCGCGGCCTCGGCCGCCCCGACACAGCTTTCCCGCGCCGCGCCGCGCGGCCGGCCCAGTGCGCCTGCGCGCAGCCGGCTCTCGGCGACCGAGCGGGCGGGGGAAGCGGCCGGACTGTTCCAGAAGGGGGAGGAGGAGCGAGGAGTGGGCGGGCCGACGGGGCCCGGGCGGCGGGGGCGGGAGGGGCCGGCCGCTGACGTCATCGGGGCGCGCCGGGCGCTCCCCGGAGCCGCGGCGGCGGATGAATGGCGGGGCCGGGGGCGCTGGCGCCGCGAGACGCCTCGCTCTCCCGCGGGCCGGTCGGCTCCCTGCCGCGCCCCGGAGCCCCTTTTCCTCAGCCTCCCCTTTGGTCTCGTCCCCCGCGGCTGACTGTCGGAAGGGGGGAGCCGGCTTCCCGTCTGCGCCGCCTTCCGGTCGCCTCCGCGGCCGCCCGGGTCCCGATCGAGAGCCAGGTGCGGCGCCGGGCCGGGGGCATCCCCCGGGGAAGGGCTTCCCGGGCCGCCGTGCTGCCGGGAGTGGGCCCGCGCCGGGGCAGGGGCTGCAGCGTTCCCGCCCCGGGGGCGTGGGAAAGGGGACGGGCCCGCGCGGGCCAGGCACCGCGCGGCGGCCCCGCCCCGGCAGGGAGGGGGCCGACGGGGAGGTGCGGAAAAGCCCCTGGGGGACCCGGCTTCTGCGGCGGCCGGGCCGTGCAAGGGGCCTCGGGAGGCGCGGTGCGGACCGAGGTTTCCCCTTCGGGGCGGTAGCTTCGCTTGTCGGCCCGTTTTCCACCGGGGGTGAACGGCTTGTCCTCCCTCATCACCCCCGGGTTGCTGTCGTCGGGGAGCCAGTCCTGAGTCAGCTCTCCGCGGGAGGGAGTTGAGGGGCTCAGCAGGGGCAGAGCTGAGTCTCTCCGGGGTAGCGGCGCGAGCTAATGGGGCTTAGCACCCGGCGACACTTGGCTTACGTCAACAAGTATACTCAGCGGGTGAAACTGTGCCCCAACTCGTTGCGGGCAGTTGTGGGAATTGAATATGGGAAACGCCTGTCCCTGCGAGTCCAAGTGGTTTAATGCACACCTGAATTCGGGGGGAGCTTTCTCGAGTAGGGATTTGAAGGAGCAAGAAACCATCGCTCTCGCGACAGGGGTGATTCTGAATGAGCCAGTGCTTGTACCGAAACGCCTCGTGTCTCCGCAAGAATTTGTGACGCTTTAGTCCCCTGCAGGGGCCGGGGGGTCAGTTGCACACCGAAGGCTTCCTACAGAGCAAGTCTGTTCGTTTTCATCAGCTGGAAGTTAGGAACGCTGGTGACTGAAAATCTGGCCACACTCAACCGACTGAGCCACCCAGGCGCCCCTGGCCGTTTTTCTAATTAGCTCTTCAGTGTTGGGAGGTCGGCCTGAGGTCCAGGTTCTGGTCACCATCGCTACGTAGCCTCTTCTGAAGGCCAGGAACCAGGGCCAAGGCCAGGTGGATACAGGTGTGCTGCTTAAATATTTGTGGGACTACATGGGATGGGGTTCTTTTGAAAAGACAGCTTCACAGGTTAGGTTCTTCAGAACCGCTGTCATTGTGAAAGTCATGGTCCCCAATTTTTTTCTCACCTGTGGTACTTCAAAGATGTATTCGATAGGTATAAAGAACTGACCGTACGTAAATACCTGTTTAACGTGATCTATAATTTTTTCATCCTAATCTTTAGAACACTTCATTGTTTTTTTGGTGTTTGTTTTTTGTTTGTTTTTAGATTTTCTTCCGTTACAATGCGATGCATGTAAACAAGATTTCCATAAAGACCATTTTACTTGTGCTGCACATAAATGTCCATATACATTCGAGAAGGTAATTGATCGTATTTTATTTCAAAGATTCTAGCTTTTGTTGTCTAAAGCTATGGTGTCCGAATAGTAGATGTTTGCCACGTAGAACTAATAATCTCATTCGGATGAAGTAAGACTTAAAATCTGGTTTCGCCATCAGACTAGCCATATTCCAGGTGCTCGGCCACCACGTGTGGCCATGGGTGGTGCGGATACGGCATGTTTCCACCATCACAAGAATGTCTGGATGGCACAGCTCTAAAGCAAGAGATTTTATTTTCAGGGGCTCTTGAAGTCAAATTGTTGTATCCAAACCTTGAAAGTTTATTTTGCGTGTGAAAGTATTCAGTTCCTTTGATTCATCATGCTAACGAAGAGCATAGTGGTGTCTTTGTGAAGTGCCAGAAATGGTTAATATTTGACAAAGAACCTAATCTGGAAGCCATTAAAAACGCTAGTTTATTTGGGTGACTTCACAGCCGCTGTTCAGTGGCAAATAGTACATTGTAGAAACAGGAAGACGGGGACTCTAAGAAGACCCACGTGCATGAGTCCGAAGGAGTGACACCTTGTTATTGGCTTTGCAGGTGGCTCTTGACCTGTATTCGTTTTGTTTCTGGTGGTTCTGAGGTTTTGTGTTTTTTTTTTTTAAGTTTATTTATTTTGAGAGAGCATGAGCAGGGGAAGGGCAGAGAGAGAGAGAGAGAGAGAGAGAAAGAGAGAATCCCAAGCATGCTCTACGTTGTTAGTGCAGAGCGCGGTGCGGAGCTTGAACCCATCAGGTGCCCCCGCTTGAGCCGCTCAGGTGCCCGATTCAGAGGTTATTTTAGTGAACTCTATAGCCCGAGTGTTGCTTCCTTGAGGTGGCAGTTAGAAAGGTGAATGACTTATTAGCATTATTACATGCTTTCATTAGTGTTGGCTGGGGTCTGACCTTCCAGTGTTTTCTAGGTCATTGGGGGGGCGGGGGAGGGTGACTCCTATTTACCAGGCCCCGATGACTAGGCCAAACTATCCAGTTGATTTGTTAGCTTGACCTCCCCACGTCCCTAGATAGGGAGAGTCTGGCTAGACATCAGTAGTAATGCCTTATTTGGCACAGAGTTGTCAACTGAGGGAGTGTTCCTGGCGACCCTGCGGCTTGACCCACACGGCAGGCCTCCTCCCTCTGTGATGACACGTTTGGATGTCAGTTGTCACGTCCGTCCGTTTTCTTGCTGAGCTTAGTTTCCTTAGCTCCTGCCCTGGCTCTGAGGTTTTTAACTGCTGGGCGCACATCTGCTGGGCGCTTGGTTCTTCCCTATAGAGCCCCTCCCCCGCCGTCTGCTTGGGTGGCTGTTAATGAACCTGAGAGCTCAGCCTAGCTGTGTGCTCTCCAGTCAGCCGCGTGCGTCTCCCTGTGGGTGAAAGCCACAAAAGGATCAGGCGGGCTGCTGGCAGTTGAAGGGAGCCGGAGGGTGTTCGCGGTAGTGTTCTCTCCCGTTCTCTCTGTTCCGGAGGTGTCCGGGCTGGCTCCCCACCTGCCGGGGCGGTGCTGGATGAACGGCCCTGCTGCCCTGAGACCAGATCCGTTTCACCAGCTTTTCTTTGGCTGACTTTCACCGTCTCAGGGCCGTGTCCACAGCTGGTTAACAGTCTGTTAGGTTTAAATTCTACTGGATTCCGCTTCCTGTCCTGAATCTGTACGGAAGCCTTACTATTCATCCTCAGGGGTAACCACGCCGTCTTCTAATGAACAGTCGGAACATCCGTGCTTGTCCTCTATTTGATTTTCGATGCACTATACCTTTTCCTTTTGTGAGTTTTGTCTGAATCTGGAATATGATTTTATATCATTATTTTTGGGACGTTCGGGTCCCGGCGTGCCCACTTTGTAACGAACCAGTACCGGTAAAAAAGGGAGAGATCCCAGATGTGGTGGTTGGTGAGCACATTGATTGAGAGTGTAGCTGCCATCCTCGGAAGAAAGAGAAGGTGAGGACAAATTCTGTCCACTCTGTGAATGGGGATTTTTTTCCGTAGGGGGGAAAGGTCCATTATCTAACTATGATCCGCAGTCCTAATCGTCTGCTTACAGATGAAACCTTAGTGACGTCAGTGCTTCCCCGAGTAGTGGACGGCATGGGCTTTTACAGATACGGGGACGTATTTTCTAAATATGAGAGTCTCTGCTAGGATCTGCTGCTTCTATAGGAATTTCATACTTTTTCTCCCAAAGTGAAGAGCTAATGTGGTTTCTAGAACCGTTTGGTTAAGGTGAGCTTTTATTAGCTGCTCCTAGTGAAACGTAAAAGGATATATACAATTTGACCTTGCAGCGTTCTTCGTGAGAGTTGTACGTTTGTTCACTTGGAGTAAATCATGCCAGCGAAAATAGCAGCCCCCATTCTCCTCACCGGTCTTGGTCGCTTGGGGTCCGTCCTTTCCTCCAGGTGTGTGCGCTGTTGTGTCTTGGGTTTGTCTTATTCCCTCGTAGTCGTGGGTATCGTTAGCTGGTTCGGCACGGTGTAGGCTGAGCATGGGCTACCGGCCCCGTTGCTATGCTGTCACCTGTCTGGCTGCCCGCCCCCGCCCCGCCCCGGAGACGAGTGGGGTCCCTGCACAGGCCTTCCGGGGCTCGGCTCTCTCAGGACACAGCTGAGCGATTCTGTCTGTATTTCTCTCAAGGCTAGATCCAAGTTGCCCTACTTTCTGTGTCTCGTGTTTTTTTTCTTAGTTTTTCCCTGATGTGGGGGGAGGCGCATGCCCCCGCTGCTCCCCGGGAAGGACTGTGGAAGATAGATAAATGGAGGCCGTGTACCTCGACAGATCTTCATTCTTGGTTTCCTCTGGCTTAGCTGCATGAGGTAGCAGCCAGGCTCTGAATTCTTCATTTGGGTACTTACCCTGTTCATTTCCTCACTTACGCTGTTGCTGTAGACAGTTCTGTGTAGTTGTTCTACTGCGGTCCTTTGTGGGGCCGGTTTTGCCTCTGGCAGTTGGAGGATGTCCCCCTCGTCCCAGAGTTTGGAAGCTTCGCGTCGAGTGTTCCTGGTGTAGATCCCTCTTCATCTGTCACACTAGGCAGGCAGTGGGCCCTTCCAAACCGGAAATGCCAGCGCTTCCGACTGGAGTTTGGATTCTTTGATATTCTCTAGCCTTCTGTTCCTTAGGCGCTGCACTTTCTGGATCGGTCTCCTTTTTTGCCCCCTGAGGTTTTCTTTCCCTGTGAAATCTGCGTCCAGGGTATTTCCTGTGCGTCACAGTAGATGTCCTCCTCCGTGCCCGATCTGCTGGCTGCTCACTCGCAGTTGGTGCAGTGTGAACTCTGGCCTTTGCTCTGGGGCATCTGCCCGGCCCACTTTCTCGGGAAACCATGGAGCCCTAGGACTTCGGGGTCTTTCTCTTAGGCTGATCAGGTTCCCTGGAGAAGGTGGGGTTCTGTTCTGTTCCCTGCCTGGGGAGAGCACACTCTGGCTTCCGGAATCATGGAGCCAGGTGGACAGAGCACTCGCCTCTCCCCTTCGTGGAGCACAAGCTCCTTGCTGCCTTCTGCGTGCCCCTCCCATGTTTGTGGGGGTCCTCCTGCCCGTCGCTCCCCAGGCCAGAGCCTCTGTGAGACCCTCTGCGGAGCATCCGTCTTGTGCCAGCATTGGGTGGAGGTCTGATTCTCGCCTTCTCCCATTGTGCTCCCACGTCACCCTCACCTGCCGGCACTGCTGACGTCTGAGCCTTTGAGGGTTTTGTTTCATGAAGAGGGGTGCTTCTTGACTTTCCCCACCAGCTCACAATTTGGCTTTCTCACTTTGCCAGGTTCATTGTTGTCGGGTGCTTTTTTCTCTAAACCCTCGTAACTCTTTTTTCTCTCAATCTTGTGGATTTATCCCTTTCCAAAAAATCTGTTTCCTGTCGTTTCAAGGAGACTCAAACTGACCTTGCCTTCGGTAGAAGACACGTGTCTACGTGCCCTTTCCTCTTGGCCCGCACTTTCTCAGAGCCTCTCGGGCCTTCCGGGGGCCGGTCTGGGCCAGCTCCGCAGCTCGCCCTTCCCGAAGGCCCTCCCAGGTTACTCGGTTGTGTTTCTGAGACGCCCTGCTTTTGCTCCGTACGCAGTGATTGCAAGAAGTAAGCAGAAAGCCTATTAACCCCTTGCTGCTTTCAGCCTCCAACGCGAGAGAGTAGCCCAGCACACAGAACCCTTTCTTGACCAGCCGACCCCAGTCTCCCCACAACCCCGTTTTGTTCACGCTGCTCTGGCCATATAGTGGTGTGCTTTTCCCTTCAGGCCCTCTGGGAGCTCTGCTAAAACCTCCCTGCGTCTATACAAGACCACAGCTCCCCTCGCTCTGCTTTCCCCCCGCACTGACAAGGCCCTCCTCTTTCTTGGCTCACCGCAGATTCATGACCCAAGCCCACCCCAGGGCGGGCATGCCCTCCTTTGCTCCCCTGAAGCAGGCCCTCTGCTCCCTGCACTGGCTGCGCATGCTCAGGTAACTTGAGGCAGTCCACAGCTGCCCGTCCTTGCCGGAAGGCTGCCCTTGGGCCACTAAGTGAGCATCTCTTGGCTGCCGTCCTTAGCTCACGGCGTCAGCAGTGCCTGGGAGTTTATACCACTCCCTCCCGTTAAAAGAAAACAAAAAAACCCATCAGTAACTGATGGGAATAGGGGCTATAGATCTTCAGCTCCCTGGAATGTCCCCAGAGCCTCCCGAGTCAGCTCCCCTCGGTGGGACTGTGCGCCATGCCATGGGCTTGGCCTCCTTCCC
The DNA here is from genome assembly GCF_024362965.1 of Panthera pardus. Classification (NCBI taxonomy): domain Eukaryota; kingdom Metazoa; phylum Chordata; class Mammalia; order Carnivora; family Felidae; genus Panthera; species Panthera pardus. The sequence goes on from NW_026526969.1 coordinate 15,404,544, forward strand.
TCCGTCCCCAGTCCCCACTCCGAACTCTCCTAGGTCTGAAGGGTTTTTGCTGAGGACACGTCCAGGTGCCTCATGTGAAGACCGACTTAACGCACTGCTTTCTATTACTTGCCAAAACCTTTTAGTTGGTATCTGCGTTTGCCCGACAGTAAGATGTTTGTGTAAAGTCTTGGCATTTTTATTTCTTGTAGCTAAGAACTGATTCTATTTAAATGCTGGCAGTCTTATTGGGTGTTTGTTAAATAATTGCTTATGGAAGCAATTGAAATGCCCAGTTGGTTCCGTCGGTGGGACATGTGACTCTTGACAGCAGGGTTATGAGTTCAAGCCCATGTTAGGTGGAAAGATTACTTAAAACAATAAAAAAAAGAAACATTAAAGCAACCCTTGCTTTCTCAGATTTTTATACGCCGGCGCTCAAAAGAGGGGTGCAAGAAGGACATGCTGCAGGTGATTTGTGACCAGTGCCATGGCAGTTTCCATATTCAGCGTAGACACCCTCTGGATCACAGCTGCCCACGCGGGAACCTTGCCGTCAGTGTAGCCGGGTGAGCAGAACGGCTGAGCTGGGACGTGCTGGCCCGCGTACACGGACCCGGAACCCTCACGGTGGGGATAGGGTACCTTTGAGCGTTGCACTGAACTAAGTTGTTGACGTGAAATATTTGTTGTAGAGACTTGGATAAATATAATCTAAATTAAAGTTGGATTCTAGTTGTGTTGTTTTCTTGTGGCCGCCAGAGCAAAGTACCACGGCCTGGGCTGCGTACGCCACAGAAGTTCATCGTCTCCCTGCTCTGGAGGCTGGAGTCCAAGATGGGGGTGTGGCGGGTTCCTCCCCGAGGTTCTGGGGAGATGCCACTCCGGGCCGCTCCCCCCACTGTGGGTGGTTTGCAGGCTGCCTCTCCCCAACCTCTCTGTCACACGGGTTTTCCTTATGTGTCGCTGTCCAGGCATCGTCTTTTTTTTTTTTCTAAAAATTTTTTTTAATATTTGTTTATTTTTGACAGAGAGACAGAGCGTGAGCGGGGGAGGGGCAGAGAGAGAGGGAGACACAGAATCTGAAGCAGGCTCCAGGCTCTGAGCTGTCAGCACAGAGCCCGTGACCTGAGCCGAAGTCGGATGCCCAACCAACTGAGCCACCCAGGCGCCCTGGGGCGTCTTTTTTTGATGAGGACACAGTCATATTGGATTAGGACCCCACCCTTTTCCACTCTGAGCCCATCTCCGCTGATTACATCTCCGATGGCCTTACTTCCAAACATCACGTTCTGAGGTCCCATTTAAGACGCGTCGGCCTATCTTTCTGTGAGGACACGATTCGACCCACTCGCTGGTAGTGTAACCGAGAGCACCTTCCTCAAGTCAGTAGAAACATCTGCCTAAACCTGCTGTGGAAGGAAAGCGGAAGGGTAACCGTCTTTTAGTTTCTGCTTATTTCCCGCGTTGTCTGTGCCCGAGCCGGGTCGACGGGTGAGTGCCCTGGCTCCCTAACCGAGCACGTGGCTCTCCGGGTGAGCCGACGGAGGGGTCGTGACTGCTGGTCCAACCTTTCTGTGTAGGTGTGCAGCTGCCAGAGCCTCTGATTCCGAGCCAGCCAAGCCGTCGGGAGCCCTGAATACGTCGTCTTCCAGTTGGCTAGCTCAGCGACCCAGGTACTGGTCCGAACGGCGTGCACAGATACACTTGCCTTGTCCTGGGCGTGGCGGTTCTTGTCGGGCGAGCACAGAAAAGTCGGTGCAGTACAGGTACTAACTGAGCGGTTCAAATTCTGTCCTCCGAGTTACGTACTCCTGGCACACGGCTTAGACTAGGCAGGGTGATCGAGGGTCTGGATTGGAGCTTTCTTGAGCTCCGGATTATCAGTGCAATTTATTCCAGCACAGAGCGGATCACACGGTTGGCGTTTTGTAGCCGTTTCTGAAATACACATCTCTCATATGATCAACTGCTCCGGGTTAGTCAAGATGGACCTAAAAAAATAAGCTGTTGTTTTGTTCTCTTTCAGATGGAAACTGAAGAGATGATGTGACTCCGTCCACACGGAGACATTAGCTTGTGTTGCGTATTTTAACTTCACAGACCGGGTTTGTGCTGTAGTGCCTTTACGCTTCTCATGGCAAACAGTCTGGAATGTCATTAAAACTTTTCCAGTAGAATGTGCAAATTTTGGCAAAACAAACAGAAGGGTATCGATATTCTGAGCTTGGCTAAACCGCGCCAGCCCCTGCTTCCTCCACCCTGCCCCCAAATGAAGTGACGTGGAGAGCAAAGGGTCTGAGTATTACCCGGCCTGAGTCCCGCAAGAACCTGGCACTGTGGAGGCCTCTGTCCCTTACATACCCGCACAGCTGATGGCACTCTGTCTTTATCAGTGGCTTCCATGGTGACTGCCCCTGGAGCCCAGAAGAAGGGGGAGGCCTCGGGCCTACTTGGCTAAGGGCCCGTGTTCAAAGGCGGCCCCCACTCTGAGAGAGCAGCCTTGTGGCCATACGGACTATAAATGCTGGGCTCCTACTGATGGCCTCATTCCAGGAGAGAGCCCTGTGCCCGGTGACCCTGGGCGCTGGGAACCAGTGAAGCAAAATGTCCTTGTAGCCGGGTCCCGGTCTTAACCCACTGGTCGTCCACCTGCGCACCCCTTTTTCCTGGATTAACAAAATCCAAGCAATTACAGCTTCAACACACGATGGGGGGAAGGGCTCCTGTTCGGTTTCCATTCCGCAAATAGGTGATCAAAACTTCTGCAAGTTGTCTTGGTGGCATTTGTTCTGGACCACTGGTTCTCACTTGGGCGTGCTCAGAGTCGCCTAGAGGGCTTGTTCAAACAGTGCCGGGCCCCACCCCTGGAGTTTCTGGTTCTAGGGGTCTGAGTGGGCCTTGGGATTTGCACTTCCAGCAAGTTCCCAGCTGATGGTGATGCTGTGGGTCTGAGGAGCCTACTCGGATCAATCACTTGTCCTGTACCCCTGCCGTCCGATATGCAGTCGCTGGCCACAGATGGCCTGGAGCATGTGACATGCAGCAAGCCCGGCTGGAGGTTGGATTCTTAGTTTTATCTAACTTAAAGGCTGTTAACTTGATTTACTTTTTAGAAAAATCCTTCAGTACGTTAGGAACTTTGGTATGTGAATCTGGTTTTTCAGTTCTGGATTTTATTTATTTTTCATTTATTTATTTTTTTTGGTTCTGGATTTTAAATACAGGTCAGGCCTTTCTCATGAAAACTTAATGTCCAAATTGAGAATCGAAAACACACTTGAGCTTTGAAGACAAACCATAAAATACATCATTGTTGAAAAGATTATTCACGTATTGAAATATTTTGGATATGATGGATTAGATAAAGCGATAAAGTTAATGTTATCTATTTTTCTTTTAACTGTGGCTACTAGAAACTTTAGAAACAGGTACGTGGCTTGCCTTACGTTTCTGTTAGACGGTGCTGACAGAACTTATCCGAACTGAAGGATAAACACCCACATTTAAGCCTGAAGGACGGTCAGCCTAGGAGTTTGCTGGTGCCTCCGTCTTTGGGTTTGACTTGGGATGGGACGGTGGCCCCCCTCAACACAGGGTTTGCCCCTGTGGATGCCCGAGACCGCGGTCTGTGCCGGACCGTGTGCGTTGACTGTTCCCTCTTGTACACATGTACCTGCGATAGAGTTTGAGCCATGAGTTAGGCTCAGCGAGAGGCGATCGACAGCAAAGAAAGAGCAGTCGCGATAACACAGGAACGAGACCTCATGCCTGCCGCGCCCGCTTTGTCGTGCAGTGTGTCTGTAACAAAAGTTAGGAGTGTTCTCTTTCTCAAAATTCTTTTTTTTTTTAATCGTTTTTGAGAAACAGCGTGAGCAGGGGAGGGGCAGAGAGAGAGGGAGACACAGAATCCGAAGCAGGCTCCAGGCTCTGGGCTGTCAGCACAGAGCCTGATGTGGGGCTCGAACCCACGAACTGTGAGATCATGACCTGAGCCGAAAGCAGATGCTTAACCGACTGAGCCACCCAGGCACCCCTCTCTCTCAAAATTCTTACTGTCCTGCACTCCCCGTTCTTGTGATTGTGTGAGATGATAAAATGCCTTCCTCATTAGATGGAGGAGGGAATGACCTAGGCCTGTGAGGAGCCTAGGTCTATTTTTGGCCTGAGGCTATGTCAGAAGGCCGATCATCAGCTTCTGGACCACTGCTAGGGCGGGAGCTGGAACCAGGGTGGGGGCGGGGTTGGGATGGCTGGGATCTTCCCTCCGGTCCTGTTAGTAGATGTTCAGATAGCTCCAAGGGTGTGAAAGGTTGGGAGGGCAGAGGCGTCCTGGCTCCTTGTCATGCTCCTGGGCGCTGACTCCCTGCTCAGTGTCCCTTGCATCAGGCAGCTGTGTTGTCCACAGATACCAAGGTCCCAACCTGCCTCCCGCACCACCTGCCTCCTCCTGGGAGCCCAGCACGCGTTCTCCAGCAGCTGCGCAGTCTGGCCCCAGCTCTGGGCGGCCTGCGAGGGGTTTCCTGGTGTTAGTGTCGCTGCGCCAAAGAGGATGTCCTTTTGGTAGAAGGTGCTAAGTTGTCTAAAATGTCATCCCAGCATCAGGAGTTTTCCATGCCCTCAGTACCTGCCTTTGGTTTAGTTTTTTCCTAACCCGATGAAGACACGGTGTCCCTTTACTCTAAAAGAACGTCTTGAATTAGCAAGGTTGCTCATCTTCTGAGAACCGTCCATGTGAAGAATTTAAGCTAAGGGAGTTCATTCGTGCAGGTGCCACTGAGCCTCTCACGACGGGGGAAGAATTCGAATGTGACTGTGTGCCAAGGGTTGGAGAAGCCACAAGTGTACAGGTTTTCGTGGAAAACACTGAGGTTACTATTAGCATAGTGAATTTTTTTAGCGCTCAAAGTTTGCGTGCAGTTTTGAGAAAAACGTAACACTGAGTTTTGTGCTCTGTGTTCATCTGTCGGGGGTAGGACGGGGCTCACTTTCCTTATCTGGAAATGTTGGAGAGACCCCGGTGGGTGTTGATTTGCTGTGTTTTCCTGAGATGATATAAAGACTCGTGATCACGGTGGATCACGTAGAAGGTGCAGGGAGGAGGAGAGTATCCGGCTGTGCCTTTCACTAAATGTGTGAAGAGGCGGTTTGCAGTTTGCTTTTAATTGCTTTGCCCGAGCAGGTCCTCCTTCCTCCCTCTCATTAGGACGTTAGGGGGAGCTCTACCCACACCCACGTTTGTAGCATTATTACCTCCACCCCTGTTCTCAGAGTGCATCCCTAGCTAAGATTTTCTTGCAATAAATGCTACAAAAACAGCCTTTTAAAGTGGTTTGTAAAAAACGAAAACAAAACCCTATGCCGACAGACAGAGCAGTGGGTTCATTTTACATTCTGGAGATATTCCGAACCAGAGTAAAGTGACGTGTGTGGATGGCTTTGCTTTGCCTCCGTCCTAGTGCGGTGAGAAGTGTCTCCCTTCCTGCTTTCAGGGAACGTTCCCTGGAGAACGAGAGCAGTCAGAAGGGCTGCTGTTTCCGTAGTGCCAGGTAGAAAGCTCCTGGGATGCCAGAGACAAAGTCAGGTTCTCTCTGTTGAGCCCCCAGGTGTTGGCACAGACATGGTGCCGAGACGTGAAATCGTGACTGTCCTCTGGCTGGGCGTTCGTGACGTCCCTCTCCCACCGCAGGCTGGTCCCCGCGCTGCCCACCACAGAGCCCCGGCGGCAGGCCGACTCTTGGGTCTGTGGGGCCACGTCCCCTCCCACCCACCCCCCGCCGTCATACACCCCCATCTAACAGAGGGCAGTGAGCCTTGCACGGTTTGGCCAAAGCAGGGGTCCTCAAACTTGTTCCAGAGCCTGGAACCCGCCGTGGTGGTGTGTGTGTGCGGGGAGCCCGCGGTAAGCTTCGTACGTGGACGGGATGAGCTATCCCGTCCTGGAATCCACCTATGCATCCAAGGGTCAAGGTGGAGTTTGTAGGAGGAACAAGTGGAGAAAACGGGATCCCCGTAATTTTTGCTAAATTAGGAAAAATTGTGTCAATTAGGAAAGCAGTTTTATTGCATCTGAGGCCAGAGGCTAGTGGGGGGGGGGGGGAGGCGCTCAGGAGTGTTTTGCGGGAGTTGGGCTTGATCCGCGTGGTTCACGTTCCTGCCGAAATGGCTGGTGACGTGGCAGAATCGCCAGGTCTCCTTATGGTTATTTATTTGAACTATAAGCCTGGGGAAGGATCATTTGTGATTTGACTTTTTAAAAAATTTTTTTCTTTAGTGTTTATTTATTTTTGAGAGAGAGAGAGTGAGACAGAGCCTGAGTGGGGAGGGCCAGAGAGAGGGAGACACAGAATCAGAAGCAAGCCCCAGGCTCTGAACTGTCAGCATAGAGCCCGATGCGGGGCTCGAACCACGGACTGTGAGAACGTGACCTGAGCCGAAGTCGGACGCCCAACCGACTGAGCCACCCAGGTGCCCCTGTGATTTCACTTTTTTTAATTGATGAACTTATTTTTTAGGGCAGATTCAAGTTCACCACCAAATTGAGCAGAAAGCACATGGCATTTCCATGCCATCCCACACGGCCTCCCCCACCATTAACACCCCTCGCCGGTGTGATGTGCTACGGGTGTCCAAAGAGTAGTGAAGCACGTTTAAATACATGTTAGCTTCTAAAAGCATAAACTCCAGGGGCGCCTGGGTGGCTCAGTCGGTTAAGCATCCGACTTCGGCTCAGGTCACGATCTCGCGGTCCATGAGTTCGAGCCCCGCGTCAGGCTCTGGGCTGGTGGCTCAGAGCCTGGAGCCTGCTTCCGATTCTGTGTCTCCCTCTCTCTGACCCTCCCCCGTTCATGCTCTGTCTCTCTCTGTCTCAAAAATAAATAAACGTTAAAAAAAAAAAATTAAAAGCATAAACTCCTTGGGGCGCCTGGGTGGCTCAGTCGGTTAAGTGGCTGACTTCAGCTCAGGTCACGATCTCGCGGTCCGTGAGTTCGAGCCCCGCGTCGGGCTCTGGGCTGACGGCTCAGAGCCCGGAGCCTGCTTCCGATTCTGTGTCTCCCTCTCTCTCTGCCCCTCCCCCATTCATGCTCTGTCTCTCTCTGTCTCAAAAATAAATAAAAAATAAATAAATAAAAATAAAAGCATAAACTCCAGGAGCACCTGGGTGGCTCAGTGGGTTGAGTGTCTGACTGTTGATTTTGACTCAGGTCATCATCTCACAGTTTGTAGGATAGAGCCCAGTGTCGGGCTCTGTGCTGACAGCGTGGAACCTGCTTGGGATTCCTGCCTCCCCGCCCCACAAATAAATAAACTTAAAAAAAAAAAAAAGTATAAATTCCATCAGGGTAAAGAATACCAGAGCTGTTATGTTCTAAAACCACCTCTTAGTCAAAGAATGATTTTGCAGTAATAGAAATATAGCACACAGCAAAATTGCTGTGCTCCCTCCCCGGTTTTGAAATTGTTACTTCTATAGCTGCGTTATTACATGGCTTAGTTATGAGACAGGTATCAGGCTCCCGCCTGGCAAATGTAAAAGGAATCTATGAGGCTGTGGGTTGCTGAGGAAACCTTAGGGGAATTTTAAAATTACAAACATCGGGGGTATCTGGCCGGCTCAGTCAGTAGGGTGTGGGACTCTTGATCTTAGAGTGATGAGTTTGAGCCCCAAGTTGGACATAGAGATTACTTTTAAAAATTATGAAGATCTTACCCTCAAAATGGAAAATATAATCATTCGATCCACGTTCTAAAGTGATCTTTCTGGAGGTACCCGGGTGGCTCAGCCGGTTAAGCATCTGAGTCCTGATTTTGGTTCAAGTCGTGATCTTGCGGTTGGTGGGATTGAGCCCTGCGTTGGGCTCTGTGCTGACAGCATGGAGCCTGCTTGGGATTCTCTCTCTTCCTCTCTTTCTACCCCCTCCTCCCCTCCCCCACTCATGTGCACTTTCTCTGTCTCACAAAATAGTAAATTAAAAAATTTTTTTAACGTTTATTTATTTTTGAGACAGAGAGAGACAGAGCATGAACGGGGGAGGGTCAGAGAGAGGGAGACACAGAATCTGGAACAGGCTCCAGGCTCTGAGCTGTCAGCACAGAGCCCGACGCGGGGCTCGAACTCACGGACCGCGAGATCATGACCTGAGCCGAAGTCGGCCGCCTAACCGACTGAGCCACCCAGGCGCCCCCAAAATAGTAAATTTTAAATGCCAACTGCTTAATGAGTTTTTTAAAAAATAGTGATCTTTCTGGCCTTTGTGAGGTGGTGAATGCATTAGGAGGGCAGAGTGGGTGCCCAGGTGCTAGGTTGTGGAGCCCTGGGCTAGACGGGGGTGGGGGACATGGGGAGTGTGTTAACAAGATGTGTAGGTGACGGGCAGAGAGGAGTGGGGACGCTTTTCTCGGTGGCACTTGGGTTGGGGCAGTGGATGCTAAGCACGATGAGGAAGGGAACAGGTTTGGAAGGAAGAATCCCAAGCCTGGCTGTGAGCGTGTTCTGTCGAGATACTTACTGACCTGCTGTGTAGAGAAACCATTTAGGCAGGTGGGTAAGCAAGTCCAGGGGGCGAGGTCGAGACCAGAAACAGGATTTAGAGTCACTGGCATATGTTTGATCGGAAAGCCACGCCAGGGTGACACCGCAGAGTGGGAGAGAGGGGGAGGGAAGGAAGACTGAACACTGAACCCAGACTGAGCTCTAAGGGATAGAGATGTCGATGAGAAAGGAACGTGAGTATCTCAGTTCTCCGCGACAGACTGTTCAGTAAAGTAGGACATGAGAGACAACTTCCTTAAGATCATAAAATGTACGTAGCTCCTCCGATGAAAGAATTTCAAAAGGTAACAGGATATAAAACTGACAGACAGGAATCAGTAACCTTCATTGCCGTCATGATAATCCAAAGATACAACGGAAGAGACAAATCGCGTTTGCAGTGGCAGTAAAGATAAAATACTTAAGAAGAAACTTAAGATCTATGTAAGATCCATAGCGGACCAAACTTTAAAACACTCACAAAAGATACAAAAGTGGACACAACCCAGTAAGACAGCTCTTGTTCTTGGAAAGGAAGGCCACATCCGAAAGAGCTCCGTTTTTCCTAGATTAATTTTAAATCTAAGAGGATCCCAATGTAAATACCAACAAGCCGCGTTTCTGGAGCTAGACGAGCTGACGCTCCGGTTCATATGGCAAAGTGCACGTGAAAGAAGGACAAAGGAGATGGCGAAAGCCCTTCCCCGACCTCCCGGGCATCGTAAAGCCCCGGTGTGTGGAACAGTGCGTGGAGTAGCGTGCTGCAGGCTCAGCGCCGGATGGATCTGTGCACTGAAGTAGGAAACCGAGTGTGTGTGGAAACGTGCATGTGATGGAAGGGAAGGTGCGTCTCAAGTCACGAGCCAAGAGGGGCTTTTTGAACAACAGTGTTGATTTAAGAAGATAGCCGTTTAGAGAAAGGTAGCATCGGGTCTGTCCTTACGTCACGCGTACGAGGACTCTTGTCAGAAATGTGAGCGGAAGGAATAGGGGCGCCTGGGCGGCTCAGTCGGCCGAGCGTCCGACTTTGGCTGAGGTCATGATCTCGAGGTTCATGGGTTCGAGCCCTACCTCGGGCTCTGGTGCTGATAGCTCGGAGCCTGGAGCCTGCTGTGTCCCTCTTTCTCTGTGCCCCACTCCTGCTTGTGCTCTGTCTCTGTCTTTCAAAAATGGATAAACGTAGGGGCGCCTGGGTGGCGCAGTCGGTTAAGCGTCCGACTTCAGCCAGGTCACGATCTCGCGGTCCATGAGTTCGAGCCCCGCGTCAGGCTCTGGGCTGATGGCTCGGAGCCTGGAGCCTGTTTCCGATTCTGTGTCTCCCTCTCTCTCTGCCCCTCCCCCGTTCATGCTCTGTCTCTCTCTGTCCCAAAAATAAATAAAAAACGTTGAAAAAAAAATTAAAAAAAAAATGGATAAACGTAAAAAAAAAAAAAAATTAAAGAAATGTGAATGGAAGGCACGAAGCCAAACAGGTCATGGGACGAAACCTTGGCCAGGCTTCTCCAAAACTGGGAATGGGAAAGGCTTTCTTAAGATGATCCAAAAGTAAGATGGGTGAAGAAAAGGGTTCACAGTGGCGAAGCACGGTTGCGTGGCAGAGAGCGCCATACTCAGGACCAAAGCACAGGTGACAAACTAGGACAAAGTATCTGCAACACATGTCCCAGTAAAGGTTGATGTCTCTAGTACACAAAATGTACACATTGAGGGGGAAAAGATCGGAGACCAGGTAGGAAGATGGGTGAAGGATGGAGCGACGCCCCAAGAGTGTAGAAGGATGACCCCAGGGTATAGGAAGGGATGTTCCGCCTCACTTGAGTTAGGAGAGACGCAAATTAAGATTAGATGAGCGGAAATCCAAGCTTGAAAGCCTACTCTGTTGGCAAGGCTGTAGGCGAGAGAGACGTCCACACGTGGCAGGTGGGAATGCCAGACGTCAACCGTTACCGAGGAAAATCTGGCTGTACCCAGCCAAACTCGTCTATATTTGGCAGTCCCACCCCAGGAGCCTATCCTGAAGGTGTGCCACCCACAATAGTGAAACCAGTGTGCGCGACGGTTGAGCGCAGCTCGGTTTACAGCTGAAGACGGTTCCTGTGGATGGGTACTGACCACGTGAGCCACGGTAAGTCCACCCGCAGGGCCCCGAGAAGCTGTAGGAAAGGGTGCCTGTAACTGACAGAAAATTTCCAGGGTTCGTTGTCGGCTGGAAGGAGCATGGTGCAGGAGAACGTGTGCTCTGCTGCCTTCTGTGTAGGGAACGGGGAGTAAGTGTCATAATATCCACGCATCTGCTTGTTTTTGCTAAAAGAAACACAGAAGGATAAACGAGAAACTGATGAAGCTGGCTACCTGGATGGGGTGGGTGACAATGAGGTAGGAGTGTTGGGAGGGGTCCAGTACTTTCTTGTGCCGTCTTAACTTTTAGACTCCTGTTACTGTTCTACGTATTCCGCAAAGTTCAGCCAAGATGGCTGGGCGGGGGCGGCGGCTGGAAATACACAGATGCGAAGGAACACAGCCATCTTCGTCGTGAATAACAGCCACGTTTATGGAGGAACATGATGGTGGTAAGAAACACAAAACTCACCATTTTAAAACCATCTCCAAGTGAATAATTGAGCACCATTTAATACACTCATAGTGTGCGGTCATCACCACCATCTAGTTCCAGAACATTCTCGTCCCGAAAGGAAACCTCGTACCCACGAAGCACTCCCCATTCTCTCCACACCACCAGCCCCTGGTGACCACTAACCTATGGTCTCTGGACTTGCCTGTTCTGGACATTTCGTATGAATAGAATCATCCAGTGTGTGGTTACAAAGAGCCTGTGCCTCCCCTCCCGTGTGCCCTCTTGCTCACTCGCCCCAGGGAAGCCAGCTGCTTTGTGAGCTGCCCTGTGCAGGAACCCATGTGACAAGGAGGTCAGGGAGGCCTTTTGCCGATGGCCAGCGAGAACCGAGGTCCCTCAGCCCAATCACCTGTGAGGAGTGAGTCCTTCCAGTAGCCACGTGTGGCTTGGAAATGGACTGTCCCCCAGACAAACCTTCTGACAAAACCACAGCGCTGGCGGACGCTTCGTGGCTTTGTGAGGGACCTTCTCTCAGGGCTCAGCCGCTCCGGCATTTCTGACCCCTCAGAGACTGTGGGTGAAGCTGCTAAATTTACGGGCTTAAACTAATAAGTTCTGTGTTAATTTGTAATGCAGACGTCGAAAACAAACACAATTTTCTGCCACAGAGAAGCGGAAAGTAGCCTTTTTGGATGTGGGAGGCAGCACGGACCAGAGTTAACGTGAGCACCACTCATTTATTGGGAAACTTGGAATCTGTTGGTTTTGAGCGGGGCGCGGAGCACTGGAAAATTCTGCAGACATCCAGTCCGTAGCCTCCGCTGTCCTGCGCCGAGGCCAAATAACTCGGAAGGTCCGTTGCAGCTGGAGATACGCATACGTGTTTCTGAGGCCGTGTGGTCTCTGGCACCAAGCTGTGCCCTCCGCTGCGGAGAATCACACGGCATGCTGAGAAGCTCCTGATGTGCTCCCCGGCCTTAGACGTCACGTCAGCCTGTGATTGGAGCTGTCCATCAGGAACTGGACATTTTCAGACCCGTGAAGTTATAATGCTGGCTGAGAGTGTCAGCGACTCATTGTACAGTGAAAATGGTACCTCCTTTTTCTTGGTTTTCTATCATGTGTTGTCTTCCGTAAACAGCTGTTTTCTACTGAGTGGTGGACATAATATATGGACAATTGTAGTTTGGGGCACAGGATACTAGACTTTTCTCCTAGAACAGTTTTACCCTTTCTTCTTTGAGCAGGCCAGCGGCAGCAACGATAAACCCTGGATCACTTGCAGTTTCAGAAACTGAGATAATCTAATATGGAGTTTATGAAGTCCCTGCAAGGCTGGTCTATTCTGTTCATATTCACTCCCCCGGTGTAGCCTTTCAGGGTCTCAGCTCAAAGATGGGACATTACAAGAACCCTCTCCCTTAGCGGCCCTAGCCCACCAAGCTATCAAAGTCTCTGTTCAGGTTCTCCGCCTCTTCCAGAATGGACTGAGCTCTGAGTGGAAAGTGTTGCTGAACATCAAGTTTAGTGCTCTGGGTTTCCTTTGTGTCCCCTGTTAGGATATTTCACTATCCAATTAGCACACTGATGGCATAGAAACCAGCTATTTTTAAATGATTATATTTTGGCCAGCTTTTTATGCTGTTCTCAATGGGAGGCTGATCTGAACGACCTATTCCTACAATATAAGAGCTCTGAAAAAAAGGGCAAAACTAAATACATTACACATTTATTTATATATTTTTACATTACATTATATACTATTTAAGCTTGTACGTGGATAAAAACTTTTCTGTATGTTGTCGGAAGGCCGGTCGGGTCAGTTTGAGAGCAGGACGGTTTCTCCCAAAGTCAGCCAGGCTGGACGTCCCCGCACCTGCGTGCTCAAAGGCGGCGTGTGACCGGAGCAGCACCTGCGCGCGTCCCGAGGTCGGCGAGGCTGCACGTGCCCGCACCTGCGCACGCGGGAGAGCGGCGTGTGACTCGAGCCGCGCTTTCCAGGTGCTGGCAGCAGGGGAGGGACCGCAGAGCTGCACCTGCTCCCTCTGCGGCCCCGCGCTGCCTGCCCGGCGTGGCGCTCTGGTTCCCGGACCCCCAGATGCTCTGAGGCAGCCACAGTCCCCTCACTCGGGCACCTATCACCCAGGTGGGGTCGTCCGGGCAGGGAGCGCACGCCTTCACCGCGGGCCGGCCGCGAACCCTAGGCCGACGACCACATTGCCGGGGCTCCTCCTGTGCGGCGTCTGAAACCGGTGCACGGTTCTAACGTTACAGTGTCTTCAGTTCATACAAATGTGTATGTTTAATACAACTCCCAAGCGCCCAGACACACAAGTCGGGGTCCCGGCCCGGGGTCGCCTCGCCCCCGCGGCCGGAAACCGGGTGAGGCTCCCCAGTCTTGGCAGCCAGCAAGCGGGGGGGGGGGGAGGGTGGGGGTGGGGGTTGCTAGGCAACCTGCAGCTCCCAGCAAGCGGCGGCGCCTAGAGATGACGATGCCAGTCCGCGCCTGCGCCTGAACCCGCCTACTCGCGGCTCCCGCGTGCCGTTGGCCGGCGGGCAGATGGGGGCGGGCCTCGGCCAATGGGCGACGCCGCTCCGGGAGGCGGGACCGTGTTACCTTGGCGGCGCGCCTGCCGGAAGCCCGCGTCGGCGGCCACGCGCAGGTAGGCGAGGACTGCAGGGTCGGGGGTCGCGGGGCGGCTCCCACGTGGGTGTGCGGGCCCGGATGGCGTCGGAGGGCGACAGCGGAGGCCCGCAGGGTGCGCGCGGGGTCCGAGCCGCCGGCTGCCCCAGGCCGTGCCCCTCGAGCCGGGCATCCCCTTCGCCACAAAGCGCTCGTTGACTGAAGCGTTCGGTGGGCTCCCGCGTGTCCGCACTGTCCCGGACCCCAGGCGGCCGCCGGGCTCAGGGCGGAAACGACGCCGACCCGGGGCGCTTGCGTTCTGAGGACACAGAATTAATAAGGTGTGGGAGCCTGCAGGAAAATAAGGCGGAGCAGGGCACCGCGAGCGAGTCGCGTCGGTGCCGGCAGACGCCCCAGGTCGAGGGATCCCGGGCGCAGCAGCAGCCGCTGCAGCAGGAGTACGAGCCGGAGAGCGGGGAAGGAGGCGCGCGGGGCAGCCACCTGCGCCCGCAAGGCCTGGACGAGGACGCGGACTCCTCTCCGAGCGAAATGGGAAGGTGTCCCGCAGAGCCTGACCTGGACGTTCTACGAGTCATTGTGCATGCTGTGTTGGAAAGGGGCTGGAGGGGCAAGGGCGGGGACCGTGAGTCATGCAGACGGGAGGGTAGTGACGGCACAGAGAGTGAAAGGTAGTCACTGTCTTCGGGATGTGTTTTGGAGGCAAGGCTGACAGGGTTAATGGCTGTGTCAGATGCAGGAGATGTGGGGCACCACAGTCTTCAGCCCGAGCAGAAGTCAGGATTTCCTGATGGCCGTTCATGGAGAGGGCAGATGCCCCAGGAAGATCGGAAGTGTGGCTTTTGACGCCTTGCGCCTGAGATGATGTGTGTGGGTGTTGGTGATAGCTGAGTGCAATTCAGGGAGAAATTCCAGGTGGCTGGTAGATGGGAGGTGTTTAAAGCCGCGCAACTAGATGAGATCACTGAGGGAAGGAGTGCGGGCAGAGAGGAAAGTGGGCAGGAAGCACGGAGCTCTTCAGTGCCCAGGCTCAGGAGGTGAAGAGGGAGGAGGAAAAGCAGGAGGGTGTGGTGTCTTTTTCAGAAGCCGAGAGAAGGAAGCATCACCTGCCAAATGCTGCTGTTGGGTGGAATGAGGAGGGTACTGAGACTCGCCGTGAGATTTCACGTCTGTGGCGAGCAAAGCGGCAAGGGTGGGTTTTGATCAGTAGTAACTGTTGCGGTAGGGACAAGACCGCGTGGACCGAATTCTCCTTATGTCTGTCCAGGGGCGAGTGGGTGTTGTTGTTGTTTTTTTTTTTTTTTTCAACGTTTTTTATTTATTTTTGGGACAGAGAGAGACAGAGCATGAACGGGGGAGGGGCAGAGAGAGAGGGAGACACAGAATCGGAAACAGGCCCCAGGCTCCGAGCCATCAGCCCAGAGCCCGACGCGGGGCTCGAACTCACGGACCGCGAGATCGTGACCTGGCTGAAGTCGGACGCTTAACCGACTGCGCCACCCAGGCGCCCCGAGTGGGTGTTTTTTAAAGGGAGATTGAGGGAATGGGGAGGGGAAAGGGGAGGCACTCAGTCGCCTTAGGAAGTGAAACATTACAAAAACCGGGAAGGGGGGGTTGGTCCGTGTGAAACCCACCCGGGGTTGCTGGTTAGCGCTTATCAAAGGTAGGCTGCTACCCTTCCACAGGGCTGTCGGGTGGGGTCTCCCCGTGTTGGCTGCATTCTTTTGGCAGCCTTGAGTTTTCTCAGGCAGGCTCTCTTTAAGGGCGCCAGGGTCATTTCAGGGATAGGGCCTTGAGCTGTTAGACACTGCATTAGTGGGCCAGGTGTGAGGCCCTTTGGGAGAGAGGAGCCTGGGTGGAGTTTGGTCACACAGCGCGTCTTTGTCCATATGGAGTCGTTGTGATCTTGAGAAGAGCAGTTCTGGTGGAGGGGTTGGAGAGAGGATGGGAGGGAAGGAGTTCCAGGCCGTGCAGGCGGCTCTACAGGGTTTTGCTGCAGAAGGAGGCAGAAATAGGGAGAAGAGCATGTGGGATCGAGAGAGTTTTTATTATTGCCTCGTGGGAAGTTTTAGTTGAGTGAGTAGATGGGAAGCCGGAACCGAGAAGGAGGGGCGTTGCTCAGAGTGATGTCCCTGCGCAGGTGGGGCTGGAACCCAGCTCACCAGTGGAGGGTTTGGCCTTGGTCAGAACTTGGCCCGTTTCCATCAGAACAGGAGAGGAGGGCAGGTGGGTAGATGTAGGGAGCTTGCAGTTCCCTTCCCCTTGTTTTGTGACCAGGAATTAAGGTTCTCAGCCAGAAGGGAGGAGACAGTGGAGGTCTGAGAGAGGAGAGGGTCGGCCAGGCAGGTGGCAGAGGTGGGGAATGTGGTGGATCCCCTGGTGAGGCTGAAGGGTGATTGGGCCCCGGGGTGCTGAGGGGGTTGAGCTGGAAGGATGGGAGGTGGGCTCGGTGAGTGAGTAGTGACAGGACTTCGAGATTGGCCATTGGAGGGACAGGGAGGGGTGGGTTAGGTACCAAGAGAGCAGAACGTGGAGGCCGTTCGTCTAAGTGGGCAAGTCGGAACTCGGACTAGGCTTGGATCCAAAAGGACAGGAATGAGGTCCCAGGCCGGCTCAGGTGCTAGGATCCCGCTCCTGGACTCCTCGGACCGATTTCCTCGAGGGCTGTGGATTGTGAGGGCGCAGACCCTCCTGAGGGGGGCTTGGCCCTGTGAGTTGGAAGGTGTCCTTCCCTGTGGCCCCCAGGACATATCAGAGGTAACACGCGCTGGGTGAGAGGGGCCATTGGCTGCGGGTGGGATTTTCAGATTTTAAAAGAATTTTTTCCTGTAGGGTCAGTTATTTTTTTTAAGATCCTGTGGGGTTTCTTTTCAGCCCTGGGGACCCGGCAGCCTCAGCCGGTTGGCGCTGAAGCGTCCTGACCTGTGAGTGTCACCCCACCCAGACGGTTAGCCGCCCTGTGTGTGTCTGACCTGGGTCGTCAGCTTTCTTTGCTCCACTGAACTGGAGCTGGTTATCTTAAAGCTTTTGTAGTAGAAATGACAAGAGTAGAAGGGGGAAAGCCATGCTTGTAATTCTCACTTCCTAAAATGTTAATATACTGATGTGTTTCCTTCTAGTTTTTCTCTTTGTGTGTGTGTGTGTGTGTGTGTGTGTACGATTTTCCTCACAAAACGAGGGTCACGGGGTACACACGTAGCTTTGTGCCCCATCTTTGCCCTTGGCGTTGCGCCATGAGCTCTTACTCCTGTGGCCGGGTGTTCTGCGCCGTCCTGCATAGGCCTGCCCCTTTGCACACGGGCATCGGTCGCTTTCCCAGTCCGCAGTCCGCTGTTGTGGGACGGTCACGGTGTTTTCCGCTCCTCGATGTCAGAGGCGTTAGCGGGCTTTATACGGTGCCGTTGTCCCCCTTGTGTATGAATCTCAGCCCGTGATTATTTTATCAGGAGAGGTTCCTGGAAGTGGAAAGCACTTGATGAATGTTATAAAATTACCTTAAAGAAAGACTGCACCAATTTCTTCTCCTGTCAGCAGACATGATCCCGGACGGCCTTTTCACCCTCCTGTGGCTGACGCTGAATAATAGAATTTTTAAAAATGGCGTTTTTAACCTATCAAATTAGCTGGGTGATGTGTGCGTGCAGCTAAAAACCTCCAGCCGTAGCGGCCGAGGGACAGGAAGGATGCCATCAGCCTTCCCCCCTCCCCCGCCAGGCCCCATCCCTGGAGGCCGGCGGTGTCCTCCCTCAGCTCTTTGTGCCGGGATCGCTTGCACCCTTCCCGGTAGCGCGAGCTCAGTGCGTGACTCGGGTGTGCCGACCGTAGGAGCCATCGGTTGGTGTGCCCCTCTGACAGGGATGCCCCGGTTTCCTCACCCGCGTGCTGCCCTCAACGGCCACGCGATGGAACCGAGTTCGTGCGTGTCCTGCACTTAGAACAGGACCTGGTGCCTGGTCAGCTCTCAGTAAAGGGCAGTTTTCGGAATTGACTTTCCTAACTACCCCCCCCCCCCCCCCCCCAACACACACACACAACGTGGCCTCCCTCTAGCCACCAAGTACAGGGCCACCTACCGAAGCTGGCAGAGCCTGGGGAGCCTGCTGTTTTGCAGAAAGGCCTGGGAGGAAAAAGAAACCTAAAGGAGGGGTCTTGACCCCCCTGAGGCCCCACCTTCCCCCGGGGCTGCTTTCCTCACCACCGCGCTCTCCCTTTGCTGGCTCGTCCGCTGTTCTGGCTGCACACCAGGAAGCTGATGCACACTCGTGGGCCCTGGGTGTGCCAGATGCCGTAGACACGCGCACGCCGTCCTCACAACCCTGTGAAATAGGGTTACCGCTAAGGGAAAAAAAGGAAGGAAAACCAATACAGGGGCATTGTGGTGTTAAATTTATTACAAATAATTGAGAGAGGTGTGAGGTTTTTTGTTTTGTGTTTTTTTTTTTCTTAATCTTCCCGTGTTTTAATGAATTCACAGCGTTGTGTGACCATCACCGCAACCTCGTGTCAGAACATTTTCCTTCTCCCAGGAGAGACCCCGGACCTATGAGCCCCTCCTGCCCCTTCCTCCACCAGCCCTGAGCACCCACGGAGCTATGTTCCCGCTCTGTGCGGACTTGTCCTGGACACCGCGTGTAGGCGAGCTTGTACCGTGTGCGGTAACCCGCGCCTGGCCCCTGTCCCGCGGCAGGACGGTGCTGAGTCGCCCGGTCAGTGCCGTCCATCGCGAGGGCACCCCCACGTCTTGTTCCCTGTTCAGCAGTTGCTGGATGTGTAGGTTTTTTCACCTTTTGGATACTATGACGAATGCTGCTGTGAACGTCAGTGTTGGAATTTTTACGTGGACGTGTTCATTTTCTTTGGTAGGTATCTGCATGTGGAGCTGTTGGGACCCATGGTAACGTGTTGAACTTTTTTTTTTTAAAGTAATCTCTACACTCAACGTCGGGCTTGAATTTCTAACCCTGAGGTCAAGAGTCACATGCTCTACTGACTGCCAGCCAGGTGCCCCGACATATTTAACTTTTTGGGGAACTGCCAGGCTGTTGTACAGAGTGGCTGCACCATTTTATATCCCACCAGCGGTGCATAAGGTTCCAAGTTTTCAGGCGTCACCGGTATTTGTTACCGGAGCCAACCTAGGAATGTGAAGTGGGGTCATTTGATTTACATTTCCCTAACCATGAATGGTGCTGAGCATCTTTTCCTGTCCTCATTGGCCACTTGTGTGTTGTTTGGGGGGTAATCCGAATTCAAATCCTTTGTCCGTTTTTTCACCGACTTTGTCTTTTTTATTGGGTTGTAAGAATTCTTCACACCTGGTGGATACAAGGCTCTTGTCAGTTACGTGACCCGCAAGTATTTTTCCATTTCTTGATGTTGTCTTTGTACTTCTCGGTTGGAATTATTTGCAGTACAAAAATTTTTAATTTTGAGAGGTCCACCGTTCATTTTTTTTCTTTCGCTGTGTGGTTTTTTTTTTTTTGTTTTTTTTTTGGTGTCCTGTGTAAGAAACTTGCCTAATCCAGGGTCATAAAGATGTACCCCTGTGTTTTGGCTCTTACACTTAAGTTTGTCATCCATTTTGAGTTAATTTTTGTGTTTGGTGTGAGGTAGGGCTCTCAGTTCATTGTTTTGCATGTGGAAGTTCAGGTGTCCCGGCACCTTTTGTTGAAAAGACTGTTCTTTTCCGTTAAATGGTTTAGGCGCCCTTGTTGAAAATCACTGACCGTAAATGTGAGGAAATGTCTTCTATACCAAGCATCCGTTGTCTCAAAGTCATGAGACATACCATCTCTCAGAACTATCAAAAGAAACCTTTTTATAATACAGAAAAGTCTTTCTCCCTTTTTAGCAAATAGACTTAGTGATTACACTTCTTAATGATAACTTACAGAAGGAATAAAGATTTAACTTAACTTTTGTGGTGACTGATATGTAAATATTTGCTAAACTTTTCTTATTTCCCCAACAAGGTAATTGGCTGATGGAGTCCTTTGTCTTTTCAAAGCCCCTGTGTCAACAGTCTCTTGTTCTTTCACGATTTCTTATTATACTGCTAATTGAAATTTGTAGCCTCTGGCTTTGAATACTTTTTTTTAGATAAGGCTTAATTAAAGACTGTGGAGCTTGGAATTTTTCTGATTCCACAACAGTGATACTCTTTCAATATGCTGTCGTTGATCATAGCCCCATTTGGGGCAGAAGGAGCCCTCCATGCTGGCTCTGTGTCCTCCGGAACGTGGCCCTATGTTCCTTGACTATCTCCTGCGTTTCAGCACAGCTTGATATCCCAGGTTCTCCTTGCACTTTCCTTGCTCTGCAAAGGTTCCCAGACCAGGAGTCTAAGGAGCTCCCCTCCCCGCTTCCTTTTTCATAGAGGATGGTGTTGAGAACCCAAATCTGGGCTCTCCGCGTACCCTGTTTCTAGGCCTTTTCCACTGTGATCACCCTTTATGGTCACCTTTCCCGTAATGCTTTCCCTCTCTTTTGGTTGCAGGTTGCAGTTAGTGATGTCTCACGTGTCCTGCGTTTGTGTCCCCCATAAGCGTGTCACCTGTGTGTGAATAAGTCTCTTGGACTGCGAGGTCTAGCCTGGAGCAGCTCCTAGCACATGGTCGGCACTCTGCAGGTGGTGACAGAGTGGCCGGCAAGTGCTGATGTACGTGGGTGGATTGCTTGGTGGCGGGTGGGCGTGTTTCATTCCACCAGCTGCCCCCTTGACGGAATTTTCCCCTTTTGTCCCCGTGAGAGCGGTTTTGCTTTGGGGGAAATTTACATCTCACTAGCGTGTTCCTGGGAAGCCCACGTTCTCAGAACACATCCAGCCTTTGCTCGCCTTCAGGGGGCCATCGCCCTCCATCTGCCCTCCCTGCCCGCAGGCCCTTTAGGGGGTCCGGAGGCCCGGCCTTTGCACCTTTGCACCTGCCGGACCTTCTTCATCGCACGCACCACTCCCCTCCCCCGCCTCCCCCTCCCCAGCCCTGCCCTTCACCGGCTTTCTCCCAGAGGCCTCCTGCCCGTGCGTCACCTGCGCTCGCTTCTGTTCTGCCTTCTCGGTAGCGTTCATCCCCACGTAAAAGTATTTTCTCACCTGCACGATAGATCTCTCTTGCCCACCACAAGGGAAGCTTCACGAGGTCAAGGCTCTTGCGTGCCATGCGGTTCGCTCTGTGTTTGGCACCCCGCACAGTGGCTGGCACAGAGTTGGCGCTCACAAAGTATGTGTTGAACTTCTGTTGCTAGAGCCGGTGTTCAGAGAACGACATTGGGTTTCTGTCCCTTTTCCCGTATACACAGCCTTGAACCGCAGGTCTGAAGGTAAATTTTTAAAAAGACGGAGACATAAGTATACAATATGTACGTGTATAATTTACGTGTGCCTGTAAGATCTGGAACATGGAGAATGTTAACTGGGAGTTAGTTGAGCATGAAAAAACGAAATACATTTTCATAGTTTGTTAGAACGAAAGCTGATATTAGTAGACCTTGTAAATACAGTTTGAAAGAACTGGCGTTAAAAAGCACTCCGAGGTCTCCCCTCCCACATACCCCCTCGCAGGAGCCCCCTCGGAGGTCCCAGCAGCCACCGGCAGTGCCCCTCAGGGGAGGGCTCTCCACTGTGACCTGTCGGCCTTCAACCACTTCTGGTTGAAGGGGCACGATCCCACGAAGGACGTGGGTTTTAGGGTTCCCGGGCTTTTCCTGGAGCTCTGCACACCACTGTGCTGGAGAAAGCACACCTGTCAGACGCCTCTCACACCGTGTCGTGCCTTATATGCGGCCCGGGTGGTGCTGCTTCCACAAGTCGAGGGGCCCGGCCCGGGCCCATCACCGTGACCGAATGCCCTAGCCACGGCGGCGACGGTCGCCTGCAACATCCCCAGATCACGGGCGGTTTGCCTAGGGGATTTGACCTTTCCCCTAACTCGTGTAGATTTTCCATATTTTCTTTCTTTCTTTTAAATTTTGCTCATTTTGAGAGAGAGCAGAGGAGAGGGGCAGGGTTAGAGGGAGACAGAGAATCCCCAGCAGCCTCCGCGCTGTCAGCCCAGAGCCTGAGTGGGGCTTGAACTCCCGAACCGCCAGGTCGTGACCTGAGCCAGATGCTCAACCCACTGAGCCCCCCCCGGGCGCCCCTGCCTTTGTTTGGACTTTTATAGCGGGAGAGCGCTCTTCCCCTCGGTCACAAATGTGATGTGGCCCAGGACCTCTCGTCACGCACTTAGCAGTTTACCTTCTCTGCTGCAGGATGGCAAAACGGAAGAGAAAAATTACCGAAATGACAGAGAAAAAGAACAAAAAACTGAAGAAGGCGTCAGCGAAGGAGATGCCACCCGCGGCCACACCGGGCACCGGGGAAGCGCACGCCGAGGTGGGCGCACGCGGGGTCCCAGTCCAGAGGGAGGGCGCAGCGAGGGCGGGATGGGTTACAAGCCTTCGCGCTGCGGGGCTTCTGGGAGCGGCTGTAAGACAAGTAAGAGGGTGGGTGAACTTCGGGTTCGAACGGCGCGACCGCCTTTCCTCGGGCACAGCGTCCACCGACCGCCGTTGGGGTGCCGTGCTGTCGGGGGCACTTGTGTCTGAGACGGGAGGCGGCGGGACAGCACGGGCTGCGCTCTCGGGAATGGGTGGCGTGCCGTGCACGCAGTGATGCGTGCAGCGTGGCCGGGAGTCTGTCCTGAGGAATTCAGATCTTGGGGCGTCTGGGGGGCTCAGTCACTTGAGTGTCTGACTTTGGCTCCGGTCACGATCTCACAGTTTGGGAGTTCAAGCTCCACGTCAGGCTCGGCTGACAGTGCAAAGCCTGCTTGGGATTTTCTGTGTCCCTCTGTCTCTGCTCCACCGCGCCCACAGCCCCCCCCCCCCCCCTTGCACACGCATGCTCGCTCACCCTCTCTCTCAAAAATAAGTAAAAATAAACTTTAGAAGAGAGTTCAGATCACAACATACAAATGCTCGTATTGAATGGGACAGAAGTCTGTTACCAAAATACATGCACTTAAATTTGGTTCCTGGTCTGAGCGTTAACGTTTTTCTTGATTGAGCTGTCTTTACAATTCCTAGGATGCGGTTGATGGAAACAGTGTAGGGTGTCACAAATTCTCCCAGATTGCACATGAAGTAGAACGTGATTAGGCGCGTATCCCGTGGTGACGCATGCATCTGTGGGCGGGCGCTGCTGTCTTCGGAGGGGACGGGATTTCCTGTGGGTCCACGCCTGCCTGGAAGCACCGAGAAGCTCGTTCACACCGGTGAACGTGGGTGGAAGCGTCGTCTGGGCAGCGTCGCTTAATTCCTTAGAGTCGGAGACTGTTCCTGTGATTTGGGGGCACGTTTGGTCCCAATCTGTTGTTAGAGATCGGCCATTAGATGACAACTTGACTAGGTCCTTCTTCAATTCTTGTGGAGGAAGAACTGGAAACCGTCTGACTCGGTCGGGGATGCGTCTCTGGCCAGTTGCTGTTGTTGTTTGTGGCACCCGTGATTCAGACCGTGCCTCCACTTACGAGAGCCCTGTGGGCTCTTCTGCCCTCAGAAGCGTCCCCGGCAGGTTTCAGGGTGACAGGTGGCTTTTCTCTCATAAGATGGGGAAAGGACCGTGGTGCGGGGGGAGGAAGAGAGGAGGGTCCTCATGACAACCAGCCAACTCCTGACCGCAGGCCATTCTGGCCTTTTCTCTGAGCAGTTTCGGCGCGAGTACACATGGAGCACACGTGGCGTTAGGGCCCTGGGAGCGCGCTCCTGAGACCACCCGTGCTGTAGACGCCTGGGCGAGTCTGTGTCCCTCAGGGGGTGTGCACCCAGTTCGGTGACTCACTGGTCCGGGTCACTTGAGGCCTCCATCCACCGAGGCATCTCTGTGCTTTTGCCAGCTGGCTCCCAGGCCCCTGCCTCGTCCCTGGCGATTTATTTTTGATAGAGATAGAGCACAGGTAGGGGAGGGGCAGAGAGAGAAGGAGACACAGAATCCGAAGCAGGCTCCAGGCTCCCAGCTGTCGGCACAGAGCCCGACGCGGGGCTCGAACTCACAGACCGCGAGATCATGACCTGAGCCACCCAGGTGCCCCTCCTCCGTTTTTTTTTAAACTCCATCCTATCACCTTGGTGATTTTAAGTTTTGTTTAAAACTCACAGCTTTCCTTCGGAGTGGCCTGCTTGCCGGCTGCTAGCCCGGGGCAGGCCCCGCGGAACAGGGCGGGTTGACAGTAGCCGTGTGCACAGGTTGGGATTTCTGCCTCACCTCAGGGGGACCTTCCTTCTGCTGAGTTCAGGTCATTTTTAGAAGTGTGTGATTGTTTTTTGTTATGAAAGCACACGTTGGGTAAAGTAGATTTGGAAGACGGAAGAGAAGCTTCTCGTTTCTCTTTCGAGGCCGACAGTTTTGTCGGGGTCTGTGGTGTAGTGGACAGAGTTGCTGCCGGAGTCCCGTGCACTTCCGCTTGGTTTTCGGTCCCCGGGGTGTTGACCTGGTGGCAGGCTGGCCCGACTGAGGAGCAGGAAGCGGTGCGTGGGAACGCGGGCCCGGCCACCAGGGGTCGCCGCCCCTCCGCCTGCGGGCGGCCCGTGGTCCTCTCCCGGGAGGAGCTCCAGCCCAGCGCGGTTACGGGCCGGGAGCACTCTAGGGGGAGGTCTCTGAGGTGCGGCGCTTGTGGGCTTGTGTCCCAAAGACCCCTTTGTACATTGCCGGGCCGGTCTCCCAGGGAGGGGCTCTTCCAGGCGGACACACCTTGGGCTGCGCTAATGAGAGGATTTCTTCACTCTGCTTTTCATGGGAAATTATGGAAAAGCCACGTCAGGCTCGTTTTTAAGGAAAGCACATGGAACACTGCACCTAATTTTGAGGCGGGCGGGTGGACCAGGCCTGGAGAGCACATCCCATTCCCCTGGGAGCTCGTGGAAAAGTACTGAGTTGTCCTCCCCCACCCCCCCCCCCTCCCCGCCCTGCCCTGGCTGCAGGATCAAGCCCCAGAATCCATCCGCATGAGGAACAGAGAAGCCTCTGTCCCCACTTGGACCAGTGTGCCGTCCTCCCGGGACCGGCCGTCTGGATAGGCCCGTGGGAGCCCGTGTGGCCACTTCCCACAGCACAAGCGCCCTGAGCCAGTGCCAGGAGGGCCAAAGTTTCCCCAGGGCTGGCCCTCCGTGGCCCCGGGGCAGCTTCCTCAGAGCCGCGCTTCCTGCTGGGAGGGGAGCCTTGGCACACCCAGCGGACTCCTCTCTGGCCCTCTTTTGTGCGCTCCCCCGGAACGTAGGAAGCCCTTTGTGCGGCCCCGGGCGCTCAGAACCTCCCTTCTTTGCGCATCTCACCAGCCCGTTAACCTGCCGAGGCCCTCGCCGCCCGAGGCCGGGAGAGGGTGTCTGTGACGCCCCCGGCACGGGCCGAGCCCTGCTAGTGCCTTCCTCAGCGCCCTGGATATGGTTCTGGCCGGCCGGCCGGCCGCAGGCCTCACTGGAGACCTGCCGCCCACACCACGCCCTCTCCTGCCGTCCTGCTGCGTGAGGGACGCGGGAAGTCGGGGTCCATGGGCCCATCCTCTGCACCAGGGAGTCTCTGCCCGCTTCACGGCTTCTTAAAACCCTCCCGCGAGCCTGGGCGTCGGGCCGTACAGGCCCACCTTCAAGCTGCTGGGCCCCTTCCTTTGAGAGGGTGGCGAGGGTTAAATCTTAGACAGCAGGCGTGTCCCGAGAGGTTGCCGGCCCGTCATCAGTCATCAGTTGGGAGTGGAAGGGGCAGAAGCCCAGGGGTTGCTCCCAAGGGTCTCCCCTCCACCGCCGAGGAGATAGTCCACCGTTCGGTTTTGTCCCAGACAGCGAGCCCCACGACAGGGAGACATCACGCGGCTGCCCCGCTCACGGGCCAATCAGGCCCCTGCACGCCTCGGTGGGCACCTGGCAGGGGCGCTGCGGTGCCCAGGCCCTTGGTTGCCTGGAGGCGGAGGCGTGGCTGGCAGTGAGCAGGGCCCTCCTCCCTTGTCTCTTGGGTGAGAACCCCTGCGTTTGCACGAGACCGTCCTGATCACAGCAGAGTCCTCAGGCCCAGTGGCCCCGGGTGCCCGGCCCGGGTGTGGCCCGTCCTGGTCTCACACACGAGTTGACCGGAGAGGCGGCCGCTTGCCCGGTCGCTCAGCTGGCTGGGACAGAGGAGGGACTCCCACTTGGGCCTCCTGTGTCTGCTTCCCTTTCGGAGCACCCAAGGAAGACAGGGACCCACGGGGTGCCTGGCCTGACTCCTTAGTGTAACTGGGCTGAGGGCTGCCGGCCAGCGGGCGGCTCAGCCGTGTGCGGGGGCGGCGAGGCCCAGCACCGTCTAAGGAATAACGCGGCTCCTGTGGGGCACCCATTTCTGCACTGCTGTCAACGCGGGTGTTGTGTCGGGAGAAGGACCCCGGATTTGTCCGGCAGACCACCCCACGCTGGGAGTGAATGCGTTCCTGGAGCCTAGAGGGCACGGTGGCAATAGCAAGCACTTTTCTTCTTGCAGAATGTGACGTGCCGTGCATAAGCTGGGTGGCTCCCCAGTTCCCGGTGCCACCCCGCGTGCTCCGTGTGTTTTCACGGGCCCGACTGGAGCGTGGCTGGTGACAGCGGGGCTGAGAGAACCTGGGCCCCGCACTGCCACACCCTCAGCGGCCGTGGAGTGGAGTGTCGCCTGTCTGGAAGGGAGACACCTGCTCCGTACGGGACCACCCTCGTCTCTTCGTTTGTGATCTCGAAATCGGGATAGGAATTACGTGGGTGTCAAGCCGGCGAACGCTTCCGAAAACCGTCACGCGAGGTGTGAACTTCGCGGCCTTGAGAATTTGCTCAGAACCAAAGTACTTCTTCCTAATGGTGTTTTGCCTCAAGAAATACACGGGTCTGGCAGTGGAGTTTTGGTTGTGAAAGTAGCAGCTGAGGGGTTGCCAGTCTTTACAGGCAGCTGTTCCCCGGGAGCCTGAATTCCCCTGTTGCGTTGTCTTTGTTTTCTCCTTTGTGACTACTGAATGCTGACTTGTCAGCCAGTTAGTTATAAGCCGTGCAGGGCTGGGGGAGTTGGAGAAAAGGGACCCAGAGAAATTCCCTGATAGCCCCGAGGCTCCCGGTGAGGTGTAGGGGACCGAAGTCCCCCTCGTCCTGTCGCGGTGACCTCTGCTGCCTCCTGAGGGCTTTCCTTTTCGCTGCCCAGTAATGTCCCACCCACCGCACGTCCCACGTGTTTGTTTCTCCGTTCCCTGGTCTTTGGACTTTTCGCTCGTTTCCACTTTGGGGCTGTGGGGAGTATGCTGTGACTGTATGCGAGGTTTTCTGTTTTCATTTCTCTTGGGTAAATTCTCAGGACTCAGATGGACCACAGTGTAAGTGTATGTTTACTTTTTTATTTTTTTTTTTACTAGAGCGTGAGTGGGGGGAGGGGCAGAGAGAACGGGAGAGAGAATCTTAAGCAGGCGCCACGCTCAGCACTGAGCCCCGCACAGGTCTCGATCTCACCACCCCGATGGCCTGACTGGTGCCAAAATCAAGAGTCGGTCGCTCAGCCGCCTGAGCCACCAGGCACCCCGTGTGTTTACGTGTGCGAGGAGCTGCCAGGCCGCCTTCCATGCCGGCACGCGGGGGCGCTGGTGCTCTGTGTGTTTGTCAGCACTTGGTGTTGTCGGTATTTTTCGTTTTGGCCGCTCTCGGGAACATGGTTGTGCCTTCCTCTGCGTGGTCTTCACAAGCAGCTGCTTGAGGCGTAACTGACGTGGGGGAAACCACCCGCATTGAAATAATTTCTCGTAGTTTCTGCCCCGGTCGCTGACGGGCGTGAGCATCTAGCAAGCCTTGTTTCTGTGCGTAAGGTCCCGTGGGTGAAGTGCTCGCACAGCTCTCTTCCCGCTCTTAGTGGCGGGTTTTCTTACGGTGGAGTGTTGAGAGTTTGTTACCCGTTTAGGACGTAGGTGTTTTATCCGATTTCCGTTTTGAAGCGCATTCTCTCCTGATCCGTGGGGCCCCTTCTCATTTGCCAGCAGTGGCTTTTGAAGAGCAGGAGTTCTGACTTCTGATAAAGTCTAACTTACCTGTTTTTCTTGTACGGTCGTACTTTGGTTGTACTTTCTGTTAACTCGTCAGGGGCGTGTCCGGAGATGCTTCCAAGTCCGCAAGTGTGGATCTTCGTGGATCTTCCGCAGTGTTCGGATTTCCCCGGGTGGGGCGGTGGCATGTCTCACGGCCGCCCTCTTAACGGTCAGTTAACCTCGTTTCCCACGTGGATGCGCCTGCCCGGCACCGGAGTGCCGTTGTGCACGTGTGCGACCTCTTCTCTGGGCTCCCAGGGGCCGGAGCGGCGGCGGGACGGCGTGTGGCCAGTGCCAGGGGAGAGACGTCTGGGCCCGAGGCCGGCGCTGGCGTCTGCCTCCCCTGTGTGCCCTTCTGCAGCCCGTTTTATTGGTGTTGTCCTGGTCAGCAGTGGGACTGAGACGGTTTTCAGTCACCTGTGGAGCGTCTTTGTCCTGTGAGTGTCCTCACCACATCTTTCCCCTCTTTTCCTGGTGCTTTGGTTGCCTTATTGTGCACGTTTTACACATGCTTTGTCCCAGTTTGACTTTGATGACGACATTCTCCGTGCGTGCAGGCAGATGTCAGTCCTCATCCCAGAGATAAAGGCCGCCTTCTCCCTCCCACCGTCACTTACGAGCGTTTTCTCTTCTGTGTTTTCCTCTCAGCCGGGCTGCACAGCAGTCCATAAACGTGTTGTACTGTGATATATTTAACTTGCTTGTCACCGCGCTGCTCCCTTCTTCAGGTTTTATAGGTGTGTTTTAATATTGAGTAGAGTAAGTACCTCCAGTTGTCATGTGGACACTGTTTTTGGATGTTTTCACCTAGTTTCTTATTTGCACGAGGTTTGGAATCAGCTTGCACGTTTCATGAAAAGTCTTTTGGGGCGCCCGGGTGGCTCAGTCGGTTGAGCGTCCGACTTCGGCTCAGGTCATGATCTCGCGGTCCGTGACTTCGAGCCCCGCGTTGGGCTCTGTGCTGACAGCTCAGAGTCTGGAGCCTGCTTCGGATTCTGTGTCTCCCTCTCTCTCTACCCTTCCCCCACTCACACTCTGTCTCTCTCTATCAAAAAAATGAATAAACGTTAAAATATTAAAAAAAAAAAAAAAAAAAAAAGAAAGGTCTTTTGTGTTTTTTTGAGGTTGTTTTTATGTCATTCAGACGATCATGCTTCTCTCCTAGGAGATTTGCGTGTCTGGCCAGGAGCAAGTGACCTGGGCAGGGTCCCTGTGGCAAGCACAGGGCAGATCCCACCCATCGGTCTGTCTTTCCCTGTCACACGAAATCAAAATACACAAACTACAACTCAGGAATGGAGTCTGGGCCCCCGTAGCGGACACTCCCCGGGCCTCCTGGGCCCGCTCTGACCGTCTCCGCCCGGCCACGCAGTATGCCCTCTTCTCCGTCCGGGCAGAGGCTGTCTGTCCCACCTTCCTTTCAGAAATTGACCTTTCTGGCCTGGCCAAGCTTTTCGTTTTCTTCTACCCACTATGTCCTCACACTCTGCATGGTGAGCCTTCACCTAACTGTCCTGTAACCAGTCAAACCCAGCAGCAGCTCATGGGGATCAACTGGGACATGAACTTGTTGAGCGAGTAGGTATTAAAAACTGGTTTTTGTGTTGCCGTGGGAAGAAGTTTTATTTTAACGTTGAATTAACCTAGGTGTTTTCATATATAGTAGGTTATAGGAGCGTTCATGGTTATGTATTTTTTTCAACCAATTCTAATAATTTGTGGCAAGAATTCTTCAGTTTTATAAAGGAAGGTGAATCAGGCAAGATGATTTTTTCTTTTTTTTTATTATCGGGGTTGGGGTAGAGTTTAGACGGGTTTAGGATGATGGCCTCCTCTTTGTAGTTACCTGCACTGGGCTTTTTTCACATATAACTTGTAGTAAAACAACAGCAGGTGTGTCAGATTGTACGTGTTTGAGACAGAGCCATGGTTAAGTCACCGTGTCGCTTAACGTCTGGGTTTACAGCCAGCAGTAGCTGTGGGGGTGGAAAAATCACACAGAACGTGAGAAAACCCAATGATGGACGAGTTGTGACCTTGGAAGTAGGGAGTGTCTCTCACCGATTTCCTCCCATTTGCATTAAGAGGCGAACGGCGATTGGATTGGCACCAGAGGGCAACCTGGCACAGGCTGGATCTCGGCTTGGGTGTTTCCATAAAAACAGAAAGGACCTGTGTCTGTGGCTGTTTTCATCTCAGTACATGCGTGCAGAGCGCTGGGTGAAATTTAACATCTGTACATGATTAAAAACAATCTCTCAGCGGCGCCTGGGTGGCCTAGTCGGTTGAGCATCCGACTTTGGCTTAGGTCATGATCTCACGGTTGTTGAGTTTGAGCCCCACATTGGGCTCGCTGCTGTCGGTCAGAGCCCGCTTCAGATCCTCTCTCTCTCTCTCTCTGCCCCTCCCCCACTTGTGCTGTCTCTCAAAAAAAAAACCCAAAAAACAATCTCATTCCCCCTGCCCCCCCAGAAGTAGACTCTCCCCCTTAAGAAAACAATAAAGGTCTATTATAAAACCAGACACATCTTTTTAGCTCTTACTTCTCTCAAAAGGTGAGAATGTCTCAAGAAACCAGAGACTTGAGGAGCACCCGGCTGGCCCAGAGTGTGCGACTCTTGACCTCAGTCAGGGTCCTGAGTTCAGGTGCACGTTGGGCGTGGAACCTGCTTCATTAAAAAAAAAAAAAAAAAAAACAGACTTGGAAGTTCTTCACCGGAATCTTAGCTTTCACACTCCGCGGCTGGTGGAGGACGCCATTTTATACGTTCACACGCACAGAGCACACTCGCGCGTGCAGACCACTTACAGAGCACACTCGTGGAGCACACTCGCGGAGCACACTCGCGCATCGCAGACTCACAGCACTCACGCAGAGCGCACTCCCACGCGCCGAGCACACGGGGCCCACGCGGAGGCCGTGCGGGGCTCTCCGGCAGAAGG
Source organism: Panthera pardus (assembly GCF_024362965.1). Lineage (NCBI taxonomy): Eukaryota > Metazoa > Chordata > Mammalia > Carnivora > Felidae > Panthera > Panthera pardus. The sequence continues at coordinate 15,435,248 of NW_026526969.1, forward strand.
GCGCTCCGGAACGGTGGAGAGGCTGAGGATGCCCGGACGGCTCCCTGCCGCTGGGCTCTCCACCTCGCCGGGGGTGGGGGGGGTGGGGGAGGGCCCTGGCCTCCGAGCCCGTCCCCTCAGCCCGGGAGGCGGCCAGAGCCCAAGCCCCTGACTTCTGGGCACCGGCGGGTGGCCTCGGGACAGAGCGGCCCCCGTGTCCTGCGATGTCTCTGGGGACTAGCTTCCGGGTACCGCTCGGTTTGGGTGTGCAGATGCCCTGTTTCGCCAGTTCTTTGATGCTTTATGAAAGTGGTCGTTTTTTGGTCTCTCGGTCAGTGTTTTTGGTCGCCATGCTTCCCCCACCTGGTCAGAGAGTGGGTCTGAGGCAGATCGGGGCTTGGCAGATCTCTCCTTTCGGGCCAGCGCTGTGGGCCGTGTGGTCTCTGTCGCTGCTCGGGCTGCCCGTGTGGGGCAGAAGCACACAGACGGCACGTAAAGAAACGGCCACGTGCAAATGCGGTGTATTTACCCCGATAGGCGGGCACAGGGGACTCGGCCCAGAGCGCGCATCCCCCTGCTGCGAGGCGTCCAGCCCGCCGGCGCTGGCCTCTGGAGCAGTGCTTCCTGACGGGGGTCTTCCTGCCCCAAGTTCCTGGGTCTCCACGGTATGAAAGGAAGCCCGGGGATTGTACTTTGGGTAAAGGATGGCCCGTATGTGGGGCCCTGGGAGGCTTGGCAGGCCTCTGGGTTTGTCCCGGGGACCGATGACAGCCCTGTGTCATTGCTGGGGGGGAAGGTTGCCGTGGACACCGCCACACGGAGGGCCAATTAGGAAAACAATACGGCATCTGTGACCGGCAGGAGGACGTTCGGTTTGAAATATAAAATTAGTATCTATGTAGACGGGAAGTTGGACCACCGAGAGAGCGGCCCTAACGTGCCGCTTCCTGAGCGCGGGCACTCGTGTTCTCTTCCGGACGCAAGCCCCGACGGTCTAGGGTGCAAGCGTGGGGCCCTTTGGCCACCCGAGTGGCTCCTCTGCCCTGTGCGGATGTGGAGGCCGCTGCCTGAGCTGCTGCTGGAGAAGCGGATACACGTCCGCGGAGCACGGAAGCCGTGACTGGAAACCGCACGAGGAAGCTCGCCGGAAGGTTCCAGAGGCTGCGGGTGACGCAGAGGACAAAACCTTGTGCGGGCGTGCTAGGGGGCATCTGGGTTCTCCCCTGCTCCGCCGCCACGGGACGGTGGGGGGGCCCGGGGGCCTGAGGCCCGTCTTAAGGAGCTGACCTCGGGGTGGCGCGGCTCGTTGTGCGGCGAGTCCCCGACGCCGCCTGTAAGCGCTGGAGGGGCTTTCCAGCGTCACAGCGGGCTGTGTACCGTGCACGCACGCTCCCTCCTGCTCTCCGTCACACCCGGGAACAGGGGCCGAAAGCACAGGGAGGTAGATGTTGGCCTCGATGGGGCGGTCCCTGAGAAGGTCAGCCATCTGTCCTTGGGCAAGTCCAGCCGAGACAGGGTGGACGTTTAGGGGTCACGCTGGGAGGCTTCCTCCAGGAGAGGGCTGGAAGTGGTGCCCTGTGAGGCCCTTCTGGTGCTCTGGTCCGCTGGAGGCGGGCGGTCCCTTAGCAACCTCTGATGATACCACGGGACCTTCTCCACGCGACAGGACGGGCCTTCTCCCAGCCACTGCCGAGCGTCCGTGCTCGTGCTTGCGGGTGCGCTCCTGTGTGTGCATTCCTGCGTGTGCTCGACTGCTGGCGTGTGTGTGTGTGCGTGCACCCATGCGTGTGCCTGCGTCTGAGTGCAGTTCTGTCACAGCTTGGATCGCTGTAGCCGCCAGCGCGGTCAAGGCTTAGAAGTGCTCTGTCGCTGCACGGCTCCCTTGGGCCCTACCGTTCTAACCACTCACCCACTGAGTGAAGGACATTTGGGTCGTTTCCACATCGTGGCTTTTCGGGGTGAAGCTTCTGTGAACACCCACGAGCAGCAGCGCTCGCTTCTCTGGGGAGACGCCCGGAGCATGGCCGCGGGCCGGGCCGGCTGGTGAGGCACATTTTTTGAGGCCCCGCCAGGCGTCCCGAACGCGCGGCTCTCCTCCCTTCCGCTCCCGCCGTCACCGTGCGCGAGGTGAGCTCCTCAGCACGCTCACCAGCGTTCGGTGTTTCTGTTCGTTATTTCAGTCGTTCTGATGTCTGTGCTCACATTTCAAAGAGGACAGCCGGAAGCTCCCTGGGAATTAACTTGCCGCTCGGGGATTGGCGACATGTGCTCCTGGCTTGGAAACCGCCGTGGGCTGGTATTGGCGTATTGCCCCGGCCTCGTGGTGGCGCCACCCTGGCGGGCCCAGCTGTGATGTGCCCTTGTCTGCCTTGCCCGCGTGCGACATCCTTTTTCTCTAGGGGCTTTTCGAGAGGGGTGGTCTTCACTGGGCAGCGCTCAGAGTTGGCTGGCACGGGTCCGCGGTCTGTTAGGCCGGCCTCGTTGTGCCCCATGGTCTCCACGGTGGAGACATGGTTTCTCCAGTCACTTGTCGCATCTGGAGAATTGCAGAAAACCTAGAAGCTGATCAGCTTCCCTGTTGCCGTGGAGACCTGGCAATTGTCATTCTGGGCCAGAGAAAACAGGCTCCCCGCCCCCACCCCCCCGCCCCCGCCAGCCCCGCCGTCCACCGGCCATAGCTAATGCCCTCACTGCTGCGGCCGTCAGCCCGGGAGATGTTTGTAATTTTGCCTCCTTGTGCTCAGCAGAGAGCAACTCGGCAAAGTGGAATTTTAAAAAAGCAACGTTTGTTGTTTTTCCTGAGTTATACGTGGCCAATGTGAAAAAGAAAGAAGGAGAAACTAGAGAAAAGCACATGGAAGGAATCAGGCTGATAACCTCGCGGTGAACGTCGCGGACATGTTCTCCATGTTTCGCGGTGGGTGTACTCTATTTAACATATATGAGAGTACCCGCATCGGCTCTGGTCCTAGGGTTTCCGTGTTTTCTGGTACGACCAAGAAGAGGGTAGCTCGTGGTTGCTTTCATTGCAGCTTCTTTGATCACGACCGCAAACGGTCATTCTCCACGTACATGTTGGTCATTTGCTTTTGCAGCTTCTAGATTTTTTTACCAGGTCTGTTTGCAAAGTTGACCTTCTCTGTATTGATTTGAAAACACTGCTCGTGCTAAGGGTTCTTCATCTTTTTTTTTTTTTTAAGAAAGAGAGGCAGGGAGAGAGGGCGATCGAGAATCCCAAGCAGGCTGCACACTGACAGCACAGAGCCCGCCATGGGGCTCATCTCACAAACCATGAGATCATGATCCGAGCCGAAATCGAGTCAGATGCTTAACCAACTGAGGCACCCAGGATCCCCCTTTCATCTTTCTTTTACGTGTCAGATAGTTTTCCAGTCAAGTCACTCTTGTTTATGGCTTTTGCCCTAAGCAGACAACCCCTCCGCCTCTCCCAGCCTGCAGGAGCTTCCTGCCGCCTCGGCCCTGCACCGGCCTCCCCGGCGAAGGCCTCGCTGCCTCCCCACGCCCCGTCTTGTCCCGTGCCCCCTCGGGGTTCCGTTTCTCCAGCCGTTAGAGAAAGACGAGGGTCAAGCAGCGAGGCATCGCCGGCTGCCTCAGAAAGCCGGGGGCCTCCCGTTCGAGGGCTGGCCTCTCAGCCTCTGCCATACTTGGACCGGCTCTGCCCCCTTGGCTGGGGGAGGCCCTGGGTGTTGACGGCCGGGTTTAGCTTTCATTGGTGACGTGGGTCCTTCTACGTCTAGTGTCTCCAAAGGCAGATCCCAGGGAAGCTGAGAGCGGTTGCCCGGGGGTTATCAGCACACGCCCCCGTGGGTGAAGTCCCCCCCCCAGACCAAGTACTTGGCCCCACTGAGCCTGTCTCCTGTTGTCTAGGAGCGCCTGGCAGCCCTCTGGCCCTGGCTGGGCCGCGCTGTGTTGTTGCCCGCCTGCAGTCCGTCAGCCCCGCGGGATGGGCTCGGGTGTGGCTCCCGCACCATGCGGTGCCGGGGCCTGAGTCATTCTCTGTGGGGAGTGGGTGCATGTGGCTCGGGTCCCCTCAGACGAAGGTGAGGAGGGAAGAGGTTGCCTGGTAGACAGAAGGGTGTCTTTGCCGGCTGTGCACCCGGTTAAGTGCCGGACCCTGAGACGTCGCTACAGACGGGAGCCCAGAAGCCAGAGCCAAGTTAGGGCCGGGTTGGGGGAAAGGCCGTGGCCCTCAGCCCTGGTCCAGGCTCTGACACCGCCCCCAGAACCACCGTGGCACATTAGTTAACTGCTGCCGGTTGTCATGCCCGAGAGCTCACTGTGCTCGAGGGAGGCCGTCGGCTGCATGGTGACCTGGGGGGTCAGGTGGCACGGGGGCCGTGACCCCTAGGAGAGTGAGCTTGGCTCGGTAGCCGTGTGGGAGGCACCAGAAAAGGGCTCTGTGCCATAGGTGACCTGGAGCCCGTCAGGTTGTCAGCCTGTCGTGAAATTTTAGGTAACACACGTGCGTAGAGCCCTTGCCAGTCTGGTGGACTGGCGGACGTGAGAAACACCCTGTCCCGCTTCAGACGCGTGAGCGTGTGGAAGACGCGTGACGGCAGAACCATATGGCGTGGCTGAAAGCGAGCCACGAGTGAGAGATACAGAAGCTCGAGGCCAGACTGGCGAGCGAAACTGGAGCCGGTGGGCCCAGAGTCATCGGAACCGGGCTCGTGTTGTAACAGTGGCACGGCCACGCGAGGTGGCCCGCCCCCTCACGTGCAGTGGTGGAGCCGGACTCCGGCCCCGAAGCCAAGAGCCATAAATTGGAAAATCCTACCCATTGGGCAGATAGAGCAGACAGGCAGGGTGGACGAAGAAAGAGCCCGTGATGGAGAATCAGAATCCCAAACCCACGGCGTGCGTGGGGGCCAGACCCAAAATTTCAGTGACCCGCGACCTGGGAGCCCCCAGCCAAGAAGTTCACCGGGAGACTTGTTCGGACCTCCGGCAGAGATCAGTGCAGAACCGGCCCCCGGGGCCTCCCACGGAGAACGGCCCTCCTGAAGACTTCCACGGCGGAACAGCCCGGTCCACAGGAGGAGGGAACCGTGGTGACAGTCCGCTGGCAGGACAGGGGACGGAATTCACAAGAAACACGAGGCAGGGCACCTGGGCGAGGCTAAATGGGTTTGCGGTTTTGGGGGGATGAAGGGAGGGAGAGTCGGCATTCTGTCCCGTCTCCCCCAGCCTGGGAACAAACGGGAAGCTGAAGTGGAATCTGACTGAGACAGCAAAGGCAGAGGCGTCGGCGTGGAGCCCAACAGCGGGCTCGGCGGGCCGAGCGGGCAGAGAGAGGCGAGCACCCGACCCGGTGTGCAGAGTGCTGGGCGGCGGGGGCCCGGCGGGGTCCCTGTGGCGCTGCTCCTCAGGAGTGCGGAGGGAGGGGAGGGACGGCGGCCAAGGGCAGGGTTTGAAGGTGACCTGGCATGTGTGTTGCAGGGGCACGTCTGGTCCCTAACTCCCACTGGTGCCCAGCACGGCAGCCCGGGGGGGGGGGGGGGGGGGGGGGGCGCGACAGGCAGGGCGGGGCTGGCTGGCGGGAAGGAGCGGGGTCCCGGGCCCAGACGGCCGCTTCCCAGGCTGTCGCCCCAAGTCCTGGCAAATGGGAGGCCTGAGGTCGTGGCCTGAAGCTGACGTGGGAGGTGTGCTTCACCGGGAGCGACGTCGGATGGCAGGAGTGGTTTCTGGGAGTTTTCCGGTGTCTACAGATCGTGAACCAGCAGTGCTCTTTCAGGGGAGAGCTTGGCCGGGGAGAAAGATGAACAATGAGTCAAATCTTGGTAACTTTTCCCCACGAGACGCTGCCGCGCAGCCTGGGGTCCCACCGGGGACACCGTCTAGCGGACTGCCGGGCGCACACGTTTCTTGACCTGGCTCCTTTCTCGGGCCTTCGTCCTGGTCGTGGCCTGGATTGTCCACGGCGCCCAGGCACACCTGGGAGGCGGGGGAGGAACCCGCTCGCCTGTCTTTGCCGAGAGCGATTCGGGGGCGCCCGCATCTGTGTGTGAGCAGCCTGCTGCGTGCGCCGTGTGGCCACGCGTCGTGCCGGGGGGCCTGCGGACCTTTGCCGTCCCGGCACAAGGCGGTCGTGCCGACCGGCGTCCAAGAACACCGACAGATGAGAAAAGAGCTGCCTTCGGATAAGTCGCGCATGCTGGGTGCCCTGGAAATGCTTCGCCTTTTGACTAAAGTGGCCTGCAAACAATGAAAAAAGAAAGTTAACGGAGGAGGCCCCCTCCGGCTGCTGACGTCAGCGCGTTCCGTTTTGCGTGTCCTTTCGGTTCCTGGGATGCCGGTCTGGGCATGCGTCTCTCGCACGTGAGCTCTTCGTGTGTCGCTCGACTTACGCCTTCAGTAGCGTTCTTCGTGTTTGAAGACAGAGCCCCCACCCCACGCCAGGCGTGTAGAGCACAGCCATGGTGAGAAGTGCAGAAGACGTGGAAAAGCCGAGAGAAATGTCTGGTGCGTGAGCACGTCTGTGTTTTTACAGACGTGCTTAGCTTTCAGGCAGGCGGGCACACTTCACTTCATCACGTGAGTCTGTGAACCGAGCCAGGATCCGACCGTCACTGGCATTTTGGAGACTGAACCGCCCTCCACCGGCCACCCCCCCCGCCCCGTCCCCCGGTTTGGGTGGCTCCACTCCATCCCCTGCTCTCCTTCATGCCCGGCGTCGTCACCCCCTGTTCCACCGCAGCCCTGGGAGCCCCAGCCCAGACTCTCCCCCTCCTGCCTCGGAAAGCAGAGCCCGCCCGGAACCTGGCCTCCCGAGTGAGTCTCTGCTTCGGTGGCTTGTTTTTTTGTTTTTCTTCCCTCTTCGCTTTAGAGGGGGTGTCCTGTGGTCTCGAGAGCTCTTGGCCCTGGCGCGCGTGGGTGTTTTAAAGCTACTGGGAAATTCTGCCCCAGAGGTGCCAGGAGCCGACTGGTGACGTGTGTGCGCGCCTTCCCAGGTGGTTTTGCCCCGGGCCGCCAGGCCGCTTCCTTCACCAGAACCACTCTTCTGTAAGGTCACGCATAGTAATAAAACAACATGCTTCCTGCCTTGCCCTCCTCCTGCTGGAATTATCGCCACTTCCTGGCTGTTCAGAGGAAGCCACTAAATTTGTTGTTTTCAGTCGAGTGGACACCACATTTATTTAAGGAAAGCTTATTTGATTATAACATTCGCTAACGTTTATAAGGAATATTAATCGCTGGCTAATCAGACAACGTGCGCAAGAGAGCTCTCCCATTTCGGGTCTGAAATACCAGAATGGGCAGATTAGCCTGAATATTTGTTCAATCTTTTCAAAATTATTTTTGTAATGGTATGAAAAGATTTCCCAGGATGGAGTATTCACAGCTGGGAAAACAGTCGCCGCTTTGAAGATGGTTTTCCCAGGCACAGAGCTCACGTCTCCTGCTGCGAGGAGCGTAAACAGTGTAACAGTGCCTAGTGAGACTTGCCGTTCTCTTGGTGAGTTTTCGTGGCATACGATGGCCTTCTTCCGGCCAGGCTGCACGGTCCCCTGTCGGGAATGTGCGTTTGCAAACCTGGAGGAGACCGAGCGGCAGTCGGCCCCAACAGGCCAGGGAAGCAGGCGCGGGTGTCGGGCTCCCCGGCTGCCGAGTAGCTCACTTTGTGCTCATAGGTCGTATCTTTCAAGGTTGAGAATGAAAGCGGAGGTCGAAGTCTGGGCTCTCACCGACCCATCAGGTTGGTCTGGACGATGCCGTCCGTACTTCCCCCAAGCCTCTGTTGGCCCCAGGGCCCCACACGTTCTCTTGGACTCCACACAGCCGCCACCCGAAGCCCCCCGGCCTGGGTACCAGGTCGTGGTTCGGCGGCAGGTCGGAAGCGTGTGGCTGCTGGACATCGGGCTGGGATGACTGTCCAGGGGCCGCCACCGGGAATACCGCAGGCGGGGCACGGGGCTCGGCGTGCAAGATGGGCTGCCGACTGTGTTGGAAAGGAACCAAAAAGTAGGATCTAAGGAAGTGTGAGGTTTACACACCTGTAGCAGGGTATAGGCCAACGCCCGAAGCACAGAGAGCCCGAGATCCGGTACCTTAAGTAGACTAGAAGTTTATTCCACAGGCCAGGGGTGAGTAGCCGGGAACCCGGGCCCCCTTCGCCTTACTGCTCTGCCTCCCCCTGGGGTGCTGTCCCTGCTGTGGGGTCAGCGGTGGCTCACTCTGCACCAGTGTTTTAGTTCCAGGGCAGGGGACGGTCGGAGCGAGGGTCAGTGGCTTCATCTTCACAGAGATGCCTGGGACGCTGCGTGCCTTCCGCTCACGCCCTGCTGGCCCCACCCGGGTCATCGGCCCGTCTGGCTGCAGGCGAGGCATTGACCGTCACCCCCGCCTGGGCAGCCGGGAACCCGGTCAAAACCGGGGGCTGTGTTCCCAACGGCAGGGAGGGAAACGTGGGCACTGGGGGAGCCTGTCACGGGCGGGACCGCCTCGTCGTCAAGTTCCGAGGGGAGGCCTGCGGGCAGCGCTTAGTGCCGCGGGCTTGTTGGGTGACCTGGGTTTCGGCAGGGCAGCGGCACGCGGTGTGGCCTCGGCACCCGGCTTCTCCCTGATGGTACGTCCAATGGGGATCGCACGCGGGTAGTGCACAGGCAGCCACAAGGGTGCGTGAGGTAACAGATCGAATGGCTGACGCGGTTCCTGCCACGGGTAAGTGCTTAAGAAGTGGCCGTTGCTCCTGTGCTCGTTGGAACGAGTGACACTGTGGTCACACACATCCCTTTGGGATGCGTGGGGTTGATGTTTGCCTAGGTGGCCCAGAAGCGGATTTGAGTAAACCTCCGCGTTTGCCGAGGGCAGTTTGGTGACTTAGCGTTCTGTTCACATTGTCGCTATGAAACCCGGTAAGTAGAGTCTGGCTGCGGCATCAGAACCCGCAGAAGCCTCCCACTTCCCTTCCCCTTGACCTGACTCCTCTGTGCTCCAGCATCACACCTGAGAAGTCAGGGTGGCCGCAGACCCGGCTCGTGGCAGGCAGGGGACCTGAGACCGCGCACGGGAGACGTGTGGCGCGGCCCTGGGCTGTGGTCGACGCTCAGTACGTGTCGCTGTGACTTGTTCTTTTAATCAAGTAATGTGTGCAAATGGGGTCGGGATCTCTTCCGTCTCGGTCTCCTACCAGGAGGTCGGGCCTCGTGAGCTGGCGTCTGACGGTATGGCTGAACTTCGGGAACACAAAGGGCGCCGTGTGCCGTTCTGTGACGACGGCCTTCTCGGCCGCAGGCATTCCACGGCGGCCACGTTCGTGTGAGAAAATGTCATCCTAGTGAGTATCAATAGCACCTGGCGGCTGGCCTTCTGTCCTCGTGTGTTGGGGTGCAGACGGGGGGTGTCTCCCCGGAGGGCGACGTGTTCCTCCCGGCCCAGTGGGATGTTGTCATTGCCCTGAGCGGCCGACTGGCGGTCGCTTGTGGAGTACAGACTCGGTCGCGTGGCCCCTCTGTGACCGTAAGCCGTTCTGAATGAGGTTAGCAGAGTGCCGTTCCTGAGGACCAGAGAGGCCACTTGAGTGCCTCTCCCAGCGGCCTGTGGCCTCTGCCGCCCTTTTCAGGGTGGAGGCGTCTCACCGCCTGGTGGATTGGGTGGAGCGCTCCCAGAGGGCGGGCCCGGGGGACCCAGGTCAGCCAAGACGTGGGTGATGCACGGGCAGTGTGTCCGAGCACGAGTGAGTGTGCGCGCGAGTTGTGTGAGGGTGCGTGTGTGTGCGTGAGGCTCTATTGTCCCAGGGCGCCCTGGCACTTTGCGGCCACTCCGAAGCGCGAGCGTGGGTCCCGTGCCACCTCGGCTGAGCGGTGCTCCCAGCCAGGGAGCCTGGGGCTGCGCCTCCTGTGCCCCAGCCTCCAGGGTGGCCCGCGTTCTCCGTTCTCCGAGCTGCAGCCCGTCCCGGCCCCGTGGGGAAAGCAGGTGTCTCGAGGCAGCTCTGCGCCCCCTGGGCGTCAGCTGGGCCCAGACGCCGGCCCTGGACGCACAGTTGCCGCCAGCCTGTCTGACACGGGTCATGAATTTGTAACTCGGAGCGCGGGGTGGAGATGATCCCGAGCACGTAAACCGAGTTTCCCTGTCGTGTGTGTTTTGTAAGAAAGGAATTCAAACCTGTGGTATTTTCTGTCTTTCCTGTGGCCCCCACATCCTCCTCAAAACAAACACCCTCAACCCCCACGTTGGCAGTTTGTGCAAACAAGCGATCCGAAAATTAGAACTGCCCTGGGTTCACACACCCTCACAGAACTTTGGTTTTAAAAAGAAAACAGAACTTTCTTCAAGAAAAACAAGCAAAGCAAGGGGAATTGTACTCTCAGAATGCAGACCCGGAGTCCCCATGTCCGAGCAGGGCATTCGCCTGACTAGTATGTGGCTTACCTTGACGCAGGAGCCCCGCGGGTGCACGGGGTCTGGGGACAGACGCGCTCAGGGTGCCCGTCCTGGAGCGGGCCCACTGCCACCCCAGCCTCCGGGCCAGGGAGAAGGGAATGGAGCTCTCTCCGGCAGGCAGGTCCTTTCCTCGGGATAAATTATTTGTGGCAAATACAGTCGTAACTTTTTTCTCAGTGTTTGTGTTCATTACCGGCAGACTCAACTGTACCGAAGAGGTTTCAGGGCGCAGCTGTGCACCTGGGGGGCTGCCCGTGAGCACGAAGCCAGAAACGTCGTAGGCGTCTGTGGGGGGACGAAGTGATGTAAGCTTGATGGGGTGGCTGTTGGAGGACAGGCCGGACCCTTGCACGTCCTGGGGATTGTGGGGGCAGCGCCCGGTGACCCCGGCGGGGAGCCAGGAAATACAGGGAAGCGGTAATATCAGGGCGCAGACGGAGGCGGTATGTTTCTCCCTCTCCTCCCGGCTCCCCCCAGCCCGTTCCGCCCTGCCCACCCCCGCGCACGTACACCTCCTCTCCCTTCTCAGGTCTGCCCTTTAGGGAGACGTCTTTTCTCCCGACTAAAGTTTCTAGTTCTGTGATTTGTGTTATCCACGTCCGGTGTGAGCTTAGCCTTGACTTTTAAAAACCGGTGCCTGGACCGTGGGGCGGGGTTTGCGAGACTCCTTTGCTTGAAGAAGGAGGACCGTGTTAATCTGGGAAATGGGAGGACCGTTGGTACTAAGTTCTCGCTCGAGCCTCTGGTTTGAAGCGGGGCAGCTGGGCATTTTATTTCCGCCTGCAGACAGCCAGAGCTCTGGTGGGCCTCCTTCCCTCCCGTTCCTCCTCCCCCTTCCCTTCTTGTTGTAAAACCTGCCAGAGAAAAGTGCTACGGCTTAGCGGAAGCCACACCCAGCTCCAGAAATCGTCACCTTAGGCCCTTACCGTCATCACCTCCTTGCTTTTCTCCAGAGCTGTGCTTCTCGGGTGTGCAGCCTGTTACACAGTTTGGTTTTGCTCGTATTCGAGCTGTGTGTGGGTGCAGTTGTATGACGCGAGTTTTTGGTATTTTACTTTTTCAGCCAAACTTTATTTGTGTGCATTATCTATGCAGCAACGTATGTTAGACCGTTCATTTTTCTCTGTGTGTGGATATACCACGGTTTGCTCATTATTCCAATTTTGGCTGTTGCAGACAACGCTGTGATGAATTCTTTGACCTGTGTCCCGTCCCGGGCGTGTACACGTTTCTCGGGGGCCGTGGACCTACTCGTGGAGTTGCAGGGTCTCGGGGTCCGTGGCTCTTCATCTCCACTAGATAAACCTCTACGTTATTGTCTGTTACCGCGTAATAAATTACGACACTTAGTGGCTTAAAATAACTAGGTGTGTGTGGACGTGGGTCTGGGCGGAGCTCACGTGGGTCTTCAGACTCGACTCTCTCAGGCCGCAGGTGGGGTGTGGTCTCACCCGAAGGCCCAAAGGGAGGCGGGAATCTGCATCCTGCCTCCCTCCGCAGCTGTTGAAGGATTCGTCCTCGCTGGCCGGTGCACTGAGGGCGTCACTTCCTTGCCGGCTGTTGGCCTAGCGCCTTGCCGTGGGGGCCTCTCCGTGGGGAGCTCACAGGATGGCACCTGGCTCTGTCACAGGGAGAGAGAAAGGGAGGGCACGAGAGGGGACGTCATCATCTTTTGCGGCCGGTCTCGGAGGCGGTTTCCCCTCGCTTTTGTTATGTTCTCTTTGTTAGAAGCTTGTCACGAGGTCCGGCCCCCACACGTGGGTGTGGATGTTGGGAGGCGGGGACTGTGGGGACCATTTTAGAAGCAGCCTGCTGCAGCCCCACTGTCTTCTCAAAAGTGCGGCCCGCGGACATTCGCACAGCAGCGGGTGAGAGCTCACGATGAGCCCTTTTTCGGCAGTGCCTAGTCTTGTCAGGCTTGTAGTAATATTCTTCGTGTGATGAGCATCTCACTGTGGGCTTTTAATATTTTGATGACTTTGTACTCAGAGGGAAAATAGACTCAGAATAAAAGGCGAAGACCGTAGGGACCCAGATTCGAGGCCTTTCGGTAAGCGCACGCCCCTCTGTGCTGGAAGGCCCGGGGCCTGCCGTTTGGCCGTCTGCCGCCCGCACTCTGTCCGCGCTGGCCTCCTGGACGCAGGTGCCACTGCTCTGGAAGGGGCCTCCCACGCAGACCGCGCGGGCCTCAGATCCTTCACCCTCCTGTCCCGCTTGAGTTTCGGACTCTCCCAGAGCGGTTCGCTCGGCCTTCTCCCGGTGGGCAGTGGTAACACCACTGCTCCGGCCGCTCAGGCGCGATGCTTGTATTTATTCCTTCTTATTGTGGTAAAATACACATAACGTAGAATTGACCATCTTAGCCACTTTTCAGTGCGCGCTTAGGGGTTACTGAGCACATTCACGCAGCTGTGCAGCCGTCCGCACCGTCCGTCTCCAGAACTTTCCATCTCCCCACACTGAGACTCTGTCCCCGTTACACACAGACCCCTCCCGTGGCCCATCGTCTACTCTCTGTCTCTGCGAGTTGGACTCCGGCTCCTCACCAGGGGAACCCACGGCGTGCGTCCCTTCATGCTTGTGCTTGTCTGTTGGTGCTGCTCTGTCTCCCGGCCCATCCGCAAGTCCCAGCGACTTGGGAATGTAGGCTGAGCCTGGCCACGTCCTGGCCCAGGGCCTTCACCCTTCCTGCTCTGCCTCGTGGCCTCCCTTGGGGCTGTTCTGAGCGCCGCTGTTGGTTGGTAATTTCGGACGGAGGCCACACCCAGGTCCGGACCTGTGGGTCCAGCTTACCTCTGCCATCTTCCACCCTGAGTAGATGTTCGGTACCAAGTTGAGGAAACTGTCCCCTATTCCTGCTTTTCTCCAGTTTTTATCATGAACGGATGTTGGATTTCGTCAGGTGCTTTTTCTGCACCAGCTGTTATGATCACTTGATTTTTCCTTGTTAGCCTGTTGAATACAGTATATGACCCTGACTGACACTTGAATGTCGAAGCAGCCTCGCATCCCTGGGACGAGCCCTCCCCCCGCGGTCACGGTAGATAGTCATGTTTACATGGTGCTGAATTCTGTTGCCGATATCTCAAGGACATGTGTATCTAGGTTCACGAGGAACACTGATCTATAGGGTTTTTTGTACAGTCTTTGCCTGGTTTTGAATCAGGGTATTTCGTGTCAGCTCTTCTTTTAATGTTGGTCAAGTTCTGTAGTGGAACCCTCTGGGCCTGGAGAGTTCCGTTTCAGGGGCTTTTAAACTGTGGATTCGGTTTCCTTAATAAGCTGCAGTGCTACTCAGAGTAGCTCTTGCTTATGACTCGTTGGTGGGGCAGTTTGTGCTTTTGGAGGATTCACTCCACTTCCTGTTTCTTTTTATAGGTTTATGTGCCCTGCAGGTATTTTCAAGTGTGACGTGTGTGTCTTGAAACGCGGTAAGCAGGTGTGTCGGGAGCGGCCTTGGGTGTTCCGGTGCGAAGTCCGCGCCGGCTCCTGCGTCTGGCGCGTCTCTCGTTGTTACATTTGCATAGCTGCTGCTGTCACTGCTGTTGACAAACCATCAACGGGTGTTTCTGATGCCTGGGAGGGCCGCGTCCTCCCGGAAGCCTCCCTGGCTCCCGCGGGGTGTCTGGGGTGCCGCTGGCGAGCGCCACCTCCGCCTCTGCCCGAGGCTGGCTCGCCGGGCCCCAGACTCAGACGGGTCCCTCCGTCCCCCTGTGGCAGGGAGCGTGGCGCTCCTCAGTACCCAGGGCGCCTGTTCACTACCTGCTGTCAGCATAGTGTGCGCTTGCGTGTGTGTGTGTCTGTGCACGCGCATGCATGTGCGTGCACTCGGGGGGGTGGGTGAAGGTGATGCGGGGGCGCAGGGCGCCGGCGTGTCGGGGGGGATTACTAGCGCAGCCCTTTGGGGCCTTGGCTCACTGCAGGACGTGGGGGCGCCCTCAGAGGGCAGGACAGGTGCCCTCAGGACATTGGTGACTTTTGCGTGCCATCGTCCCCCTCCCGTTTCCTGCTTTCTTCCGGAAACCGGTCTGGGCGTCCTCCGAACCTTCAGGTTTCCTGTGTTTTCAAGGTACAGGACACTACGTGTGTCACCAGGTCTAGCCACGTCCACGTTGTCAGGGGCAGGTTGGTGCGGGCGTTGCCCTGGGACCAGGTTCTCGAGCCCCGGGGGACTTATGGCGGGCACTCTGGGGCAGTTCTGTCCGGTGACCTCGAGGGCAAGAGCCTTCGGCCCTGTGGCTCCTCAGAGGAGCTGGGGCTCTGCAGCGGCCTGCTCTGATTTTCTTCCTTTTGGGGTGATTTACATGTATTAGTCAACAAAGGAAAAGGCTACTTCGTTTGCTGAAGACAGGTGTCCTGGACGGGGCTGTGTCTCCCACAAGTGATGTGTACCCCCCTTCCTGTCGGCCGCCAGGGTTCGCTGTGTCTCCTGGGGGGCCGAGGACCCTCCTGTGCCCCAGGTGGCAGCTCAGCCACGCTCAGGCCTTGAGAGCCGCCCTCAGTCTTCCCTCCACATAGCAAGTGCTGCCTGCAGAGCCCAGTCGTAGGGGCCGTGGGGTCTCACATGACCCCCTCCTTCTGGAGTGGGGCCAGGGGTAGTAGCCGTCCGGGCAGGGGCAGGAGGAGGGGGAAGTATCCAGGGTGCTGCCCGCCATTGTGCTGTCCTTCAAGGGACCTGCTGTCAGTGGGTGTTCGTGCTGGGCAGGACCAGCCCCCTGGGAGAGACTGGGGGACGTTGCCTTTTCTGAGAATAACTGGCGTCTTTCCAGGACTCCCTACAGCTGATTTCTTGTGATAAGTTTTAGATTGATTCCACCCTGGGAGAAAGGCCTGGAATCACAGTCAGATCTGCTGCACTTTTGTTTTGTGTTCCTGTGGCTTTGAAAACCCATGTTCCCACATGAGAGCCCCCACCCCCTGGACAATGGCAAGACCCAGATTGAGTCGCCCACAGCCAGCCTGTGTGCCGCCACCGAGGTGGGGGTGGGGGTGGAAGCCCGTGTTGTGTGTGTCTGTGAGGCCTGGGCGGGTGCCCCCGCCGCTGTCCTGCTGTCCCAGACGGGGCCACCCCCCTCACCTGGGAGTCAGGGAGAGGCCGGGCCCGTGGCTCCAGAGGGCTTGCCGGCAGCGTGGGCCGTGGGTAGTCCGGGAGGGGGTGGAGGGGGGGTGTCGGTCACCGGGAGTCAGGGAGAGGCCGGGACCTGGCGGGCGTCTTACCGATGGCACCGCCCGCCCTCCTCCCTGCCTCCCTTCCAGTTTGGGGCGTTCACTGGGCTGACTGACCTCCCCCATCCTCGCCACCACCCCTGCCAGAAGCCGGGAGGCGGAGTGCTCACGGGCTCCGCGGCCGGGCCTCAGTGATGGGCTCTGGAAAGGCGGTCCGCCGATCCGTCGTGTGAGGAAGCACAGCCTCTCTTCCCGGCTCGGGTGACGAGCGGGGTGCGGAGGGGAGCGGGGTCCTGGGCGCTCAGACTCGTCACCCGACTCCGAGCCTCGGTGTCACAAACAGGACGTACGTGTTTCAGACGTGGGTAAGGACAGCCCGTTTGCTAGGGGCCGGGGACCCGAGCCCCTCGCCCCGTGAAGGTGCCCCAGCGCGGTACGCGGCGGAAGAGATGGCCGTCGGCCTCAGAGTCCACCCTGGAGACTGACGCCCGGCCTGGGCAGCGTCCCCTGGCGCCTAAATCGGGCTTTACTTTTTCCTACAGTCTGTTCCTCTCTTTCTAACTTGCCGCGTACCGAGAGGTACGCCAGGTGACCCGTTTCCCACCGCGGCGAGGCGCTGTGAGAGGACAGGTCCCGGCAGAAGGCAGCTCCCGGGACCCCGGGCGGCTCCACCGTTCCCATTCGCAGGTGTCCGTGACGCTCGCGAAGCGTGCCCCTCTGTCTCTGGCCTGACATTTGGGATGGATGCCCTGGTCCCGCTTTGGATCTTGTTTGCTCCTGACCGCATCGAGGCCACGGTGCCAGCTGAGGACACGGAGACGTCGTGCCCTACTCAGAGTCCGCGTCTGGACTCCCCTGCTCCTGTGGGCTCCTCGTCGACGCTCAGGTGAGGGCCGTCCCGCCTCTGCTGTGTGGTGCCCCTGCCCCCACACGACAGCGGCCGGACGTCCTGCTCCCGTCGGGTGTCCTGGGTTTGGCCCGCCCTACGGCTTCTCACGAGGCACGGCTTCGCCGGGACGGTCAGCAGCCTGCAGGCGCCCTCCGCTCACTCGCCCGCCCCTGTGTGCGCCCGCGCCAGGTTTATCCCGTGCTCATCTTAAGTACAGTGCGTGCACTCGGGCCCGTTGCCGCAGCGGGCGCACGGGTCCTCGTCTTTCGGTGGTTTATAATCGTCTTGGTGCTCACGGTGTGCCGGATCCGGCCAGTGAGAACCGTCCGGGTAGGTCCCCGTGGCCTTTTGCTGTGACTGCTGTTTTCTTGAAGCTTTTCTTCCTTCTGGCAGGAAACCACGTGGCAAAGCTTACTCCGTACCTCCCTGTTCTGGCCGGGTCGGCTGTTTAGCTGGGGAGCCCGGCTTCTCCTGGGGGGAGGGCTTGGGTGTCGGTGGGCCCCTAGCCGCTCAGGCCCTTTCTGGCCCCTTTGAGCAGGTGGAGCCGGGGTGCGTGTGACATGCCCGCCCACGCGCCCACGCGGTCCCGTGTGCCCTCCTGCACGTGTTCTCAGTTCAGAGATCTCGGGGTTCGCTGGCCGCCCGCGGTTCCATCACCCTCAGGCCCTTCTTGCTGCCCCTTCTCCCTTCCGCGTTGCACCTCCCACTGCCCACCCGAGAACCACTCTGGGTTCACTGGCGAACATGCGCGACCCATAATACGTGTGGAAGTTTCAGGATCGCTTCGGCCACGCCGCATCGGAAGACGAGGGGACACACGCCGGTGACGCTGTAATGGTGCCTCCGCCCCTCCAAGGGGATGCGGGGTCTGGGAAGCGTCACGGTCATGATCAAGGGTCAGTTATTAAGCACCAAGAGAATTAGGAAATCGCACTCGGTGCCAGCGCGGGCTCCCAGCTCGGCCCTTGCGAGCTCTTGCTGGGGTTGCAGGGCCTGAGTAGCCGGGAGAGCTGGGTTACCAGGAAACAACAAAGCAATCCCACGCCTTGATTTTATCTTGCGGCAGCGTTCCTGACAAAATAATTAAATCAGCCTCTGCTCCCGGGCAAATGCTTTTCAAAGGGGCTGTGCTCGAAGGGGCCGGGTAGCCTGCGCACAGAGCCTGCCTGGCTTTGCCGTCTCTGCACCGTGTCCCTGGCACCGGCTCAAAAGAGGCTCCAGAGGCCGCCTGCCCGGCCTCCGGCGCAGTAAGCGTTCCTTCTTGTGAAGTCGGGACCTCTACCTTGCAGTTCTGCTTCCAGTGACTATCCACTGGACCCTCAGTTCTGCTGCCAGCTTCCACATCTGGACACAGCTTCCAGAGGTTAGAGGTAGGAGCTGTGTCTGACCCCGTTGGACCTGTGCCTCGGTCAAGCGCCAGCGCAAAAGGCCTGTTGAGGGGCCATTCGGGAGCAAGAGTTGGCTTCCGGGCGCAGGGCCAGCCTCTCCCAGCTTTCACGGGGTGTCTGCCACGAGGACGGAGGCCCTCATGGAGGCCCCTCTGACCGATGCTTCGGGGCTTTGCTCAGACACGGTTCCTGCCCAGAGGTCTTTGGAAGGGATCTCCCTTCTGCTCCTTCCTGCCCAGAACATCCCGTCTGGACAGGGTCGAGCCTGTGACTTTGACTGACCTCTTGATCCTCGGGTGCCGTAGAGGAAAGGATGTGGGTTTTGGAGACCGGGGCCGGGCGTCGGTTCCTGGCTACGTCGTTACCCTTGAAGATTTTGAGCGGTTCAGGACTCTGGGTAACGGGGGCAGTGTGCCCCTCGTGGGTTTTTTGGCAGGATCGGAGACGAGGCCTGGCCTTATTCCCCAGTGTGTCGTCCGTCTCCCCACCCGTCCTCGAGAACCACGGCCAGACAGCATGGGTCTCCCAGCCCTGCACTCCGTCAAGCACCTGTCCCTCACCGCTCGTCACGCTGGGAACGGGGCACATTTGATGAGCCCCTTGCACGTCTCAGACGCTCCAGGCTGGGGCACCCGTCTGTGCCTTGGCTCTGCAACTGGGAGTCGTCAGCACTGGGGCCAAAGGGGGGACTTGGTGACGAGCAGGGAATGAAGGCCAGGGGCTTGGGCAGTGCCTTCTGCCCCAGCTGGGCCCTGGGCGGGGGCAAAGCGCCCCCGAGAAGCTGTTCACAGAGAGCTCTGAGGACGCGGGAGGGAAGGCGTCTTAGACCCCCTCCCGGCTCTTAGAGGACGAGGTGTGTCAACGGCATGTCTGTGCCCTTTGCGGACTTGTGGCTTTTGCGGGCTCTGGGGAGGCGGAGGGCGGAGGGCGGACTCTTCCCTGGAAGTTACTCCGGCATCTAGATCACCGGCTCACCCTCACCGTGGCTGGAGGGTGGGTGTCCTGGGACAGCGCCGCGGGGTGGTGTTCCACACGCCTGACCTGCTAGTTCATGGGAACCGTCCCCAGCTGTCGGTCGGTCTTCCTGTCCTGCATTTGGGATGTTTATTTAGAAAGTGAGTCTTAAGTGGGACTTCGGTGCTGGAGACGGCATTTCTGCGAGGTCACGGTTGGTCACTGAAAATATTTACTTGGGACGGATACTCTGTCTCTTGGTGATTTGCACCCATAAAAGCCATTTAAACTACAGATGGCTCATTTTCCTGTTACCTAAACACTGTCTCACCTCTCCTTCGGGAAGCCTTGCCTGTGTGAAGGTCCTTGAGGGCCCCACTTTTCTGGGGAGGCGGTCCCCTGAGTGGAGTATGTGGGGCGGGAGGAGTAGGGTTCACTTTGATCCTGGCTTAGCCCTCACTGGAGGCCGGGGGTCCCCAGACATAGCCCGCATTGGAGGCCACGGCTCTCCAGGCAGCATGAATGGACGGGGCCCTCTGGCCTCAGCCACGTCGGAAGGCAGGGGCCGTAGCTTGTGCGCATTAGAGGATGGGGTCCCCAGGCTGGCCCGTGTCAGAGGACGGGAAGCCACCCCCACCGAGCCGCCTCAGGAGCACCCTGAGCTACTACAGACTCCACGCCTGATGCGGACAGTACAGAACCTTCTGGAAGAGCCAGGGCATGTGGTCCGTCTGCAGTGAAGCTCACTTTGGCCCCTGGAGGTTGTGCGGCAGTGTCTGACATCTTAGAGACACGGGGTGCGTGCGGGTGACCAGATGTTGACGCCGACCTCGTGAGGGAGGATGGGCGGCAAGCCCCGGGTGTGTGTTTTCCTCGTGAGGAAAGACCGACTGCGCTGCCGGGGCCCCAGCCCACCCCCGCCCCCCGCCCCCCATCCACGGGGAACAACCCGGAGCCCTGAGAATCAGCATGGGACTGTGTTTTATTGACAAAGCCTCACCGTTCCTGGCGGTCGCGAGGTTTTCTCTTCTACATTTTAGGGTGAACGGTTTACGCTGCCTTCATCTTCGCCCCCGCCATGGTTCCCAGAGGCCAGCTTTGTACCGCGCATGCTGGCTCCACCCCCCCCCCCCCCCCCCGACCTGCCCCTCGCGGTCTCGGTCCATGGTGGCGTGGGTGCAGGTAACACCGTAAACGGGCAGCGGTGGGCCGGCGACCCGGACGGCGGCGGCGGCTCTGGTTGGAGAAGAACCTTCCGGCAGAGGCAGCTCGGGTGCTCAGGGTCACTTAGCCGGTGACGGCGGGCGGCTGTTCTGAGCGGGCTGCCGGGAGAAGGGCTTCTCCCTTCCTGTCTCGCCCGAGCACACTTGTCCGTACCACAAGGAAGCCACGTGCCACAGACGTGGAGAACGGACCACAGCGTCCAAGTCAGATCTGCTCAGTGTGTTCTGTCCAGACTTCATTTTTCCCGAGGATGGCAGAATTATGGCGGCTCGACCTCAAAACTGAGGGATTTCCTCCAGAGCGTCCCCTCCTCTCTGCTTTCATTGGCCGGCATGAGACGCGTCTTCTGCTACGGGACACAGTGGGCGTGGAGTGGAGCGTGAGCCCACGCTGGTCCCCGTGCCCAGCCGCCGGCGCCCCGAGCTGCCGCCGTGAGCGGGGGTGGGGAGCCCCGGTGCTGTGCGCACGGCCCGGGGTCAAGGTGGCTGGCGGTGAGGGCTCCTCAGAGCCTAGGTGCGCCCGCAGCTGGGGCACGGACGGTCCGGCACGTTCCGACCGGGCTCGGGCCGTGGCGTGCGGCCCAGCCCTTCCTCCGCCTCGCCGCGGGGCCGACCCGGTGTTCGGGCTCCGCCGGCCCGGCCCCGCCGGCCCTACACCGCGCTGCTGAACTTCACGTCTGACTGTTCGGTGCTGTCCGGGATGACTGCCTTCAGGGCGGCGTGGCAGAAGCGGTTCAGGGCCGACACGCCGGTTTTCTGCTCGATGTACAGCCTCAGTTTGTCCCTGAAGGTCTCCCCCAGGAAGCTGTAGATGAGGGGGTTCAGGCAGCTGTTGGAGAAAGCCGCGAGGTTGACGATGTGGCCGGTCAGGGGGTAGGCGTGGCGGAAAGACTGCTGGCAGGGAGCGGCCCCGGGCTGCGTGCGCCGCAGCAGGTGAACGCTGATGAACACGTTCTCGGGCAGCCAGCAGATGAAGAAGACGAGGACCACGGCGAAGATCATGCGGAGCGCCTTCTGCCTCCGGGGGCGCAGGCCTCGGTGCTTGTGAGCCTTGACGAGGACCCGGACGATGAGCGAGTAGCACAGGCCGATGATGGCGAAGGGGATGACGAAGCCCAGGGTGACCTCGAGCCACTGGATCTCCTTGACGTCCGCGAAGCAGAAGCAGACCTCCTCCGTGTGCTGCAGGTGCACCGCGGTGAAGGGCACCAGCGTGGCGGACACGGAGGCCATCCAGATGAGGCCGCAGCTCAGCCGGGCGTGGTGCTTGGTGCGGAACGGGCCGGAGCGCACGGCCCTGGCCAGGGCGAGGTAGCGGTCGAAGCTCATCCACGTGAGGAAGAAGATGCTGCTGTACATGTTGATCTGCAGGAAGAGGGACATGAAGGTACACAGCACGGCGATGTCGTAGTACTGCTCGTCCAGGTTGAACACCTCGATCAGGGAGTCGGCCACCAGGATGAGGTCGGCCGCCGCCAGGTTGATGAAGTACAAGTCGGGGATGGTCATCTTCTCCCGGAAGCTGATGTTCACCACCAGTATCAGGATGTTCCCCACGAAGCCGATGGGGAACAGGAAGATGGTGTACAGGCAGGACAGGAAAAGCCCGATCACGTACTGCTGGTGCTCGGAGAGCTCGCCCGTCCGGTTGGCCAGGACGCTGCCGGGGAGCGTGCGGGACAGGTTGAGCTCCGGGGAGGTGCCGTTGTGAGCGGCCGCGTGCGTCTCCATGCCAGAGACGGGCGCCGGGGGCGTCTCGTCCGTGTCCCCGGGGGCACAGCTGTCCAGGTCTGCCGCACGGCTCACAGAAGCCCGACGCGAACAGTCAGTCCGTCTCCGGAAAGACAGGCGATGCTCTGTGAAGGGAGCCAGGCGTTTGCAAGATCCGAACTCCTCCCGGGCAGCGCTGGGGGCGGCGCGGGTCTGTCCCGCGGGCAGCCGGGCAGCCGGAAAAGGCCCTCCATGTCCACACCACGGGCGGCGCCTCGCCTGGGCCCCTGGGGGGCGGCGGCCGCTGCGGTCAGGCCCGCCGGGTGGCGCTCACCACCCGCACACCTGAGAGGAAGAGACGGAAGAGCAGTGAGTCTGTGACTCGAGTCTTTCACGGCTCCCCGCCAGGACGGACGCCGTGGCGGCGGGTGGCCCGGGGGGACGGGTGGGGCGGGACGTGAGGTCCCGGCGTCTCGGAGATGTGGTTGTCACTGAGCCGAGGGAGGGGAGTTAAGTGCAGAAAGTGCCCCGTTTTCTGTCCCCAGGGCTCCCGGGCCGCTCAGTCCGAACCGGAGCCTGGGCGGTGAGTCATGCTACCGCGCGGTGGGCGCCTTTCTTAAAAATAGCCGAACAGCAGGCTCATGAAGGAACGCGGCCGTTGGGTCTGGAACTCAGGAAAAGTACTATCTGCCAGCAGAGGAAATCAAATTTATTTCGGCAGCTGTTGGGAAGAGGACCAAGATGGGAAGGGAAAAACCCAGCGTCTGTGAAGACGGCCGACCCGGGGTGCTCGATGGAAACTGGAGCAGAGCCTCTCACGATGCGACAGAAAACAGATCTAGGTTTTCCTGCTCCCCACGCTCGGGTGCCCCCACACGGAACTTTCTTCGTGACATGACCTGAAGTACCGAAAACAGTCCTTGGCTTAGGAAATAGTGTTCGCTCAGCATTTTGATAAACTATCTGAAACAGCGAGTACGTTTCTGCAGTGATGTCTGTAACCTAGAAACTGCGTTAAAAAAGCCTCAGCCGCCGACAGGTCTCGTGTCCAAGGCCGCCCACCGCGACCCGGCTCGGCCCGAGAGTCGGGGGGAAGGGAGGGGAGTGGTGTCGGCGGCCGTGTGTGGGCCGCCACCGCTGGGGGTGCTCCCGGCCTCCCGGGGCCGGGGGCCCCCACGGAGGCCGAGGAAGCCGGCCCTGGCGCGTTAAAACGGCCTTGAGTTGTGTTTCTTCCGAGGGTTTTTGTTTGACCCTGTGAGACGGTCGGGGATCACTTTTGAAGTGTTGCCCAACCAGACCAGACACTCACCGAACCCCTGCTCAGGAGTCTTGCTCCAAAGGAAACCCCGAAAAGCAGAGCAGAGAAAGACCAGTCTCAGCCTTCAGGTCAGATAGTGACCGAGAAGCGTTCGGCAAGCTTTGCTCGGCGGGCGTGGAGACGTCTGTGCTCTGTGTTGTGTCGTGTGTAGCAGACAGCACCAGCGGGGACCTCATGAATGTCTAGCGTTTAAAGCCTCTCTCGTTAACTTGTCTGTAAGGAGCACGCAGAGCGCCTGTTTGGCTCTCTGAGCTCGGAAACCTGGGCCGCTTCCGACCGTCTTCGGAGGAAGACACAGCGAGGGGCCCTCGGCGCGCGCTTCCCGCCGTCGCCAGCATAGGCTGCGCGGGCAGTTTTAAAGTGAGTGCTCTGCTCCTTTCCCACGCACGTGAACCCGCTGATCCTGGACAGATACTCTTATTGTCACCGTGCTGTAAGGACGGGACGCGGGAACTAGCATGGGCCTGCTACTGACACCGCCCTCGCGAAGGTGGACCGTGGATGTGTAAAGGCGCGTGTCACTGTGGTCTCGTTTCGGTTCGGGTTTCCACTGCCTGTCCAGCTCTAGAAAACCAAAACCAGGGGCTCAGTCGGTTGGGCGTCCGACTTCGGCTCTGGGCACGATGTCACAGTTCGTGGGTTTGAGCCCCGCGTCGGGCTCTGGGCTGACAGCTCGGAGCCTGGAGGCTGCTTGGGATTCTGTG
Organism: Panthera pardus; assembly: GCF_024362965.1. Classification (NCBI taxonomy): domain Eukaryota; kingdom Metazoa; phylum Chordata; class Mammalia; order Carnivora; family Felidae; genus Panthera; species Panthera pardus. The sequence goes on from NW_026526969.1 coordinate 15,458,983, forward strand.
TCTCCCCGCCCCCCCCCCCCCCTTCTCAGCTCATGCTCCGTCTCAAAAATGAATAAACATTAAAAAAAATTAAAAAAAAAAAAGGAAACTAAAACCACATTTTGTCAGGGCAGCTGGGTGTGTATCTTTGTGAAGGAACACCGGTCCACCCGGCCGTGTCGCCGGGCAAGCGTTTTCGTTGACTGGCTAACGTCCTAACCGGAGGCAGGGCCTCGCTTGACCAACCTAACGACAGAGCGCCGGGGAGTCGGGGGACTGCTGCGCTGGGCACGCATTACAGAAAGGACCTTTGCAAAAGCCTCTGCCCCGCAGCCCCGCTGGGGCTGAGCCAGGTGCGGGTTCGTGTGTGGAGTAGAGGCTTTGTAGCCTCGGTGCCTCTCTCACCGCAGGGTGGCCTGTGTGCCCCCGTCCGCGTCCAGCTGTGACCACAGCGTGCCACACCTGACGCGGGACCACTGAGCCGGGCCTGCCCGCGGTCTCCCCTCCCGTGACGGAAGAGGCTGCACGGTGGGCACCGACCCGAACGCAGAACCGGGAACCCGGGACCGAGACTCACCTGCGATGCAGCCGGCCACCCCAGCCCAGGCCGGCTCCGCGCAGGCCCTTCTCATGTCCCTGGGAGGGCTTGTCGGCGGCCTCTGCACTCCCGGCAGGCTGGAGGTGCGGCCGAGACTCTCCCTCGGGTGGCGGGGATTCTGGCCTCGCTTCCCCCCGTCGAAGAATGCCTGAGCGGTGGTCCTGCAAGGGGACGCCTGCCTGGGGCACGAGGCCGACCGGCCAGAACGCCCGTCATTGCTGCGGACTCGGAGGAGGCACCGCTGGCTTTATAGGCTTCCCAGGGCCGCCCATTGTGCTCTGCTGGACGGCCTCCCGAGGAGGCCGGCGTTAACCATTTTTTTGCCGGCTACTTTTCGCCCACGCCGTGGCGGTGAGCCCAGGCCCACCATGCATTTTTATGGAAGTTTCCAGACTTAACTGCTTTTCCTCACCCGCTGATACGACTTTCTTAAGTTTGAAAGCATCGTTAAGTAAGTTTTATATACCTTTTAGGTGATGACCCATCGTCACCTACTGGAACTTAAGTACTCTTGCTTGTTTTTGAAACTAAACAGTAAATTTCCTGAACCTAGAGAATAGTGTGCAAATTATACAGAGAATTTAACCTAGGAATTTCACAAAGGCATTTGCAGAAAGAAATTTAAACCTAAGAAATAGCAGGTATTTGGGGCAAGCACGTTAGGAAGCAGAGTGGTTTCTCTGCCGTGGGGATGAATCGTGTCTCCTCTGTCTCCTTCCCTTTACTCTGGAAACCGCCGGAGTGCACCTGCCCTGCAGGCTCTGTGACCAGCCACGGCCACAGCCCTTGTGCCGGTGGGGATGGCCCCGGTCCCCAGTCCCAGGGCCTGACCGCCCCGCGAGTAGCTGCTGTCTCCCGGCATCCCGGCGGCCTGGAGAGAGGCTGGCAGGGCCGCCCCGTCCCCAGGCACGTTCCCAGGCGCGCGCGTCAGGTCTGGAGGGCCTCTAGGACCTGCAGGCCCTGGCTGCTTGCGCCAGCTAATGCGGTTGTCAGGGACATCACGTTTTCGTTGACCTCGTACCTCCCTCTTGGTGGCTTTTCTCTTTTTAAGTCCTTTTGAAGTTGTGAGATTGAAAACTGAGGGCCATCTTTCATATTTCTGAGCGTGAATGAGCCAGATGGCAGCAGCTGGCACCGTGGAGGCTGCCGTGTGCTCCTCCCGGAGGGGAGAGAGGCTGGTTTCAGGCTGGAGACGGAGGCATCTGGCGGCCCGCGGGTCGTCGGCACTGGGCGCCCCTCCGGTCACCTGCACGGTGGCGGCTAGCGTGGCCCCCCTTCACGGTCTGTTTTCACAGAGCCTGTTTCAAACGAGCTAGAAGGTGTTTTGAATGATCATAGCTTCACATCTTTCAGATATTTGTTTTGGGAAACATACACGTTTATCAACAGAGAATGCTGTGTTAAATTTCCTTTGGATAAATCTTTAACACCCGGCGTTCTTTCCGACTTAGGATTGAGCCATGATCCTGATCTGTTAGCTTCTTACAGTGTTGAATGACATCGTGACACCGCGGATGCCATTGTGAGCCGAGACCTACTTCAGCCGGCTGCTCCCTCGCACCATGGCGACGCTGCAAGTGCCCAAGGACACGATTTTGAAAGAAATGAGTCATGAGAAAGTTAAAACTTCTTCTTGAGTTAAAAGTAAATAAATAAAATAAAAACCTAAGCCTTGAAATAGCCAAGACACGTCACGTAAACACAGCCGCGGACTGCTCGCCTCAGCCCGTGGCCTGCTGGCCCACGGCCCCACTGGGCCCCGGGGCCGGGGAGGACCTCCCGGTAGCTCCGGGGGTCCCCTCTGCGCGCCCTGCTGAGTTCACAGCGAGCTGGACGGCCCTGAGGCCGGCGCGCTGACGTGGACGAGCCTGGGGCTGCCAGGTCTCAGGGCACCAGAGGTGGCCACCTGTCGGCCCTCGCGACTAGTTAGCATAAGGGACAGAACCCTGCTTTTAGGGTTTCAGTCCACTGAACCCGAGCTGGCGTTTGCGTGGCCAGGGACGAGAGCATCTCGCGGACGTCTTGCAATGCGTGGAGACTTCCTGTGAATATAAAAATCTCCCCTTCCAGAGCGTTCACGCGAGGCTTCATTTGCTAAGCGCTGAGTGTGTTGCATCCACTGGCCCACGTAACCGTCGCCGAGCACCCAGTGCTGCCCGCGTGGGAAGCCTGAGCTCAGGCACGGTGGCCCTAAGCCTCAGTCTGGCCACTCTGAGGCCCAGGGTCCTCACTGGCACACAGCGTGCTTCCCACGTGGCTGGTGCCCTGTAACAGGATTGTCTCAGTGCTGAACCGGACTCGTTTGCAGGTTTTTCTGTCCGTCCCCAGGATGGGATGATAGGGAAACGTCAAAGGAAATCAAGTCTGGTCAGCTTTCATTTAGTTAAATTTGCAGATGCAGCTCGGTAATGGGCATGGCGCAGAGCACAGACATGTAGTAAAGCCGGGAGGCCTGCCTGGCTGAGGGGACCCCGGGAACCCTCACCCTCATTCCCAGGTGCTCCAGGTCCAGCGCTGTCTGCATGCGGCGGTCGACCTTCCCCACGCCCCCACCCCCGCCAGCCCTGCTCCTCTGTGACAAAGAATTGTGCCCCCACCCACAGAGGGACCCCTGAGGTGCAATGCAGCGCCCCGGAGGGAGGACACCCAGTCTCTGAATTGCCAGGCCCTGCTTTCTCCCTCTGCGGTCAGCCGCCCCATGACCCTGGGTAAAGTGGGGGTGCTTGGGGGCGTGGTTGGAACTGCGTGATGCTGGACACCCGCCGTCTGTCGTCCTTGTCCCCGGGTGGGGTCTGTCCTTCACCAGGCGGCCTGCCTCACCAGACGCCGGCACGGTCCCGGACGGCTGGGCCCCCATTTCCCGTGGCTGCCACAGGGAGAGTGCGTGTCCATCCAAGGGGTTCGCAGGGCAGCCAGCGGGACTCGGCTCACGGTTGGGACCCCACGCGACGTGGCTGCCAAGCATCAGAGCCCGTCGTTGGCGGGAAGCACAGCCCAGCCGGTGCGCTGCTTGGGGGGGGGGGGTTAGCGGGGGGGGGCAACACTGCCCACACTGCCTTTCGTGCATTTTCTCTGCTTAGCTGAGCTGGGGGAAGCCGGGAGCCCCTGCCCATGCCTGGGCAGTAGGTTTCTTTGAGACGCTTACGAAGCCCTTCTGGGTCTCGTCCTCACGAGACCTAACCCTAAGCCTGAGCACTCAGGCAAGCACCACCTCTGTGAAGACCGAGGCCGGGCCTAGAGCGGCGGGGGCACGAGCGTGGCTGAGGATCGCTGCGCATGCTCCCCTCGGGGAAGCCGAGGGGCTCAGTCTGCCGCAGGCTGGCCGGGCGAGGAGTGGCCGGTTAGGAAACACTGCAGGCCCGCCTCGAGTCCGCAGACATCGGCCGGGGCCGAGTGTCGGAACCTGAAATTCTGGACGAGCCGGGGGGCGGGGGGGTGCCCACCGGGCACCCCCTCCCGTTTGAGCTCCGCGCCCATGCCCGCGGGAGCCTGCGCGTCGGCACTGCCATCCGTGCGACTCCGGCGGCAGGCAGTCCTGGGCGTGTGCAAAGGTGTGTGTCCAGACCGGGGCGTGCCGAACGGACACCGTCTGCGCGGAGGCCTTTCGTTAGAGAAAAATCGACGGGAGTCCGCAGACCCGCCATGCGGCCTCTTCCGTCACGGGAAGGGATCGTAGGTGTCCAGGTGCCAGCCGGCCTCCGCGCAGCCTCGCTCCCCACTCACCCTCGGGCACTTTGTGACACCGTGAAGGCGCGGTCCCCATGGTTTCGCTGCTGTTGACTCTTTGGACAGCTGGGCCCCTCTCGGCCGTTGCCTGGAGCTCTCTGCACATTTCCTCTAGTCCTTTGAGAGCGAGGTGCCAGCGGCAGCCGGAGCGCAGCGCGTGAGGCTCGCACAGGCTAGGGGTGGACAGCGCACACGCGGTTCTGCCTGGGGCCGTCCGCCAGTGGCACGTCCTAGGAGGTCTTGCTGGAGACCTGGGTCGACCTGGCTCGTCAGGGAGAGGCTCAGAGCCAGAGGAAGTGGTTTCTCCCTCCCCCTCCCCCCACCCCTCAGTTCTGACTCATCCTTGTGAAATCGAGCTCTCCTGTCAGCCTCCTGGGTGCACGTCTCACCCCACTGCTGGAAAGCCACGGTTCTGCACGCTGCCTTGCTTCTCTGTGGCTCCTGACCCTTCTCTTGGCTCTGTCCTTGAAAAGCTCCCGTGGTCAGTGTGTCCCATCTGTCCCCGGATGGGGGGTCAGCGGACAAGACCTGCATGGCACGTGCGACAGCCGCCCGTCGCCACGGGGCCTGCTGTTCCTGGGGCACCTTCATGTTCCAGAGGACCGGCTTCCCCACCTCCTCTCCGGTCAGAGCAGGACCTCCTGGTGTCTCAGACGTTGGGCCTCCTTATACGATTTGTTTAAAGAAACGATCCTGCCGCTCGAAAGAAAACGTTTGAGAACCACCGACTGACATTCCTGTGGCTGGGTTCTAAAACTATCCCTTTAGCCAGAATGCTGAGAAACTCCGTGGGATCGGATTCTCTAGGCCTGGTTTCCGTGTCTGCTGTCCCAGCCCCAGTCAGCTGTTTCACTGAGGAGCGCTGAACACCCGTGAGCCTCACCCCTCCTTTGGGTTGCAAACTCACAGGCTGTCGGTGTCTGTTGCTATGTATTTGTACATTAATTTAGGTCCTTCCGCCTCTGGCCGTGAATGAGTAACGTAAGGGGGCTTGCCATAAGCCATCAAAAGCTGGGTAAAATAAAAGAATGAGCTGTTTTGAGACGTTGGGACGGTAGGCAGTGCGGGACCGTGGCCTCTGAGGAGGAAGCGAGTGCAGTGAGCCCCTGTTCTCACCCGGGCACCCGTCCGGAGTCAGGAGGGGTTCCTAGCAGTGCAGGATGACCGGACCACGTTGAGGGGACGGGATTGGATTTCTGGAAGCCTGAGGGAGCTGGAATTGGCAGGAGACCGGGCTGGGGAGTGGGGAGCCACGCTGAGAAAGGGCCCCCGAGGTCTGGAGAGCTGACCAGCTCCCGGAGTGTGCATCACGCTGGTCCGTGTCCCAATTCGCTGGTCAGGATAGAGGTGTTTTTGAGCGTTTACGACAAAGAGGAGAGAAGGGGTGCTGGAGTATTTAGGCCCCCCCAGACCTCACTAACAAAGCTTAAACACAGCTCTCCAGAGAATCCCGCAGATCTACAAGGAACGAAGTGTCCTCCAGAGTGAACTTCAGTCCTTTTGAAAAGGCGAGCCTGAGTGTGAAGTTCAACACTCAACAAGGGACGTTCACAACGTCCGGCATCCAATCCAGTAAAAAATTATGTCGCACGGGAAGGGGCGGCCCTCACACGTCAGCCGGGATGCCCCTTGTCCTGCTTGAGCCTCCTGGAGGGAGGGAGCGTCTTCCCTTCCAGGGGCTCCCAACTTCCTTGTTTGCCCCCTGCCAGCCTCTCCGGACATGCGGGCGTGGGACTCACACCTGCCTGCCGTCCCCGGCACAGGCCGCGTGGGTGTGCCAGCGCACTGAGGAGCAGAAACGGAAGGGGAGGGGTTGTTCAAGCATGAAGTGTTTTAATGGCATGTTACAGAAGCTCCTTAACCACAAGACCCAAATCCTGTTTTTGCAAAGAAGTGGCATCAGCATTGAAGACAGGCTTGCAGACGGCACGCACGCCTTGGCCGTTAGCTTGCAGAGGAACGTAAAATATCCCTAAGAGTGGAAGCCATCCAGACAAAGGAGTGTTACTCTGCCCCGGAAAGAAGGGAGCCGCGAAGCCAAGAACGACGCGGAGGCACCTTCGACCCAGGTTACTGCGTGAAGGAAGCCCGTCTGGAGAGGCCGCCCCCTGGGTCATCCCAGCCGAGTGGCCTTCTGGGAAAGGCAGGGCCAGGGAGCCGGTAGAGGACGGGTGGGTGCCAGGGGCGGGTGGGGGGGGGTGGTAGGGGTGGGGGAGGACAGGGGTGGATAGGCAGGGCACAGGGCGGGGGGGTCTTAGGGCAGTGGGTGCTCTCTGTGATGCCTTAATGAAGGACATGTGTCAGTATAGGTCTGTCTACACCCCAGGAGTGAGCCCACATGGGAACTGGGACTCTGGGTGACGGTGACGTGTCGATGTAGGTCCATCCCATGCATGTTGTGACAAACGCTCCGTCCGGTGGGGGTGTCACTGCGGGGAGGGTGTGTGGGTATTCCCTCCATTCCCTCTCAGTTCAGTTGCAAACCTAGTAAAATTGCCCTAAACAGTAAAGTTTTGATAAAAAATCAAAGCTCTCAAAGGCATGGGTTTCCTACAACCAGAGAGACACCTTCCCTTTGCCCGTCTCCTTTCTCTGTTCAACCAAGAAAATCTTGGTTTTTGTTTCTTAATCTTTATTTTTGAGACAGAGCGCAAGCGGGGGCGGGGCAGAGAGAGAGGAAGACACAGAATCCCAAGCAGGCTCCAGGCTCTGAGCTGTCGGCACAGAGCCCGACACGGGGCTCGAACTCACGGACTGTGAGATCGTGACCCTGAACCGAAGTCGGACCTTAACCGATGGAGCCACCCAGGCACCCCAACCAGGAAGATCTTGATATAAATGTAGCAAGAGTGGTAAATGTACATTTTGGATTAAGGTTAATCATTGAACCTCGTATTTTATGTTTCATATGTTACCAGCCTTTCCGCAAATAATGTCAAATGGTGTGGCGGAGGCTTTAGGCACAGAGCTTTTCGCGGGCCACCCAGAGCTCCTGGCGGTGGGCACCGGCTGCCTGCCAGGCCACAGCGGGGCAGGAAGCGTCTTGTGGTGCTTTATCAGCATGCGGGTGACACTCTCAGACTCCGCCGATGGTGGCAAATTTAGAAAGATCAAGGCAAACTTCTTTGCTCTTGGTGCTACTTGCGAGGGCCAAACTCTCTCAGTGTTAAAGGGTAACCAGGTAAGAGCCCTTCAGGGCCAGATTGTAACACGGCCATAAATTCTGTCGTTGTCGTCGTCTGACCGGGGTAGGGGTAGAGACCGGTGCCGGCCAGCGGACACGCCAACCGTGGAATCACCCATTAGAATTGAGGACCTGTCAGCCAGGACCAGTCAGATGTGTTCGGCCGGCTCCTGCCCCGACACTCACTGCAGCCCGGATTCGCAGGGTTTCCTGTCGCTGCAAAGCCTTGGTTTGAGCCAAGCTCTGGAGCGTGTGCATAAGTGGAGCCCAATGCCGGGAAGCTCGTTCTCCGCGCCTTCAGACGATGCTGTTCCCTACCCGCCAGGCACGCCCCCTCATCGCCCGTCTGGCTCGTCTGCTGCATCGCCTCCCCCCCCCCCCACTCTCTTTAGGGACAAGCCGTCCCGGGCCTCTCCCTTCCTGCACCGCCGGGCGAGGCCTGGGTGAGGTGCTCCGGGATGCTGAGCGGGGCCTGTGGAGGAGGAGGCCGGCCAGGGAAGCCACACGGCTCTCCCCAAACGGGACCCGCTCCGCGGGGCTCGTGAGGAGCTCGTCCCCGGGCGAGCCCCCGTCCCTCTGCAGCGTTAGCCGGGCCTGCCACAGGAGTGCGGGTGGTACGCCGGCCGGCGGGCAGACGCGCTCGGGGCGGCGGCCGGAACCACGGGGGGGGAGCAGGGGCCGCGTCCCTCCGGGGAGGGGCTGCCCGCCGGGCCGGGCGGTCGGCGGGTCTCCCTGGCACAGAGTGGCTTCGTACGGCACCCCGGACGTGCCCGGCGGGGCCGCCGGCCCCGGGGAGCTGCAGGAGGCGCGGCCCGCCGCGGCAGCCGGGCTCGCCGCAGGCCCGCGGGCACCCTTGGCAGCCGGGCGCAGGCGGGGCGGAGAACCCCGCGGCGGGAACTGGAAGGGCATCGCCAGCCGCACGTACCGCGCGTCGAAGTAGCGGATGCGGGCGGGAAGGAGAGGACGGCACAGCCCGGGTTGCTGGCGGCGCCGAGCGAGAGCAGCGTCACCGGCCCCTTGGTGACGGCGGGGTCTGGCAGGAACGCGCGCAGGCCGCCCCGCCGGCCTCGGCCCTTTACGAGGGCGGTCGGGCCGAAGAGCCCGGCCGCCTAGCTCGCCGGGACACACGGGGCCCCGTAGACGCGCAGGTGCCTGGAGAGACGCTCTGTGCGGCGAAGACGTCTTCCACCGCCGTGGAGACGCGGCTCGGGTGCCGGGTGGTTCCCGTGGGGTCACCGTGGGGTCCCGCCAAGGGGTCGGTCGGGGGCTGTGTCTGTAGGAGGGGCCCCCACCAAGGTGAGTGGGCACGGGGATTGGTGTGGCAGCCCCCTTCCCTACGCGGGGCGCCCTGGAGCAGGGGCCTGGGTGCCTGTGACACCGGGCAGGGGTGCGAGGACGTGCCCACCCCGCTTTCCAGACGGCCCCTCGGCCCCTCCTCCCCAACGTCAACAGGACCCTTCTCGCATGAGAGAAACGCCTTCTCCGAATGAGGTTACGTCCAAGCCCCGCCCCGAAGCGTGTGCACCAGGGGCCTTGATCCCCCGACGCGGCTGGAGGACCCGGTCCGGAGCCCCGCCGGCGAATCGCGCTCACTTCGGCCGGGGCTCTGCCTCGTGGCGGAACGGCCGCAGTCCACACGGTCGTGAACCACGTCGCCCGGCTTCTGGACCCAGAAAAATTCTGACGGACTCTGGCCTGAGGGGACCGTGCTCGCAGCGCCCCCCGTAGAGACTGAAACGTGGCGCGCCCTGGCCGCTGCCCCCAGGGCCCCGGGGGGGCCCTCGCGCCCGAGGCCGGGAGCTGTCTTACTGCCTCCGGGCTGTGAAGTCCTGAGTCGGGGCTTTAAGTGACAGTGCCGTCAGGCTCGCGGCCTTCCCAGCCGGTCCATTGTCACAGAAATAATTCCGTTTCTGTGGACGTGTGTGCTCCCTGTTAAACTTTAGCTAAATGAGGCTGCTCGTTCTTTGAAGGAAGGCGAAGGAATAAAACCGGGAAGCTGATGTTAATGGAAGGCTCCCGGGTGGGCCCGGCCCCACCGCCAGCTGTCGTTTTCTCTGCGCGGCGCCCCGAGGGCCCAGCTGGCAGAGCCACGCGGTGTGGCCACCCTCCGCCAGCACGTGATTCAGAAGTAGAGCGCGCAGGTGAACGGCCTTTCTTCCCGCCATCACACGAGGGCGCTCTGAACAACACCCCGTTCACTAGACTCGCAGGTTGTCTCGCGCGGCGTCTTTGCGCACACGGACTCCTCGCGGGCTCTCCTTCTTGCCCCCTGACGCCCCCCCGGCGCCTCGCCTGTGTGACAGCTGTGGGGTGCACCGTCCGGGGACTGGGGGGGGCGCCTCATGTGCTCGCTTGATCTGGCGCACGGACAGCTCTGCCCGCGGACTGACCCCGCTCTGACCGCTGCTCCGCACCCCGCCTCGGCGCCCCTCCTCCGCACCCCTGCTCCGCACCCCTGCTCCTCGCCCCACCTCTGTGCCTCTGCTCCGTGTCCCTGCTCCGCACCCCTCCCCTGCACCCCTGCTCCGCACCCCACCTCCACACCCCTGCTCTGCGCCCCACCTCCGCACCCCTGCTCCGTGTCCCTGCTCCGCACCCCTCCCCTGCACCCCTGCTCCGCACCCCACCTCCACACCCCTGCTCTGCGCCCCACCTCCGCACCCCTGCTCCGTGTCCCTGCTCCGCACCCCTCCCCTGCACTCCTGCTCCGCACCCCATCTCCGCACGCCATCTCCGCACCCCTGCTCCTCGCCCCACCTCTGCACCCCTGCTCCGTGTCCCTGCTCCGCACCCCTCCCCTGCACCCCACCTCCGCACCCCATCTCCGCACCCCACCTCCGCATCCCTGCTCTACACCCCTGCTCCGCACCCCACCCCGACGCGACGTGAGCGCACATGTTCCCCAGGCGCCCATCTGGCCGGCTTTGTCCGAGAGACACGGTAAATCATGATGTTGTCCATTGCTGCTGCTTATGGTGATGAGTGATTCCCGGGCCGCTGAGGGACCTCACAATTAAGAATAGTGGCCGGACTGAGAGGAAGTGATGCGGCATGTTAATCTTTAATTAAGGCAAATTGGAAAGAAGATCCTGTGAACATTGACCACAGGTCGGGAAACCGCATTAGGCTGTCCCCGTGTCCGATCCCCGCAGCTGGCCAGTGTTCCGGGCACTTCCTGGGGCGAAGGGTATCGTCTTTGCCGGTGGTTTGGGGGGCATTCGTTGTCGGAGGCCCCCTGGCTTGTGCCAGTGCACTCTGTCATCTGATTTGGTGGCCGGGCTCCGGGTCACCCAGCCAGGAGGACGGAGGCCTCGAGAGCTCGTCCCAGACTCGTCAGCCTGTCGACTGCTTCTCACCTCGCCCTGCGCTTCTCTCCCGAAGCAGGGGGCCTTCCTTGGGGCCGAGGGGGCTCCAGCCTCACCGTGTCGTCCGCGTGGCGGGGCCGGGTGCCGGCCTCCACGCTTGCTCGTGTCTGTAGACCACCCGCCTGCTCGCCAGGCTCCAGGACAGCCCCTTCCCAGGCAGGGGGACATTCAAGGAAAGGAAGGCCCCAGTGTGTCCCAGCAGCACACAAAGCAGGGTGCTGTCCCCCCCGCCCCCCCCCCCCACCCAAGCTCCGTCTCCTGGGTTTAACTGAGGTTTGCCGGCTCTGGTCCTTGGGCCCCGAGGCTGCGTGGGCAAAGGGTGCGGTTCTGGCACCTCTTTGTGCCTTCGGAATTGGGCCCAGGGGTGAGGCGTCCCTGCAGGCGACAAGGCCGGCTGTTGGTGAGGCCAGCCTGGGCGGGGCTGCCGGGCTGTCTCAGGTTGGCTCCTTCTGGGCCCAGGAGCACGGGGCCCTCTCCGGGCGGTGCACCGGCTGCCCACGGCCCCGCCCGCCTTGTCTCTCCGCTGACAAGGAAGAGGCCGAGGGGCCGAGGCTGCCACCAGGGGCCGGGCTGCTTGCCTCCTCTCTCCTCAGGGCCACCTTTGGGTCGTGTCTGGAAAGAGAACACAGAAACGTGGAAGACGGGTTCTCGCGAGATGTCCGTGATTCCTGCTCTCCCGCTGCCCTCGCACTCGCGTCCCTGGCTCTCAGCTCTTCCCTACGGCTTCTCTTGGGCCCGGCAGTCCTCCTCCCGCCCCCTCCCCCCGCTTCCCGTTCACCCCAGAGGGGCGGAGGGCAGTGGGCAGAGAAGACACCGGGGTGGGCTCCCCAGAGTCAGGGCCTTCACTGGCGCCGTTGGGACGTCCCGAGTGTTTACCACCCTCCACACGCTGTTGGAAGCACTTACGACGATTTCCTCAAACTCGACAGTTTTCCACAGGAGGTAGGGACGCGCCAAATCCTACTTCACGGCACAGGTGACTAAGCCACAGAGCAACGGAGTCATCTCTTCGGTCACCCAGGAACTTAAAGCATCAAGGCCTGACCCTGGACTTTTCCCGAATCCTCGTGCCTCAGGCACTTTCTCCCTCGGCGTGATGCCGTGATGCCGTGGTGCCGGGTCAGAGGTCATTGCTGTTTGATGCTGGGCAGTTCCCCCGCTCAGAGAGGGGTGGCTTGTGCGTCCGCCACTCCAGGGACGTTTGGGTTAATTCCAGGATTTGGCTGTCACAGCTGCTTTACGGTTTTTATACACACACGTACATTTTTACAGGCAAGCATAGTATTTTTTCCCCTTGGGTGGATACTTATAAGCGGGAACGCGAGGTTTTCTTGTTCGTTGTTAAATTTTCCGTTTGATAAATGTGACGTCACGCGTTGTAAAGACGAGGCGTATGGTGTGTTCCTGTGAGGAGAGTCCCGCCGTGGTGGTGTTGGCGAGGCCTCCCGTCATCCTGTCTGCGGTCGTCGGCTGTAGGCTGGGTCTCTGTGCCTTTGTCGCCTTTGTCACCTCCCGTTCACGTGTGTGTCCTCACACGTCGTTCGTTTTACCCCCACCCCCCTCCCTCCATAACCACCGTCTCCCTGGTTTTTTTCTTTAAGTTTATTTCAAAAGACGGAGAAGCGTGTGAGCAGGGGAGGGGAAGGAAGAGGGAGAGAGAATCCCGAGCAGGCTCCGCCCAACCCTGGGCTCCACCACAAGCCCTGAGACCGTGACCTGAGCCCAAACCAACACTCTGAGCCGCCCAGGTCCCTGCCAGTTTTTACAGCGGGTTTAACCTCCTTAGCTTCCACGTGTATGTGAGTCACGCAGGGCTTGTCCTCTGATTTGCCTTGCTGAGCGTGGCGCGTGGCCGGTCCGTGTGCCGGTCCACGTCACGGGTGGATGCTGTCCCACTGTGCGCGTGCCCCGTGTCTTCCTGCGCCGTGCACCTGTCGATGCGCTCGGACTGTTTCTAACCTGACGTGAGGCCGCCCGCGTCGGTCCGCGAGGCCGTGCTGTTTTGCTTCCCTGCCAGAACCTGCACTTCCCACCCCTGTGCTAAAGCCCAGATCTTACCTGAGACTCCGAATTCCCTGGAGACGAGCCGACTCTCCAGGACCGCCCGTGCTTTGTTCCAGTGCCAGTGTTGGGCTGAGAACCAGGGCTTCTGGGGCCCTTTTCTGAGCCACGAGGAAGGGCTGCCAAGGTCCAGCTCCAGGGTCCCCGGGGAGCCGGCCAAGGCCAGAGCTTTGAGAATTTTGTGTCCTTTACCGAAGCTCGTGGCTGTAGCTCCTCGGATGGTCTTCCAGGATGGGAGGAGGGTTGGTGCGCGGGGCTCCCTCGTCCTCCCGGAGCGGGGCTCTGGCCGGTGGTGCAGCCTGTGCTCCCCCGGGCCTTCCCCCTGCGGCTGCCTCCGCCCCCCTGGCTGCGTCGTTAGGGACCCGCGTGCCGTGGTTGAGTCTCCCTCCCGTCCCCGGGGGCTGTGCCGGGCGCACTCGGGTCCCCGCTTCTGCGTGGTCCTCGTCATCCCACCGGATGAGCAGTGGCTCCAGGGCTGTGACCCCGCTGCGGACCTCTGCCTGGTCTCTGGGTTTTCGCTCCCGTGTTTGTGTTTTGCTGGGTCCTTTCCAGTCCTGTGCCTGTCTCACAGGTGATCTGGGAAGGTCATAAGCTGCTTCTCTGTGTGGAAAGAGCATAAGCCTTTGAGGTCACATGGGGGTGTGCTGCATCTCCTGGGGGGAAGTGTGTGCACGTGTGTCCGTGTGTCCCCTGGAGGCAGCGTCCCGGGTGATTCCGCTGTGCTCTCGGCCCGGCTGGCCAGCGGGCACACACCACCCCCTCGATGCCCCGCGTCCCCGTGCCTGCAGCCCCGTGGGTCCCACATGTGAACCTTCGGGCACTTGTCACTCGGGGCGCCACCGTCTCCGGGCGCCGTGGCGTCTCCACCAGCTCGTGGCGTGGCAGGTGTGTGAGTGGTGGTGGCCGCGTTACACGCTCTGTGTCGATCTGGTGGCCGGGAGGTGGGCAGACGTTGAGCTACAGGATGGAGCACGTCGAAGGCCTCTTGCCCCGCCCGGGCCCTCGGGAGGATTCCTTCCCGCGGTGTCCCGAGGCGCCAAGCCCTTCTCCCTCGCGGTCAGCTCCTCCCTCACTGGCTCCCGCGCTCCCTCTGGCAGGACTTGGCTTCTTTAGCGCCTTCTGGTCTTGGCTGCATAAATGTTTCCATCCCAGTCTCCTGTGCTCCCTGCAGACTGAGAGCCCTGGGGCCCGATGAGTCACCGTGCAGCCCATCCGTGGCCAGGCCCTGCGCCGTCCAGCCCGGCCCGCTTGACGGAGGCGCGGTGTGGAGGGCGTGAGCTTTCGTGGACCCGTGGGCTGGGACGGGAACAAGAGGGGCAGTGTGGCTGCTTGCCCACACCCTTCTGTGGGGACCTGCTGCCGGGCAGCCCCCTCGTCCCCATCCTGGACGCCTGAAGACGCGAATTCCCGAACTGTCCGGAATGTCGCCTGTGGCCTGTGGGGAAAATAACCTCCTTAAAAGGGTAAAGAGTGAAGGTTTCCTTCCGTTTTCCTCCATTTGAGTCTCTTGAGACCTTCTTCGTCTCTCCCGGACACACTTGATGTGCACACGTGCGGACACCTGCCCCCCGGGAGACACACGCGGGCACACACCCCCCCCCAGGGCACGCAGCTCATGCCCCTCTGACCTGGAGGGAGCACCCGTTCTAACACAGTGGACGGACGCCCCGTCTCGCCTCTGTCCCCGCAGCCTTCGTGGGCACCTCTGTGTCCCTGCGTAGCTGGGAGGCCAGACCACACCTGTGGAAGGGCTTGCCCCTCCTGTGAGGGCAGGCCTGGCTCTGGGCGCTCCTGTGATCTCTCTCTGACCCTGGGCGCGCTTCCCCTGGGTTCCCTTGGCTCTGCAGCAGCGGGCTGGGAGAGGCACGGTGAGTGGAGGGCCCCATCCTGGAAAGGCCCATCCTTTCAGTCCCCTGTGAGAAGCTTCCCCACCCCCACCCCCGGTCTGAATGGTGCTCAGGGCAGAGACGACGGGGATCTGCCAGCTTGGGGGCACTCGTTTGTGTCCACCGGAAGCCCCGGGGGCCCTGTGTTGGCCGGCACTTTCCATGTAGCGTGCCGAGGACAGCCTCTCCTTCCCAAAGCTGAGCCTGGGAGAGCTGGTTTTGCAAACCCACCCGTGGTTTGGAGATGCACCCTCCATCCACGTGGCCCTGGTGGCTGGGCCCCGTGGCCCTGCCCTCGTGGGCCATCAGGGCCGTAGCTCGAGAGAACCTGTAGCTGGAGCCCGGTTGGACAGGGCTGGTGGCCCCGTGAGTTGAGACCGTGAGCCCCACAGAGCATCGCGGCAGAGGGCACCGCGCGGCCTGCTGTGGGGTCTGGGGCTGGGTGGGTGATCTGGAGGAGGGTGGGCGAGGGAGGAGGCGCCCGTTTTGACCAGATGGGAGGGTGTTGGTGTTCCGCGACCTTACACTGTCTGCTTCCTGCCGGTCCCAGGACCACGTCCGATGCTGGCTCTCAGGGTGCGTGTCGCCCTGTTAGGGCCAGACTGGCCATCAGACTCTTATTTCTGTCCTCCCCCACGTGGCCACTGCAGTGTCCTGTGTCCTGGACTGCAGTGTGGGACCCTCGGCACCTCACAGCCAGCCAGCCGCCTGGTGACAGGGTGCTGGGGCCACTGTGCGGCCCTGCACACCTCTCCCCTACCGTCTCTGCTCTGCCGTCACTACCTTTCACGTCCGGCCCGGCCCTCTGCTGCCCTGACCCTCCTCGGGCTCCCGGCCGAGCCTGACTGGGAGCCGCCTGCCCCCTCAGGGTCCCACGCGGGACCCAGGCCTGTCCCCAGAGGTTGAAGGCTCGGCCCCTGGGCTTCCGTCATTGCCCTGTCCCAGCAGCAGGGGAACACTGGCGCTCTGTGGGCTGGGAGGCCCAGCTTTTCGCACCGTGGGTCTGTGATCTTGGACAAAGTGATCAGCCCGTGCGTGTACATCACCACTCAGCATCTTTATGAAGATTTTGTCAGATGGGGTTGTGTGTAGGGGCGCCCGGTTCCCTCCCACTTACGGAGAGGATTCAGCTGGTGGGGGGACCCTTTCCTTCCACACCACACTGAGCGTCACCTGAACACAAAGCCCGCCTTGTGCGGAAGCCTGGCCGCCCCTGCTCGCGTTGAAAACTCGAACCTTCCTTCCCAGGCCTCTGGGTAGAAATGCTGCCAGGTCTGGGCTCCCAGCTCCTCCCGACCACGGTCGCGGAAAGAGCCCCCCCCCCCCCCGCCCCCGATTCGTGCCCCATGAAACATACACGTCCCAGATGTGGCTGCTGGAAGGCATACACTGTGCTCTGCCAGACCGAACCTTCTCCGTGTTCGTGCCCCCGCGCTAGCCACGCCTCTGGCGGCTTCGGTCTGCATCCAGATGCGTGTGTTGCCCGTGGACAAGCCTTTCCGGTTCTGTCTTCAGGACACAGCGTTGGAGCCACTGATCATCTTTTTTTTTTTTTTTTTTTTTTTCGACGTTTTTTATTTATTTTTGGGACAGAGAGAGACAGAGCATGAACGGGGGAGGGGCAGAGAGAGGGAGACACAGAATCGGAAACAGGCTCCAGGCTCCGAGCCATCAGCCCAGAGCCCGACGCGGGGCTCGAACTCACGGACCGCGAGATCGTGACCTGGCTGAAGTCGGACGCTTAACCGACTGCGCCACCCAGGCGCCCCTGATCATCTTTTTTGAACGAGGAAGCCCCGAGCGGTCCGTTCAGTCACTTCCAGGCTGAAAGTCTAGGAAAACGAACTCTGTTTTACTTTTTACCGGAGCCAGTCGACAGTATAAAGAAACCTGAGTTTTCAGAGTGAAGCGTCGCTCAGCCGTGAAATCGCCCGTCCCCCGGCTGGCGGCTGAGCGGGTGGTGGGGAAGCAGACGGAGGCAGGGAAAGAAAAGGAAGCCCAGAGGGTCGGCGGCTGACCTGTGCCGGGGCCTGTGAGCTGTGCAGGCGGCTCCTGTCCGCCTCCGGTCCTCCCCTCTCCGCGAGCTCCCTTGCGGGCAGCGGCCGGGCAGAGGCCTCCAGTTCTGTAAGGAGGACAGGAACTCAGTCTCAGGTCGTTCCAGCCACACAGGCCACACTGGGAGCAGCATATGCTTTGGCCGCGTCACCCAGACAGGTTCAGGTCGGCCTGCGTACAGAGCCCCGGTGTGGCGGCCGGAGCAAGTAACGCGTGTGCCTCCCAGCGACTGTGGGCGCCCAGCGGTTTCCTGTGGATTCCACACGCTAAACGGTCCCTCCCAGAAAGCGGGCAGCGTCTGCAACTTGAAATAGGACCTAAAACCCCACCCGTGATACAGAAGAAGCCCTCGCAACCTGTCTTGCCGAGGGAAAGTCCCCCGAAGCCTTCCCTTGAGAGCACTCGGCCCCAGGGCCCGCGTTGGCACCACCCAGGCCAGGATTGGGGCTCTGCCCTCTGCCCCCGGACAACGGGGTGTGGGCGTCAGGCAGCCGGAGTCCTGAACACAGAGGCGGACTGATCCCTTATTGCCCTGCGGGCCTGTGCCTAGAGCCTCCCTCGGGGTCAGGCAGAGTCAGGGCGCTGTCGCCTGAAGGGCGCTGGTCACCCGTGGCCTGGCAAGGCTGGGCACGGGGCAGGTGCGAGTTTTGGAGGGAGGATGGGGTCAGCACGGAGAGTCAGGAAGTGGCCTGGGGGTCCCCAAATTCCTGAAGGAGGGGGCCTGCCTCAAGGAAGTAAGAGCTGAGACACGGGTTTGGACGCGCGGCTTCCCTGAGCCAGCACCGGCGGGAGACGTGACGTGCGGAGCCCTCTGCGTGTCTCCCCCGCCAGGTGTCTGCGTCCCTTATGCAGCTGGGGGACTTTTTCTGCAGCACCCTGCCCGCTGGGGTCACCGATGGCATCCAAGGGCCACGTGAGCTCCCTGCGAAACCCACAGAGGCTCCAGAGAGGCGAAGGACGCCCCCGGGAGCCCCGCACCAGCAAGGCTGGGGCTGGAGAGTGTTTTGTTTGAAGGTCTCTCACAATGTGTGGCCCCCACGGCAGTGTTGTTGCTGGCGAGGAGCTGACAAGGAACCGGCCTGGGGCCTCTGTTCCCAGAGCCTGGGGTCGGAGGAGCTGCTTTGGAGTGGGGGAGCCTCCCAGAGGTTTGAGGACCACTGATAGGGGCTGACCTCCCCTAGCGATGGGAGACCTGGGGCCCGGGAGAGGGGGCTGGGCCACTGCCAGTCTCAGGCCTGCGTTCTCCTCTGGGCTCCCAGGGTGACGAGGTGCGTTGTCATTAGATCCCTGTGGCCACCAGCCCCCCGTCCCTGACGAGCGTGCGTGGCCTCTAGGGAAGAAAGGCCTCCAGCCCCCAGTGCACAGGCGAGCAGAGGAGCCCTGGGCTACGGCAGGGCCGGGTGTGCCTCCCTCGGCCCCCTGTGCGGGCGCTCGGGGGTCCGGAGCCCCTGTGTGCGACCCCAGCAGGGTCTCCAGGTTCCGAGTCCCCATGTGCAGCCCCAGGCCTCCCCCCACCCCCCCACCCCCACTTCCTGTCACAAGTAGGTTTACAGAGCTTCCCGCAGCTATTGGAAGGATGCCTGGGGATGACGCGGCCGGTGGGTGGGCACTGCCCCCAGAAAGGGCCCCTCCTGTGGACGGTGTCGTGGGGCGACGTTCTCGTCAGTGAAATCTGGGCCCCCCCTCCTTAGGCGAGAGTGAGCTCCCGGGGGGCAGTACCCGTTTCTGTCGTACGCTTTGGGGGCATCCTGCCTCCCGCGCCCATGAGCTTGGGCCTTGGCGGTCTCTTCCTCCGAGAGCCCTGAGTTAGCAAGACAGCCTTCCCTGTGAACTCCCCCAGCCTCGCGGGGGAGTTTCTGAGCTACTGGACGAGCGACAGGCCTGGCTGGCCACCCGCCCCCTCCCCGCCCCGACCTCCTGTCTTCCTTAAGCTGACAAAACCACGGTCCTCCCCAGCTGCTGCCACTGGGAGGGCCGGTGTGTGGTTTGGCTCCTGCCTGCGGTGCCCTCGGTGCGCTCGCTCTGTGCCGTGGCCCCCGCTGGCAGACAGGCAGCGTCCTCCTCCGGCCTGCATGGGCTGCTGCCTCTGCTCTCTGGGGTGCCTTCCCCACTCACCCTGGTCCTCTACCTGCCCAGGCTTCAGCCGAGCCGGCCGTGGGCCGGTGGACAAAACACAGGACAAGCGTGGCTGCTAAAAGAACCACGGAGACTTACGTCCTGAGTCCCTGGTCCCGAGTGGAGGGGAGAGCCTGAAGCCTTGACATTGGGGGTGTCAGGCCGGCTGCTTAGCCCCCAGGACTCCGTCCCCTCCTGCAAATTGGCAGTAATTACAGCATTGCCCCTCGAGGTCTTGGAGGGCTAAATGAGCTAGCACACCTGGACGTGGGGGGCCCAGGACAGTCGGCAAAGCCAGGTTTCTGCCACGAGCCGGGACCCTCACAGAGACGAGGCCCCGCGTGTGTCTGAGGTGGGCCGGCCTCTGCGGCCCAGCCTGGCCTGTCCCCCTGTCCAGCCCGCTGTCCGTCTACCGCTCGGGAGCCCCAGCACCCTCCTCCTGAGGGGTCTTGAGGACTCGGCCTGCCTTCTTGTCACATCCTGGCTCTGCGTGTCTGTGGACCCGCTTGGGATCGTCTGCGCCCCGAGGCCCCGGGCCCTGAATCAGGGTTGAGGCGCAGGAAGACACGGCTCCCGGGACGGGGCGCTGGGCCGCCTCACCCCCGGGCCTGCCGCCGCCTCGTGCGGCCACGTGCCCTCGGTGCCACGTGCGGGGCCAGGCGAAGGCGGTTTCCTGGCAGGCGCTGGCGAGGAGGTAAAAGTGTGTCCGAGCTCTGCATACACGAAGCGCACACGGGCCCGGGAGATGGGCGAGAGCGTGGAGGGGGTGCCCTTGGCCCTACGCCCTCCCCTGCCCACGGGGCCGGCCCGTGGGTGGGTCGTCCCCCTGGAGCGGGAACTCACAGTGCAGGCTGCGGCCCAGCGGCCCTGTCCCCGATTCGCGGTGTGCGTCGCCGTCCCCGTGTTGGGAAGGCGGCAGCTCGTTCCGGGACCGGCGACTCTCTGTCACCCACCCCCGTCTCCCAGGGCGCACGGATGGGCGTTGTCCTTGCGCGTGAGGACACGTTCTCTGCGGGAGGGACGTCTGTCCTCGGCTTTGCCCACGGCGGAGGTTGCGGACGTCACCGCGCCGTCCCGCGCGGCCTCCACAGGTGGCACACCCGTGTTCACGGCAGCCCCCCCGCCCCCGACAGCGGCCACAGGCGGAGGCAGCCCCGTGCGGGTCGATGTGTGTCGCACGAGGGGATGCGGTTACTCGGCCGTGAGGAGTGGTGTTCAGATACCGGCCCGAGGCCGGGGGGGGGGGGGGGGGCGGTATAGACGTGGCACTCGGTGGGAGGAGCCACGTGCCGCGTGAGTCCACCGCCGTGCGTGTCGGGGGAGGGAAGCAGGTCCCTAGAGACGAAGATGAGTGGCTGCGGGGGAGTCGCCTCTTCTGTCGCTTCCCGTAATACCAGCACTAACGACCCCTTGGTCTTGACTCTTGTCACTAAGACACCTTTCCGTGTTTGGGAATGGATGACATGAGGCAAACGCCGCTGGCCTCCGCTGTTCTTAGGTGCGCGGAGCTTGCAGCCGCCCCCTCAGACGGCTTCCTCCTGCCTGACGGCAGCCGATCCCCGTTCCCCGGGCTCTGTCCCCCTTTGCTCTGTCGTCGTCCTGCTGCTGTCCAGTCAGCAAGCGGAGGAGAGGGTGGGCCGACTACGGACTGACGCCTCCGTTCCAGCCCAGGCCGCGGCCTGGGAGCGAGCCCCGCAGACGTGTGGGCCGGCGTCTCGGGCTGGCCTGTCGCCAAGGCGGCTGGCCTGCCGGCTACTTCCTGATTTGTCTCCCGGCTCGCGTGGCCTCCGTCACCCGCGGAATCTCACAGCAGACCCATAGCACTAAGTAACGGGGCTTTTTCAGACGCTGGGGCATCTGGGCTTTGTGGACACATCTCTCAGAGGAAAACCGTATCTGGGTTATTGTGGCTCTGACCTGACTTCCCGTCGCAGTGCACGGCCCGCTGGCCGTGTTTGCCCGGCTGTCCCCTTGCGGATGGGGCGCTGTGATGGAGTCTGGGAGACAGTTCGGGGATTGGAAGGCCACTGGGATCCAAGCTCAGGACGTCTGGACCCACCAGGAATTTGTGGTCTCCTTCCTTTGTGGGGAGCCGGCCCGTCTCTCCACGCCTCCGCCCAGCCGTCCCGCCCTCATCCCTGACTCCCCGCAGGACCACTCCACCCCGCACTGCCTCCCGCCCGTCTTTCGGGTTCTGCCTCTGCTACTCACTTCTCCGTCTTGGGGCTCATGCTCCCTGGTGCGGCGTCCGGCCCCCCCGGGGCGCTGGCCAGCCTGTCCTTTGCCTGCCCGCAGGCCAGGCCTTGCCTTTCGGGCATTAGCCGTGGCCGCACAGCCTGACCCCACGGCCCCTCTCAGGGGCGCTGAGGCCCCTCCTGCCCCGGGCACAGGTGGGCATGTGCTTCTGGCGGGGCGACGGGCCTGGGCACCCTGCTCACAGGCCCCCCTCGCTGAGGAGTTGGCCGCGGGTGCTGCTTGGACCACACGGACGCTCCTGGCCGTCTTTGCCCACAGCCTCCCCGTGTGGTGCCCATCCTTCCATTCCTGAGGCTGAGACGCACTGGTTTTCTCCTTTGCTTCCTTTTCCCCTCTGCTTCCTGCCTTTTTGAGTGTCTCTGTGGACTTTTTTTCCCTTTTAATTCTTCACTTTTCGTTTGCTCAAGTTGTCCCAAACATGGCCAGGAGGAACCACTTCCAGCCGGGGCCCGGGTCCTGTCGGCACTGGTGGCGTGGCCGTGGTCATCCCCGTTTGTCCTCGCTTCCTAGGTCGAGGTGCCCCAGGCCCTGCTCCGTGGAGCCCTGTCCCTTTGTAGTGGCGCTCCGCAGGCTTTGAGACTATGCACGGGAGGGGCAGCCCCGCGGAGCAGAGGCCGGCCTTGTGGGGCCTTCCAGCTGGCCGTTCACGGGCAGGCCCGGAGGCCGCGGGCGGGAGCACTTTCCCCTCCAGCCCCCTGCCACTCACCACCGCCTCTTTAGAGAGAGAGCCTTTTCAGCGTTTCTTTTTAAGTTTATTTATTTACTTGGTGCACACGCGTGAGCTGGGGAGGGGCAGAGAGAGGGAGAGAGAGGGTCCCGAGCAGGCTCCGTGGGGGCCGCACAGAGCCCGAGGTGGGGCTTGATCCCACCCGTGAGATTGTGACCTGAGCCAAAGTCTGGAGTTGGAGTCGGATGCTTAACCGACAGAGCCACCCAGGCGCCCCTGCAACGTCTTTTGAAAGCGTTTATAATCTTTGAACTGTCTCTTTCTCACCTATGCTCCCTGACACGGCTTCAGCTGGCGATCGGAAATCTCTGTGTGGGGTTGCCCTCCCTGGAAACATAGTGCGCCGAGCGGTAACCGTGCAGAAGTCTGGCGTCCTAGGCCGGACTTGGCTGCTGTCCCTGTCTGCGCCAGGTTCTGTTGGCTTTAGTGTGCACACGCGTGTGTGTGCGGAGCAGCGCCTGGGTGGTCCGAGTGCTCCTCTCCACTGCTGCTGACCGCGTGTTTTTGGAAAAGCGCAATGTGCCCTGAATTCCCTGAGTCACGTGGCATCCGCAGGGCGGAGTTTCCCTCGTCCGATTGTTGGGGAGCGCGGGGCGGGGTGTCTGCCGTTCCGCGGCTGGTTTGGGGTGAAAGCCCCCAAGGTATAAATCACCGAGCGCGACCCGCCGACCCTGACCACATGGGCTGTAAACCCCGCGAGAAGCACCCTGTGCAGGCGCGGTCAGGGTTGTGTGGCCGGCGCCCAGCTGCCCTGCAGGGCGAAGCTCTGCCGGCGGCCACGAGGTGGCGCCCCGCACACACGCCTGCGCTCCCAGCTGCAGAGCGGGTCGGAGTCCCGTGTTCCCTGCGGGAACGTAGAAACGTACCGCGCTGCGACTTCGCAGCATTTCGGACGGTAGCATCGTTTCCTCGGTTCGCGTGATGTTAGTGGCACACGGGCCCGCAAGAGCCTCCCGGGAAGCGGTTTTCAAATACCGGGAGGAGGGGCGATAATGTCATAGCCGCTCAACAAATGCTTTTTCCCCGGGACTTCTGTCTTACACACGTACGGAATGAGGCAAATCGTAAAATTCTTTGCTCCTCCCTTTCTTTATTAACATAAGATGGGTAAATTCGGATTCTTTCATTCCCAGAGACTCACTGTTCGTTACTCAGATTTACTCGCCGTGTGCACGGCACGCTCCCCTCTTGCCCCGGGGGACGAGGCCCTCCCGCGGGGGGGACAGGCCCTCCCACACGGAGCCGCTGGGGCCACTCAGTTCTGTCCTCGGCCCTCGGGACGCGTCAGCAGTTGTCAAACGTCTGTTCTCGGGAAAGAACGTTTGCCAGACTTGGGGGGCTGTCTTCACGGGGTTCGGGGTGCGCCCCGCCCTGCCCGAGGGAGCGTGCAGGTACACGCTGCTGCTGTGCCACTGCAACAGAGGAGTAACGAAAAGTGGCGGGCCCCGTGTCACCAGGGGAAATAGGCTAAGTCCCGTGCCGGTTTCTGCTACACGTCATACACCCCTGGAAATACACATTTTGAGAATTCCGAAGGTGGGTGATTTGTGTCAAGTGACTTAAGTCTTCAAACGTGTGGGTTTTTCTTCAGCAGGATCTTCTTCGTGATTTACGTAGAACTCGAGGCAAACGGTACAACCTCTGGAAGAGACGCAACAGATGAGAAATGAAAAATTCCCCCAGTTTTCCAGCTGACTTTAAATCCAAGCACTTCACTTGTAATTTAGCTTCTTAATCATTTTCTCCAGGTTTATCCTTTATCACGTGCTTTCCATGAAGGCCTGGGGGTCTGTCTTACCGATGCATCTGCCACAATTAGCAGGAGATCTGGTTTCCCGTGATAAATTTTATAACCTTCGTGAAGCAAACCTAAAATTAAATTCACCTTCTGGAATCTTAAATAAGCACGACAAGGTAGATGAGTTGTTGTGATTAGCAAAATTAAGATTAACTTAAAAAGTATAATACGAGGGACTGATAACAAAATTAAGGGCCTTGGAACATAGACTTCCACTGGGAGACATCGAGATGGGTGAGTTAAAAAAATACACGTGTAACACGTCGGATCACGTTCACGGTCTACTGGAGCCTTTCCCGACCGACTCCTCATTCCTCTCTCAGCTCAGAATTCTTTCCATGTCTTGGGCCACGTGGCAGGAGCGCTGGAGGCAGCGTCCAGTCGCCCCGGATCCAGCCCAGGTGCCTGTGGATGGACAAGAGCCATGTGGGAAGCACATGGGGCTGGTGGCGGAGGCGTCCCCAGTGGGGAGAAGAGCACAGAGGCCGGTCGAGCCGTGAGACCCGGGGATGCCGCGAAAGCAGCGGACGGGTCTCCGTGAGACGCCCAGCCGGCCACCCGTCCCCGGGGGCCCTCTGTCACCGGCACGGGTGGGACCCGCTCAGGCCCCCGGAGGTCACCAGAAACAAGCCAGGTTGCAACCAAAGCCACTGGGAAAGTGAAAACAAGACCGTGATTTTCGGCCCCTTTTCTGTTCGGGGGAGCCCAGCTGGGGTGAGGGACTCCGGGGCTGTGGGCGGAGACCCACGTGGCTCTCGGCTCTGTGCCCTTGGGATCTCCCTCTTCTCCTAGGAGCTCTTTCTAGAGCAAAGAGCAGAACAGATGAGCGAGGAAAAGGGTCTTTTTATTTGAAATAGCACTGCCACCCCAAACCAGCCCACTCGCTGGGTCCCGTGTCCCCTAAGAACGGTGCTGGCTTCCTGACCCAAGAGCCTGCCCGTGTGTGGTGGACCTGGGACTGACCCTGGCCCCAGCCCCGCCCACCCGCCGTGAGAGGACGAGGACTGAGACTCCGTGGTAGCAGGTGCGTGTGAGGTCAGAGGCCCCACGGCTGCAGTGCCGGGCACGCTGCAACCCGCCGTTCGCTCGGCCAACACGAGAGTTCCCCAGTGGAGCCGGGGCCACGGGACCCCCCGCCGTGCAGCCCACAGCTTGAGGAGCGGAGGGGGTCGGGTCTGAGACTTTCAGGACTGGGGGAAACCCCGCAGCAGAGGGGCACCGCGCCCTTCAGTAGAAATAGCACGTTCACGGACAGAGGCAACCCAGAAACTTCTCTAATTCTGCCCCTGATTTACTGGCCAGGAAGTAGATTAGGCCCCACCTGTCCAGAATTTCACAGCTACCAGGGGCGAGTAAGACCAGGACCCTGGTGTCCAGTGTATTTTCATGCTTCTGCACAGGCAGACTCTGAACTCAGTCATCGCATCATCCCGGAGGGGATATATTCTGCAGACAGAAACATAATGGCAACCAGGTCATGGGCTAAATCTCCCGAGAGACCAGGGCCAAATGGAGCGATTTCCCTGAATGGAATGTGGCAAAACGCAGAGCCACACTCTGCCATCCTCGGCTCAGATGTGTCAGAATTAAGTTTGCAGGTTCTCAAAAGTTAGTATGTTAATATCTCTGACAAGGGACTAATCTCCAAAATACATAAAGCACTCCCACAACCCAGTAGCAAAATAAAATGTGATCACAAAGGATGAGAACAGACATTTCTGCAAAGAACGCAGATGGCCGACGTGTACGTGAGAACGTGCTCAGCGGCACTCGTCAGAGGAGCGCGTCAGAACCCCAGTGGGTGCTCCTCACGCCTGCTAGGGTGCCGCCACCAAGAGGACACAGCGCTGGCGAGGGAGTACGGGAAAGGGGTCCTCGTGCACCGCCGGTGGGGATGCGCACTGCTGCAGCCACTGTGAAGACAGTACAGACGTGCCTCAGAAGTCAGAAGCGGGTCTACGTACCCAGTGATCGCACTTCTGGGTATCTACCCAAAGGAGACAAAAGCACTGAGTCAGAATGGTGTCTGCACCCCCACGTTCACTGCAGCGTTATTCACAACAGACCAGACACAGAAGCAGCTGAGTGTCCCTTGACGGACAAGTGGATGAGGAAGAAGGGGGCCGGGGGGGCGGGCACACGCACCGCGGAATATTAGCCATAAACAGAAAGGAAATCTGGCCATTTGCGACAACACGGACGGACCTGGAGAGCACTGTGCTAAGTGAGATAAGTCAAAGAGGAGTAGAACATGATCTCACTGGTACAGGGGATCTGTAAGAAAAACAACCAAGGCCACGGAAGCAGCATGGATTGGTGGTTGCCGGGGCAGGGAGGAGAAACGGGTGAAGGGAGTCAGAAGGGAAAAATAAACAAATAAATAAATAAATACAGTGTGTTGCTGAGCAGCGACAGAAAGCAACGCATTTTTGGATGCACGAACCTAAACGCGGGTTGGAGTTCCCAAGCTGCCAGCCCCAGCCGCTCCCCGTCACCGTAACCCCGCAGGAAAGCGTAGGGTGACGTACGAATGAGATCTTACGGCGTGTGCATCCTTCCGGCTGCTTTTGGCAAACGACCTACGTCCGCCTGTTCTCTGCGTTTGCGCGCACACGGTTAACGTGCTGCGTGTGCTGCGTGTTACGGGGCCCTGTGGGGCCGGGCCAGTGCCCCGCAATCACATTCACACTCGTCTTTCCTCAGAAAAGCGCTCTCCTACCCCTTCAGCTCAAGGTTTGCTACCCAGGGAATGTGCCGCAAACTTGACAAACAAATCTTCCTGTTTTTAGAGCTTTGTGGGTTTCAGAGGTGCAGTTAGGGGGCTGCAGGCCTGTGGTGCGTCGTGACGTCGGGGTGCAGGTGAGCGGATGGTGTTGAGAGCAGGGGGCTTCTACTGCCACGGTTTTAGAGCAGGTGTTTACGGGACGCGGCGCGTCTGGCGAAGCAGGCTGTTGTCGGGTGCAAGGTGGCAGTGGTGGCCCCACGCTCTGCCCCGGTGCCAGACCGGGCTCCGCCTTGCAGGCCTGTGTCTCCCCAGGCGGTCCCTCCCAGCTTCTGTGGTAGGTTGGAAATCCTCACCGTGCTTTCCTCTCTTCGGTTTACTACTAGCGTGGGGTTTTGTGCACACTTTGGGGAGCTGGCTTCTACTGAAGACGGTTAGCTGAGGCCACCTGGGAGGGCAGCAGGGGGTACCAGTTAAGGGCCCTCCGCCTAAGACCAGCCACACTGCTGGCCCTGTCCTTCTGAAGCATTTGCACGCTGCCCGTGTGCGTGGCACGGCACGCGCCTCTCCCCGCCTCACCCCACCCAGCACGACCCTGCGGTAGCAGGAGCCCGCCCGTCCGTCCCACGGGAGCGCCCTTCGTGTTGCTTCCTTCGCTTTCAGGCTTTGGTGACTTCTGTCAAATCTCTTTATAAGCGCAAGTAAAGAGACAGAATCGGGTATTTTGCCGGCACAGAATACAAACACTGGATTTGGATTCTCCTGACTTCGTTCAGAGACCCAGGGTGGAGGCGGCCAGGCTGAGGACGCTAACGCGTGTGTGGCCCCGCACCACCGAGCAGCGTGTCCGCCCGAAGCAGGTGGGCAGGCAGCTGTTTTTCACGCCAGGCCCCTCCCGCCTTGGACCCTCGCGGCCTTGGCCTAAGAGCGGCCTGTCTGGAAGCAGAAAACTTGGAGAGAACACGCCTCGTGCTGTTCTGGGTCCCGGCCTCAGTGACGTCCTGGGGAAGAGCGTGACAGAGCGGGCAGTGACAAAGTGCTGTGCGTCCAGGTCAAGTGTCGGTCGCCTGTCTCCCAGGAGGGGGCCCGGACCGTGCCTCCGGGAAGTACGCTGTTGACTGCCCGTCCGATGACCCCACCCGGGGCACTGGTGGCGGCCCCAGGACCCGCGCTCAGCAAGCGACCGCGACCCCAGCCGCCGGCTCTACGCCATCACCTGCTGTACCCCTGCTTGGTCCGGGGAGCAGCTCTGGCGCCCGCAGTGCATTTTCTTTATCAGCCGCCGGAGTTTGCCGGAGAAGTTTCTGTTGATGTAGCGGTAAAGGAGCGGCACCACGGAGCTGCTGGAGAAGGCCAGGAATCTCGCCAGGTCCTTAGCGAAGAGCAGGATCCCCAGGTGGTGCCTGTCGACGGGCCTCCCCCGCAAGGCCAGCAGCGTGTGCCCCAGGAGGGTCAGGTAGTGAGGCGTCCAGAGCCCGAACTGCGTGCACACGGTGGCCACCAGGAGCCTGTGCACCGAGGGGTCCAGCCTCCCCGCGTCCTGGTCGAGCGGCGTGTCCTCCTTCCGGATCCTCGAGAGGAGCGCGAGCGCGTAGAGCACGGCCAGGGCGGGGACCACGTAGCCGATGAACACCATGATGGCGTCCGCGGCCTGCGCGTCCCGCATCTTGGAACACTCGACGATCCTGGCGGCCACGTGGCTGCAGACGTAGAAGAGCAGGGAGGAGAAGCTGGTGAGCAGGGCCCCGCCCCAGACGAAGCCGCACACGTGTCGCGTGTTGTAGACGCTGGACATGTAGGTGCGCGGCAGCGCCCGCTCGATGTAGCAGTCGAGGCTGAGCAGGGCCGTGGAGTACATGGTCACCAGGGAGGAGACGTTGAACAGCACCAGCAGCGTGACGTGGGCCTCGCTGCCGAAGCCCCACAGGGCCCACCCGGAGGCGGTGGGGCCCAGCAGGTGCACGGGCGCCAGGGCGCTGAGCACCAGGCCCGCCACGGCCATGTTGACGAAGTAGACGTCAGGCATGGTCATGCTGCTCTGGTCGTGCAGGTTGACCAGGACGAGCAGGGCGTTGTAGCCCAGGCCGACGGGGACGCCGGCCACCAGGTAGAGCAGGGAGAAGACGGACAGGACCAGATGCATGTGCTGGCACAGCGGCTGGTCCTCCACGCCGCCCGTGCCGTTGAGCGGGCCGCAGCTCCACATGACGGCGGGCTGCGGGAGAAAGCAGCGGAAGGTTAGCCAGAGCCCCGGGCCCCGCCAGCCCCTCAGAGATGCGGAGGTGGTGCCCGAAGGAAGCCTCGCCCCTTAAGCTAGCAGGGCAAGGGCTAGAGACTGCGGGCCCTTCCAGAAAAACTCTGTCCCGAGCGTGCGTGTTCTGGGAGAGCCAAGTCGCTGTCCGTGGCTGCCCTAGGTCCTGAGCTGGGCCCGCAAGGTCACGATGCTGCCGTGACCCTGACGGCCACGACGAGCCTCCCTGAGCCCGTTTCTAGAGAAATCTGAGCACTGGATGATGCGCCCGAGATCCCGCCGGGGAAGCCGCTTCAGGCAGCCTTCACGCTGCCTCCCGTCCTGGCTTCTCTCCACCATGCGGGGACACCCTGTAGGGCTCCCCACCCCCAGTCCTGGGCTCCTGTCCAGCCCCCCACCACCCAGTGGCTTTAAGCGAGCCCCGTGACCACCTCCTTTTCAGCCTCTTTACTGAAAGGGGTTTTAGAAGGACAGGTGCCCGTGGCGCGGCACGCAGGGCCGTGATGCGTATGGGCCTTCCCACGACAGGGTGACCCTCCACAGCCTCCTGGGTGGGAACAGCAGGCCGCCACAGCCCTGCCCGGACCCTTCCCGGCGTGTGTGGGAATTGTGCGTCCGCCCGCCCTCCACACCTGTGTCTGCGGTCTGGTGGCCAGAGACCCGCCCCGTCTCTCCTGCCACCTGGGCTGCACCAGCACGCTGCGCCTCTGTCCCCGAGAGCGGGTGTGGGTGCACACGTGGGAGCAGGTCGCGGGCAGCCACACAGGCTGGCAGGTGACAGGTGCGCCCTGAACGCAGCTGGGAGAGCAGGAGGCGCTAAGCCAGGCGGTGGGAGCCCCACCTGAGGAGGAGTGCGGAAGTGGGGGTGGCCACCGTGGGTGAGAGGCTCACGCCTTGGTGTCCACTGGGCCACCACGGGGCCCCGGTGATGGGGTTCCCTCGGAGGGAACCTTGTGCTGCGCCCCCCCGCCCCCCCTCCCCGCCAGAGTGCAAACCAGTGGCCCGTGGTCTAGCACACGGGAGGCGTGGGTGTGCGGCTGGCCGGGAGGACCCACACGTGAGGAAAGAGCACACTCTTCACGCGTCACGGTCCTTTGGAGGAACACCTTCCGTGCAAAATGGATTTCGGCCCATCCTGATCTCCTGCTCTCAGAATAAGAAATCCTCTCGGGCGAACGCGTGCAGAGTGCACGTTTGTTTCCTGGGCGTAGGGGCTGCGGGTTCTGCCAGCCCTGTTGCTGTTGGTGCCGGACCCCAGCCCCTGAAGGGGCTCGGGGGCCAGGCCCTGCCCACACCTGCCGCTGCACCGCAGGCTGCAGCCTGGCGTGGGGGTCGGGTGGGGATCAGGCGGTGAACACAGACATCTACCTGCTGATTTCCCCCGAGGCAGTGAGCCAGTGGGGCGTCAGGGGGTTAACCAGGAAGTAAAGGGAGGTTGGGGGTCCCCACAACAGGAGTGCGCCTGCGTCGGCCATGATGGGCAGGTGGGCAGTCGGTGCGTGAGCTCCCGTTCAGGGACATCGAGTCGGTGGGAGTGTTTTGTAATTCTCGTGAATGCCGCCCAGCAGCCCGTCAGACCGGAGTGATGCTCGGGGTCGGGCCACTGCCGGGCGCCGGGCTGGCCGGATTCTGCCCACACGTGCTGATTACATCACTTTTAGAAGTGTTCGCTGTAATCCACAGCATGGGTTGGGTCCCTAAATCTAGACCGCGCTCCTCAGCTTCTGGCCCTGGTGGGCACCCTGCACCCCAGGAACCGGGCTGCTGGCATGTTCCTGGAACACCTGTGGTTCCTCAGGAAGCTTTGGTCTCCCAAAGCTGGGTGGTGGGGGGTCCTTTTTGTGTCATCTTTTAGCTGATTACACGGCTGGTTTCCTGAACTCATCCGGAGCTGGCTGTGGATGTTTAAGTGCGGTCTCCTCTCTGTTCTGGGCTCCTGCACGCCGAACCATGGCTCTGACCATAACCGGGGGACAGCGGACGGGGGCCCGTGGCTGTGGAGAGCTTCTCCACCGGACTTCACAGGCCTCGAGTCCCCAGGAAACACCGCGCGTTCTTGTGGCCACTAGACGTTTCACATCCCAGTGCATCCGTCTCAGCCGTGGTCAGCCCACAGGCAGACCCCCTCTGGTCTGGCCCTGCCTGGCTCACCTCCTCCCCCAGGGCCCGTGGGGTCTGCCCGAGGTGTCGCACCTACTCTCGTGTACCGGCCTCCCTCCTCGTAAGGAGACCGAGACGTGGAGCCGCAGCCCCACAAAAGGAAGGGCCTTCCGCCATCTTTAAGACCGGCGTTGAACTCACACGGGGTAGTTGCTAGCGAGAAAGGCGGGCTCGCGCTCGGCGCCCAGGCCGGGACCCCAGGATTCGCGCTCGTGGTGTGACGAGCCCGTCCTTCCCTCCCGGTTCAGGTGTGGCGGGAGGGGGGGGGGGCGGGGGACACTCGGCACTCACCATTCAGGGCGTCCCCCCCGGCCCAGCCCCTCCCGGCCGCCTGTCCCCGGTGCAGCCACGGCGGAGCCTTCGGCGCAGGCTGCTTACCTTTATCCCGAGCCCCACGTTTCTGTGCGCCTGGACCGCAGACCCCGTCCGTGAGCAGCCAAGGACGCCGAGAGGATCCTGTTTCTCTGCCCCCCACCCCCACCCCACCCCACCCCACCCCACCCCCGGGAGCTTATCAGCCGCAGCCGTGCAGCGCTGGCTTCCTGCGCGGGCGCGTGTGTGCGCTCGGTGCCCAGTGTGGACGCACACTTGTTTTCCTCCAGTAAATCACTCGGACTCTGCCTCCCTTGGCAGGCACGGCGGCCCCTCCCCAGCTCTGTTTACAGCCGGTTTCACGGAATGAGGGTTGTGCCTGGAAGGGCCGGCACCGTCGGATCAGGCTCCTGCCCTGCCGCTCCGGTTTCGGGAGCGCCCGCGTCCTCCCCCCCCCCCCCCCCCCCCCCGCGCCCCCGGCCCGCACCGGGTGGCGGGGCCGGTGCGATGAGGCTCGTCTGGAGCCCACGTGGCCGCCCCGGACACTCGGGGTGCTGGGCGTGTGCACGGACGAGTTCCTTCTTTCCCTCTGCGAGGAAGCGGGGCGGCCACTAAGGGCGGAACGCGGGCCTCCCTGAGAGTTACCCAGTCACCATGGAGAGGGGCCGTGGCCGCCTGCCCTGGGGCGTGGCCCCGAGAGCTCTCCGAAGCGGGCAGCGGTGGCTGAGGGCCAGGCTCGGGACCGGCAGGAAGAAGGGCGGGTGTCTTCTCGACGTCGCCGTGGAACACAGCCGGCCTGGAGCCTCCCGGCCGCGGGGTCAGAGCCGCGGCCCTGACTGCCCACGGCTGCCCCGTGGGGCCGCAGGAAGGGCCGCTGGCGGGCCGCCGCGCCGGGCTGAGGACGGCTCCGTTCTTGGGAAAGCCTCAGCCGGAACGCGGTCTGTCGAGAGCCTCCTTCCTAGTTCACGTGCTCGTGTGGCCCCAGCTCGCTTGTCGGAGGGGGCGCTGCGCCTGCATGGTTCCCACGTGGGTCAAGTACACGGGCGGCCGTGATCTGGATGCAGACGGTTCGCTTTCTCTAGGCCTGACGAGAGGCCTCGTCCTTTCGTTCCGGCAATCCTCCGGGGAGGCCAGCGGCGAGGAGCCGCCTCGTGTCACAAACGGGGCCGTCTGTCTGGCCTTTGCCGAAGCTCGTCCCTGTCTTTGGGGGGGAGTGGGGGAGGCGGAGGGTGCCACCGTCACGGAGGCTCCCGGACGGCCAAGCGCCTGCCTCGAGATGGGCTCGCCCGCGCCCCGTGCAGACAGAACGTGGGTCCCGGGGAGCACGGCTGGCAGAGCCAGCCGAGCCCGGGGTGTGGGCACGTGGCACGGTGGACGCGCTCAGGAGGCCAGAACTGCCGCGTGTCGTGGGCGGTGAGAACGAGCAGGACGGGCCAGTGAGAGAAACACGCTCAGGTCTTGGAGCCGGTGGCGCTCGTCACAGCATAGACGTTGTGGAGACCGTGGGGGGGGGGGGGGTGCCGCCCGGTCAGGGCCCGGTGCTGTTCCTCGGGGCCGCTGCCTGCCGCTCCGCACCTGGGAGCCCGCGGACGCCCCCACGCCCGACCCCTTCCCGGCCCTGCCTTCCTCTGGTCCCCGGTTCCTTGCGGTGACCCCACTTCCCTTTTGTGCACTCTGGTTTTGCAAGTCCAGGAACCCGGGAACAGAGACTTCCCCTCAGGCTGCCCGGGAAGCAGGCCAACCTGGGAACAATGGTTTGGCTCCCGCCCTCCCGCGCAGCCCTCAGACCACCTTTCCAGCTCGCCCGTTCTCGGTTCACTTCCTTCGGCGAAAGAGGAACTTGGGGCACAGCCGGCGGGGAGGCGGCCTCTCCAGGGCCGAGCGGGCCTGCGCCCCACTCTCCACCCGTTTTCATTTGGAAACCTGCCACGTTCTCCCCAAACGGCAGGATTGACAATCCCAACTTCCAGGCCCTGCCACCTGCCGCAGCCCCTCAGCCGACGGTGTCAGGGTCAGCGGGGACCCCAGTGGGCCCCTCATCCAGGCTGGCTCTCCAAACAGGCCGGTCCTGTCAGCACACCTCCCCACTAGGACCCCTGGGCCCTTTCTTGCCGGAGCTCCCCGCTGCCTCCCTGGCCCCTTGTGCCTGCCCTCCTTTTCCACACGCTTTAGAGCCCTTTCCGGAAGGGTCCATTGGCAGAGACGCCTGGCCTGCTGTGTCCTTCCCGCCCCCACTCCCTCGGTGCCACTCTGCCTCTGCTGGCCCTGCCTCTAGCCTCCCAAAGCCTCTTCCAAGATTCCTTCAGGACTGACACCCCATCATGTCCATCCAGGTGCCCTGTCTGCACCCACGGCGATGGCTGTGCCCACGGACCGGCACCCAGGGCACCCCCCGTGAGCCACCGCTCCTGCCAGCCCACCGCTTCACCGCAGCTGAGCGCTGGGTCCGTCCCCGAACCTCTCCCCTCCTCCCAGGGTGGGTGTTCCAGGTCGGAGCCCCTTCCCGACCTTACGCCACCAGAGCCGAGAAGCACACGAAAAGCTGCGAACATCTTCCGAGAGCCCCCCCCCCATCCCACCCCAGATCTCCACGCATCCTCAAGACCCCCGCCGAGATGGGTCTGCGCTTCTCTGCGGCGTCGTGAGCCCAGACCGCCAGCCGGCCTGGGTGCACAAAGCCAGGCCGCCCCCGGCACGTTGGCAGGAATGGGTGCAGCAGGACCGCCGGGCCCCCACCCTCTGCTGGTCCGGAAGCGGGCCTCGGTGGTGACAGGCCAGCGCAGGGCGGGGGCTGCAGGAGTGCTGTGCGCCAGTATCTGGGCCGGGCGGCAAAAGGGAGGCGCTCTCCAGGCCAGCGACCTGCTTGCGGCTGTCCAAGACCAGGTTATGAGTTCATTCTGGCTTTTCCTGTAAAGGTGACTCACATACCCTCTCTCTCTCCGAGAGCTTTCTGCGTGTTTCGTTCTCTAATCACACTCCGAAGAAAGCCTCCGCACCATAAGGACTGGGCTGGCCTCTCCAGTGGCCACTCCCCTTCCCAGGCCTCTTCAAAGGGCTTCGGGGCAGCACGGATCCAGGCCTGTGGGGCCAGTCGACAGGTGACCGAGGTGCGGGAGGGCGGAGGAAGCTGCCTGGTGGAAGCAGGCACCGGGACTGGCCTGAGAGATGGCTGCACGAAGCCCCCCGCCCGGGGTGAGCCCTCAGCCGACTTGGACCATTACCGCGAACCCTTCGGCGGCTTGGCTGCGCATCCCAGAGGGGCGAGAGGTCACAAATGGCCTGTTCGTCCAGAAAAACCTGAGAGGACCCGGAGGCTGAGGGGGCACCCCTGCACGAGGCTGGCTGTGCGGCGGGAACCCTTCGGAGGGAACAAGGCTGTGCTCGACGCTCCCGCGTGGAGGGGTCGCCTCTGGGACCCATAGAGGAGAGCGAGGCCGAGGTCCACAAGGGCAGGGTTTCTTGGTCAAAGCTGGCATTCCATTTGTGGACTTGGTGCCACGGCTTTGCCATCCGGACCTCTCTGCGGGCTCACGGGGTGACCTCGGGCCAGCCTCTCAGAGTAATACGGTAGCCACCCCTGGCAGGGCAGGGGAGGCCTGACTAGCGCTTGTGGAGGATGGAGTGAGAGGCCACCGGGCGTGCAGGTCTCTGAGCGTTTCTAGGGACTTAGTTTCCGGAGCCCTCTGTCTCCCTGCATCCCCTACAGAGGCCTGTGTGTCCTCAGCTGGGTGACAGTCATTTACTACAAATGCTCTCAGGTAGAAAAGAAAAGCCATTTACTTCCAAGACCACCTCTGGGCTTCAATAATTATTTTTCACGAAGGTGCTTTCCTGGACTTGCCATTTCCAGGCCCAGGAGGTGTCCCGGCTGCTCCTGGTCACGTGGGGGGGTCGCCCTCGAGCCGAGGGCCCCCCTGTGCTGGGTCGGGAGGTTCTTTGGCTGGACTGCCAGCTCAGCACATGAGTGTCCAAGGGCTGTCTGTCCCCCGCCTGGGGCACGAGCAGCTGGACAAGGCCAAGCGACTCACAGACCTGGAGGCCCTGACGGGGGGGATGGGGGTCTGGCGCTGGCCTGGCGGCCCGTAGGCCCTGAACATGCCGCCTCTGCAGGGGTCCCTCTGCAGACAACCGCGAGGCCCTGCTGCGAGAGCAGGTGCAGCCCCTGTGGCAGTGGTGGCCTAGTGTCCAGAGCAGCAGGGGTGGTGGCCGGGGCCTGGGTGACGGAGGGGGACAGACGGGACAGCACGGCGGGGCTGCAGGTAGGGTGCCTGAGGCAGGAGAGCACCGGTCCTCAATGCCTCTGCTTTCAGTCACTGCCCTGGCCAACTCCTGTCCCGCACGGGAGACTTTGCAGCGGGACCTCCACGGTACAGGAGGCCACTTACGCAGAGACTTGCGCCTTGCAGAGGGGGCTCAGTTAGTGCCCGTGACCTGGCTCAGCGAGCTCTCAGGACAGCCCTGTGGAGCCTCCGGGGTGAGGCTCTGCTCACCCGCCGTGTGGTGCCCGTTACACAGGTTCTGTGCTGCCTCAGTTTCCCCAGATGAGGAGCTCAGGTACGTGGAGCGAGACCGGGTGGGCCAGGGTGAGTCCCCAGTGTGGGGACGAGGAGGATCTGAGCCCGCACCCTCCTCCCCAGGCGCGCTGGGTGCCCAGAACGCTAGTGCGTGAACCTGTGCTCCGAATCGGTCACCTGAGACACGGCGAGAGGAAACCCACCGGGAGGGAGGTGTGAGCACGTGACCACCAGTCGCAGGCCCAGCGGGGCTGTCGGGGGACAGGAGCGAGTTCACAGGCTCTGCGGGCTGGGTTAGGGCTTTGGTGACACACGGCGATTTTCCTGGTGTTGCGCTCACATTCAACTGGGGCATAAGTAAGCGTGTGCTTCCCTCGCGTGCACTCACGGCGTGCAGACAAGCTGGGACGCAGGACGGCTCTGGTCCGTTCTTTTCCAGCCCTCCCTTAGGACGACGCCGGAGAGGCCTCTCCGCAGCGACTGGCCCTCCTCTTCACTGCTGGCAAGGCCCACCCGCCGGTCAGGCGGCCTGTTAGAAGCATTTTGAGGCAAGACATGGGCGGCTTGCTTTCTGTGCCTTTTCAAAGACCGCATGATGGTATAAACCAGCCCGTCAAAACAGCACGTCTGTAAGCAATGGGAATGCGCTTGGCTGAGGCGCACAGTGATCTCCGTGCAGACCGGGGCCAGGAGTGGGTCCAGGCAGCATGGGTGGGGGGTGGCTGGGCTGCTGCAGGGATGGGCAGGGGTCACGCCTGCTGGGAACCCTGCCTGCACGCGCACAGACCCGGCAGACGTGAAAAACCAGCAAAGAGGAGTCACGCCGTTGAAAGGTAGCTGAGCCGGTCTCTCTAAAACCTTACCTGGTTTCCTTGCTTTGTTATCAGGAAATCCTGTCCTCTGGTGTGGGGCCCATCTGGGCCGGGCACCTGCCCCCCCACCCCCTGCCGGGGCCGGGCGGGGATGAACACAGCTTCCCTCGTCCCTTGTCCGCTGCTGTATGCACACACTGGTCCCTTGCCTAGACTGCCTTTCCTCGATTCTCCGTTCCTTTGTGAAGTGCTAACTCACTCCTGAAGTTTTATTTTGGCATCAACGCCCCGGGGAGCCCTCCCTGACTGCTGTCCCCACCCCCCAGCCAGTCCTGCTGAGAGCTCTCTGAGCTCTCTAAGCTCTCTGAACGGCAGGGGGGAGGGTGATTTGTGCCAGAAGTCTGGCTGGCTGGCTGGCTGGCTGGCTGGGGAGGAGGACCATTAGGTCACAGGCTCCTCCCCAAGGTGAGCACCAGAACCCCATGTAGGAGAAGGGACAGCAGAGAGTGGGAGAGCTTCTTGAGGGGGGCACAGGGCTGCGAGGCCCGGGCAGTGCACCCTGCTTGGGCGGACAGCCCGGCCGGGCTGATGGTCCTGTGGGTTGTTTCTATTTGACATAGACCCGCTGTGCACCGTGAGACTCAACTTCAGATGAATGTTCTAGAACAATCAGAATGCTTTGAAAATGACTCCTGAATGTTTATCTCCTTTTGTAATAACGGGCAGAGGCTTCAGCTACAATTAACATCCAGCTGGCAGGAGCCAGACACTCCGGAAAGGCTGATGTTTTCATAGGTTTTCAATGCAGAGGGCTTGTACATACTGATTCCTATCGCAAACGCTGCGCCTTCCTGGGGTGTGATAAGAAGCTGTTCTTACACAGATGGGTTGTTTTGAATTTTATAGCTTTTTGCTTTTTACTGTTCTCAGTTGCAGAGTAGTGAGTGGGCCAGGCAACCTGGCTGAGACGCATAAACAAAGAGCCGCCTCCCTCTCCCTGGAAGAGAGCAGGCTTGTCTGCCAGCTCAGGAAGGGCTGTGGGGGGCTGAGACCAGGCCGCCCGGTCCGGGCCAGCAGGGCGCCTGTACAGGCCACAGGCTTCCTTTCCCTGGAAGGAGATGGGACACACACTCTTTTGTCTATGGGAGCACTAGTTACTTGGGCTGTTTTGTTCCCTGACTTGGTTTGTGGCTCATGCTCCTTCCAGGTACCCCAGGCCAGGGGGAAACACAGAGACTCGCTCAGAAATTCAAAGGCCTGAGAACAGACCAAGTCTCCCATTTCAGACTCTGGGCAGGCCTGGCACCCCATCTGGGTTCCCGACCTCCCCTAGCTATTAACTAGGTGTGCTCTTACCTGGGGGGGGGGGGGGGTTGCTCAGAGCCCCTCATCTGATCACCGCCTGCAGTCATTTCCGAGGGAGCAACCAGCTGGCTGTCTGTTCTCAGAGTTGCTTCCTGGTGTGCTGGGTTCTAATTAAAACTGGGAAGCCCTTGGGCACGCCCCCCCCCCCCCGGCATGTATGGGAGGAAGGGGACCAGGCCAGGCCTGCTGGGGGACACACAGGACACCTGGCCCATTTCACCCTGTCCTGCTACTCCAGGACGTTGTGCTTGCACACGGGGCCCCCAGGGGACAGGACTCTGCTCCCCAGTGGTGCTTGGCATCTCCAGTTAGAGGGAAAACCAGCCTTTTTTCTTATCTAGACTGAGTCCTCTCCGCTCTTTGATGCCCAGGTGGTAATTTGGGTCCTAGGCCTGAGACCCCCGTGGGCACACGCGGCCTGACGCTGCCCACTTATACAAGTGGCTTTAGGCTTTGAGCCAGCAGCAGGCAAGAGGAAATAACCAGGAAACACCGTTTAAGGAAGAAGGAGCACGGTTTTGTCACGCGCACTAACGTGGAGGGGCTCACCCCCCACCCGCCTGCTAGCAGCCCCCAAGACGTGGCCCTGCTGTGTGGTTGGCTCCTTAAAGGCCAGGTGGCGGCTGTTTTCTCAGGATTCCAAATGACATCCCAGGGCCGTGGACGGGTGCGGCAGCCCCAGGACCCCCCCCTCCCCCGGCCCCCGGAGGCAGCACAGCCCTCTTCCCACCTGTAAATCAAACAAGCAGATTTCCCAACAGCGATCTCGGCAAGGATGTCACTCTCTCGTTATGTAATAGGCACAGTCTTCACAGCCCACAGCCCACGTGACCCACATCAGGTGGACGTACCTTGGCTTCCGTCAACCTACCACGCGCTCTGACTTGCGGGAACGCCAGGTCAACGCTGACAGTTACGTCCTGGCCTCGAGCCGCGTCCCTCTATCCCCTGGGTGTTTCCATCCTGACTGGAGAGGCAGGACACCGCATGGTCAGAGAGCGGCGTGTGGCCCCGGGCCACGGGCTTTCTGCTCTGGCCCAGCTTCCTGTGTCGAGGGGCCCGGTAAGCACTCCCCAAATACGAGCTCCAGGTTTTAGAAGCTAGGTATCGAGAGGCCGGCTTCGTTCGGGGAGATGGCAGAGGTTCTGGTCTGGAGAGCCGGGCCCCACAGCAGTTCCTTTAGGAGCTCTGCCGCGGGCCACGGACGGGGGCTGTACGCTGTGCGCAATTATTAATAGCGCCTCTGTTCGCTCCCAGCCGTGCCCCAGCTAGGCCCGGTGGGGACAGTGGAGGATCTGGTCACCGTGCATGAGCAGCCTGGGAACGGGGTCGGAGCCATTTTAGTCCTACTCTCGTGTTTGCAGAGGTTTGTGAAACCGGCTTCCAGCCTCCCGCTCCGCCGGCTGCTCGGCTTAAAGCTGGGAGATCTCGGAGGGGGGCCCCTCCGGTCAGGGGACATCAAACGCGCAGGCTCCCTCAGGCCCCCCCCAAGAGACGAGGCCCAGCCTCGAGACCAGAGACCAGAGCTGAGGTGTTCGTGGCAGCGCTTGCTGCCCGCAGAGCAGGTGGGTGTTCAAAGGCTGGGGGCCACTGCCTTCCTAGGAAGTTTTGCCGGAGCCTTTCCATACCCAGGGGAGTCACGTTTTCAGCAAGTGTCCGAGACAGTCAGCAACAGACTTGATAACTGCACTCAGACGTAGTTCCAGAACTTACTAAAAATTGTGTAATCACAAAGAGGGGGGAAGCTATAAGCACGGTCAGCCGTCAGCCTCCTTTCCCTCTCACCCCCTCCCCCTCCCCCTCCCCGCAGGACACAGGAGGAACCCTCCACAGGTTAATGACCGCAGGGCGGCTGCCCGGTTAGCTCAGCGGGAGGGCTGCCCCAGGCTGGGGACAGCGCCCCCACCCCGCCCGCAAGTGGACCGGTGCCCCCAAACCTCTGGGGAACAACGCCTCCACCCCACAAGGGGACGGTGCCCCCAAGCCCCTGGGAGACGGCGCCCCCAGCCCCCCCAGAGGACGGCAACCCCCCCCCCTCCCCGCCCCAAGAGGACAGCGCCAGGGCGGGGCCGAGGCACCCGAAAGTCCCAGCGGAGCACCGGCCGTGCGGGGCCGCCACAGCCCGGGGCTCGCTGTCCGCGCGGGCCGCGCCCCCGAGCGTGCCCGCCGCTCGACCCCGCGTTGGGCGCCCACTCACCGGCTCGCTGGGCCGCGGGCCGGGCAGCTCCGGGCTCCGAGGCGGCGGGGCTCAAGGCGCGCACGCCGCGCGGGCCTGTGTACACACGTGACCGCCGCCCGCCCCGCCCCCGGCCGGCCCCGCCCCGCCCCCCGGGCTCGCGCCGCACTCCCGCCGCGCGGGGCGGGGGCGGGGCGGAGCACGTCCTGTGACCCGAGGTCAGCCGCGTGCGGGACGCGAACCCCGGGCGCTGCGATGGGCTCCCCCAAAGCGCTGGTGCTGGTCGTACCGCCGAGTCAGAACGCGCTCTAATCTGCAGGGGACAGCGCCCCCCCTCCCTCCGAAGGCTGTAATCTGGTCCTTCCAGGCGCACCTGCACCTCCCCAAAGCGCGCCTGCTGTCTCCAAATTCACCCCTTGCTTCTTTCTG
Source organism: Panthera pardus (assembly GCF_024362965.1). Classification (NCBI taxonomy): domain Eukaryota; kingdom Metazoa; phylum Chordata; class Mammalia; order Carnivora; family Felidae; genus Panthera; species Panthera pardus. The sequence goes on from NW_026526969.1 coordinate 15,499,474, forward strand.
GTCGTAGGAGTTTGCCAACCGAGCCGGCCACGGGAAGAAGACACGGTGTACCGTCTGCAGCCGCATTAATTTCGTAGCTGTGGTCACGATTAAAAGTCGGGAGAGTTTAAAGAACAAGGAGGTTTACTTTGCTGTAATTAGTACCTTAGCGCCTTCTAATTTAATGAAGATCCGTGGTGTGACCGGGGGTTGAACGGGAGAGCGGTAGAGGCAGCATCCCAGTGCCGCCTGCTTGCTCAGGGCTCCACCCCGGGCCCGCCCGCCCCACAGCTCAGCTTCCTGACCACGGATTAGAGACGGAAGTTGGGGTCAGCTGGGGGACCAGACTCCCTGTGGTAAAAGGGCAGAGCAGAGTCCAGGTCACTTGTGGACCCCACCGCCCGCTTGGCCCTGTCGTCATTGCCTTACCTTGCTTCTCCGCCCAACGCCAGAAGTGGGTTTATAGCAGAGAGCCGCCTGACAGCGGGCCACGCGTCCCCCAACGCCTAGACCAGCCACGGTCGTCCAGCACTCAGCTCAGACAGCTGGAGAGACCCCTCTTTGCCAGCTCCTGCCCTAGGCCCTCAGAACAGCCTTGGAAGGTTTTTACTTCCACGTTTTATCAGCTCTTAAGACATCATTAGTGCTACGTTGTCTTATGAACCACTAAAAAGAAAACAACTTGCCACAATTAAGTTCTGACACTGCCGGTTATAAGAAGCATCCTGTTTTTAAAGGTGTTGAAATGAGAGAGAAAATGTGTTTTAGCAGCAGTGCAATGCAGGATTCCCATTTTAAGTGGCACTGAGGCTCAGAAAACTTAAGGAACCTGCCCAAGGTCACACAGCCCCTGGTGGGGTCAGGATGTGAACCCAGATGAGTTCTCTTACCAATGCACCCAAGTAAACGTTATCGCCCTCGTATGAGTGGCCTTGGCAGAATTCCTGGTCACAGTCCCCGGGACGCCAGGTATAACGCAGTCTGCCCACAGGACAGGATGTTCTGCAGCTGTTTGCAACTGGGGAGAGCTGACATGTAGTGCCACCTAAGCCACTTAGCGTCAGGTCACCCACACTGCCTTCTCTGCGAAGAAGGCCTCTGCCAGGAATGCCAGCGGGGCCAGGAAGGACAGCACAGTGTCCGTGCGTGTGTCAGGGCCACGCACCTGCAGCTGAGCCAAGGTCTGCACCTTCTAGCACTCTCTAGCTGGCTCACGTAAATCTCCCTCCGAGGGCGATAGCTTTGTGCCTTGTTGGCAGCTGCTCCCTGACTGTTCTGGCCGATTGCTGTGCCAGAGCCGGATGTCTGTGGGGACAGCAACACCGTCCTGGGCGGACGGAGTTGGTGTGCGAGCGTGACCTGATTCCTCCTGGGTTCCTGACCGTCTCACGCTCAGGCGTCCGTTTTCGAAAACCACACGGAGTTAGCCGTCCCCCGACTGCCGGTGTGGGTTCCTGAGGAGCAGGGGCTGTGTGCCCCCGGGGCCCCAGGGCTGTGCTTCTGCAGCCGCTCTCCCTGTGGTCACAAGGCCGGTGCCCTAATTGTGCACCGCACTCTGCAGCGAAGAGGGAGGCCGCAGCCCAGTGTTTTGCTGAGGTCACGGGGCCGCCTCTCCACGGATTATAGAAACATCACAATGGCCCTTTGCTCACCACATTCTGGAGACTTGGCGAGTATTCCTGGTGACTGGAGTGGCAGCAGACAAGATGGGCTGGGCTGCATTCCACACTGAGGGGACTCTGCTACCCAGAGTTTGTTTGCATGTGGTCATTCTCTGGGGGGGGGCGGGGGTGGGGGGTGGCTGGAGACGATGATGTGGAGGGTTACAGCTGCCTTGGCTGAAAAGGCAGGGCCAGCTTCCTTTTGGATTTGCCCCTTCTCTCATAATTATGTGCTTACACTGGATATTTGGTCCTAGGTGATGTGTCGATCAGGGACAAGGAATGTTCGGAGTTAACTTGCTAGTTCTTGTGAGTCTCGTTTAGAGAAAGGTTCTATATCTGGACTTCTTCGTGGCTCTGTTGACGGAGTTAATGTTCTTCAGGGCTCCCTCGAACTGTGGACTCTGATAAGGAGCGTGGAGGGCGTGGTGAGAGAGACCCAGCCTGGAAAGGCCAGTGGTGTAGGCGGGAGGCGTGCGGCCGGCGCAGAGCCCGGGACGGCGGTTTGTGTGTCCTCCCCACAGGCTCACGTGCCCCCAGAGTCAGAGCCCAACTTGGCGTTTCATCTGATCAAACGTTCCTGCCACAATTTTAGCAGAAGAGCTCACGATTCAGCTTCCACATAATGGGGTTAGTAAAGACACTCTGTTTTCTCAGAAGAAGCTGTTCTGTGTCGTTCTGCATGTGTTCTTTCTATGATTTTTTGCGTATCTTACACTGAACACACACACGTGTGACATTAGCCCTAAAAACAGAACCGCCCGTTATCTTACCAGAATAGTAGTTCGTTCTGTATTCCAGAATGGCAGAGGAATCGCACTTACCACGGGCAAACCGTGGTGACCCCCAAGTGCGTCTGAGAATAGAAGGAAGGGGGGGGGGCGCTGCTCAGGACGAGAGCCCCTCGGAGGAGGCCAGAGGGCGGCTTCTCACTGGCTGGGCTGCTGCCGAGAGAAACCTCCTTCCTCCTGCCTCCAGGCAGGTGCCCAGCCTGGGGCTCCTCTCCTCAGTGGCCTGGGGCACGATGGAGCTCTGTGCTGAGGGGTCAGAAGTACACGCTGAGGCTGGATGGGACGCCCGGGCTTTGCTTGGGGCGAGGCAGGGGCCCGAGGCGAGGGCAGGAGGGGGAGGCGCGAGGATTCAGCGTACGGTCTTCTGTGCGTGTTCGAATCTCCTGTAAAATTTCCGAAAGAGGGGGCCAGACAAAGAATGTGCCGCTGCCCGTGGGCCGGGCCTGGGAGCAGCTCCGCAGGCTCGCAGGTCCCCGCGGGGCTCCCCGGGACCCCGGGACGGCCCCCCACCCCCCACGTCCCAGCCTCGGCCCGGGAAGGGGCCTGGTGGGTGTGCAGACTGTGGGCGCTGAGCCCCTGCGGGGGTCGGTGGGTGCACGGAGGAATCTTGATGCCGTTTGCCTTTTCTCCTCCCAAGCCTTTCACCAGTGTTAAAAATAGTGCGTATGGAAGCACTTCCTGCACAGGAGTGGGCGCACTTTGAACAGCACCCCTGGGTGTCAGCTCCACCCCCCGCCCCCGCCCTCGCCCCCGCCCCCGCCCCCCTGCCCCTTAGGCCCCGCCTGCTGTCTGCTGAAGCCAGAGGGCTGCTGTTTGCACAACAGCAAAGGACCCCAGCCCCCGGATCCGGCCAGCGACGTGCCAGTGTCCTGCCAGCCCTGGGGCTTCCGAAAAGACCGGGTGACCGTCCTGCTTGCTTCCCCCGGCGCGGCCTGTCCAAGCCCGTCCGTTCCCCCTCGTGACAGAGGGGCCGGGGGCTTGGCCGCGGGGCCTCTGTCCAGGCCTGGAGCTGGGCGAGCACTGAGCCAGGCAGGGTCCCCTCACTCCTGGCTTGGGCTGTACGAGCTCCTGTGGGGCCGCCTGGTCCAAGCCACACCCAGTGCCTCCAGACTAGAGGCACAGACGTTGCTGTTTTAGGTTCGGTTTCTGTTCTGGAGTGCACTGTCTCCCTTTTGGCTTTTTATTTTTAAATAATTACAGATTCCCAGGAAGTTGCAAAAATAGCAGGGAGCGGTCGCTTGCACCTTTCACCCACTTGCTATGTTGTCCCACCTACACCGCCTAATCCAGACACCGAGCGCCCCCCCCACCCCTGCTGCCCCGTCACACCACCCCTCCCTCTTCCTGGCAACCGCGGATCTGCTCTGTAATCATGTCCTTTTGAGGATGTTACATACTCGGAGCCACTCAGCGTGTGTCTTTTGGGGACTGGCTCTTTTCCTGATCCTAACGTCCTGAGATTCAAGCTGGTGTTGTCCATCGACGGACGTCCCTTTTACTTCCACGCGGCAGTCCGCGGTCCAGAGTTTGTGCCCCGTCGTTCAGTCGGAGGCCAGTCTGGCACTATTCCAGGTAAAGCTGCTGAGCGGTTGTGACAGGATTTTGTGTGGAAGTAACTTTTCAGGTCCCAGTTGCTGGGTCACGTGCTATGTGCATGTGCGGTTTAAGAACCTGCCAAGGGGCGCCTGGGCGGCTTCGTGGGTCAACCGTCCGACTTCGGCTCAGGTCATGATCTCACGGTCCTTGGGTTCGAGCCCCACGTCGGGCTTTGTGCTCACAGCTCGGAGCTGGAGCCTCCTTGGGATTCTGCGTCTCCCTCTCTCTGTCCCTCCCCTTGCTCGTGCTCTGTGTGTGAAAAATACACATGAAAAAAAAAGAACCAACCAAACTTTTCCAGGGCGGCTGTAGCAGTTGTGCGTTCCTCCCAGCCGTGTGTGAGGTCCACGCGGGGCGCTGTCGCTGCTGGTCTGAGCTGCCCTCCTCGCCGGTGGGAGTGGAGCGGCCTCCTCCTGCTCTGATGCCTTGTCTGCCCTGATGCCTGGTGACGGCACGCACCGCGTCCCGTGCTTTGCCACCCATAGCCCTCTGGTGGCACGTCCCCGAGTTCTTCCCCATTTTCTAACTGGGTTGTTTGTCTGCTTACGTCGAGGACGGGTGTCCACCGTTCCGGCGTCCTACAGAGTAGTCTCCCTGCTGGAAAATTCCTCCGTGGCCTGCCCGTTCATCCCTGGCCTCCGCCCACATAACCCCCAGCGCCCACCGGTCTGTTACCGTCTCCACAGTTTTGCCTTTTCCAGAACATCCTAGAGTTGGAGTCATCAGCACGAAACCTTTTCAGACTGGCTTCCTTCACTCAGTAACACGCACTGAAGGCTACTCCCTGCCTCTTCATGGCTCAACGGCTCGGTTTTCAGTGCCGAACGACACTCCTTTGCCTGGACGGTGCACGGTCTGTTTACGCACTCGCCTGCTGAAGAACATGGTTGTTTCCAAACGTGGGCAGTTGTGAACAAAGCTGCCGTAAACGTCTGGGTGCAGGTTTTGGTGTGCACGTAACTTCTCAGTTCCTTTCGGTAAGTAGCAAGGAGCAGGATGACTGGATGGCAGGGTGAGAGTAGGCGCATTTTGTCAGAAACGGCCAAACCGGCTTGCAAAGTGGCTGCACCGGGTCGCGTTGCCACGGGCGGGGCAGGAGATTCCCGCTGCTCGGTGTCCACGCTGGCGGCCACGACGTCGTGGACCCTTCTGACAGGCACGTGTGAGATAGGACGCCGAGTGCCTGCCACCTGTTCATCCTCTGTGGTTCGAGGTTTGTTTTTTGCCTATGACCGTCCAGGACCGTTCGTTGAAGAGACTCTTTCCTCCAATGAAGTACCTGTACACCTTTGCCAAAACTCAAAGTGCTGATGAGGTGGTTTGGGGTTCTCTGTTCTCTTCCGTTCACTCGTGCGCCTGTCCCTCCGTCGGCGCCACACGGTCTTAATGGTGGCAGCTCTGTGATAATTGTGGAAATCGGATAGAGGGACTCTTCTACTGTATTTTCCTTTTCCAAAATTGCTCTAAATATTCTTTTTCTAAATATCCCTTTTCTTTTCCGTGGAAATTTTAGGGTCATCTCGTATACCTGCACGGAAAGTCTTGCTGGGGTTTTTGCATTGAACCAGCGTCTCGTCTCGTGGAGAACAGACCTCCTCACTGTGCTGTGTTCGGTCCGTGAACACAGTAGGTCTCCATTTATTTAGACGTTCTCTGATTTCTTTTCGTCTGATTTCCTTTCCCGTGTTCAGCGCACAGATCCTGTACGCGTGTCATTGGGTTTACAACCCCGTGGGTTTTTTGGAAGCGGTTGTAGGTGGTACTGGATTTCAAGTTTGAGTTTCTGTGTGTTGACTGCCAGGTCACGGAAACACAGAGGACACACGCACATTGCTCTCGTCCTGCAATCTTGCCGAATTCACGAGTTCTTGGAGTTGTCTCGTAGGCTCCTTGGGCTTTGTGTGTTGGTCACCGTGCCGTCTACAAATACAGACCGTTGTATTTCTTCTTTTGCAACCTGCGTGCCTTTGATTCCCTTTTCCTGCTTCATCGTGCGGGCTAGAACTCACTAGCAGCGGCCAGAGGATCTCTGTGCCCTTTCCCTGGTCTTGGGAAGGGAGGGACGCGGACGTTATTTATCAAGCGGACAAGACTTCCCGCCACGAGTAGTTTCTTGAGGATTTAGATCACTACTGCCATTTGAATTTTGTCAGACGCTTTTTCTGTGTCGGTTGATATGCTTGTGTGATACTTTGTCTTTTGCCTGTCGATAGGGTGGCTTCTACAGATTGGGTCTTGAATGTTGAATCGGCCTCGCATCCCTCATTGAACAAGCCCCGCTCGGTTGTGAGGTACGATTCTTCTTATATGTTGCTGATTAGGGTCTTTGCACATATATTTGTGAGGGATCTGGGTCTGTAGTTTGCTGGTCCTGTACTGTTTTTGCCTGGTTTTGGTGTCAGGGCAGGGCTGGCTTTGTGGTCGCGCTGGGAAGTGATCCCTCCTCTCCCGTGTCGTGGGAGGGACCGACCGCCTGGAGTTGGGTGACTCAGCGGTTAACAGAATTCCAGTGAAGCCCCACTCCCCTGGGCAGGAGACCCGGGGCTCCGCTTCGCAAGGCACTGCCGTGCCGGGGCGGGGCGGGGTGGGGGGGGGGCGCCAGGCCGCCCCGAAGGCCCTGGGCTGTACTTGGCTCGGCTGCCGCCCGATCGATCGCAGCCGACAGCAGACCCTCTTTACCTGGGGCTTTACCCCCCCCCCCACCCCTCCGCCACACACAGTTTCCGTCCACGCCGGGCCTGTCCCTGGAGGCTAAGTGGGACGGAGCTGCCGGCACGGGAGCTCTGTGGGCCGTGCCTGCCGGTGTCTGGGTTCCGGGAGGGCCACGTCTGGGCCACGTCCTCACGCCGTGAAAGGGGCGAGGGAGCTCTCTGGGTCTCTCTTGTGAAGGTACCGTACCCATTCCCGAGGCTCTGCCCTCATGACCCGTGCACCTCCCCAGGGTCCCACCCCCAACTACCATCACGCCAGGGATTAGGTTTGAACATACGAATTTTGGGGAAACGCCAACACTCGGTCCGTGGCTGCAGGCATTTTCGTCTGTTTTGTGCCCACAGCATAGCCCGCGATCAGAGTCAGAGGAGCCTTCGGTGTGAAGACGTTGCCCGACGACCCCTCCTCCTAACCAGGAGCCAAGTTTCGGGGGTGGGGGGTGGGGGTGGAGTTCTGGGGTCTCTTGGGACGGGAGAGCTGGTGCCAGGCTTGCACGGCAGGCAGGGCTGCCGCTCCTTCCACCAGCTGGGCCGTCCGCAAGGGTTCTCTGGCTGCACCAGGTCCCGCGCAGAACCAGGTGCGAGGACAGCGGCCCTGTGCCTGCTGCTGCTGACGAGGCCCGGGACCAGACAGCCGCCGGGAGGCTTGGCCTGGCAGCACCTGCTTGGGGTAGAGCTTCCACAGGCCCAGCGTCCAGGCCCAGCGTGAGGCCCCCGCATGTGCCCCCGGGGGGCCAGAGCGCCTCACACAGGGCCTGGAAGGGACACTGTCGCGGGTAGGCAGCCCCCCCCCCCCCCCACCGAGCCCCAGGTTCCTCGCCTGTGAAGTGTGGGGACAGGGTGGCCGGGAGGGAGAGACGAGGGCACGAAGGCACCCTCTCAGCCACGCGGCCCTGCGTGTGGTGCACCCAGCGGCACCGCCCTCCCTGCCGCCAGACCGGCTCCCGCCCCTTCCCACTCAGGTCTCCCAGGGCTGCAGACTGGTGTCAAGAAAGCCATTAATCAGAGGGCCTGAAGGCTGAGTAGTGACACCGGAATGCACTAGCAAATCAGCACGTGGGTCCTCTGGGACCCAGAAGTCCCACAACGGCAGTCTTGGAAACTTTTTAAAAACCATTTCTGGGTTTCCTTACCTGTAAAGTGGGGGTGCTGATGCCTGCATCCCAGGGATGAAGCAAGACAGCACAGGTGGAAGACATCTGGCACAGTGGCTGAGGTGGGCGGGGCTCCTCCCTGCCCTCCCCTCCCCTGCATCCGTCCAGCTGTGGCCCAGGCTCCTGCCATGCCCGTGTGCCTGCCCCCGTTGCCCCTGTGGAGCAGCCCGCGGCCGCTGTGACAGACAGGGAAAGCACAGAAAGATTCCAACTTGGCTCCCGAGCCCTGGGGGTCCCTATCGGGCTGGGAAGCTGGCACGGCAACACCCGCCAGCCAGCACGCAGCGGGCCGGTGAAGGGTCCGCAGCCAGAGTAGAGTGTCCTGGGACGCCTGGCCCCCGACCTTTGCCAGACAGGTGGGCCAGAAGCCCTCCCCTCCCCCAGCAGCCCTGCCGCAGAGCCTCCTACAGGCCCTGGGGTAGACTGGGCTCTCAGCTGCCGCGTGCGGTTTCCTCTTGACCCCGAAGATTCACCTGCAGTCTCACTGGAGGGAGTGCAAGCTGGAGAAGAGACGTAGGGTGTTCACGTGGTGAAGGAAAGACTTTGTGAGTCACTTGTTCAGCAGGCCTCGGCCGAACACTGGTGTGTTGCTGGGCAGTGTCCGTGGGGTGTGAGCAGAAACAGCCCGACCCTCTTGGAGCTCACGGTGCTGGGGGGGCCGTGCTGTTGGGAGGGTGCTCAGTAGGTGAAGCAGAGGTTTCCCTGACTCTGAGGATGATGGGGGAGCTAGTTGAGAAGCTCCAGGCTGAGAGAAGAGCGTGTGCAAAGGCCCTGGGGAGGAGACAGCAGCCCCGGTACACAGAGCCCAAGGGTGGTAATGAGGCCAGCCCGGGGGGTGGCGGGTGGGGGGTGGGGTGGTAACCAGAGTCTGCCAGGGGGGCGTGGGTCCATGTGATGGGCAGAGAAACGGGGAGCACTTGGGGGCGCTGCAGCTGTGGTTTTCCTCCTCCCCTGTCCGGGCCGGGGTAGGGCCTGTTAACAGGCAGGCCTCCGGGCGAGGGCCCTGTGGCTGCCACCTGGTGGTGCGGCGGGCACCGACAAGTCGTCCCGAGTCTCCATTCCCGCTCCTGACAACCTCCTTCCACCGGGAGCCTGCGTGGGCCTCGCCTCGCGTCTCCCGCCTGCTTCGCAGACCCGGCTGGGGCTGGGGTCCGCGCCCACGTGCAGGCCCCGGGGCCCCGCCCACACCCCCGAGCGCCCCCGCGCCTGCGTCACCGCCCGGCCGGCTGGATCCGGTTCCAGCCGAGCCGGGCCGGCGTGACATGCGCAGTGCGCGGGCGCTGCGGCCGGGCTGCCCGGGGCCCGCTGGCGGCCCGAGACGCGGAGGTCAGTGTGCCGAGCCCGGAATCGGGGCCCGGGGAGGGGGTGGGGGGACCCGCTCTGCACGAGCGCGCCCGCGCGGAGGGCCGGGCGTGTCCCGGTGGGGGTGCTGCGGGGGCCCGGGGCCGGGAAGATCCCGGCCCGGTGAGACGGCTCACCCTGCGGGTGGGGCGCCCTTCCCCCTTGGGGTCGGGCGCGGGTGGGCCCACGCCGCCGCCGAGGTTACCTCATCCGGGGGTGGGGGGGGGGGGCCGGAGCGCCCTGCTTCCCAGCCTCGGCGTCCTGCACGGTGAGGATGGGGCCCGAGTTGGGTCCTGCACCGGGGGGGTGGGGGGGGGGGTCGTGGGGGTTGGGCTCCAGCTATGTGCTGCACCAGGGGGAGGTCGTGGAGACTCTGAGCTGTGTCCTGCACCGGGAGGGGAGGTTATGGGGGCTTCCGAGCTCTGTCCCGCACCAGGTGGGGGGGGGGGGGGGCTCTGAACTGTGCTCTGTGCTAGAGGGGAGGGGCCCCGAGCTGTGTCCTGAACTAGGGAGGAGGGCTTGAGGGGGTCTCCAGCTGTGCGCCCTTAACAGCTCTTTTGTGGAAGGTCTCTGGGGCTCGCAGCCCCTCCGATTGCTGGTTCAGAACCCCGGATTCTAGTCTCATCCCCGGGCCATGTGACCACATGCAAGTTCCCTGCCTCTCCAGCCTGTTTCTCTGCAAAACCGGGGAGTGGACTAAACCTTGTCCCTGTTGTGCACCTGGGGACTGGTCTGTCCTTGCTCTCTCCACTCCTGGGACGGGTGTTGTCCTTTGCTTGGGACAGATAGCCCAAGGCGACATTATCTAAACAAGTCCCACCCACACGTGGCACATCATCATTGTTGGGGGAGTGGGGAGGGCCTGCAGGGGTATCACCATTTTGCCTGTGACGGTCTCTGGCTTTGACACATTATTTGGCAATGTGAATTTTCACGGTGCTCGCTCGGGAATTCTGGCAAGGCGAGAAGAAGCTAACCCATGGTTTCCGTATGCTAGCTGTGGAATTATCTTGGAAATTATATTTAACAATGGATGGAGTTGATTCAATGATATGCTGTATTCATCCCGTGCAGCGTTTGTTTTGATTTTGCTGGTTCATTTTGGAGCCAGTAAGGTGTTGGTGTCAGTTTCTCCCCTAGCTCAGGCCGTTTGCAGATCTTGCACAGCCTACGGGCCCGGAAGGCAAGGGATCCCCGAGCTGAGGCTATTCTCTACCCAAAGGCAAGGGCGTTTCCGCTTCCTCGGCACAAAAGCCCCTGAGGAAGAATGCAGCCCACAGACCGCGGCTGAAAAGGCAGGAAAACCTATTGGAAAATCTTGTGCGGAACCGGCGGCCTCTCTGCGGGCTTCGCACAGGAGAGCCTGTGTTCTGGGCCCGCTCCCAGCGCCCTGGCCCGTGAACTCGGGTGGCACGGAGCTGTCTCTACAGTTTTCTCCTGGGCTTTCGTTGTCAGGAATCTGATTTCTGTTAATGTGGCGAGTTCAGCACTGCCGGGTCAGGAACGAGCGTCTGCTGACTTCTTGGAAGTTGTCCAGAAGCATGTTTTTTGTGCGTTAAACGTTATTTTTAGACCCATTTACGGTTCCTGTACTTCGTTTTCCTCCTGGCTCTGCCCGTTCTGGCCATCAACCTGCCGGGATGGCATTTCCAGATTAAATTGAAAATGCACCCTTCAATTTCTGGCCAGTCACACGTTTCCGGAAACGAGAGGAAGGCAGATTCAGAGTTTACTAGGAAGGGGGTGGGCGTGGCTGGGGGGGGGCGGGCTCAGCGGCCTGCCGTGAACGCAGGCGTGACTGTGCACGTGACCTGTGCCGTCAGATCTGGCATCCGTGCCTGGAAGCCATAACTGTGACATTCCACGGTTGGGCTGTTGACCGCACGATGCAGCTGGATTCCACGCCTTGCTGGCCTGCTGGTAATGGAGGAAAAGTTTACTGAGTCTAGGTCGTTAGACCCCGCCGGTGGGCAGTCCTTCTCGGAAGTGACAGAGCTCGCACAGGGGGAGCCTGCCGGGGCCTGTGCCTTCCCCCCACCCCCGACGTAGGCAAAGTCACCCCAAGGCAGTGAGGGCTGCAGCGGGGACGTGGTGCCCTTGGGGTCTGCAGTCCAGGAAGACCCACCTTGGAGTTAGGAGACCCCGTAGGTCCCTACCTCTGGCGAGCAGGTAACCGTTTCCTTTTCTAGCGGCGGAGGCTACGCCTTGGCGTGTGGCTGTGAGGTGCTGGGGGTGTGCCCCGCCCAGTAGCGCGGCCTGGGTCTGGCTGACGGAGGCCTCCAAAGGAGGGGCCCTCACAGCCTCTCTGGGGACCCCGCCTGCCCTCAAAGGCCTTCAGAGCTTGTGCGCCAGACCAGGTGAACCCCCTCGGCTCAGCAGGGCGTCTCCAGAAATGGAAACTAGAGCGCGGGGCTGCTTCCTAGCTCTGTTCTCGGTGGACTCAACGGTCTTCCTGTCCCCATGCGTCCTCTTGCATGTGCCCTGTCATCTCAGATCTGAGACCTCAGGGCCCTGGACACTGTCTGTCCCCAAGCCTCTCCCGGCCTGTGCGGACACCCACGTTTGACATCTGAGCGCGTGTCCTGTGAATTGTGCCAAAACCAAGTCCGCTCCTCCCCTGGCCTCCCCCGTCTGCCCCTGGAGCTGGCGTCCTCCTAGTCCCCGACCGCTTCTCCCACAGCCCTTGTCAGCTCAGCCTCCTCGCACCTCTCCTGTCTTCTGCCAGTGTCCACGGGCGCGGGGCAGGGCTGCGGCCACAGCTCATCCTGTTCACACCTTGTTCCCTGTGCCCCTGGAGGTCCTCGAGAGCAGGGCTGCTCTTCACCTGTGTCCCCTGAGGCGCCTGCGCTCTGCCCTGGATGATGGTCCCAGATGGTGCCCATAGAGCCGGCGCTGAGCCTGACCGAGTTGTACCCCGAACCTCCCCCCACACCTGCCAGGGGGAAGGGGTCACCGATGTCTGCCAGGTAGCTGTCCCCATCAGTCACTCAGCCCCACGGGCACCACCTGCACACGTCCCTCCGGGAAAGGACCCTGGGAGATTTCTCCACCCCCATCCCTCCCCCAAAAGTCTAGCCTGTATGCTCTTTCTGTCTGTCCCCGTGTCTACCTCCACTCAAGAGCGGGCCCTCCCAGGACACGGCTGGACGTGCTGATTTTGGGTGAACGGACAGGCCAGCCGTGAAAGGGTAAATGTGCCCTAAAAAAAAGTCCTCGCAGGGTCAGGGGACTTTGTCTCCAGAAAAATCTGGTCCTCGTCTCGGGGTTGGAGGTTCCCTGTGTCCCCAGGCAGAGGCACCAGCCGAACCCACAGAGCCCCGTGGGACACCCACAGTGTCGCATTGCAGGCAGGAGGCTGGGCCGTGTGACTCACCCTGGCTTTGCCAGTGTGGCAGGGGGTGCAAGGGGGGCTCCTCGCTGGCTCGAGACCACCCTGTCCCCAAAGGAGGTTGGTCCCCGCACAGCCCTGCGAGAGATGTGGCATCCTGACCCTGTCCCGGGCTGAAGCTGTGAGGGACCAATGAGAGGTTTTGTGGGGCTGGTCCTCTCCAGCCTTCCTGCAGCCCCCTGACGCTGCACCTGTATCGGCCTCTCACAGACTTCACATTCTGCCCACACTGCAAACTCCTGTTTGTGTCCTGGGGTTCGAAGAAGCAAGTGGGGGCGCCCAGGTGGCTCAGTCGGTTGGGCGTCCGACTTCGGCCCAGGTCATGATCTCACGGTTCGTGGGTTTGAGCCCCGCATCGGGGCGGGGGGGGGGGGGGGGGGTTCTGTGTCTCCCTCTCTCTCTGCCCCTCCCCCGCTCGGGCTGCGCCCGTGTCTCTCTCTGTCTCTCCTTCTTTCTCTCTCTCTCTCCTCTCTTTCTCTCAGAAGTAAATATTAAAAAGAAAGCATCAGCAAGAGTAAAAACCGAGTCTCCTAGTGCTGAAACACAGGCTGGCCGCCCAGTGCTGTCCACCTCTGCCGGCGTCCTGGCTCTGGGGAGTCTGGTGCGCGGGGCCTGTGCTGGCAAGGGGGTGGCGCCACGGCCCTGGAAGCCGGGACTGGGCGGCAGGTCCCACTGACAGCCCAGGCCATGGCTCTGAAGAACGCCCGTATGGGAGAGCCTCTGCGGAGCACTGGCCTGTCCTCCGAGGGCCACTGTCCCTGCCCACCTCCCACCTGTGACCGTCTGTGGACAAGACTTCACCCCTCCAGTTCCTCATTTCTGGCAACCAAGGAGGTCACCTCCACTGGGATCCTGGAGTCTGTTCCTTAACGTGTGTCCCTGGGTGTGTGTTTCTGGGAAGAGGGTCCGGCGGTTTTCATCACGTCCGTCCTCCAAGGCCAGGTGGGTTTAGGTGGCGAGAGCCGGGTGGGGAAGGAGCCTGGCTGTCCCCGCGGTCGTGGGGACCTGCAGGCCTGGGCAGGTGGGCTCAGGTTGCAGTTGTGTTTTTCACCCCGACTTACAGACCCAGAGAGTTTGAACCTGGATTAAGGAAACACTATTTGCATGGTCTCTCCTGACTTTCGGCACCCGCTGTGAATGTTGGCAGGCCACGGTGGCATTGGCGGGATGTGTGGAGGGCACGGGCACTTTCCTGGCACGTGACGGGTGGAGACCGCTCCCGGCGTCACCTGTACTCGGCTCCCCTGCCCGGTTGCACGACAGACCCGCACGGATGGGTTCGTGTGGTGTCGACGGTCTTTTGATGAAGGGTTCCGTTTGTGCCCCGCGTGTCCTGTGTGTTCCGTTTCCTGCATTTAAAAGCCTTCTGAGCCGCTACGTTGTGCAGGACCCTGCACCCAGGAGCTGTGCCCCGCCGGGAGCCCTGCCACCCTGAACAGCCGCTCTGACAGCCGCTCTCCCTGTCCTCCAGGAGCTCACTTACATCCGGCCGTGAGCTCCTCGAGGCCAGAGCCCGCGTCTGCCTCCACTCAGCGCCAGCCCGAGACTCCCGGAGGGCGTCGTGCCCACCACCACACGCACCTGGAGACTCGGCTGTGTTCCAGGAGCAGCTTCCAGAATTGTCCGCACACGCCTCTTCTGAAATCGTTCTCACTTTAATCAGGACGCTGCGAGCGAGACGAAAGGGGAAATTGTTTCGTTCTCGCGGGCGCGAGGGGGTAGCTGTCGCTCACGTGTTACTTTAGCCGGGGTTTTGGGGTGGTGAGAGGGATTGGGGAGATTAGGCTTTGAAGGATCTAACAGTTCGTACCTGCACGTTCCGTATCCTTCCCTGTCACTTGAATCTGCTGCTGTCGCTGTGGGTTTCCGACCGCTGAAAGGGTTCCAGGTCTGTCTGCGGACGGTGCCATGGAACGTGGACAGAGGCCATGTGGGGGTCGGCGAGCCTCTGATGACTGTACCCGCGTCTTGTTTCAGAATAAAACATTTCTTTAAAACGTTGTAGGAAACGCTCTTTTTTGTTCTTCGTGGTTAGATGAGCAAAATTGTGCTACCGTGTGATACCTGGTAGTAAGTCTGATTAAGGTGTCCTTTTGAACTAGAGCGAAATTTCTGAAGGTGCCACAGACAGAGGCATGGGCTTCCTGCCCACCTGTTTCCTAGGTTCAGAACCAGAAGGAAGTGGGGCCTTCCTGGTGGGGAGGCCTGTGAGCCTGCTGCTGTTTTCTGGACCCGACTCTGGAGTCCCTTCTGTCCCCCAAGCTCCGGGCCACGAAGCAGTTGACGTCAGGGGGCCCGGACTCCAGGGGGGGGCGGATCCCACCGTGACCCTGGGGAGCACCCAGCTGCGGGGAGCACTGGTTAGACTGTTGTGGACAGTTTACGGAGAGACTACTGTGGCTAAAGATCCTCGGCCCCGGGGGCCACACAGATGTGGCTCGGGCAGGGCTCTGTCCACATCCGTAAACCGAGGACTGAGCAGAGACTGTCCCTCCCCTGCCGGCCAACCCTTCAGGGGCAGCGCCGTGCGGGCGCTTAGGGTGCGTCCGTAGACGCCACGCACAAACTCCAGGCGGGGTTTTGTCGTCTGAGGTGCCCTGACCTCACGGCCCTGGGCCCTTTGCCACAGCGGCACCCTGCCGCCACCCGATAGCAGTTTCTACGTGAACGGATAACCGGACCGCAGACTGTCGCCTGACGCTTCTCTCGATGCTTCTTAAAACCGTCTGCCGTAGAACTGCTGCCACGATGAGCTGCCTTCTGGGAGGCATAAAGGTCTGGTTCTGTGGGGGGAGGGGCCTGCCCTCTCCCCGCCCCCAGCCCCTGCTCACGTGCTGCGACTCCCGGCTCTGGTCCCAGCTCTGCCTCCTTCGCCTTCGGGACAAGCGTCCAGACCCTGCAAGCGGCTTGGCTTTCCCTGAGCGCTCCTGGGGTGTCCTGACCTCTGCCGCCACTCCCTGGAAGAGCAGGGCCCAGGTGGGCCGGTCTGCACCCCGCTTCTCTTCAGAGGCCACCAGCAGGCCCCCTGGGACCCGGGATGAAACGGGCAGGAAGGGCGTCTTGCTCCCGCCCATCCTGCTTGGAGCACAGGCCGCACAGAAGTGGTCTCGAGAAACACTGGGTTTATTGCAGTTTTGGCCTCTTTCCTAGGCCGGCCCCGAGGCCACGTCTTCAGCCAAGGTGGAGACCCCAGGAGGGCACCGGGCCTGCCCTCCTGCCTCCCATCATGGTGTCACCACTGCTCCCCTGGATCTCAGGAAACCCTCAGAAATCCCGATGGCCTCGGGCAACTAGACTTGCAGGCAGGGGGCATGTGCCGCCCCAGGGCTGTGCCTGTCCAGAGACACCCCCCCCTCCCCCCCCCCCCCCCCCCCCCCCCCCCGCTCTGGAAGCACCCCTGTGCTGGCGGCCTGTGAACCCCGTGTGAGAGGAGCCGTGCGTGTGTGTGCACATGCGTGTACATGGTGTCAGGGCTGCTGGAGCCTCCCTGGGGCAGCCTGGAGGCCCCACTGCTGGTTTCAAAGGAGGCAGAGGGGGGAGCTGGAGAGAGAGCGTCTCTTTTGTTTTAGAAGATTCCGGAAAGATCTGGCGTTGAGTGGGAACACAAAGGTTGTCAAGGCACTGGCACTTTGTAAGCTGGCCTCTGGGGAGGGGAAGGGAGGGGAGGGGAGGGAGAGGTCTGCAAACGCTGGATGTGCCTGGGGTAGCCTTTGCCCTTCCGGAGGCCTTGGGGCAGTGGCCTGGTCCCAGGCCAGAGGCGGAGTGACCAGTGCTCGTGTGCCAGGTTTTCCAGGAAAGGGGACGTGTGTGCAGGTCTTGGGGTCATGATCCCCCGCTCCGTTGAAAGCCTGGTTTGGTTTGATATGGGGAGCGGGTTGGGGCTGTACTGCTGGGTGCAAGGTATCTGGGAAAACAGGGGTGTCAGGAGGCCGCGGCCCTATCAGGGGAGAGCGAGAGGCCAGCAGCCTGCGTCCACCAACTGCTTAGCTGCTGGGGGAGGCACCCAGGCCTTCCTTGGGAGGGGTTCCTAAGTGGAAAGGCCTCTGTGGGTACCCCACGCCCCAACCTTGAGCAGTATGCTCTCAGCCCTGCCTCAGTGCACCTGGTCTGCGGGCAGCCTGAGGGCAGCAGACAGTGGGGCAGCAGCAGGGCTGGGGGACTGGGGAGAGGGAAAGGAGGAGGGGCAGGTCTCCTGCAAGGCTGTAGGGGGATGGGACTCTCCTCTCCGCCCAGAAATCCTTGTCCCCAGTGCGTGAGCACAGGTGCAGGGTCAGGAGAGAGGTCCGAGGTCAGTGAGCTTTGACACGTGCTGGGGTGAGATAGTCACACCCGGCCCTTCCCCACAGGACTTGTCACTAGGCGCTGGGTCTCCTGGGTCCCTGGGAGGGCAAGACTTTGAGCAGCCCCTTCCCCAGGTGCTGGGGGTGAGGGAGGGGGTCCAGGGAGCTGAGGGGCACCCTTCCAGGCTGGTTTTCCCTTGCCTTTCAGGGAGGAGCCGCCTGGGGCGCCGGACAGGACACGGCCCTCGAGCTGCCCGAGCTGACCCCAGAGGAGAAGAGGGTCCTGGAGAGGAAGCTGAAAAAGGAGCGGAGGAAAGAGGAGAGGAAGCAGCTTCGGAAGGCTGTAGTCCCGAGCGTGCCGGCCAAGCCCTCCGGGGCCCAGCTGGCCCTGGACTACCTCCGTGGGTAAGGCGACCCTCTCACGCAGGGCCTGGCCGGGTCCGGAGGGTCTCTGGTGTACCAGGAGGGACGGGGGTCGGGTGAGCTGCTCCAAATCTGGCTCCTGGGGCCAGTGGTGTCCCCGCAGCCTGGGACCTGCCCTGGTGGGTGTCACCACAGAACCACCACCCCCAGTGCCCACTCGAGCCCTCGGGGTGCCTGGCAGACCCTGGTTTACCCTGTTCCCACGGCAGGCAGAGCCTGGCATCTGCCAGCAGCTCCGTGCAAGCCTCTCTAGGGGCTCCTGGAAAAGCCAGGCCCCAGTGAAATCGCTGGCTTCTGTTGGCAGAGGAACCTGCGGGGAAGTAAAGTCACGGGTTCCGGCAGCCTCCCCCCGCCCCCGCCGCCCACAACGATTTTCCTCCTCCGGAAGTGGGGTCCGTCCAGCGGCATCAGCGGCCAGCGCCAAGACGGTCTTCCCTGGGGAGACCCAGCTCGGACACACTCACCTGTGCGTTGATCGCGGGGAGCGGTGTATGCGCAACCGCCCCGGCCGCCGCCGAACTCCTTTGACTCCAGCAGCAGCCCCTGCCCCCGGCACTCACTCCCCATTCCCCTCAGACCGCCCCGCCCGGCTCCACCCAAGCCCTCGTCCACCCCGTGTCTCTGTGGGCGTGGCGGTTCCGGACGATTGTGCACGTGGGAGTCACGCGCAGCGTGGCCTTTTGCCAAGCGCTTCCTTCGCTCGGCGAAACGTTTGAGGCCCACCCACGTTGCAGCACGTGTCAGGCGTCCCTTTCTCTTTACGGCCAGATACCACGCACTGCACGCATACGCCACGTTTCGTTCATCCGCTCACCCGCTCGTGGGCATTCGGGTTGTTTCGGGCGCGGGGCCGTTGTGGCTGATGCTGTGGTGCGTGTCCGCGTACGGGATCTTGTGGGGACGTGTCTTCCTCGGTCGCGGGCACAGCCTCGGAGCGGGATTGCCAGGGACCCCGTTTTTGCAGGAGCTGCAGACCTGCCCGCGGCGGCTGCGCCACGTTAACAGCCCCACCGGCAAGGGCCCCGACTTCCGCCCGTCTGCACCCGCCCTCGCTGATGACAGCCACGCGGCTGGGTGTGGGGCGGTGTCTCGCTGTGTTCCTCGTTTGCATCCTGTACGCGTTAAACCAGAGATGCCGATAACCCAGGGGGCTGCCGAGCGGCGCCCTCTTGGCTCCTCCCCGGAGGGGTCCCTGGAAGGGCTCAGCCAGGAAGGCGAGTGCCCCCCGGTCCCAGCTCTGTGACTCCACCTGCTGGCCCCGGGCGTGGCTGCGTTGGGGGCAGGAATCCAGCACACCAGCTGGCTGGCCGCCTCAGGGCAGAGAACTGAGGGTCCCGTAGCCTGGCCCGGGTGAGGAGGACCCTGTCCGCTGGTCCCCGTCCCCAGCCTCAGGGATGTGTAATTCTGAGCAACGTGGGACCTTGGGGCTTCTGCACTCTTGGCTGCTGGGCATAGTGGACGGGGCTGGAACTAGCACCCCTTAAGGAGTCCAGCCCCCAGTGTTGGTGTCACCTGGGCACACGCTCCCACAGGTCCCAGTGAAGAGAGAGCTGGGTCTGGGGTCTGGGGTGCAGCTGGGGAATCTGCATGTGCTGGGACCAGATCTCTGGCTCAGCCCTCCCGGCCTCCCTCCCTAAACTCAGCAGGGGTGCAGGGGCATCGCCAGCCCCCGTAGCCTTGGCAGAGGCTGGATTGGCCCTGCTGCATGTCATGGGTCTAGAGGGGCGAGCCCTGCAGGGACCACACACAGCAGCAGCTCGAGAATGCCGAGGGCTGCCTGGTGCAGGGGCTCAGCACCGTCCGTGCAGCCCTGTTCTCTGAGGTCAGAGCTGAAGGCCGTCCCCGGTTGGTGGCCAGAGAGGGCAGGAGCACGTGGGTGGGGCCCGCTGGGACTTGAGGACAGATGCCTGCTGCTCCCTCCACTGGCGTGCGCATGTGGGGTCCCTGGCTCAGTTGGGCTGTCGGCATGGCATGGCGTGGGGCACCAGCCTTGGGGATGGCAGGGCCTGGGCTGGAGCCAGCCTGCTGCTTGTCAGTGTGGGTCCTTGAGCGAGAGAGTCGTCCTCTGTGGTCTCGGCTGTCAGCCTGGGAGCCCACGCGTGTTTCTGTGAGCGTTCACGGGTCATGGCTGGACACAGGAGGCCCCGGGGCCGGGGCTGGACAGAGGAGCAGGGGGACAGGCCAGCCACAGAGTGGACCTCAGGCTGTGCCACGGGCGCAGAGCCCGCCTGGGGTGGGCGGGGGTGAGGACAGGCTAGAGGCCTGCGGGCGCTCTTCGCGTAGACCCCGTGTGGACGGCAAGAGGCCGGGCTGCGGACCCGGTCTTCGCTCCCGAGGCCATGCCTCCCGCCGCGGCGTGGACTGCCCAGCTCCCTGGCGTTCACCCACCGGGGGCCTGTCCTGTCCAGACTGCCCCATTACCTAGAGGCCGGCCCGGGGACGCCATCCATGTTGTGGTAGGCCGCCTGCCCTCTGCCGTCTGGGCCTCGCTTGCGGCCTCGCCTCCAGCCCGCGCGGGCTCCTGTGGCCGCCCGGCGTCCCCGTGCCTGGCAGCTGTAGGTCTTGTGTGGCGGGAGCTGCACCCCATGCGTGTGCTTGGAATGTAGCGGTGGTCTCTGGGCCCGCGGGAGCCCCGAGGGAGCCCCGAGGGCAACCTGGCCCCTGTGGGATGTCAGACCCAGGGCTGAGGCGGCCAGCATGCTCTCCCCGGAGACCCCACACCAACCCCTCGCTGGGCTGGGGGCAGGGAGACGGACTCCGGCTGTTTCTTCCCTCTTCCACCGGGGCCCCTCCTGCCGACTGAGCCAGACACGGCAGCTCCTCCCTCACGGGGTGTCCTGTCCCGCTGGGCGCCCAGCCCCCAGCCCCCAGCCCCATCCCTAGCGCAGGCCGGGACCTGATCAGATGCTACGTAAGCGGGGGTCAGCGGGGCGCGCGGCCTCAGCGACTCAGGGCCTGCCTTCCAGGGACGAGAGGCTTCCGGGCCCCATCATGGCTGGAGGACCCTCGTCTACCCCCGGGGCCTGGGCCGGCCAGCCGATTCCAGCTTCCCCTGATCTGAGAGATTTCTGCCGTGCAGACCGGGCCGTACGAAATCCGCGAGTTGTCTGATTGCCGCGAGAGCACGGGCTGCTCTAGGCCACGATGGCACTGCCTGCTGGAACGTGGGGGTTGGCACGTGTGAGGCCTGGGGCCGGGTTCTTAGGGTTTCCCTGAAGACCGCGGCCTTGGGGACAGGTTGGTGGAGATAGAGACACATTCACCGGCTCAGGGGCTCCAGAACCTGCCTGATGTTGGGGCTCAGGCGGGGCCCGCAGGACACACGTGTCTCTGGGTGGCCGCGGGCCGGGGGCCTGTACAGCAGCTGCACGTGCTTCTGCCCGTCTGGGTGTTGAAGCGTCCTTCACCCATGACCTCACGGAGCCACGTTCTCTGGGAGCCACTGACGACTCTGTACCCCCTCGAGAGGGTGGGGCTCAGCCCTTACCACCAGGGAGCCCACCCGACGCGGGGTCCCCGCTCCCTCCCTGTGGACCCTGGTCTCTCATTCTCTATCCCCACGGGTCCTTTCTCTCAGGGAGGCGTCTCTGAGACGGAGCAGGAGCCTGGAGAGGCGGGCTGGCTTGTCCATGTCCGTCGTCCCCAACTTCACTCCTGTGTCCTCGTCGTCCTGGTCTGGGGGCCTCCTCTCTGCCTGTCGTGGCCTAGGGGCTTGGGGCTCCCAGCCAGTGCCCCTTGCTTCCTTTGGACCCACACAGCAGATCTGAAGCCACCGTAACACTGTCTGGGGGTTCAGGTGACCACAAGGGGGGTTGAGCCTGAGCTAGACCAGAGCCCTGGCTCGGGTCAGGCACACAGCCCGTCCGTGTTGCCGATGCCGTGGCCATGGCAGCCAGGTCCGTGGAGCCCCAGGTCCCAGGCAGTGCAGCTCGGCACCACCACACCCTCCGTCAGCCCAGGATGGACCCCACAGACCCTGGGGGAGGTCGTGTGCCATCTTCCAGGGCAGGGGAATTGGCCAGCGTGCAGGTGGTCAGTGGAACCAAATGGTAATTTGAACAGAGCAAGTTTATTGTAAAGAATGAGTAAGCACAGCAAAGGGCTTGCTAGTACGTCGAAACCCAAGACCCGGGAGGAGCAGACCCCAAGACAGCCACTCCTCAGGGCCGGACGAGCCCAGGGCCTACACCTTTGGGGGAGGAGTCACAGGAGCTGTGGCCACGGGACTTGCTGGGAAGGCTGCTCACGGGAGGCCTGGCCAGGGCTTCGTGGACCTTCGGCTCCAGGGGGTTGCTTGCTGCAACCAGAGTGCATCAGCCTCCGTGTCCTGTTTTTATGGCTCTGCAGCTCCTTCTACTTAACGTCGCGCCATCTGGCAAACCTATTTTTTGAAGACCCCCCCCTGCCCCCAGCAGAGTGGGCGATGGACGGTGTGAGCCAGCGCAGTCACTTGATAACCAGCACGGGGCAGGGGCCCCTCGGGTTAACCCGCAGGGATCAGCCAGGGACAGCGCCCGGCCTGGCGGCTCTTGGGCTCTTCCTCCGGGCCTCGTCTAATGACCACGGCCCGATTTCTGCCGCACACTTGTTCCGGGCACAGGCCGAGTGCCACATCTGCGGGTGCAGGAGTCCGGGTCGTGGTGCCCTGAAGGCACACCGCTTTGTAGGGGCGCCGGTCAGTCTCCAGGGCCAGATCCAAGATGCGAATCCACGGGTGCCCAGCGGGATGGGAGCAGGGACACCCGGTCTGGCTCAGGTCCTGCTCTGTGGCTGCCACACAAAGTGCCCGTGGTCCCCGGCAGATGTGGGGCGGGGCTCAGGCGGGTCTGCTGTCACGTGACCGTGTGTGTGAAGTCCAGTAAGAGTGACTCCACCTCGGCCCCCGCGAGCTACTGTCCCTCCAGTCGAGGCTGCAGCTGGGGCACATGACACACCCTGGGGGCTCACCCCCCGCCCTCCTGCCCACACCCCTCGGTGCCCCCGAGTCCCAGACACGCCGCCCTTCT
Organism: Panthera pardus; assembly: GCF_024362965.1. Lineage (NCBI taxonomy): Eukaryota > Metazoa > Chordata > Mammalia > Carnivora > Felidae > Panthera > Panthera pardus. The sequence goes on from NW_026526969.1 coordinate 15,521,804, forward strand.
CTTCCTCCTGCTTGTCAGCAGGCTGGCCCCGTGGCCGCTGGTTGGGTGGGGTCTGGGGTGGGGGGGTCACATGGCCTCAGGTGGCCCACACCAGCACGACCCTCGGGGTCAGGGTTCCTGGCTCCCCCCGGGCTGCTCTCCCTCACCCTCCACACACAGCTCTCAGTTGGAAGGCCGTCCCCGCTCTGGTGGGCACACGGTGACAGCTGACACGGGAGCGGCTGGTTTCAGGAGCCTCCGGGTGCCCGTGCCGTCTGGCGCAGATGTGGAGGCAGGCGCTCGGGGGTGAGGCGTCCTCTCAGCCTCAGGAGGGGGCCCCTGAGCCCCCTCCGCGGCTCCTCGTCTGCCGCCCTCCAGCTGGGGAGGGGCCTCCACCCACCTGGTGCACAGACCCGTCTGTCGGTTCCCGCCAGCACGTGACGTGTCCTGTCCTTGCTTCCCAGCTGGGCCCAGAAGCACGAGAACTGGAAGTTCCAGAAGACGAGGCAGACCTGGCTGCTACTGCACATGTATGACAACGACCAGGTACGTGCACCGGTGGGGCGGGGGGGGGGGGGGGGGGGGGGACAGGGTGTACACGCTGCGGGTGGTTTGGACAGGGGTATGTACACGGGGCGGGGGATGGTTAGGGCAGGTGTGTGCACGCTGGGAGGGCTTTAGGGCAGGGGTGTGCATGCTGGGGGGAGGTGAGGGCAGGGGTGTGCACACCCGATGGGGGTGGTTAGAGCAGGTGTGTGCATGCTGGGAGGGCGTTAGGGCAGGGGTGTGCACCAGGGAGCAGGGGTGTGTATTGGGGGGGGCAGGGGTGTGCGTGGGGCGGGGAGCAGGAGTGTGCACACTGGGGGGGCGTGTAGGGCAGGTGTGTGCACCCTGGGAGGGCGTTAGGCCAGGGGTGTGTACCGGGGAGCAGGGGTGTGCATGGGGGGGTGTAGGGCAGGGGTGTGCACACCGGGAGGGCGTTAGGGCAGGGGCAGAGGTGTGCGTGGGGCAGGGAGCAGGAGTGTGCACACGGGGGGGTTGTGTAGAGCAGGTGTGTGCACCCTGGGAGGGCGTTGGGGGGGGGGGGCAGGTGTGTGCACGGGAGGGTGTCGGGCAGGGGTGTGCATGCTGGGAGGGCGTTAGTGCAGGGGCAGGGGTGTGCACGCTGGGGGGGGTGTTAGGACCGGGGTGTGCACACTGGGGGGGTGTAGGGCAGGGGAGGGCAGGTGTGCGCACACGTCCGACAGCAGTCGTGTGTGCACGCTGGGGGAGGGGAAGCACGCGCGGATGTAGGACGGCGACTGCCGTGTGCGTGGTGAGTGAGCGGAGGGAGGTGGAGCGTGCGTCCCCGGTGGGGAGGAGGAGAGCTGTGTGCACCTGGCGGGGTGGGGGGTGCGTCTGGGAGAAGCCGGTTATCAGACACAGGTGGGGCACGGGGGTGCCCTCCCAACGCACCTGGTGCAGGATGGTCCATGCCGACCTGCCTCGGTCACGTCATTCAGGGGGCACCTGGGTTAGAGCGTGCGGTAATCGGCCACGTCCGTGGACCTGCTTCGGGATTCTAGAAACGCCCTGATGGTCACCACACCGTTGGCAGCTCTCGTCCTGGCCAGTGGTCTCCCTGGTGCTTGCCACGTGGTGCTCCTTGGTCCACCCTCGTCTGCCTTGGTCGGCTGGCTTTCCGCCCTTGGGCCGAGCCTGGCCGCCTGCCCCCTCCCCCGCCCCACCAGAGCCACATCCACGTCTGCGAGGGTCTCCTCCCAGGCTGCGTAACCCCCTGCTACCGCCATTTGTTGTGACAAGTATAGCTTTCGTCACAGGCGTGACGGCCCTGCTGCAGGGAGGTCTAGGGTGCCTGTGTGCCCGTGGCCGGGGAAGGACACGCCTGAGAGCCAGACTCTGAAATCAGGGTGGGGGGACAGCTTTGCAAACAGGCGCCAGGGCTGGGCCAGCCTGTACTGCGGCAGGAGTCCCTGGCCGGCCTTGTGACCCACCGCAGAGCCCGCACTGGGGCGTGACACCCCACCCTTCCTTCCCCGTGACCCCCCCTGTCCCACGCCGATCCGTGGCCGCTCCCCACTCGCCATCGCTCAGGGCACACACCCCCTCCCCATCACCAGACTCACCCCCTCCCCATCACCCAGGGCACACACCCCCCAGCACATCACCAGACTTCGGTGCCCAGGAGCCCGGGCCCCGCGGACACACCGTCCCTGGAACTCTCTGGAGCAGGTGTCACACACACGGAGCCAGCGGGCAGCTGCGGGCAGAGACCTGTGTCCTGACCACCCTGCCCGCCCCCTTCCCCCCCGGGGCCTCAAGGTGCCGGCAGGTGATGGTGGCCTGACAGCCACTCGCAGCCTGTGTGGACTCGCCGTGCCCTGAGGAGGGGCCCAGGCGCCTCGGGAACCGAGGCCTTGCTTCCTGAGGCCCCTGGAGACCACCTGGTCGCTGCCCGCCGGGAGGTGGGCTGGGGACGTGTCATAATTTTGACGAAGCCTGATCTTTGTCTTTTTTCTTCTGTCACTTGTGCGTCTGGCGTCGTAACTAAGAAATCACGGTGTCACCCAAGGTCAGCAGAATTACCCCAGTGTTTCCTTGTGAGGGTTTTGTAGTTTCTGTTCTTACCTTTAGGCCTTTGATCTCTTTGGGGTTAACTCTGTGTGTGTGTCAATTAGGTTTCTGTGAGTAGACTGTCCCCCAGCGGACGGACTTGGCACCTTCCCGGTGTGCCGTCATTCACTTAGCCGTCTGCCCCGCTGGGACGTGAACCCGGAAGGACAAGGCTCGTCGGCTTTCACAGACCCCCACATCTCTGAGCCTAACGCCCCGGAGCTGCCTGGGCTCCCCGGGAAACCGGGGCACGTGCACCTGAACCCAGCTGGGGGGAGGGCTGGCGTCCGGGGCCTTTCTGGAGGGGCGCAGTAACGGGTGGGCGGATGGACCGATGGATTCATTGGTCCCTGGTGAGCCCCCTGAGGTCAGGGTCAGGGTTCACTTGGGGTCCGGCACAGGCAGTGGGATAGAAGAAAGCCCTGGACCGCAGCGGATGACTGTGGCCGAGGCGCCTGGGGGGGGTGGGCGGGTAGGAGGGGAGTCGCGGAGGCGGGGAAGGGGGAAGGGCCCCTGGGAACGGTGTGCCCGGCCCTTGGTTCCGCAGATGCTCCCGGGCCTGCGTGACTCAACAGGCTGGTGACAGGAACAGGAGGGGACCCCGGGGCCAAAGCTGGGGGTCCTGGTTACTCTGGCCCCAGACGCTAGACGGTGCTGCCTCCTGGCCCCACACCGAGCCCCGCTTCCCTTTGTGGGCGTCCTGCCGTCCCACCCACGTGCCCCGCCGGCTGTGTTTGGCCCCGGAGCAGAGTGCCGGACCCTCCTTGGCTGGACCGCGGCAGCAGTGGCGCCCCGGTGCTGCCCGCAGGAACAGCAGAGGCCGTGACGTGAGCCTAAACTGTTCTGTGGTCCCACGCGTGCCCTGTCTTCCTGGTGCGCCTACTTGAAGAACCCCCGCCCCCACCCCAGCCTCACTTCGAGCCCCTGAGGCGAACGGGCCTGACCTCATGGCCGCCACGTGTCTGCGTGTGGGTGTGTGCACACGTGGGTGCGTGTGTGCGTGGGTGTGCATGAGCACTTCCTGTCGGGAGCAGGATATGAGATTCAGTTTCACGGATGAGACAGAAGCCACATCCGACCCCCGTGGGGGTGGACTGGCAAGGGAGGGGAATAGAAAGCCCGGAAGGGAACGAGTACGCTCAGGGTCCACAGAGGCGGAGGGAGCCACCACCATTCGATGGGGAAAGAATGGCCTCCTCCGCAAGCGGAGTTTTGCCAGCTGGATTTGCACGTGTCAAGGAAGGAAGGTGACCCCGCCTGACCTCTGTCAGCAGCCCTCAAAGTGGATCGAGGCCCCGGATGTCGGGGCTGAAACTAAAGCTCCCAGAAGCGAATGTGGGGCACCTGTTGTGGCCTCAGGTCGGGCACAGGCGCCGACTGCCCCAGCACAGTGACCACAGACTCAGACTGGCGGGCGGGGAGATGGCCACCCACCCACCCACAGGAGGGAGGAGGTGAGCGCAGACCCCGATCTCACGGACTGTGGGAGCTTTTCTCAGTCGACAGAAGGGCAGCCCAACTCTAAAACGGACAAAGGGTGTGCGTCGACCTTTGTCCAGAGCAGACGATGCAGGTGGCCTTTGAGCGAGTGCCGAGGAGCTCAGTGTCACGGGCGTTGGGGAGGGGCCGGTCAGAGCAGGATGGCCCCGTGACCAAAGACAGACTGACCCGTGTCGCTGAAGACGCGGCCGTTCTCGGCGGTGTTCTTCTCTCGTGTTCTCAGTGGGTCGTGTTTCCTTACTTCTCGAGGATGTCAGTAACACCACTTTGAAGTCCCCTTCTCTCCGCACGACGTTTATCTTGTTCAGGTCGCTTTTGGTTTGTTTGCTTGGCCTCTGACTTTGAGATCAGACGCTTTGTTCTGACGTGATGCCCTGTGGGGTCAGGAGGGGCCTGGAAACCTGGCCAGGGCTGCGTGCACCCCAGGGGCCCGTGTCCTGAGCTGAGACCCAGATCCTGAGCTGATGGGCTGGGCTCAGGATCTGGGTTTTCTCTCCTGTGTCCTCAAATTTCACGGTAGAATCTTCTAGTCTTGCTGCAGGACACAGGCTTGGCCACCAACACCGGGGAAGCCTGTGCAGGGAGGTGGGGGGGGGGAACAACAAGGGGTGGGAGAGGGTCCGTATGCGGGGGGAGTGATGTGGGGGCCCCCTTCCCCATCGAATGGTCTGGGCGCCCTTGTCGAGAGCCGGCTGACCGTGGGTGGAGGGGGTCTTGCCTGGGCCCGGCTCTGTCCCCTTGCCCCGCGTGCCTGTCTCTGCCTCCGCCTCCACTGCTGAAGCTTTGGAGTTGAGGCCTGTAAGTCACTACCTGCCTTCTGAGCGGACCCGGCTGCCCCTTCACTCTCCCCTTGGGACGGGACCTGCCAGGCCCGGGTTCGGGGAGCCAGAACTCGGTTTTATCAGCGGGGGCTCCACCCTCAGACCCCCGGGGTGTGTGTGTGTGTGTGTGTGTGTGTCTCAGAAGATTTCTCTCCTCACAAACACGCCTGTTAACTGTCGACTGGGTGGCCTTTCGGGAGGGGGCGACATCCTATAGCTGCAGGGCCCCGAGACCTCGAAAAAGACCGGGAGACTGGCCTGCCCTCCCCGCCTCCCCCAGCCCCGTGGTCCCACAGCAGCGGCACGGGGTGGGAACAGGGGTGTGGCACACGGGGCCCCGCACCGTCGGCGTGCCCGGAGCCGAGATGACGCCGAGGTCTGCTGCCTGGAGGAGGAGGCGGTGAGCCGCCTGACGCCCGGGCCCGCTCAGTGTCCACACTCGCCACGTCACCCCCGCCCGGCCCCTGACGCTCTGGTCCTCTTCCCCCACCAGGTTCCCGACGAGCTCTTCTCCACCCTGCTGGCCTACCTGGAGGGGCTGAGGGGCCGGGCCCGAGAGCTGACGGTGCAGAAGGCCGAGGCCCTGATGCAGAAGTCAGACGAGGCCAGGGGCGCGGACACCCTCCCGCTGGGGACGATCCAGCGCGTCCGGCAGGTGCTACAGCTGCTGTCCTAGGGCTGCCGGCAGGCCGGGTCACTGCCGCAGCCCCAGGCGGTCCCAGGAGGTCCCAGGGCCTCTCGGTGAGGGCGACCGCGTCCTCCTGGCAGTGGAGCCCCAGCGAGGGGCAAGCGGGGTCAGCAGCAGGGCAGCGGCCAGTGGGCCCGGGGACTTCCGGGGGCCGGGCCCCTGGCCCTCGGGAGGACTGACTCCACGGTGACAGGTTTTCATGCCTTCACAACCGAACGGGAGCACTTGGGGGGTAACCTAGAGACACTGGCCTGGTCTCTCCGTGGCCCCAGAGCCCACAAGGAAGCCGAGGGAAAGGCCTGTTTTCTACTGGAATGACTCAGAAATCCACCAGAGCCAGCCCTTCCCGCCAGCAGTGGTCCGTCCCTGTTGGGGGCTGAGGGCGGTCCCTCCGGTGGCGCCCAGGGCTGCCCGGTCACCTGCCCGCGTTCACCGACCGTTTCCACTCCCGTTTGCAGTAAAACCATCCCGTGTCGGCCGTGGCTCTCGTTCTGTGTGGTTCGTTCTCATTTGTGCGGGGACGTGGGTCAGCCTCCAGCATGGGGTGAGGCACGGGTGGAGCCGTGCGGCTCTGAGGCCAGGACAGGAGGCGGAGGCAGCCGGCGCCCTCTGGACGTGTGCCCTTGGGACTTGGCGGCCTTCACGTGGGAAGCCCCTGCCGAATGGGGAGGCTGCGTGGGGGTCCACCTGGGTGATGGCAGGCCCTCCGGCAGCTTCCACCCCAGGTGACACCGTGCGAAGCAGAGGTGAGCTGTCACCACCGAGTCCTCACCTTGCAGGTTTGTAAACCCTGTTGCTGGGGCGCGTGCAGTAGACAACCAGGACAGCACGAAGGTGTGTAAGGTGAACTGGTTGTGTCCTGTCACGGTGCCGACCGTGAGTCACAGGCTCCTGGCCTGCGCGTAGACTCCTTATTCCAGAAGAAGGCCTGGGGCCTCGCCGTGGTCGCACCTGGCCAGGCCTTTCCAGCCACGTTCCCCCGAGGCGTCCCCTCCCAGCAGTGTCCCCAGCCTCGGTTTCTGCTTTCACTTGAGCTTCGGGTACCGTGAACCACTCGTGCCGAGGGACGTTTCTCCTTGATGGGGTCAGGCCTCAAGGTGAGGGTTCCCCAGGCCAGGAGGGGCCCAGGCGTCCAGGGGGCCCTGGGCTGGTCCTTGGGACCTCCCCTCTCTCACCTGCAACCCACACCCCTGGGTTCTGAGGGTCACGCGGCCCCACCTCCCACCCAACACCCATGCCTCCCCCGCGCCCCCCCCAGGGGCAGGGGTGATACTCCGCCACTCCCCGGGGGCATCTGGCTCCACCCCTCCCACTGGTGCAGCTGAAACCCCACCAAGTGCGCACACACACCCACCTCCGGGCCAGAGCACCTGCCCCCTCTTTGGCTTTTAGAGACAGAGGGGAGGTCCCGACCCTCCAGGCATCAGTGAGATCCCGAACAGGAGGCACTTTGGAACCCTGAGTTGGCGCAGGCCTGTGAGTGCATCACCAATCCGATGCGTTGGCATCACGGCTCCACAGATAATCTGGGGGCGTCAGGCAATCGGGGTGCCAGCCTCACAGTGCCTAAGCTTTGAGGAGGCACCCAAAAAACACACTAAGGGCGCCTGGGGGGCTCGGTCCGTTGAGCATCTGACTTCGGATCAGGTCATGAGCTTGCAGTTTGTGGGTTTGAGCCCCACATCAGGCTCTGTGCTGACAGCTCGGAGCCTGGAGCCTGCTTGGGATTCTGTCTCTCCCCCTCTCTCTCCCCCCCCCTGCTTGTGCTCTGTCTCTGTCTCTCAAAAGTAAACATTAAAAAATACATTGAAAAGTAGACACTCAAAGGAAGATCCATAAGATAGAAAAGGCATTTTTTTTTTTTCTTTTTTAAGGAATCAGGGTTGATTGATCAAGAACCATAGCTCTGGGTTTCCTGGCAGCCAAGTTGAAAAGGGGAATGCGATGGGTCCCAAGTCCTCATCATCTGTTAATGGAAACAGTCGGGAGACCAGGGCACTCCCTTCACTTGAGCACAAACGCTCCCCGATACCAGATGGGAGAGGGCTCTTTCCTCCCTAAGGGCTCCTTCCAGGGCATAAAGTGCTGTCTACTGCAAGGTTCCCCCTGGCAGAGTGAGGTGACACAGACATGTCACCTGGGCGCACCGGGACCAGCGTCACTTGCCGGCGGTGTCTGTCAGAGACGGCATGGATGAGGCCCCCGGGGCAGTGACGTGGGAGAGTCTGAGCCCCGGGGCCAGGCCACGGCGTGGGGTGGGGGCCGTGCGTGCTGAAGGACGGTCTGTGAGTCCCTGACTCACCAAGGTCTGTGTGGGGCCCCTGGGCCAAGAAGCTGGACCGTGGCCGCTGTTTGCCCGTCGGCACCCCCAAGCCGGAAACAACCCAGACGTCCAGCAGCAGGTGACCGGGACACCAAGGCAAACAGCACTCAGCAGTACAAGGACAGAAACGCTGACACAGGCCACAGCGTTGCACTGGGCAGGGGACCTCGGACCACAAGGGGGACCTCGGACCACTGTTCCACTGACACGAGATTCTGGGAACGGTGACCTTGCTCACCTGCGGTGACGGAGCACCCAGGGGCAGGGGCGCCTTCGGGGACTGCGACCACACAGCGTGTGCAGGTGTCAGACCCGTTCCGGGGAGCAGAGACAGAGCCTCGCGGGGCAGAGCTCACGGCAAAGCACTTTGGAAGGAAAATGGTAAAGAAGTTCGTTGTCACCTTAATGTCTGTTCTCACCAAAGTTCCCCGCGTCCCTCCTGGAGACCGTCTCAAGCGCTCCATCGAGAATAGGTGAGGGAGCGACCAGACGTCCTGGCCGTCAGTGCCGAAGCCATCACCCTGCCCCACCCTCCAAGGAAGCGCCCTTCCTGGGACTCGTGTGCGAGAAACGTTCAGGCAGGTGTTTCTGTTGACCTCCTGCAGTGACCAATGGCCCCCCGCCAAGCTTCCCCTTCCGGTGCCCCCCTGGAGAGCTGTCCTTGTTTAGTGAAATCAGTGCTTATCCAGCAGGAATGTCCCTGACAGGTGCTTCAGGACATTAGGTGGCCATGAGCCAGGACCCCTGCCCTGGGAACGGACCTTCAGCCTCTCGTGTGTCTGCCCTGAGGGTGGGTGTCCCAGCGGCCCTGGGAGCTTGCTTCTGGTTTGGGGGCCAGTGGTGTGACGGGACCAAGAGCCACCCGCCGGCCCCCAGGGGCTCCTTCCCTCACAACCAAGAGGAGGGGCGCTGTGGCCATGGGAACCCACGTTCAGGGGCCCAGCTGCCCCCTCCTCACCCACAATGTCTGGGGACCCTTGATGGACGTCTGCAGAGGCTCCTCCCGAAGCCCATGCAGGCTGGAGGCTGAGCTCATTGGAGATGCAGCCAGCAAGAAACGGGGCCCCAAACTTGGAAGTGTCCACCATGGATGAATGGACAACACAACACGCACCATCCACCCATGAAATACTGTTCGGCCTTAAAAGGGAAGGAAGTTCTGGCACCTGCTCCAACATGGGCGGACCCTGCAGACACCGCGGTGAGTGACACAAGCCAGATACAGGAGGACACGCACTGGGACCCACTCCCACGAGGCCCCGGGGTCGTCTGACTCACGGACACAGGAGGACACGCACATGGGGACAGATATTCCCCAGACGGCCCCGGCTCTCCTGGGCCCCAGCCAGTCCTCTGCAGGGGTGAGGGGAGCCTGAGAATAGGGGGCCCAGAGGTCCCCTGCAGGGGTGACGGGGGTACCAGAGCCTTCCATGCCCTGGACCGGGGTGGCTGAGGATCCTCTCACACCAGCCCTCCGCCCGGCCCACCTCAGATCTGCACCAGCCCACAGGCCTGAGGAGCCGAGCCGCGGGCGCCTGGGGTCGCCGTGGGGATCTCCTGCCTAATGTCCCGCCAGAGCTCCCGGGGTCCCCCACAGGGACCCGTTCCCACCAGAACCGCCAGCCCTGATGTAGCCACGGGGCGAGCATCGTGTTTGTAAAGCGTTTTCCTCCGGGATCTACACCTTCCAAGCCCAGCACAAAGGCTTCTCAAATTTATTCTTGGCAAATCAAAGCAATTACCCCAAAGCAGCAACGACCCTATCGGATTCTGAGGAGAAAAGTTAAGTCACCTTGGAAAGTGGTTCATTTTGACGCCTGTTCCTGTGAGTTAGGAAATAGCGGTTCAGTGTGTGCGTCCCGCCTCCCGGCTGACGCGGGACCGTCCCAGACGGGGGGCGTGGCTCCTGGAAACGGGGTCCAGGCCGCCCTGCGTTCACCACAGAGAAAGGAGACCCCCGGAACCGCTGCCTTCGCTTCTAATGCTCACCTTTTGCCTTTTGGGGCTGCCCAACCCCTCCCACCACGCCCGCCCCGAGCAGCACAGTCTGTTCAGCCAAGAGCTGCTTGAAAGGGTTTCCACAGCCGTTCCGGAATGTTCTGCCTCGCTCTGAAGGATGCTGTCAGTTGATTGGCCGGGATGAACTCGGATGAGATCCACGCTCCTTGTAGTGACCCCGCTAGACTAAAGCGGCCCCGACCCCTCCACCCAGGTGTCAGACGTTTGAGACAGAAGCAGTCCGGCGACAGAGAAAATCCTCGCCGCCCCCCAGCACCCAGCTCTTTCCAGAAATAAAAGATACCCGGTCCATACCCCTTCCCCCACAGGGGCCCACCATGTGAACAGCACATCCAGAAGCACGCGTGGCCACGGCCCTGCCCCCGATTATGAAAGACTCCCCCCCCCACCGCCCACCCCGGTGTCTGAGATTTGTGCGCTGATCCGTGGTCCTGGGCCGCTTCGTTAACCTCGGACACCGCTGCACGGTAGGGACCCTTGTCCTCTTTCTTCCGTGGGGAGCACACTGCGTGCACGGGGCGCCGGGCCCCCCCTTCTGCGGCTGTGCCCGGTCTTGTCCCGTTGGCCGGCCCACGCTCCCTGGACAGCTTCCGCACGAGGCCGCCACACTCAGCATGGTCAGACGTTTCCGTGCTCCTCTGACGCCCCCCCTCAACCCCCGGTCTTCACGGTGATGTGTGCGTCCTTCCCCAGGAAGGGCCTCCGGCCCCCTGCCCCGTGCCTCCCTCCAGTCCAGAGGGGAGCTCCACGGCGGCGGGAGCCACGCTCGTGTGCTGCCACGCCCGGCGCCCGCCACGGAGAAGGCGGCGGTGTCACGCTCCGTACTCCTGCACCGCTGGCTTCTGCCGCGTCCTCGGCCCAGCCCTCCGCCCGCCAGACCGCCGTGGGCTCCGCCTCGGGATTCCTCCACACTGACACACGAGCTTCTGAACTTCAAAAGGCTTCAGTCTTGGGAGGGTCGACGGGCAGACGAGGGATGCCGAAGCAGAGTGGGGACCAGCAGGGACCGGAGAGAGGGCCCCGGGGGGCGCGGCCCCTGAGGGAGAGGCTGCCTGACCTCTGCCAGCCCCCTGAACCCCCCACCCAGGGCTTGGGACGGGGGAGGGCGGCCAGGGTGGCTGGAGTCCAGACCCCATCCCGCCAGGCTCCCGGGCCGCCGGTGGGTTGCCAGATATGTACGTGACCGCGCATCACTGAATTTCGGCTGTGTGGGAAGTGTGTCCCGTGGACGCAGGCTGGAGAGCCCCCCACTCGGCCCCCTGACCTGGTGTCCCCGGTCAGCAACAGATCCCTGCCCTAGGAGCTACCGTACATCTTGGGCGGGGAGCTGGGCTTCGGGTATGAGGCTGACTGGCTCGGGGGGGCCCCCGTGTCCTCCCTGCTCCCCTTGCCACCCAAGCCTCTGGTAGCAGCTGACCCTCGATTGGCCCATGTCCCAGGGCTCAGGGTCCTGGCTCCAAGGGCAGAGCGCCTCCTGGATACGGCCCCCCAGGAGCCCCAAGAACAGGGTGGGGGTCTGCAGGAGACCCAGCGGGGCCCCGCACAGCACAGAGCACGCTGGGAACGCGGGTCTGAGGCCGGCCTCTAGGTGGGTGTCACCCTGCCACCTGCCGCCTCCCAGCACCCCAAGAGCAAGTGGCCCCGAGGGGAGCCTGATGGGGGCAGCGTGGAGGGTAGGTGGGTGGGGAGAGGAGGCATCGGGAGCCCGGGAGGCGTGGGGTGCGGGAAGGGGGCACTTCTCCACTGGGGAACGGGAGGCACCCTGAGGTTTGGGGGGGACCTGAGTGCAGACCGAGGCAGCGCTGACGCCCAAGGGGCCTGGGGGTGGAGGGTGGGGAGGGGGCCCGGCTGCCCCGGGGAGACGGGAGGAGGAGGGGTAGAGATGCCCTGGGGCAAGGGAGCTTGGCAGGGGGCTGGGCCCCCGAAAGAGCACGATCGGGCCCAGGTGGGGTTCCGGGGGCCACGGCAAAGAGCCCGGCAAGGGGCACAGTGAGGGCTGTCCACCCGTTTGTCCGGCCTCCATCATCCATAACGCACCCCAAGCTGGGACCTGGGAGAGTGACTCAGACCCTCCCCGGGTCTGCTTGGGCAGAGCCCCCGTGTCTGGGCACCGCGCAGAGGGCCTGTGCTGGCGGCCGCATGGTGAAGGCCGGGGCGGGCGTGGTGTCCAGGGCGCCAGGGCTGAGGCCCGGTGGGGGGCAGCAGGCGGTACCTGTGGAGGAGGCCGGCGAACAGCAGAAACAGCTCCGACCTGGCCAGGCTCTCCCCCACGCAGACACGGCGGCCTGCGAGGGAAACCGAGGCACAGGGCTACCAGCCTGCCCTTGGCAGGGCTGTGCCAGGGGGGCTGGCCGGTCCCCTGGAGAGGTGGGGACCCGAGAGCAAGGTGCGGGCCAGCTCCGAAGGGAAGGGATGGGGTGCTGGAGGCCGTGGGCAGTGGGAGGCCTGGGGGCCTGAGCTTCCGAGGTCCCTGGTGAGCAGGCTCCTTGGGGGTGAGGGACCCCGTGCCGCCCCTGCCCGCAAGCTGGGGGTACCTGCAGAGAAGGGCAGGAAGGCTGCCCGCTTCACAAAGCGCCCGTCGGCGTCCAGGAAGTGACCCGGGTTGAACTGGCGAGGGGTCTCCCACTGCGTCTTGTCCAGGAGCACCGAGCTCAGCAGAGGGATCACGGGTGTGCCCTGTGGGTGGGGCGGCAGGTGGGCTGGGCCCGGCGCCCCCTCCCCCCGGGGGCGTGCCCCGCGAGACCCAGCTGGGCCCAGCCTGACCGAGAGCAGAAAGGGGGAGGGGAGCCCTGCCCATCCCGTCGGGGCCAGGAGGGGGGCCCACCTTGGGGAGCAGGTAGCCGCCCAGCTGGGTGTCAGCCGCCATGCACCGCGGCACGTGGGGCAGGAGAGTAATGGAGCGCTGGACCTCGTGCAGCACGGCGCTGGTGTAGGGCAGTGACCGCTGGTCCTCCAGCCGGGGGGGGCGCCCGGGCCCCAGCACCCGGTCCAACTCCTCCTGCACCCGGCCTGCGGGCGAGACGGTGGGTCCCCGCGTCCCTGCGAGCCCCGGCCCCCTGGGCCCTGGGGGACCCCGCCCACCGACGCGTGCTGGAAAGGGAGGCTGGGGGCTCACCTTGCACACTCGGGTGCCTGCTCATCAGGAGGGCGGCCCACTGCAGCGTGGCGGAGGTGGTCTCTGTGCCGGCCATGACCATGTCGAGAACACAGGCCACCATGTCGGCCTCGGCAAACAGGCCGTGGGGGTCTTTCCCCTGCAGGGTGGGTTGGAGAGGACTCGGCCGGAGGCTGGGCGCCACGGACCCACCCCCCCCCTCCCGCCGCCCCTCCAGCTCCGGGCTCAAGAAAGGGATGGAAGGAAGGAGCCAGGTTAGCAGGGCACCTGCTACGTTCTGGGCTCGCCACATGTTTGCTGCCACCCCTGAGCAGGCACTGCAAATGCCCCGTTTCGCGGATGGGGAGACCGAGGCTGAGAGCGGCCCCCAGCTAGGAGAGGGGGGAGGTGGCGCAGGGCCAGCACGCTCCTCCTGGGTGGGGCCCCCAAATGCCCGCAGGCCTCTGAGGCGGGAGGGTGCCTCCCGCCCACACCTGGCCCTGCCGGATCAGGGCGTCCATGTAGCTCTGCACGGGGCCTGCCCCGGGGGCGGGGGGCCGCCGCGTCTCCAGGAGGGTCCTCAGGATGGCTCGCACCTCCTCTATCTTCCGAAGGACAGGCCGGTGCAGCTGGAGGAGAGCCCCGAGCCGGGGGTAGATGTTGAACAGCTGAAGGCAGAGAGCGAGACAGCCGGGGGGGGGGGTCAGGGTGCGGTCCCCACCGCGGGCCCCCGCCCCCCAGCAGGTGTGTGCACCTGTGCAGGTTCCCAGGTGCTGCCCCGGGACTCCAGGCGGACCTGCGGGGTGGGGGACTGCCCGTGGCCACAAGAGGGCGCCGGCTCGCACTGCTGCTGGGACCGCAGCCTGGGCTCCCACAAAACCCTCTGTCCCGGGACCGGATGGCAGGTGACGGGCCTTGACGGGTGGCTTCCCCGACGTGGGGCGGCTGTAATCACGCCCCGCCCTCCGGCCACCAAAGCCGTAGGACAGAGAAGGGGGAGAGGGTCGCCTGTGCTGCCAGTCATCGGGACAGAGAATTTGCAAACTTCAGAGCTCCAGCCGAGCCGCTGTGGGAGGGAGGCCACGGAGTGTCTGACCAGCCAGCGCGTGTCCCGCACCAGGTGGGGCCTCGGCAGCTGTCCACGGCTCTCCTGGCTGCGCCCGCATCGCTGTGCACCCCCAGGACGTGAGCGATCCCTGGATCGAATTGCCCAGTGAGGAGCCGGCACACGGGGTGGGGAGGCCCGGAACATTCCACTCCCGCCCCCCTGGCCTCCGTCCTCCTGGGGCTTCTGCGAGGAGGCCAGATCCTCCCGCCCAGCGGACGGCAGGGGCTCCTAGGAAGGAAGCAGGAGGACGGGAGACTGTGCTCAGCCCCTGCCTCGCGCCCGTGGCCGCGGGTCCATGAGAGATTGGGAGGAAGAGACCCGGCACTGTGGCATCCCTCTAAATCTGTGCCCCACACCTAGATGCGTGCGCTTAGCGCCTAGCGCTGAAATTGCCGCGACGGTGAACGTTTCACGTTTTGGAAAAGAGCGCAATGCCCACGCCGTTGGGAGTCGGGAAAACCAGAGGGCCAGTTCGCGTGATTTCTGTGGCGCTGTGGGGGACCGATATTGGGTGGATCGTCCCTGGCCGGAAGGGCTGGGGGACAGGCAGACAGGAGGACATCGAGCCCCACGTCCAGGGAAGAAATGCTCAGCTCCCTGACCCCCAGCCGAGGCCGGGAGCAGCCGCCTCTCACCTGCAGGCTGGGGGTCCCCAAGAGGACCATGACGTCATCGATAAGCCTCAGCAGGGACACGAACACGGGATCCTGGTAGTCGAAGCGCCGGCCGAAGAGGAGTGTGAAGGTGATGTTGGAGGGGGCCCAGCCGAGCAGGGCCAGGGGGAAGGGCCGGCCTGGAGTGGGAGGGACACGGGCCTCAGGGGGGTGAGGGACCCCCACCAGGGGCTGCCCGGCCCCCACTCACCTCCGTAGCTGTCCAGCTGCCCCATGAGGCACCTCAGCTCCTGCAGGATCTTGTCGACCATGGGCTCCCTCCCCACGCCCAGGTCATGGAGGATGCGCACAGTGAACTGGCGGGCGGCCCTCCAGCGTGCCCCCGATGAGAAGAAGATTCCTGCGGGCCGGGCAAGTCGCCGCTGAGTGACGCAGGCAGGGAGCAGATGGGGCAGACCCGACGTCGGGGGCCTCACCCCCATGCCTGAGCCCCTTCTGCCAAGAGCCGGCCTTGGCGAGCCTCGTCCCCTCTCGGTGTATGCTGGTCTCCTGCCCCGTGGACACCGTGTCCCTCCCCGGGAGCCACGCAGGGCACACTGTCTCCCGCGGCTCAGAGACGCAGACCCCCGCCCCGGGGTCCGGGGACTCCCGTGCCCCGCCGGCCTCCGCCCCCTCCGCACCCCACACGGCACACCTACCCCCACCGCCCTGGATAAGCTGGAAGATGGCGACGGGGGGTCGGTCGGCCAGCTTTGACCCGGTGCCCA
The DNA here is from genome assembly GCF_024362965.1 of Panthera pardus. NCBI lineage: Eukaryota > Metazoa > Chordata > Mammalia > Carnivora > Felidae > Panthera > Panthera pardus. The sequence continues at coordinate 15,537,330 of NW_026526969.1, forward strand.
CCAGGGCCTCCCTCACAGCCTCGTAGCCGGCCAGCACCACCGTCTTCTGGCGCCCCAAGTGCACAGTGAACACCGGCCCGTACCGTTCCGAAAGCTGGTGGGGACGGGCAGGAATCAGCCAGCGCCCCCCACCCCAAGGCTGCACCTGTGCGGGGCGGGTTCAGGGGGACTCAGAGCCGGGGGTGGCCTAGGCGGGGTCTGTGGGAACTGGGCCGGTGGAGAGCAGGCGGAATAAAGGTCCAGAAGCCAAAAAGCAGGAGGTGTGCTGGCCCGTGCCCCCTCCCCATCCATTCTGGGAAGGCAGGGGAGGGGGCTGCCATTGGTAGGAGGGGCTGTCTGCGGGGCGGCCTCCCGAGCTTGACCCCCAGAGGCCCCGCCCCTGCTCAGGCACCCCTAGCACTGAAACCCAGATGGATGGGAGCAGTGCCCGGGTGGCCTCGTCCTCTCAGTTTCCCCCACGCTGACCCCCGGGGCACAGAACGACAATACGTGGCTAAGGCTGGCCTCCAAGGCCGCCGCCTGGGGCCATTGCCCTTCTGTGCCTTTACAGATGGGGAAACTGAGGCCCAGAGGCAACAAGTGAGTTGCGGCCAGTCACACACACTGAGGGACAGAGAGGCCCGCCCTTCCTGTCCACACCCGCTCTGCTCCCCGCATGCCGGAGTGTGGCCTACGGGCCCAGCGCTGGGCACGGCCTGAGACTCGGGGGCCCAGGGTGCTTCCTGGAGAGGTGTCCCCGAGGGGCCAGGCCCGCAGCCCCCTCTTCTCCTCCCACATCCAAGACCTGGGGGGCCGCCAGGCAGCCACTAGGAGGTTTCTGGAAGTAGCTGCATTTCTGGGGAAGCAGGGAGGGTGGTCGTGGGAGCCGGAAGTGGCCCAGGAGTGGCTGGATAGCCCTGGTCGGGCAGGCGCCGGGCCATCCGTCTCCTGGCTGCAGGGCAGGGCAGCCGGCCGGCGACCTGGGGCCAGGACTGTCCAGCCTCCAGCCCAGGGTGGGAACAGCCACACCCGCGGGCGCCCCACCTGAGGGCACACTCGTGCACTAGTCCAGGTCCCTCTGTCACCAGACCTCTGCTTCCTGGTGCTGCTCCCAGGGGCACCTGCCTCCTCCCCACCCCCACTCTGGCTGCCCCCAAACCTGGCTCTCCTGTAGGCACTCATCACATGCTGCCTCCTCCAAGGAGCCCTCCTGGCCTGACACTCCTGGCCCCCTGCTCCTTGCATGGCCCATCTGCTTCCCCGCGGGGGGGGGGGGGGTGTCCTTCTCTCTTGCCCAAGGCGGGGTGGGCACTTGGACCTACCCAGGCTGGGACACGGACCTCCTACCCCACCGGGGGCCTGGAAAACGGGCTCAGCTTCCCCTGAGGTGGGGCTGGGCTGCCCAGGCGGCCGGAGCCCTGACCTACCTCCATCAGTGACCGGTCCTGCTGTGACACGCACAGCAAGTGCAGGTTTCCGATGAACGGCAGTGGGCGTGGCCCAGGGGGCCAGCGAGGGGCTGGGGAGGGGGTGCGGGTGTGGGCTCGGAGCAGCCCCCAGAGCCCCAGGAGCAGCAGGAGCCCCACGAGCAGCAGGGCCATGAGGACGGCGGGCGGCGAGGCCCCAGCTCCCCACCTTGTGCCTTATAGGCTGTCGGGCAGGGGGAGGGCGTGCCAGGACCTCGCCCCTCCACCCAGAGAATGTGGACCGAGCGGTTCACAGGGGACAGCCAGGCAGCTTAAAGTGACAGGCGTGCGTGGAATGTGGGGTCGCGTCTGTGGCAGGGAGCCAGGACGCCAGGGGCCGTCTGGGGGGCCGCCGTCTAGACCTTGTGCTTAAGGCGTCTCCGTCCCTTGCCTGCTGGAGAGAACACGCCGTGGTGGCCACTGTGCCCCTCCCACCGGCCTCTGCTTCCTGCCTCAGTCTCCCCATCAGAACTGGGGCTTGTGGGGCTTTGGGAGCTGGGCCCGAGCTCTGAGGGGAGCTCTGAGCCTCCGTCGACAGGACCCATGGGGTAGGAGGTCTGTGGAGACCCCGCGGATGGCTCTCGAAGGTCTGCACAGCAAACGCCTCAAACCCCAGGGCCTTCAGAGGCTGCCAGAGGGTCCCCTGCCGTGTCTCAGATGGCAAGCTTTCCCTGGGTGACAACCTGCTCCTGTCACCTGGGGCAGGAGGCACTGGTCTATGCAGAACAGGGCAGGGGCAGAGTGGGTGACGGCCGGCCAGGCTTATGAGCCCCCATGTGTCTGTGCTGCATGAACTCTGGGCTCCCTAACCCTGGTGCCCCTGCTGGGAGGGAAGGAGGCCCCGCTGTGGAACGAGCCGTGAGGGGTGGGAGGGCCGTTGGCATCAGAAGTGGCTGGGCCTGCTCCACACCTCCTGCCCCAACATGAGGAGTTGGAACCCCAGCCCCACGCCGGGCCCCTCGCTGCGGGGCCTGTCTCCCGGCGTACCGTCCACGCCCCTCCACACACCCGGAGCCGAAGCAGCCCGTAGGCCCGAACCTGCTTCCAGCCTCAATTTGCACACGTCCCGTGACGGGGTGCTCGCTGGCTTTCGGGCGGGCTGCCCTGTCGCACGGCTGTGGGGCTTCTGTGAGGGAGGATGGTTCTCCAGCGGCTGCGTCTCTGGGTCATCTGGGCTGAGTGCCTGGCACCAAGGCCGCTGCTAGGTGCTTCGGCTGGGGCTCCTCTCTGCCCGGGACAGTCCACTGAATTAATTCCACAAGCGTTTCCGGAGTATGTGTGGTGCTATAGGCTCAGCCAGCAGCTGGGGCCGCAGAAATCAGTGGTCAGGGATCCAAACAGGGCCCCCAAGTCCAGTGGAAGAGACCCACGTGGCAGTGGCCGTGCCACTGCAGACTTCTGGGGTATTGGGTCCAGAGTCGAGTCGCCAAGCGGCAGGGCACTCCAGCAGAGGGAACAGCGTGTGCAAAGCCCAGAGGCCCCGTGCCAGCAAGGGGCTGGGTGGGGGCGTGAGGCTGGAGATCCGTGGCTGGAAGCGCAGGAGGCGGGAACTCGGGGTCCCTGGGGTGGGGGCTCCATCCTCCGTGGCCTCCTCTTTCAGGTTGCTGAGGCCTGGGCTCCTGTGAGCCACTTGGGTGCCACCACCCGGGTCCCTGCAGGGGAGGCTGGGTGCACTGTCTACAGGGCGTCTATACTCGGCCATTTCTGGGAGGTTTTTTGTTTTGTTTTGTTTTAATGTTTATTTTTGAGACAGAGAGACGCAAAGCGTGAGCAGGGGAGGGGCAGAGAGAGAGGGAAACACAGAATCGGAAGTAGGCTCCAGGCTCCAAGCTGTCAGCACAGAGCCCGACACGGGGCTCGAACTGATCAGCCGGGAGATCGTGACCTGAGCCGAAGTCTGTCGCCCAACTGACTGAGCCGCCCACGCATCCCTGGTTTTTGGGGTTTTACCTGCAAGACCTCTGAGCTCCTCCCGACTGCCGAGGAAGTCACCCCTGCTTCTCAGAAGAGGAAGAGGGGCTGGAGCTCTGGGTGCACTGGCAGTGGCGGTCATGGGGGGGCCCCACAGCACCCACCCACCACAGAGCTGGGAATCCACCACTCTGATTGGCCGGCTGCTGGGGGGGGGCAGTGGGGGTGTGGTGGTGAGGGGCTCAGACTTGGGAATGAGACCCAGCCCTGTGGGCATCCTGACCGCGTGGTGCTTCCTGGGGTTTAGCGTGGACCGAACCAGGGGCATGTGACCACGGGATGTGGCAGGCAAGCCCCTGTGCGTGGGGTGAGCCCAGGGGAGGCCAGTTGGGCACCCGGAGCTTCTTAGAGCCCGGCCTGCGGGGCTGGAGCTCCTGGTCGACAGAGTCAAATCCGGTTCACAAGGGTGGAACTGGGTGCTTGGCCTTGAATTTTTCCAGGCAGCGTGAGTGTCAAGGGCTCCCCTACATCCAGGCCCCGGAAAGAGGAAGCTGGGGGTGCCCGGTGGAATGTCCCAGCATATCTGCATCTCTGCTCGCCACCCGCCCCCCCCCCCGCCACTTCCTCTGCAACTTCTAGACGGCAGCTGCCCCCCCCACCCCATGGCTGCTCCCCCGCCCACTCCCTACCCCCCAGCACTGGAAGGGTCCTGCTCAGGTCCCCAGGGGCCCCACGCTCGAACCAATGTGAGTCCTGGGGCTGCGCAAAGCCACCCACAAACTGGGTGTTGAAAACACCAGAAACACGCTGTGGCGGGCGGGCCCAGAAGTCCCTCGTCGCCAGCCCCCCCCCCCCAGGGTGGTCTCACCTGGAGACTCGCCCCTGCAGAGACTGGAGGTTGCATTTCCGTGGGCCCTTCCCTCCCCCATCAAGGCACCCCAGCTCCAGAAGGCTTTCTCCTAAGGTGTTTCTTTAGATACTTTTCCATTGAAACAGACAATGCACGTGCCCCAGCCGGGGAGTCGGACCCGCCGGGGCGCCCACAGAGCCCCTCTCTCATGCATCCTTCCGGAAACACTCCGGCACGCACCGTCATCGTGTGCCTTTTTCGGTTGTGTTGACGCTTTCATTTATTAACGTAGCAAACGGCTCCTGCGCGGAGCTGAGACCCGTAGACAGCCAGGAAGCCCTGGCCTTGGCCAACTTCCAGAAGGCTGACGACCTGTCTCCTGCTGCCCTGTCTCCCTCCCTCTGTTCAGTTGCTCTTTCTTTGTAAGGTGACAGCGTGGCGGGATCAGACAGCAGCCTCCTCCTCTGGGACCGCTGCCTCGTCTCCTCTCTGTTGCTCTGTCTCTGGGTCAAAAACATCCTGGGTGCACGTTTCTTTGTGCTGTAAAATCAGTTCCTAGAACCAGAATCCCCTCTGGCAGATGCTCCCACGGTCCCTCCCGCTGACCCACACCCGTGTGGGTGGCGTCGGGAGGGACCCTCGCCTCCCGGCCTGCGTTCCCATCTCCTCTGCCTCCTCCGCGGCTGCTCCTTGTACCGCCCCCACTCGATGCCCAGGCTGGGTGGGGGCTTCTGGGTTCCACGCGGCCCCCTCTCGTCCCCGCCCACGCCTCCTGTCAAGGGGAGCTGGGGCCTCGCCGCCCGCCGTCCTCATGGCCCTGCTGCTCCTGGGGCTCTGGGGGCTGCTCCGAGCCCCCACCCGCACCCCCTCCCCCAGCCCCTCGCTGGCCCCCTGGGCCACGCCCACTGCCGTTCATCGGAAACCTGCACTTGCTGTGCGTGTCACAGCAGGACCGGTCACTGATGGAGGTAGGTCAGGGCTCCGGCCGCCTGGGCAGCCCAGCCCCACCTCAGGGGAAGCTGAGCCCGTTTTCCAGGCCCCCGGTGGGGTAGGAGGTCCGTGTCCCAGCCTGGGTAGGTCCAAGTGCCCACCCTGCCTTGGGGAAGAGAGAAGGACACCCCCCACCCCCCCCCGCGGGGAAGCAGATGGGCCATGCAAGGAGCAGGGGGCCAGGAGTGTCAGGCCAGGAGGGCTCCTTGGAGGAGGCAGCATTTGATGAGTGCCTACAGGAGACCCAGGGGGCAGCTGGGGGGGGGGTGGGGTGGGGAGGAGGCAGGTGCCCCTGGGAGCAGCACCAGGAAGCAGAGGTCTGGTGACAGAGGGACCTGGACTAGCGCACGAGTGTGCCCTCAGGTGGGGCGCCCGCGGGTGTGGCTGTTCCTACCTTGGGAACACTGATTTTCTCTGCACAAAGAACAACTTTCAAGCTCGAGATTCCTGAGCTTCAGGGCCCTGCCCACACCTGCTGGGCTCCAGAAAAGACCCTCCAACCGCCTACGGGGACCTTCCTCCATGTCTCATGGCATCTGGACCTCACTACTCTGTGCCAGTTGGGAAAACCACCGCAAACTATCTGGAGCAGTGTCCTGGGCAGAATGGCCCCCCCCGGAATTCATGTGTCCCCTCGAATGTCAGAATGGGACCTTATCTATAAATAGGGTCTTTGCAGATCAAGTTTAGAGGAGGTCATCCTGGATTAGGGTGGGGGTGTCCTCATAACAGACAGAAAAGTAGAAGACAGACACAGAGGGAAGAAGGCCAGGTGACCCTGGGGACACCATGGAGGGTGTGGCCACAGGCCGGGAACCAGGGCCACCGGGAGCTGGAAGAGGCGGGAGGACCCCCCCCCCCCGCCAGCCCTCACGGGGAACCCCCATCTCAAGTTCAGCCTCTAGAAGTGGGAGAGAACCACTTTCTGGTGGTTAAGCCCCCAGTTTTTGGTGCTTTGTTACAGTGGCCCTGAGACTCCTATAAGGAATGTTCAGAACAGTTCCCAATAGGCAGGAGTCAGGCAAGTGGGTGACACTGGGTCCTTTCACTGTGTTCTCGCAGTCGCCGTCTAGCCAGTCTGCCCGAGCATCATTCAACTACACGCGACTCACCATTTAGTACTGACCCAGCCCAGGTGCCCTCAAGCTAGACATTCACATGGAGCAAACAGAAAACGCAAATCGTTCCTGTCTGGCAGAAAAGACCATCCCGAAGGTTAGGGTTTATTGCCCTGTGAGATATTAACCCGTCCTAGGTCCAGCTTAGCAATCTGACTCTGGCGTCTTTTTTCTTTCTCTGACCGCGCGCGGCTCTATCGGGGCTGGGGCGCCCTTCTTGGAAGCAGCTTTGCCATCGGGCCACGCTCCTGCACCCGTGCATTAAATGAGACTCTGACACATGGGCACTTTAGGTTTCTACTGGAACTACGGTCTCAGCCTTTAGAAAAGAATACTTTGGCAGCAGAATTTATTAAAGTGGAAAGACCAGAGAAAGTTTCAGGCAAGGTTCCATCCAGGGGCTGTTCGTACAATGTGACTCTGCCCTACTCCCCATCGGGAGCAGGCTCCCGGCCCTGGCATCTGGCTGGGGGCTTTGGGCCCTGATAGAGGCAGTGCTCCCAGCCCCAAGAGTGCAACCGTCTTGAAGTGGGTCCCAGCCTGAGGTTGAGCAACCCCAGCCAGTGCCATGTGGGCCTTCTCCACCAAGGCCAGCCCACACTCAAGTTCCTGCGCAAAGCAGATTGCTGTTTTACACCTCTGAGTTCGGGCCGTTCGTTACAACGGAGCTCGATAGCTCGTGTGCAGGCTGCGTGACCTTGGACGAGGAATGTAACGTCTCTGGGAGTCTCTATGTGTGAGATGAGGGTAAGAATACTGCCTAGCTGGGTTCGTCCTTTAAAGACTAGTAATGGGGGGGCGCCTGGGTGGCTCAGTCGGTTAAGCGTCCGACTTTGGCTCAAGTCATGATCTCACGGTCCGTGAGTTCAAGCCCCGCGTCGGGCTCTGTGCTGACAGCTCGGAGCCTGGAGCCTGTTTCCGATTCTGTGTCTCCCTCTCTCTGACCCTCCCCCGTTCATGCTCTGTCTCTCTCTGTCTCGAAAATAAATAAATGTTAAAAAAAAAAAAAATTAAAAAAAAAATAAATAAAGACTAGTAACGGGACGTCCCCTGCGCACCAGACGCTGTTGTGACAATCCCATGTGAAGCAGCCTGGCACAGAAGGCCCTCCCCCACTTTTTGTATCTGTGCACCAGAGATGAAAATCCCTTCGTTCTCTCCCAGCCAAACGTGTCATATAGAGCAATAATCATTTGCCAGGTACGGACATGTCAATTAAAAGCTGGCTGTCACCTCTAGGTCACGGGGCCTGCAATGCTTCATTGGTCCCTCAGGGCCGTCGGACAGAGAGGCTGCAAGGAAACATTGGGGGGCTGGGCTGTCCTTTTTCCTGCTAAGTAGTGTGATCTAGTCAAGTGGAAAAGTGCTATTTGCTGGGTAATAAAAGCGTCTTTTGTTCACGGCCCTGGAAACATATTAATGAATAACCCAGTGCGTGGCCCCTGGTGCTAGCCACGTAAAACAGTCTTTTATGTGACAAGATCAAGGTGCAATTTTCCTTTTGTAGTTTTTAGTGGGTACAGAACACCAGGCTGATTAAGGCCCCAGCAACCGGAATGAGCTTTCCCTGCGGCCCCACCGGACCCTACAAACACTAGGGCCCAGCTCCCCGCGCCGCACGACACACAGCCCAATGTCACGTGAGGCACAGAGACCCACTGCTGTGCCCTGCAGAGAGGCAGGAGCGAGTGGGGAGCTGGATGCCTCAGGGCAGGACTCGAGGAGGGGGCAGGCCCTGAGGTGGGGGCTGTGAGGGCTTGTTGGCCGGGCATTTCTCGGCAAGGCCCCTCAGTTGCTGGAACCGGCTCCTTCTCCTGGCATTAGAAGGAGGCGTGGTGCAGGATCGTGTCAGGAACCGGTGGGGGAGGGGGACGCGGGGGGGGGGGGTGCAGCTGGTGAGCTGTGTGACTGAGGACCCAATTTGCTTATCTCCAAGGCCTGGTATGTGGTTGGCACTCGGGGGGCATGGATGAAGTTTGGAGCTCACGACAGAGTCATAGAGCACAGGGGCGCTGGTTGGGGGTGGGGCAGTGACCCACTTCCTCCGTTCAGATGAAATCGGGATGCCCAGTTGGGGAAGAGGGGTGACTGTGCAGGGTACAGCGCTGGGAGGAGGCTCAGCCTGGGAGAGCTGGGGTCTCCACTGAGCCCTTTCACCGTTGTTATTGTTGCCATAACGACAATAATAAGCGGTTGCCAGAGCTGACTTTTATTCTGTTACAGGTTGCACTGCACCACCCCTCCCCCACCACTTCATATGTTGGAGTCCTAGCCCCCAGTACCTTAGGAGGTGACCTCTTTGGTAAACAGTGTCATCGCAGATGTAATTAGTTATGCTGAAGTCATTAGGGTGGGCCCTAGCCTAGTCTGACCGGCGTCCTCACAGGAGGACCTCTGGACACAGACACACAGGGGGATGCCATGGGAGGGTGAAGGCAGAAACAAGGCCCAGCGGCCCAGCAGCCCCCAAGACTGCCTGCCAGCCACCTGCAGCTGGGGGGCGGGGGAGGGCAGCCTGGAGCCGGCTCTCCCAGAACCTCCAGGAGGAGCCAGCCCCGCCGCACCTCCTCCGTGTGGGACATCCGGCCTCCAGAACCGGGAGCGACCACCTTTCTGTAGCTGAAGCGGCCCAGGGTGTGGGACTTTGTTGTGGTGGCCCTCACTCCTTCCTTGTCACCAGCTGAGCCCCCCCAGACACCTGGGGATGCACAGCCACCCGCACAGCCTGCCGAGTGCACTCGCCCTTGGGCTTCTTGTCGACTCAAGCTGTGTGTCTGGGTAAAGTCCAGCCTCTCTGGACTTCCGTTTCCTCATAAGGACATGACGCCGGCCTCTGCCCCTCGGTCCCTGTGAGGGTCAGCCTGGCAAGGACCGGGCAGAGCAGCCTGGATCAGGGCCTTTCGGATGCCCCTGGGGCGGGGGCGGGGGCCTGTGGTGCGGGGCGGGGCCTGATGGGGGGAGGGCATGCCCGGGCGGGGCCTGCGTGGCGAGAGGGACCGGTCCCGTCGGTGGAGAGGAGCCCGGTCAATAACGGGCGTGGCACCTTCGAGGCGAAGACCGGGCCCTGCAGCGCGGGGGCGGGGCCTGGGCGGCGGGGGCGGGGCTTGCCGCCCGTGGCCGTTCGCCGCTCGACGTGCTCGGCGCTCTCGTGGGGCGCGCTCGGCGCTCGACCCGCCGCCCTGCGTACGGCGCGCGTCCTACTCCGGGGCTCCGGCGCCGCCATCATGTCGACGGCCATGAATTTTGGGTCCAAGAGCTTCCAGCCGCGGCCCCCGGACAAGGGCAGCTTCCCGCTGGATCACTTCGGTGAGCGGCGGGCGGCCGCCGGGCTCCTGTGCCGAGTCTCGGGTCGTGGGTCTCCTCCGGTGGCGCCGTGCGGCCCCGTGGGCGCTGGCGTCCGCGCGCGGTTGCAGGTGGGGAAACTGAGGCCCGCCGCGGCCCACTCCACCACCCCGGAGGCGGGCCTGCGGGACGAGGGGCGACAGGTTGCGGAGGACGTCCCGAGGGAGAGCGTTGCCGGCGTCCGGGGGACCCGCGCCCAGCCTCGCACAAAGCCCGCAGGCTGTTAACCTGGGCCTCGCGCGGACCTGGAAAGTCCGCTGGTCGCCGCCCGTGTGCGGCCGGAAGTCCGCGTTTGGGGTGAGCCTCTGTGCGAGCCAAGGCTCCGGAAGTGGGTCCGCAGATTTTTCTCGTAACCGACGCCTTCCCCTGCAGTGTCCCAAACACGCAGCGGAGGGGCCGTCGCCGCACCATGAGGCACGCGGTAGGCTCGTCTTTTGCAGCGTGAGTGTGAAGGAGACTCGTTCTGGAAGGACGGCTGCGGGTGCGCGTGCCGTCCCACCGCGTCGTGTTTTCACTTGAAAACTGGGTGCTCTTTTCCTTTTCGTTCTAGGCGAATGCAAAAGCTTTAAGGAGAAGTTCATGAAGTGTCTCCGCGACAATAGATTCGAAAATGCTTTGTGCAGAAGTGAGTCGAAAGACTACTTAGAATGCAGAATGGAGAGGCAAGTACCTGCTGGCAATGAACGACTTCTGGAACCTCCCCGCACTCCCATGGAAACATTTTTTTTCCCCGAGAGGTCATTGCAGCGGGCCTCATTCATCCCCCGGGTTCCAAGCCTTTGTCTTTGAGAACGTAGAGTGGCTCGCCCCTGGAACGGAGGCCTGCCAGATTCAGTGGCACTGAAGGTTTCACAGTCTTGGGGACCCTGCGGAGAGGGAGCGCGGCTTACGGGGTTGCGTTCCTGAGTGTTTTGTTTGCACATCTGGGAGCTGCTGACCTGTCATTAAGGTTTCAGAATCGTACATCATAAAAATGCTGACGGAGTCAGGAGGTCGTGGGCACAGGGTTTCTTCGTCTCACGTTCTCAGACCGTAAAAATACCGTTTGGTTCCCCGTAGCTCAGCAGTGCTTGAAATGTGACAGGGGAGACAACGGGCCATTCAGAAACGGTGAAACATGGAGGTCTGTTCTGTCCTGAGCAGAACTTACCAGCGCTCGCTTTTAAGTGAGACAAGTGTTTCTGACTGTGATCCGTTGAGATTTTACTGAAGAGCTATTCTTACTCCTAACGGGGAAAAGCATAGAGCGTATAATTATATGGTGGGGGTGGGAACTTTTATTCCTGCCCTTCGAGCCCTTCGTCAGCTCGGTGAGGAGTCCGGTCTTCACACGGCCTTGTCTGAAGATGGGGTGGCATAAACCCATCCAGTCAGAGCCCCCTTGTCGTTTCTCCGTAACAAAGTCCGACATTTCCCCCAGGGCACAATCGCTCGTGTCCTTCAGGCCCACAGGTGCGTTGAGGGCTGTCGGTGGACATGTGGGACGTTGGCCCTTTGGGAGCGTGGCCCTCATGTGAGGCCCTCGTTCTGTCCTCTGAGTCGTTCGGGGCCACCGAATCCAGCTCTCGCCATCTTTAAATAGCCCATTGCTGGAATCCACGTGTTTAAATTACTGTCATATATATATATATATATATATATATATATATATATATATATATATATATATAAATTGTTTCTTGAACATTCAGTTTTGAGAGACAGAGTGCGAGCAGGGGAGGGGCAGAGAGGGAGACAGAATCTGAAGCAGCTCCAGGCTCCAAGCTCAGCACAGAGCCCGACGCGGGGCTCGAGCTCACTAATGGCGAAATTGTGACCTGAGCCCAAGTCAGATGCTCAACTGGAGGGGCACCCCTAAATTACTGTGTTCTAAGTCGATACACCTTTCAGAAATGAACTGAGTTTCTTTTTGGTGCTGCCACTCCCTGGAGACAGTTTGAAGTTGGTTTCTGACCGCGTGTGAGGGTGTGAGCAGGTCACCTGCTCCCGTGAAGCTCAGGTGAGCCATCCCCGTGCCGGCCACCACAGTGGCCAGCACACGCAGGCAGCCGCTCCTGCTGGGAGCTGCTCCAGAGAGTTGGGCCGTCTGGGTCCCCAGAGAGGCTCCTGGCTCGTCTGGCAAAGGACAGCAGAAGGTTCTGCCTTTTCTCCCCATGTGGACCCTGGCAGTGGGCTGTGTGCTGTGCTGTCCACGTGGCCACACCTCGCTCAGCACGGCCTCTGGAGACCAGCCTGCCCTGAGGCCTGCCGAGGTCAGTGGGGACGGGGTGGCGGCGGGGGGGTGCAGCTCGCCTCTCCGTGGGTTCCGTTATTTCCAGTGGCTTCTCTGGTTGGTCCGGTGACGTTAAGGCCAATGTAGGGGGTACATGTGTGTTCAGACTCGGTCGGTGATTTTGGCTGCAGACTTTTGGACGGTTTTCAGTTCCAAGTCCATGACCATCCAGGTTCAGTATCGAGACTGCACATTTATTTCCCTTCCCGCTTTTTGTAAACCTTTTTATTCCTTTCATGCTGAAATCCCAGACGTTATTTACCCCTACGAACGTCCATAGGCATCTTTCTTTTAATGTTTGTTTAGTTTTAAGTGGGAGGGAGGCAGAGAGGGAGGGGACAGAGGACCCGAAGTGGGCACTGTGCTCAGAGCGCAATGCAGACCTCGAACTCCTGAACCGTGAGATCGTGACCTGAGCCACAGTCGGACGCTCAACCAACTGAGCCACCAGGCGCCCCCACCATATGCATCTCTGTAGAAAACTGGACCACAGTGAGATTTTAGAGTTGCCTCTTGAGGACTTGGGCCGTCTTAGCTCGACGTGGAAGTGTCTGGGCGGCGTGGATGTGGATCACACTCTCGTGGGAAGAGCTGTTAAATCAGGGATGACTTTGTCGGCCAAGAAAACAGCAAGTACGCTGTGATCTGCGATCTCCAGCCTCTGTGATCTTTTGACTTTGAGTTCCTGCCCCGTGCGGTGGGCATCCGGGGGCTGTGCCACTCATCCTGTGGCGTGCGACCCGGGCCTCCTGGCCGGGCTGGAGGAGGCCCGGAGCACGCTCCTTGGAAAGCCTCGGGTCCTAAAAACCTGCACTGTCCCCTTATGCTGAAGGGGAGGCGTCCACGTCATCCTTTGGGCTTTAGAACTCGGTAATCGTTGGACTTGTTGTTGTTGTGTCCTGGCCACAGAGCTGGATTTTGTGAAGACTCGCACGTCTGTAGAAAGGGCCTCTTGAACTGCGTCTCATTTAGCTTGTAGTGTTTTCCCCCTTGCTCCCTGTTTGCTGCTGAACACACAGGTCCTTCCTGTCGTGTCTCGAGGAGCACTGCTGCTCCCCGTGCTCCTGGTGCCCCCAGCACACTCACGTTCTGCAGCGAGATGTCTGACGCAGGTCCCGCGGGCCGCGCTCCTCGTGGATGCTCCGGTGCAGAACTGCTTCTGCCTTTCCAGCTTCTAGAGGCGCCCACGCCCCTCGGCTCGTGGCCCTGCTCCCCCTGGAAGCCGGCGATGCCGTGTCTCTGGCCCGTCCTCCTCCTCCGTCCTTCTGACCAGAGTCGGCGCAGGCTCTCTGATTTTAAGGGTTCCCGCGTTGCCGCTGAGTCCGCCTGAGGAGTCCGAGGCGGTCTCCCCTCAGCAGCACCTGGTCGGCTCCTGTGTTCCGCCTCAGCTCATCCCCCTTTGCCGCGTAAGGACACAGATAACACAGTCAGTCTGGTCCCCAAGTGGACTTTGTACCTTTCAGCGGATTCCAGCTTTTTGTAACGGAAATTGCCGTGCGCGCACCAGTGGAGGGAACGCGGCGCCGCGGCACCTGCCCACTCCCCCGTCCCCCGCGGCTGGAGCCCTCGAGGGCACGTACCCTAAACACTTAGTTTCGTTCTCAGTGGGGACGGCCTGGACAGCCCTTGTGAAGCTTGGGTAGAGGTCATCTGCTAGGTTTTGTATTTCTGCAGGAGGGTAGCCGGCTCGCCTGGAGCCCCACAGAACCCACACAAAGTGGGTCGTCTGACCGGTGACCAGGTGGCTCACAGTGTCCCTCGGTTCCCAGCGTGCTGGCTGAACCCTGGCTGCCTGTGCTGGCCTGCCAGGCTTGCGGGGGGGTGCGTGAGCTCAGCGGTGGGGGGGGGGGGGGGGGGGTCACGGCGCCAAGTGATGGTGGCTTGGCATGGCGGGCGTCCCCTTTGCCGGCCGGGCCTGTTGGTTTCTGCAGGGACACTGAGCTCCCACCAGCAAGCAGGATGGACAGGTGGCCTCCAAGAGTTGGACCTGTCCCTGCCCCCTGCCCCCCCCCCCCCCCAAAAAAATGAAGCAGAATGAAAGCCAGGCCCTCTTGCCCTGGGGTGTGGGCAGTGAGAGGCTGGACGGGGGCGGCTCCAGCCCAGCAGGTGCTCCGGGACATCTCGGTCTTCGAGGTCCTGACTTACACGGACACGGTGAGGGGCTGGCACACGGCTGGGCACAGAGGGAGCGGGAGCACAGAGGACACGGCCACCGGCCAGCTGTGGGACCACGGCTCGGGCTGTGTGGGGCACGGGGCCTGGGGCAGCAGTGAGAGGAGACAGAGCTGGTGGGCCACGTGTCCCAGTGTTTCTGAGTCACAGGTGAAGCTCACAAGTGCAGTGACCCTTGAACGACACGGTGTGAACGGGGCAGGCCCACTTACCACCCAGATCTCCTGATACGTGCAGGACAGTGTTGTAAACGTATTGCTTCCTGACCATTGTCTTAACGAGCTTTTTTGTCCGGCTGACCTGGTGGTAAGAGTACGGCCGGAAGACACACGACACGCAAAATGCACGTTGTCGCTGAGGCTTCTGGTCGGCGGGGGCTGTAGTCCTTAAGTTCTGGGGAGTCAGGAGTTAGGAACGGATTTTCGACTGTGCAGGTGAATGGTGCCCCTAACCTGTGGCTTGTTCAGGGGTCACTTTACCAAGTAAAGTCTGTCCTGTTCCCCCCCCCCCCCCCCCCCGCCCTGTCTGGTGCATCTTCCCAGCGACCTGGAGGCCGGGTTGAGGTTGGAGGCCTCGAACGGGACACGCGTCTGCCCCAGACTGGCACCCGGCGGGGGGCTCGCGGCGGCGGTCTGCCCGCTTCAGGGTCCCGGCTCCACCCGGCACCCCACCCGGCACCCCAGGGGCTTCGCACACTGTCCGCCAGTGGCCGTCCGTCCGGAGTCCAGAGGCGCGGGTGTCAGCTGGGAGAAGGAGGGCGCAGAGAGGCCCTCGGGGTCCCGGGGGCCTGGGTCCAGCGGTGCCACCGGCCGCAGGCAGTTGGGATGGGAGCGAATGCGCAGGCCTCGCACGGACATTGCTGTTCGTTTTTGTTGCAGGCAGCTGATGGCACAGGAGCCCCTGGAAAAACTGGGATTTGGAGATTTGTTGGATGGAAAACCAGGGGCAGAAACTAACTCCTGATGGGAAGAAGTCCATCCACCGGCTGCTGGCTTGTCCAGGGTGGAGTGTGTTGGGTGACCTTGTCAACTGACGGTTTATGGTTAGGCGCTGTGACTTCGGAAGAAGTTTCTGGAACGCCCTCCTTGGCGGAAACCTCTCCTCTTGATGTCTCCCAGGTTATTTTGAGAAGCGATTGTCCCCTTTAGGTCTCATTTTCCCCAGGAGCCTTAGATTTTATCTTTACATCGGGAGAGTTCCTAGGGAGGCCTGTGGCGGGTGGGAGGAAGGAGAGCAGAGTCACGCCCGCTGCGCGAGGGGACATGTGGGCATCCGCGACGTGGTGACTCCCTCAGTGATACTGTCCGTAGCTTCTCAGTACTGACATGCTGAATGCTAGCGGTTTCAGCCCATCACATAGACGCTGTCCGGAAACCATTTCCTGGCAAAATGGTTTCCTTCTGTGCCCATTTATTTCCCGTGTTTTTTTTTTTAAGTAAAATATACAGTATAAACTTGGAAATGAGATTGTTAACTTTTGACATATTTGACTTACTCGTTTTTTTTCTGGTAGTGCCTGAAACACCAATATCTTTTTTTTTTAATTTTTTTAACGTTTTATTTATTATTGAGAGAGCATGAGCATGGGAGGGGCAGGGGGAGGAGCAGACACGGAATTGGAAGCAGGCCCCAGGCTCTGAGCTGTCAGCACAGACCCCGACGTGGGGCTCGAACCCACAACCCGTGAGATCATGACCCAAGCCGAAGTCGGACGCCCCACCGACTGAGCCCCCCAGGCGCCTCGAATCACCAGTACCTTTGAACCAGAGGCTCGTTTTCTGACCTGTGTGCGTGTACATAAAACCAGTTTAATTTCAGTAACTCATGTATTGTAACTCTGGAAGTCCAGACTCTTGTAGTTTGACTTGCACACGTGGTCTTCCACGTGTCCTCTGAGAGCACCCACGTGCACGCGCCATCGGCAGTGGCTTCCAGGGCCTCTGAGCACACGTCAGGGCAGGGTCTTGTGGTGTCCTCTCTCACCGACCAGGCCCACAGCGGCAACGTCCAGGAAGGTACCAGTTTGCCCGCGGTCCGACCCCACGCGTACCCAGACGCCGAGCCGGGACCCTGGGCCGGTTCTGATGTGGCCGGGGTTCAGGTCCACGATCCGGGTGCCGAGTGTGTGGGGTCTGGGCCCAGCACTGCCTTCCCTGGCTCCCGGCCGGCCAGCTGGCTTTTGTCCTCACGTGGCTAACGGAAGACGGCAGTCGGAGGATCCCGGGCACGTCCCCACGTGGACGGCGACCCCGGTGGGGACAGCCAGCTGTGACCCGGGTCTGGGCTCCCAGAAGTCACCTCCACCCCCACCTTGGCCGTGGCTGGTAAGAGGCGTCTTCACGTCCAGTCCTCTGCCTCGAGGCCCCTGTTTTCCGTCCTTCGCTGGCCTGGTGCTCTTGCTCAGACCCTGAAGCAGGTCCCTCCCGTGTGAGTCCTCGTCCTCGGGGCTCACTCTGGACCTCCTCCTGCGTCACTGGTTGGGCACCACCGGCTCCCTTCTGCGGTTTCCACGGAATGCTGGGTCTGCCCTCCGCTGGGGTCGTACAGGTCTTGTGTGTCCATGTCTAGTTTACGAGGTGTCTTGGCTTTTACCGCCAAGCCGAAAATCGAGTCACGAGAGTCCAGTTCTGCAGACCCCTGAAGCCATGCAAATGCCCACACTTGCGAGCCTTCAGTGACCTGAGGCCGGTCCGCACGGCTCGCCGGTGCAGCCGCGGGCGGGGCGGGGGTTGGGGAGGTCTGTGCTGACGCGGAGTGACTCCATGAGAAAGGCAGCCTCCAGAAGCATCTATGGTACCGTTAACAAGAAAGACGCAGGAAGCCGGAAGCGTCTGTGGGTTTGTGCAAACACGAAATCGAGGAAGGAGAAACCGGACGCCGAGAACGGTCAGCAGCATGTAGTGTGGCTCAGAGTCCCAGCCGTCTGCCCGTGTCACGTGCGCAGAAATGAAGCCGCGGTGGTGGCCCAGCCAGGTGGCCGGGGGACGGGGTTCCAAGCGGCGCACGGCTGGGGCACAGCGTGGCTGCAGTGGACAGCAGAGGTCAGCCCGGCACTGGGGACGAGGAGACGGGCTGTGTCCTCTGGGCAGTGGTTCACCCTCCCCCGCTCTGAAAGCGAGCTCACGCCGGGGAGCGGGAGAGCACGGACCGGGTCCTGCTTGGGTCACGGGTGTAGGTGGCCGCACAGAGAGAGACTCGGCTGCGTGCGTGCGTCCACACGCGTGTGCCGGCCGGCTCTGAGCACCCGGGTCCTGGAGCCGCGACACCGGCAGCAGGAACCAGGCTCCTGGGGGGACAGCTGACTCTGTGGCCAGTGCCTGAAAGTCCACGCCCAGCCTGGACCGTTTTGTGTCCGAAAGTAAGGGATTCCTGGAAGAATGAGGGGGCACAGCCACGCCACGGAGCCACACGTGGGCCATTTGGAACAACACAGTATTGTAGTGGGTTGTGGTCCTCAGAACAAATGATTGTCCAGGAGTCCACACTCATAAATAACTAACGGAGGGCGCCTGGGTGGCTGGCTCAGTCGCGCAAACCGACTCTTGGTTTCGGTCCAGGTCATGACCTGTCGGTCGTGGGATTGAGCCCCACGTCGGGCTCTGTGCTGACGGCCTGGATCCTGTTGGGATTCTCTCCCTCTCGTTCTCTGCCCCTCCCTGGCTCGCTCACTCCCTGTCAAAAATAAACATTAAAACATTTTAATAATTGATGGAATCAATGTGTCAGGGAGGGAGGGACAGCACCCGTAGTGGCAGTGGAGACAGCAGTCCCTCCACAGCGGCAAGGGGTGCAGATGGGCCGCCCGGGGGCCTCCCCTCAGGGTGCCCAGCACTTACAAAGGGAGCCATAGGGCCAGTGTGGTCACTTTAGGTGCGTGGTCACCACTTGGTGACCTGCCCACGGCTGCTGCCCCCATCTGATGCCCCGAGAAGACCACATCCTTCTGGGGTTTTCTTACCAGAAATGGTAACCTCTGTCCATTGAGCCAACGCCAAATCGAACACATTCTGCAAAGTGAGGACCAGGTGCTTTGGGAGCACCAGGGTCCTGAAAGATAAAAACCGAGGAGGGGTCCAAGGAAGCTGACTGCCACGCGGGCCCTGGGTCAGGGCGGATGGTGGCAGGCAGCCCGGGAGGCCTGGCGACCCACAGGACGCTTGGATTCTTGTTCTATGATTACATAAGATGTTGTTTGGGGAAGCTGGACATACGAACTCTTGTCCTGTTTTTGCAAATTTTTGAAAGTTCTAGGGGCGCCCTCGTGGCTCAGTCGGTTAAGTGTCCGACTTCAGCTCAGGTCACGATCTCACGGTTTGTGAGTTCGGGCCCTGTGTCCGGCTCTTCTGACAGCTCAGAGCCTGGAACCTGCTTCAGATTAAATTATTTCAAAATGAAGAAAGTATGTTGCATCAGGTTCTGTGTAGTCTAACTGTACGTGATTGAGAAAATTCTCGCTCTGAAACGCATTCAGTGGATTTCGCAGCAGGTGACGTGACTCAGTGGTGTCGGCCCCGGGGAGAGGAAGTGTGGGGAGAGACGGCCCAGCTCTCTTCGAAGGAGCAGCAGTCCGGCATCGCCTTTGACTTCCCAGATCAGAGTCGCTAGCCACGTGGCACATGTCCGTGCCGGACATGTGTCCGCTTGAGCAAAGCCACCTAGGCACTTGTCGCAAAAAGCCACCAGCCATATTCAAAGGTGCCCACGGGTGACCTCCAGGATGTTTTCCAAGTGTCCTCATGCAGGAGACGGCTTTCCCCGACCACCGTGGTGAGGCCTAGGCCCACAGCCGCCTTCCCCGAAGATGAGCCCTTCCCCGGTCTGCCTCCTTCCGGCCCCTTGGGTGGGCGCGCTGGATGTGCCCGTGGTCTCAGCCACACGATCGTGTCCGGAAGCGCTCAGGACGCAGCCCTGGGGTTCCCTCCGCCCCGCTGGCCCTGTCCCTCCCACCGTCACGAGCAGGACAGACTCCCCTCCACGAAGCGTCCTGTGCTCACGTAAGTCACCGCAGACCCAGTGGCTTAAACAATACAGGCTTATGTTTATGCTCCGACCGTCCGCAGGTCAGAAGTGTAGATGGGCCCATAGGGCCGCGTTTCTTCCGGGGCTCTGGCAAGAGTCCGTCTCCTTGTCTTTCCAGCTTCTAGAGGCGCTGGCGTTCTTGGCCCGGGCCCGTCCTCAAGGGCGGCGCCTTCTCTCTGCCCTGACCTTCCCCCCCCCTCCCGTCTTCTCCCTGACTCTGACCCTCCTGCCTCCTTACAGGGACCCTCCTGATGACAATGCTGACCCAGATAATCCAGGGTCGCCTGCCTGCCCAACCTCCTTACCCTAGTCATACCCAGAAAATCGGATTCACAGGGTCGAGCCAGGGATGGGACATCGGACCGCGCGGGCCTCGGGGCCAAGCAGCTGGCTGGTGGGCAGCTCGCGCAGGCCCGTGCCCGGAGGACGTGCTTTTGGGCAGCTGTGGGGTCTGTCTCCCCTGCAGTGACCCCATCATGGGTGGAACTTGCTCAGGGCTGCTGGAATCCCGTATTTTTCTGAGATCTTTGTTACTGGTTGTTACTGGTTTTACAGCCACTCTCGCTGGTGACGACAGAGAATGAGGATGGCTTAATAAACGGGATCAGAAGGTCCGAACCGGCCTTTGCACGTGTGACATGACCCCTGTTCCTGTAAAGCGTCTCTCTAGACGTTTGCGGATTCGATGTAGACGCGAGAGAGGTCTGGGATCCCGTACGGTGAGTGTTCGCAGTACACGTCCATGTGGCGGGCACATCTGGACGGACCTATGTGGCTTTCCTCCAAGTATTTTTCTTTATGGCTGTATTTTATAACAAGCGTGTATCGTTTTTATAGAAACAATCGTTAGTTTAAAACTGCTTGTGTTTGGCCGTAATTTTATATAACCTATAAATTACGTGCTTGTGGTTGTAATTTTATATCGTGCATGAATACTGCCCGGTTTATTTTTCCTGGTAAAACTGTGCTGGTTTTGGGTTGAGATGCAGTTCTGCGAAGCACACAGGGCTGGCCTGATGTCCCCAGTGGTCACTTGATGGAGTCTTGGAGGGGAGGCGTGGCAGTCTGCTCCGGTCCCCGCCCCCCCCCCCCCCCCCCCCCCGTAGGAAGGCGGGAACACCGTCACAGAGCCAGCCCTCCGGGGCCTCCCCAAACGAGAGCCCCTTCCTGTCTGTGCTGCCTGCCTCCTGCTGGTCTCTACCGGGAAGCAGAGTTCAGTGCCCGTCATCCCACCCACCTGGCATTTGGATTCAGTCTTTGAGTGAGATTATTTACGGCGAAAAGGCAGAGATTTTATGACTGCAAGAGGCAGTGAAGAACTTTCTATTAATCCACAGAAGTGACTGTCATAGTTCTATGAGGAAAATTGTGAATCTCTAGTCTTTCGGGAGAATGGAACCAAATTCACACCTGCCGCACACAGAGCTTTGTGGCGGAAGGACACCTCTTGGGAAGAAGGGTCCAGGCCTGGCGTCAGGCATTGGTCATCAGCTTGGGCTGTCATGGCCCCCCTGCTGGTGGCCCGGTGGCCTGGAAGGACGTCATCCACCAGCTTTCATTAGGGGACACACCATGTGGCTGCACCTGCCACGCTCTCCGGGGCGTCCCAAGGCGTTAGGGAGCCCGGAACCACTGTTGTGTGGGGTTCGTCCGGCGCTCGGGAAGGCGGAAGCCTGGGAGCTTCTGCGCGGGTGTGGTGACACTGCCTTTTTTTTTTTTTTTTTTTTTAATGTTTATTTATTTGTTTTGAGAGAGAGAAAGAGACAGCAAGCGGGGGTGGGGGGCAGAGACAGAAGGAGACAGAGAATCCCAAGCAGGCCCCTCGCTGTCAGTGCAGAGCCCGATGTGGGGCTTGAACTTACAAACCATGAGATCACGACCGGAGCTGGAATCAGGAGTCGGACGCCCAACCGACCGAGCCCCCCACGCGCCCCTGTGGTTCTGCTTTAAAACACCCCTCCGCTGGCCCGTGTGGAGGGCAGGTCCGGGGGTGTTCAAGGTCGGGGCGGACAGATCCTTCCTGCTGCTGGACCAACGGGACCCAGAGCCATGAAGGCAGGCGGGGTGGGTCCGGTCTGCGTGCATGCCGCCTGCCACCCGAAAGCCATGTCGACTTCTTAACCAGGGCAGCAGGCCTCAGGACTCTTGTCCCCTCCCCAGTGAGCACCCTCCCGCCTCTCGTCCAGTTGGCTCTTTCTTCTTGCTGGAACAGGCCTGTCTCCCTGGGCTGCCTGACCACCTTGTCCGGCGTCCTGCAGTCAGGACTGGCCCGTCTCCCTGTGCGCTGTGCCCACGGCCTCTCCCGGGCCTGCAGAGGACGGGGCAGTTCTGGTTCCGTGCAGGCTCCCGGGCAGCTCCTGTGACCGCAGAGTCGGCTCCCCGAGCCGCCCCATCAGGTGGGGGCCGGAGGCCGGAGGGAACCCTCCAGGCCCCACTGGGCAGGCACAGAGCTGAGAGGTCGGGTGAGATGCTTGGTGTCCAGCCGGCCGGCAGGCCCCGCACAGGACCCAGCGGCAGCTCCAGCAGGAGAGCGGCCGCCCTGAGACGACGCGGGCCCAGCCGGAGTGGCTTCTGTGCTCCGAGAGGAGGGACTGACGTCTGGTCTGCAGCCTCTCGGCTCTGATCTCTGATCGATCGTCACCGGGGCGGGCTGTGGCCGAGGGAGCCGTCCCCTGGCGGAGGGAGCGTGCCCAGCCACTTCTCGGGAGCCCCTCTGTCATGGCTCAGGCACTTACACACTCGCGTCATGTGGACCATTTCCTGGGCCCGAGGGCGCCCTGTCTCCCGCCCCCGGCCTGGGCCCCTTCCCTCCTCTGGGTGGACGTCCCTGATTCTTCCAGGCCAGGCCTGCGTCCCCGCTGCAGTCTCAGGGGGGCCTGCGTCCCCTCGGCAGACGGCGGGGCGGGTGGCGCCCAGTGACGACGCGGGAGCAGGTGACTTTGTGGGTGCTGCCCGAGGACGCTCCAGCAGCGCTGAGGTTGGCTGCCAATGCCCAGGAAAACAGAATGTCACTGTAAAGCAAGTCCTCTTGCCCGTTTGGTTCCTTTTTTAAAAATCTTTATTGGGATAGAATCGGCATCCCACAAATTCACTTTTGGAAGAGTACAGTTCACAAAGTTGTGCGAACATCTCCCACTGGAGTGCTTTCTTTGGGTAAGTTCCATGCCCAGCATGGGGCTTGAGCTCACGACCCTGAGACTGAGAGGCACACAGTCTCTTGCCTGAGCCAGCCGGGCGCCCCAGTGCCTGCTTGGTTTCCTGTCATCACCCTTCTTCCCCCTGAAGTCGGAAGGCAGCCACCAGTCTCCGGGAAGCTATGGATTTACTGCTGAGCCCTGTGGGGAGGGCTGCAGGGGCGAGGGCGGGAGAGCGCCTCGTTCCCAAGCCTGCCCCAGTTCCGGGCTGTCTCGGGGCTCGGACCAGCCTGTCTTGCCCTCAGTCCAGTGGAACCCCAGAGTCACGTGGCCACTTCAGATCCTAGGACACTCTCTGCACCCTCTCCGCCTTGGGAGTGGGGTGCGTCTCTGTCCCCGCCCCTCCATCTGGGACCTTTAGAGGCAGCTGAGCTCTGAGGTAGCCCAGGTGCATCGCCGGGGGGAGCCCACGCGGAGTGGTCAGGGGACAGGAGGAGGAGGGGCGAGTGCCCATGGCCCCCGGGGCCGGCACTGCACCTGAATTCCCCGGGACCCCCGGAGCCTGGTCGTGCTGTCTCGGCCACGGAATGTCCCGGACGGGTCACCGGAGGAGGGGAAGGAGGTGGGACAGGAAGTTACTTAGACGGGGCACAGGGATCGTGAGGCGGGAGATGTATCAGCAGAGATGATCCCACCACCCTGACCGCTGTGCTCCGCCATGACACGGGCAGGGGGAGTTCTGGGGAAAGAGCTCCCGGGCCAGCGTTCTGCTTGCCACCTTCCAGTTTGGGATTTCGACTACCACCCTGCCCAGCAGAGGACAGCCCTGTGCTTCCTGGGGGACAGCCAGCTTGTGGGTCCTGGGAGGGGTGGGCGAAGTCAAGGCTGGAAGCTTGGGGCTGCAGGTGCGGGGCCCGGGAGGCTCGGGCGGGCGGGCAGGCGGTGTTGGGAGGACAGCGGGTCCAGGACGGGTGTGGGGGCTGGGCCGGCTGCCACTTGGGGCTTTCAGGGTCGGTCCGTGGGGCTGGGCAACTGTGCCCCCGAATTACAAAAGCCCAGTAATGGGGCAGGGGTGGGGGCCGACCACTCGGGGGAAACCAGCTCTCCCTTCCTCCCGTTGGCCTGCGGGGCCAGCGGCACCACGGGACAGAATGTGGTGGCGTGGCGGCCCCTGCCGGACAGAGGCGACACCGCAGCGCCTGAAGAGGGCCACCTAGGGGGGACCGCGTGCACAGTTTTCCCCACGCTCCAGGAACTGCAGATAGGACCAGGGCTGTGCATGCCTGAGGCCCCAGGTCTTCCTGACCTGACGGCCAGGCAGGGGGCTCAGGGGCTCAGAGAAGGGGAGCCTCAGCTGCCCGCCACCGCCCCCATGCCAGCTCCCCCGTACATGTCAGGGCAGCACAGAGCAGGTGCACGCCCAGTGCCTGGCACCACAGGGGAGTCCGTGACGGGTGGCAAGGGGCTCGCCGCACCCACAAACCGTGATCTGGGGGTAGTAGGAGCCCCCCGCAGAGGACACCCCCCTGGGGACAAGAGGGTCCCCGTGAAGGAGGGGGCTGGGAGGAGGGCTCAGGCCAGGCCTAGGGGCCTTCCAGCCCCTGGGACCCAGCGCTAGGCTGCAGGTGTCTGCCCCGGGGCCGTGGTCTCCTGAGGCACACAGCCCTGTGGCCCCTGCTCCTCCAGGCCTCTATTCTCCTCTCCCCTCCTCCCTCTTCCCTCTCCCCTCCTTCCTCCTCTCCCCCTTCCCTCCTCCTCCCTCCACCGTCCTCTCCCCCTCCTCCTCCTCCCTCCACCTTCCTCCTCTCCCCCTCCCCCTTCCCTCCTCCTCCTTCCACCGTCCTCTCCCCCTCCTCCTCCTCCCTCCACCTTCCTCCTCTCCCCCTCCCCCTCCCCCTCCTCCCCCTCCCCTCCCCTTCCCCCTCCCCCCCTCCTTTTCTCACTCCTTCTCTTTCTCCCACCGCTATGCCAGTTAGCTCTTGCCAGACTGCAGGCCATCCCAAATTTACCTTCAGGCAACAGCATTTTATGGTTCCGATTTTTATGTCTCTAGGGTCGGCTGCCGCACCTGAGGCTCCTCACTTGCACGGACATGGCCGGCACCTGAGCCGGGAGGCCTCTGGCAGCTGGGGCGTCACTGTCTCCGGGCCCTCTCCACGTGGTCTCTGCAGTGCGGTGTCTGGGGGCCAGGCTTGGTACCTGGAAGCTCAGGTTCCCAAGGAGAGACAGAGAGGCGGAGGCAGAGACAGAGAGGGCACCAGGTGGAAGCGACCTCCTTTTCGGACTCAGCCGGAGAAGTCTATCCCGTGTCTCGCAACGATCCTGCACTGGATGGAGCAATCACAGCCCCCCACTGAGACTCGAGGTGGGGACATGGATCCCACATCTCAGTGGGAGGTAGGAGGGATGTCAGTCGTGTTATAGAAGATCCCATAGGAGGGAAGACAGAGATGGATGATGGATGGATGGGCGGATGGATGGATGGATGGATGGATGGATGGAGAGATGATAGATGATGGATGAATGGATAATAGATGGGTGAATGGATGGGTGGATGGGTGGAGGGGTATATAGATGATGGATAGATGATGGATGGATGGATGGATGGATGGGTGGATGGATGGGTGGATGGATGGATGGGTGGATGGAGAGATGATAGATGATGGATGAATGGATAATAGATGGGTGAATAGATGGGTGGATGGATGGAGGGGTATATAGATGATGGATAGATGATGGATGGATAGGCGGATGGATGGATGGGTGGATGGATGGATGGATGGATGGAGAGATGATAGATGTTGGATGAATGAATAGATGGGTGGGTGGGTGGATGGATGGATGGGAGGGTGGGCAGAGGGATGTTCTCTGGGAAATACAAGACCTATCTCAAACGCCCTGTCCCATTGCACCTGTCTGAGACCTGTCCTGATGTACTCGTTCGTAGACTCAGTTCACGGCAGATGGGCTCGGAGGCAGGCAGCTCTGTTCGCAGTGTGCAGGGCCTGACAGACTGTGAAGTGCTTCCACACCTTCCTCCTCGTGCTTTGTGAGGCTGAGAGGCTTCTTGGCCACGGTGCTCTGCGGTGTGTGGGGGTCCCTTTGCCCTAGTCCGTCCTCAGGCCTGTGGTCTGATCTCGGAGGGAAGCCTTGTGAGCTGTGTGACCCAACGCCTCCCGCCTCGGTCTCCCCGTCCTCTAAGGGATGTGATGTCAGCCTTGTGTGGGGCCGCTGAGCCGTGGAAGGCGGGACCCCTTCGTTCAGGAGGCTCAGCACAGGGGTCACGACGTCAGACGCGAGAAGCACAGAGCCTCTGAGTTCTTACTGCAACACAGGGAGACCGGCGTGAGTACTCCTGTGAAGGGGACTCACAGGAGTAGAATGCAGCGCGTGTCCTTTTGTGGCTGGTGGATTTCACCAAGCGTCGTGTTTTCCGGGTTCATCCAGGTGGTGCGTGGGTCACTACTCGGCAGAGTAATATTCCACGGTGCGGCAGGCCACGTGGCGTTTACTCATTCCTCGTCTGATGGACACTGGGTTGCTTCCGCCTTCGGCTGTTGCGAATAATATTGAATTCTACGTGCATAATGCGGACATGCATGTACAGGCTTTTATGTGAATGTGGTTTCGTTTCTCTGGGATCTGTACTTGGACTTGCTGGGCACCTGGGAATTCACTGACCGTCGGAGGACCTCCCAGACTGTTCACACAGTGGCTGCGAATTCTACGTGCCCAGCAGCCGTGGACGAGGGTTTGGGTCCCACACCGTCGCCACACTTGTCACTTTCTGTTTCTGAGTTGCAGCCATCGTTGTGCATGTGCACCTGTGTGTACGTGTGCCTCTCTGTGTGCATGTGTGCGTGCGTTCCTGTGTGTGCGTTCCTGTGCATGTGCGTACATGTGCACATGCGTGCACCTGTGCCTGTGTATTCCTGTGTGTACATGCGTGCATCTCTGTGTGCCTGTGTGTTCCTGTGTGTGCACCTGTGTGTGCATGTGCACGTGCATGCGTGTCTGTGTGTGCGTGTGAGGGGGGGAGAAGTGGGATCTACTAGTGTCTCGACCTGCATTTCCCTGACGGCTGAGGGTGTCGAACATCTTTTCGTGTGCGTCCTGGCCAGCTGTAGGTCTTAGAGGAGCGTCTATTCCGATCGTCTTCTTGTTGCTAAACTGGGTCACTTGCCTTTTTTATTGTTGACTTGCAGAGGTTCCTTATAAGTGATTTTTTGGAATTTTTTTTCCACTGATTTGCAGGTGAACTTAAGATCCACTGCTGAACGTCCTTGCCGGAAGGGGACAGGGTCAGGGGAAGAGAGCAAGCCCCAGTGTCCTATTTCGGACCTCACCCTTCTCCCCAAACCACGGGAACGGCTGACAGTGGCAGACAGCCCCAGAGGACCTGACCCTTGCGGCCCGCCCGGCCCCGGGGACGCCTCACGCGCAGGGGGGGACCATGCCTTTGCCGGCCCTCGGGACGGGTGGGAGCGCCTCCCACACCCACCCTCCTCCCACTGCCAGATGCTGTCGTGTTCTTGCTCTTTGGGAAACCAAGCAAAACTGTCTTTCAATGTCCCCAAGCCCACTTGGCAACCCTCAGCACCCCACCCCCACATCATCTCTGCAGACACCCCCGGAGACCCGCACCTCCCGAGGCAGTTTCTGGGCTAGCGCCACTCCCAGACGGCGATGTGGAAAGCATCCGGTGGCTGTGGCCGGCTCCCCCAGCCTGTGGGGCTGTGACTTCTGGGCTAGGGCAGGACGGCGCCCTCTTTGCACATCTGTCGGCCCCTCGTTTCGTCCTCTCTCCCGTGAGGCCCTGGGTGACTCGGATCCTCTTTCCTTTTGCTTTGTCTGTGTTTCTCTTGGTGAGCAAACAAATGACCGTGTCTACGGGGGCGGGGCCGTGGGCTGATGGCCTACCCGAGGGCTGGCTGGAAAATGGGAACTCTGTGGGGACAGGGCTATGTCCCCAGCCACACCAGGAGGCTGTTTCTCGTGGCCAGGCGCGTGGCCTCCCTGGACCTTGTGCCGACCCTCCTCGGCTTCCCCATCCCGTGTCCTCCCGGGGGCTTTGCCCACAGCTGACACTCCGGCTCCCAGTGGAGGCCAGGGGCCCCCTGGGGACTGGCAGGCCCAGGGAGGAGGGAGGGCCAAGGCACCCGGATGCGGCCACCCTGCCCAGAGAGGGCCGGAGGAGGGCGCGAGGCCCCGGGGGAGGGTTCCGGGACCCGTCCTGGTTCCCGCTCTGCTCACAGCTTGCCCGAGGCCGCCCTGGGATCTGCTGCTTGCTCGGTGTCTGCGGGGAGGGCTCCAGGCTGGGGTCTGGGTCTGGGAGGCAGTGTCTGCCCCGCCCACTCCAGGGTCAGGCCTGATGCAGTGTAGGCCTCGTGCCCGGTGTTGGGGGGGGGAGCTCTGGCAGGGGCCGGACCCCCTCTGCTGGGTGCCTTGGGGTCCCTGTCTCCTCCCCGATTAGGTGGCCGGCTCCTCCAACCTGCTCAGGGTTCTGCACGGAGCAGGAGCGCAGTGAACACTGTCGAGGCGCGTGGCCACCGCCCGGTCCCAGGGGAGGAGGGGCCCGGCTCCCGGGAAAGACAGGGCCGTGTAGACCAAAGAACTCTGAGCGTTCGCCCGGCTCCTCCTGCGTGCTGGCCCAGGGGTGGAGGGGATCGGCCTCCACGCTGCCCACCTCCTTTGGGCTGGGTGTGCCCCCTCCCCTGTCCCAGGCGGGACTGCCAACCCCACCTACTTTACAGAATTTCCTCAAGAATCTGGAGACGGCTGGTGTCCGGGCAGAAAAAGAGGGAGCCAAGGCAGGCGGTTGGTGGTCAGCTCCCCTCGGGGCTCCTGGCATCCAGGGAAAAGGGGACACCTCTGTGGGGACACCTGGGGGGACACCTCTGTGGAGACACCTCTGTGGGGACGGGGACACCTGAGGCACCCAGGCCCTCATGCTGCCTCCTTGTCTCTGAACTTGTCCTCTCCACCTACCATCTGTCCTGCGCCCCCCCCACCCTCCGCTGTCCCGCCTCACTCACCCCTTACCTGAGAGCTCCCTCCAGCCCCGCATAGCCCTCCTGGGCACCCTGCTCACTGTAGCCTTCCCCTGTCCCCGTCTCTGGCCCTCTGCCTCTGTGCCCACGGACCCCGGGGGGACCCCTCCCTGTCCTCCCTGATACTTGGTGGCCTCTCCTCCCCCCTCCATCCAACACGGGTGACGGCCAGTCTCTTGGCCTCCCTGGAGGCAGGGACTGGCCTACAGGGGCTCCCACCCCAGACAGGGCACACAGTAGGTGCTCAGTAAGTGTGTGGAATGGGTCCACCAGGATGGAGCAGGGAGGGCGTTCTCCACATCAGCCTCTGGAGGGCAGGACAAAGAGGGGACACCAGGTGGGGGTCCCACAGGAAGTTATGGCCCCGGCAGGGCTGCAGGCCAGGGGTGTAGGCAGGAACCTGGAGACGAGAGAACGGGCAGCTGGGGCAGGCAGCTGGGGCCCCGAGGGCTTCCTCTGGCTTCAGGGGGAGGAAAATGCACCCCAGACTTGGGCCCGGGGCTCTAAGGCGGTCAGACCCCCACCCCGTTTGCTTTATGTCTCCCCAAGTTAGATTTGTCCAGGCATCCTGGACCGTCCTCGATGCAGGTGGGCGGGAGGCTGGGGAGGGGAGAGAGCCCGTGGGTCCCCTTGGGTGCAGGCCACAGGGGGAGGTGTGGGTGCCCGCCAGCCGGCTGATGGCTTCCTGACTTGTACGAAGGCGGCTAAAAACAGCGATGTGTAACTGTGTTAGTTCACTCGTGAGGCTTTGAACTACAGACATTTGTCCCCCCCAGCTCTGGGGGTGGCCCCTGTGGAGGCCAGGCTCCTCCCGGAGGCTCTGGGGGAGGCAGCTGCTCCAGGACGCTCCTCTTGCCACCCCCCTGACCCCCGATCTCTTCGTCCTTCATCACATGGCACTCTCCCTGGGTGCGTGTCTGTGTCCAAATCCCCCTTTTATAAGGACTCGGCCATTGGATCAGGGCCCACCCCTCATGTGCAAAGTCCCCCTCCCAGATAAGGCCACTTTCACAGTTCAGGGGTACAGGGGCTGGGACTCCAGCATGGCTTTAGGGAGACAATTCAACCCACAGCATAAATCAGCAAATGCGGGACACTGCGAAGGCAATCCTGCAGCCCGGGGTGGGGGGTGCTGCCCTCCAGGACCCTTCGTTGCGGGGCGACTGTCCACACCAGGCACCAGAGCGGCCCTCCTGCCCCAGCGCAACCTCGCTGCCTGCCAGGAGGCGCCTCAGCGGGACGCCCTGCTCTTGAGGCCCCCTGGACCACTCTCGCCTCGACCAGCCTCGGTTTCTCCATCCCGTCTGGACCCCTGCCTTCAGTTTTGGGGCTCCGTCTCCGTGGCTGGGCCGGAGGGTCTCTGTCCTCTGCCCGCCAACGCTGTGCATCCTGGGACCCCCGAGCAGCCCAGGGCCTGCTCTCCAGCGAGGTTCTCCATGACCAGGCCCAAGTTTCAGGCCCAGAGCAGTCCAGTGTCTTCCCAACCCAGCTCACACGTACGAGCTGCACGCCGGCCAAGCCGGGATTCCCTCAGCTTCCAGCCGCCTCAGCGTCCGCCTGATCAGGACTAGAGACGTCAGGGGTGTGGACAGACACCACACAGCATTCCCGTGCCCCAGAGCCGCTCGCAGCTTGGAGGGGGACTCCACGGACTGGTTTCTTGGTAGTCACATCAGTTCGTGCTTTGGAGGTCTTAGAAATCCAGTTGGTAGGATGGAAAGAGCTTGGTGGTAAAAAGACAGGAAACTGTCGAGAGGTGGTTCCCTTTGTATTCTGCTCAAGGGGGTATTAGAACACAGGGTGCTCTGGGCCTGATCATCTCAAGACTCTGGGCTGGGAGCTGGGTGTTCTGAGATCCATGGACAAAATCCTGACACTGGGCAGGGGTCATCTTTCCTCATGTGGGGAATTCTGCCCAGGGCCGTCTGGGAGGGCTTCAAGGAGGAGGCGGCGGCAAGGAGCTGTGTGTATCTGCAGGGAAGGGAGCCTGGCAAGGCACCTGTCACCCGCCTTTGGAAAGTGGGTTCTCTGTCAGTAGAGGCCAAGTGTGAGGCTGAGGGCAGTGTCCATCCCTTCAGAGGGGCCCAGGACTGGCCCCGATCCCTGGAAGCCTGTGTCCATTCCACTCCTTCCTCGGGAGGGCCAGCCCCTGCCAGTGCCGACGTGCCTCCCTGTCCCCTAGCCCAAGGGGCCCGGTCTCACCTTGGCTCTGCCAGCTGGTGAGACGCCGGTTCCCCTGCCGGCCAGCTGTGCGTGGCCTCCCCCGGGGCTGTAGGGATGGGCAGCAGGCAGGCCCCGCCCCCCGGAGCTCCCCGTCTGCTCGGGGTGGCTGAGCGGTCATGGGCGGGCAGGCACTGGCTGTCCAGGCCCCTGCCTGGGCTCAGAAGATGCTTGAGTAACTGGGACTCAGGGACCTTCAGCAGAGCCTTGCAGACCAAGGACAGCGGGAGGGGCAGGCGAGCCGCCCACGCCGACCCCTCGCCTCCCACGAGACCCGGGCCGGTTCTGACCCGGCACCGGCCGTGCTGTCACAACCCTCGGCAGCCCGACCGCAGCCAGCAGGAGCCCTTGGGGGGGGGGGGGCCCACCCCCACCCCTTGCCGGGCAGCCCGGGCAGGGGCTGCACATCTTGCTTTCGCCTCCTTTGGGGTCATCCCTCCCCCGGGGACTGTGTCATCACCCCTTCAGTCGGAAGGGGGAAGGGGCGACAGAGAAGGCAGAGGACCCCCCCTCCCCACCCGACAGGGTGAGGCTAGCTGCTCAGGCCGTTCCCTCCCATGGAAAGCGCTTGCCCGTCCCTTTCCTGGTCTTCCTCCGAGCCCTTCTGTGCCCCCCCACCCCCCCGTCCTTCCATGCTGTTCTCTGTCCCCAGGTGGAACCACGTCCAGGTCCACGGCAGTCGGCCTCTGGGCACCTGACCAGCGTGTGTGTCTTTCTCTTTCCCAGTTATCCGTTTACCCCAGTCCTGACTTGTATAAGCCATGTGTGGCTTGGAGCCAGTGACTGAATTGCCCCATGCCTCGGTTTCCCCATAAAATGGGAGTTAAATAAGAAAGTATTTATTTAAAAAAAATTTTTTTTATTATGTTTCTTTATTTTTGAGAGGCAGAGAGAGACAGAGCATGAGTAGGGGAGGAGCAGAGAGAGAGGGAGACACAGAATCTGAAGCAGGCTCCAGGCTCTGAGCGGTCAGCACAGAGCTCGACGCGGGGCTCAAACCCGTGAACTGTGAGATTGTGACCTGAGCTGAAGCCGGACATTCAAACGACTGAGCCACCCAGGCGCCCCAATAAGAAAGTATTTCTAGGGGTTCAACCTCATGCCCGGTGCCTGGTACCTGGTCAAAAGCTGTAACTTGCTAATGTCTTCCTTCGGCAACATTCTTGCTTGTGCTGGGGGGTAGGATCTGACCCTGGCACCGAACCCAGAGATGAAAATGCCATCTGTCCTCATTCACAAGGCTCCAGTCCAAT
Organism: Panthera pardus; assembly: GCF_024362965.1. Classification (NCBI taxonomy): domain Eukaryota; kingdom Metazoa; phylum Chordata; class Mammalia; order Carnivora; family Felidae; genus Panthera; species Panthera pardus. Next base: position 15,569,106 of record NW_026526969.1, read on the forward strand.
GGGGGAGGCAGACGTGTGACCAGTTAAACCTCACAGCACCACGGGATGCCCGGCTGGCTCGGTCGGTGGAGCCTGTAACTCTTCATCTTGGGGTTGTGAGTTCAGGCCCCACGCTGGGTGTGGAGACTGCTGAAAAAAATGATAAACAGCACACAGCCCGACAGGATCTAGAAATGCAGACCTAAGTGGGCTGCCGCGTTCTGTGGAAAAGGTGGCTGAGGCTCCGGGAGCTCCGGGACCCTCTGTTGGCCGGGGTGCGGGGAGCCAGGCCCCAGGGAGCAAGCCAGTGCAGCCTTGACAGAGTGCAAGTTCACAGACTGGCCACGGATTCGAACGCCTTTCCCCTTGTCCCCGAGGGGACTCCCCTTGGACAGTCCCAAAGGTGTCGGTGGTGGACTCCGTGGTGTGGCCTGTGACTCTGAAAGTCCGCAAACAGCCCAGCGGCCCCTCAGCCCACAGCTGGGTGGACATGTGATGGTCCCGCCGAGCCCTGAGCAGGATGCAGCCATTGAACAAGAAGGAAGTGAATCTGTATGTATGGACTTGGGAGATAGGAAGGTTTATTAAGTGAAAATAAATCAACCGACCAAAAACCAAACCAAAACAAATGACAAAAAAAAAAAAAAAAAAAAGAAAGAAAGAAAGGCGGCAGATCAGAAGGACTAGGGACTCCCCTGGTGTTCTCACAGGCCAGGGACCATTCTGGAAGGACGCTAAGGGATTGTTAACAGTGTTTGGGTCAGAATTTCCTGGGGTGGGGGTGGAGAGAAGCTATAATTTTTCGGTCTGATAGTTTCAATTTGCAGTAACAGCAGGTACCATTGCATTCATAACAAGAAAATGGAAAGAATTTGAAAAACTGCAGAGGCAAGCAGACGAGGAGACAAGGGGACACCTTTGTGACCTGTCCCCTCTATCTCCCCTCACCTGCACTCGTGGGTCCCTGGCCTCCTGCCAGAGGGGCTTTATCCCGGGCACGGTGACCGGCAAGGTGACAGGTGTCCTGTCCCTTCTGCGGCCTGAGCGCCCGCTGACGCCGGTGCCCGCTGGCCACCTCCTCCCGGGTGGGACGCGGTGCTCGGATGGGCGTGGGCGGCGGGCAGACCTCCGGGCTGGTCCCCACGCGCGCGGGCTGGGGGCCCGGGGCGGGCGCGGAAGGAGGCCGCCCGCCCGCCCGCCCGCGCCGCTGGGGGCCGCCCGCGGGCCGCGCCGGCCAGAGCAGAGCGCGCCGTGCGCCCCGGGCCCCGCGCCGGCACACGCTCGGCGGCCGCGGCGGCGACACGAGCGGCGGCGGAGCCGGGCCGGGCGGCAGGAATGCGGAACCGGCGCGCGGGCTGAGGCCGCCCAGGATGGCGCAGGGCCGCGGGCGGCGGGCGGCCTGCGTGGGGCGCTAGCGCGGCGGGCGCACGCTCCGGGCCCGGCCCCGGCATCGCGGGCGGGCGGCATCGCGGCCATGGCCAAGGAGCGGCGAAGGGCGGTCCTGGAGCTGCTGCAGCGGCCGGGGAACGCGCGCTGCGCCGACTGCGGCGCCCCGGGTAGGTGCGGGCCGGGCGGGTGCGCCCCGGGGTGGCCGCGGGGCCCCGGCGGGTGCGGGGCCGGGGTGGGTGCGGGGCCGGAGCCCGGGCGGGTGCGGGGCCGGGGCCCGGGCCGGGGAGGGTGCGGGGCCGGGATGGGTGCGGCCCGGGGTGGGGGCCGGCCTGGATGCCGGCCCCGGGCGTGGGGGGGGGGGGGGTGGGCAGGAGGGCTGCTTGCGGCGCCTGCGTGGCTGGGGGGCGCGGGCCCGGAGTGCACCTGCACGGAGCCGGACGTCGCCTCCCAGCGGCCCCGGGCCTGAGGCTGTGTCGTCTCCCTCCACCCCCTCCCCCCGCCCCCCACCCCGGGCTGCGTGTCTCGCTGTCACCCGCGGACCTCCGCCGCCCCAGACCTCCGCCGCCGCGTTGCGAAACCTCGGCTCCGCAGAGAAAGAGGAAATCGCGCGGGCGAGCGGCTGCAGGGAGGGAAAGGGCCAGGCGGCCCCGCGGGCTTAGGGCTTCTGTGCGTGGGTGTGTGTGTGTGGGGGGGGGTGTCCACCTGGCTCCCCGCCACCTAGAGGTGACGTCATGGCCCCCACCTCGAGCCACCCTTTCGCCGGGGGATCAGGGGGCAGGGGAGCAAGGACCGGCTGGGTCCCCGTGAAGCTGGTGGGGTGGGAAAGGGCTCCCCCCTCTCCCCCCGCTGGTGCCCGGCTGCGCTGGGCAGGCGGCCAGTCCAGGTGGCGCTCGGGGGAGGGGGCAGGTGCGGCCTGTAACGAGCTCGCAGTCCATCCACCTGCGCGGATCCTCCCCGCCGCCGGCATCTCCTGGACTTTGCTCCTGGGTGGCCCCTGCTCTGGGGTGATTTCCAAGGTGCCAGAGTCCTGAGTAGTTTCCCCTCCCTTCCTGGGGCTAATTGTCCTGGGATTGACAGGGAACAGACAGGCTGTGCCCTCAGGCCATCAGCACCTGCTTCTGAGCCCAAGGCAGCAGCCCCTGGGCCTCGCTGAAGGTGGGGGTGGGGCAGGAACAGCCCCTAGAGGCTCACCTGCTCCCCGCCTCCGTGGAGGGTGACCCCCCTCAGGCGCTGTCCCCCAGGCACTCCAGGGGGACACTGGACGCTCTGCTGGGGGCTTCTAGCCTGAGCTCCTCAGAACAAAGCTAGCGCCCCATGGGGAGGCTAAAGGCCTGCATTCGTCCTGAGACACCAGTCTGAGACGTGCGTCCTGGGCACTCCCAAAGGGACCCGGTCCCCGGCTCCCCTCTGTCGCCCACCCGCTAGGCCAGGAGGCGTCTCTGGCAGCCCCAGGTCCTGGGAATCTGCTGGTCAGCGGCAGTGTTGGAGCCCGAGTGCCCCAGAGGGGAGGCAGCGACAGGCCTTTCCGGAAGCCGAGCAGCCTGAGGTGGCCGTTCTCCCGGCCCCCTGAGCTCGGGAGCCACAGGGCCCACCCTGGTGGTGCGGTGGGGGCAGCACTGGCATAGCTACTGTGCCCTGCCCCCACCAGCTGGGCTGGTTCACCCCACGCTCTCCCTCCCTCTTCCAGACCCGTATTTCCACTTGTTCAGGAAAGCTGGCCTCGCCGGGGAGAGGGCAGCTGAGAAAGGGCAGCCAGGATGTTCTCAGACATGGGCTGGGGGCCGGGCTGGGGGGGGGGGGGTCGGGCCCCGTCCTTCCTGGTCACACTGCTTGGAAGCAGTTTCTTTGGACCCAGAGCCCCCCCCCCACCCTGGCTACCTCCGGGGCCCCCAGCCTGTAGGTGGGAGAGGGGGCTTCCTTGGCCTGTTGGGCCCTGCGGGGGGGCCCCTCCCCTCCAGTGGGCACTGCCTTGCCCCGCCCACCTGCTCAGCTGGCATCCGCCGCCTCAAGGCAGGCACGCAGGGCTCTGGAGTGGTGGGTTCTTGCAAGCCCAGCTCTCCTTGGCACTGGGCCAAGCCTCTCGTCTTCCAGAATCGACCCACAAATCGGTCCACGACACTGGCATTTTGCCTGATCTGTCGGGCAGCTTTGTGGAGCCCGTTTCACAGCCGGGGAAACTGAGGCCTTGGAAACTTGAGCCACCTCGGGGGACATGGTGCTTCAAAGGCAGAGCAGGTCTCCTGATGCTGTAGCCCTGCCCCCCGCTCTCCTGGCCTCCCCCCTGCTCCAGGGGTGTGTGGAGGGGTGAGGCCTGCTACCCTGCCTCCTCCCTCGTGATCCCCATAGAATGCTCGCCTACAGTCCCTGCTGCTTGGATGAAGCCGCCTAGTCTGTCCAGGTTCTGAGCCACCGTGGGGTGCTGCCGCGGCCCAGATGGGCGACTGGGGGCCACTCTGTGGTGACACGGACCGGCTCGTGGTTGTCCTGACCACAGCCAGGAGCAGGGCATCGCCAGGGCAAGGGTCCCCGAGGCCTGGGCCCTGGACAGCAGGACATCAGGGCGGGCCTGAGCCGCCTCCAACACCTGGCCCGGTGGGGGTGGGGGGCCTTGCGGTGGATTTGGGCAGACCTGGCCGGCTGGTCGTGTGAGGGCTCCTGGGAGGGGGTAGTCCCTGCAGCCCCCACAGGACCTGCTCCCAGACCCTCCCTCCCTGTTACCTGCCCCAGCAGCGGCCCCCCCCCCGCCTTTGAACACGGGACCCGGCTGACAGCCTCCAGAGAAGCGTTTCTTGTGACGGGCCTGGGGGAGTAAGTGTGTTTGCATCCGTTTCTCGGCAAGGCCCGGGTGGGGGCCCCATCTGGAGGGGTGGGGCGGCCCGCACATCCTCCAAGCTGCCTGCCTAGTCGGGACAAGTCCTGACCTCGGGTCCGGTGCCCTGGAGGGACTTGGGGTTCTCAGCTGTTCACCTGGCTTTGGGCGTGGGCCATCATTCTGCGGTGCTCTGATGAGCAGAGACACCTGAGGCACCAGGTAAAACCAATTCTGGAGCGCCCGGGCCTTCTGGCTTGAGCGGGCGGCTCAGCGAGCGGGGGTCTCTGGGCCGGGCCAGACAGCGGATGTTCTGGGCTGCCCCACGCACGTTTTCCAGAGCCAGGACCCAGAGGGTCTGGGCGTGACTGACCTGGGGGGTCCTCGCGGCTCAGCCGGGACCCGGCGTGTGCCCGCACGGCCTCTCAGGTGACCTCAGCACGAGCCGCTCCCGCAGCCCTGCCAGGCCTCGCGGGAGAGGCGAGTCTTCCAAAATCGGAATCGCCGTGAGCCAGGACAGAAGCAGCTTGGCGGGGAGGAATTTCCGGAATGTGGCCTAGTTTGGGAGAGGGTCCCCTGGGTGGGCGCGTGGTCGGCGGAGGGCTGCTGAGGAGTGGGCGGGCAGCCCCACCTGAGTCTTGGGTTAGCCAACATGGTGTTGTTGTGGTAAAACACGGGTAACAGAAGAGCTACCATTGCAACCATTGTAAGTATGCAGTTCGGCGACAGGAGGTACTGCTCGTTATCATGCAGCTGTCCCCGCTGTCCGTCTCCCGAGCTCTGTCCATCCTGTCACTCTGAAACACGGACCCCCGCCCGCTCCTCCAGCGCCGACCCCACCGTCCAGCCTTGTCCGGGAGTCTGACCACCCCGGGACCGTGTGTGAGCGGGTCCCGGTGCGTGTCCCCCCGGGTCGTGAGTCTGATGACCCCGGGACCGTGTGGGAGCGGGGTCACACAGTGTTTGTCTTGTGCTGGCTTATTCCACTCAGCCTCAGGTCCTGTTATCCACCTCATGGGACCACGTTCTGCTCTTGTGTGGATGGGCCACGCTTTGTCCCGTCATCCACCCGTGGACACCTAGGTGACTTCCACCTCTTGGCTGCCATGAACGTGGGTGGGTGGGTGGGTCTCTGAGTCCTGCTTTCAAGTCTTGGGGGCAGAGGCGGAGGAGGGGATCGCTGGGTCACGTGAGGACCCTGTGTGACTGGCGAGGGGAACCTGCAGGCTGTTTTCCATACCTGGTTCTGTGCTGAGGCCACGGGCCAGCGGTCTGGTGTGTGTGTGGGGGGGGCGGTACTGCTGGCAAGGAGTGGTTGCTCAGGACGCAGCCACCGCCCTCACCTGTTCCCCAGACTGCACCCGCTCCCCACGTGGGAGGCACAGCCACGGTGCCTGTCCTGCCGGGGGAGATGCATGTGGCCGAGATGGCCCCCGAGCCGACCCAGGGCTTCTGGGTTGACCAGAAGGGGCCCGGGCTGGCTTCTCCCTCCACACGGGTGTGTGAGCTGTGCCCGCATTCCAGCTGCATCTGGGGCGGGGGATGGGGTGAGGGCGACCTTGTCCCTGGTACCCTCCTCGTTTGCTGCTAGCTTTGGGCTGTGTTTGCTAAGCCCTGGTCTGCACCAGGTGCCCCCCTACAGGCATGTCCCCTGTTCACTTACTCCCCATGCCTGTGAGCTGGCTGCACGGTCCCAGCTCGCCCAGGCCCCCAGTACCCCCTCAGGCCCCTGCCTGGCCAGGCCCAGGGGTGCAGGGGGAGGGTGTGGGCTTTCTCGTCTGCTGCTCTCCATCAGGCCCAGGACAGTGGCTGGGACAGGCTCTTCTCCCCCTTCTTTCTTTAAAAAAAAATTTTTTTTTTTTTAAACATTTATTCATCTTTGAGAGACTAAAGGAAACAGAGTGCAAGCAGGGGAGGGGCAGAGAGAGAGGGAGACACAGAATCCGAAGCAGGCTCCGGGCTCCGAACTGTCAGCACAGAGCCGGACGCGGGGCTCGAACTCACAAACCGTGAGACCGTGACCTGAGCCGAAGTCAGACGTTTAACCGACTGAGCCCCCCAGGCACCCCTTTCTTTTTATGGTTTTACAATAGGGGCGCCTGGGTGGTTCAGTCCGTTAAACGTCTGACTCTTGATTTCGGCTCAGGTCATGATCCCAGGGTCGTGGGTTCGAGCCCCGCATCAGGCTCTGTGCTGGCAGCTCGGAGCCTGGAGGCTGCTTCAGATTCTGTGTCTCCCTCCCTCTCTTCACACCCACCCCCCCACCCCCGCTCACGTTCTGTCTCTGAAAAATGAATAAACGTTAAAAAACATTTACAAAAATCCTTTAAAGCTGAGATGTGACTCCCACACAGCATTCGATTAGGGTCAGGGGTACAACATACCGATCCGATATCGTGTGTGTTGCCATAGGCCCCCCCACAGTAGTTAGCGTCCGTCGCCACAGTTACAACTTTTGCTCGTGTGGAGACCTTTCAAGATCTACTCTCTTAGCAACTTGCACCTATACAATCCGGTGTCATTAACCACAGTCCCCACGCTGTCCCTTACACCCCCGGGTCTTACTGTCTTACACCTGGAAGCTTGTGTGTCTGGACCCCCTTCACCCGTTTCACCTGCCCCACCGGGAGCCACCGATCTGGCCTCTGTATCTATGACTTCAGGGGATTTTTCTTAGATTTCACGGGTAGTAGTTGTCTTTCTCTGTATGGCTTATTTCACTAGCCACGCCCTCAAGGTCCATCCATGTTGTCGCAAATGGCAGGGTTTTCTTTTTTTTTTATGGCCGAATAATAATGTGTATGTGAACGCATTTTCTGTGTCTTCTCGTCCACCAGTGGAAACTTAGCTGCCTCCGCGTCTTGTCCCTCGTGAATTATGCTGCAGTGAATGTGGGGGTGCAGACACCGTTCTGAGTTAGTGCTTTTGTTTCCTTTGGGTAAATACCCAGAAGTGGAGTTGCTGGATGTTACAGTACTCCTATTTTTAATTTTTGAGGAACCTCCATAGTGTCTCCCACAGTGTCTGCACCAGTCTGCATTCCCACCAGCGGTGCAAGGCTTCCCTTTTCTGCACATCCTCACTGACACTTGTTCCTTCTCGTCTTTTGGACGGTGGCCATTCTGACAGGTGCAAGGTGGCATCTCACTGTGGTCCTGACTTGCATTTCCCTGATGATGAGTGATTTGAAAAAAAAAAAAAATTTTTAATGTGTATTTATTTTTGAGAGAGAGATAGAATGAAAGTGGGGGAGGGGCAGAGAGAGAGGGAGACACAGAATCCGAAGCCGCTCTAGGCTCCGAGCTGTCCGCACAGAGGCCGACACGGGGCTCCAACCCACCAACCGTGAGACTGTGACCTGAGCCGAAGTCGGACGCTTAACCGACGAGCCCCCCCAGGCGCCCCAATGCTGAGTGATGGCGAGCACCTTTTCCTGTGCCTGTTGGCCATCTGGGTGCCTTCGCTGGAGAAATGTCCAGTTTTTACTTGGATTGTTTGGGGTTTTTGTTGTTTTGTTTTGCTGTCGAGTTGTATGAGTTCTTTATATATTTTGGACATTAGCCCCCATCCGAGATCTGATTTGAAAATATTCTCTCCATTCCACGGGTTGTCTTTTCATTTTGTGGATGGTTTCCTGTGCCGGGCAGAAGTTTTGCAGGTGGATGGTGTCCCACTGCTTTCTCAGAATTGCTTGGCTATATGGGGTCTTATGTGATTCCATACAAATTTTGGGACTGTATGCTCTATTTCTGTGAAAAATGCCATTGGAATTTTGATAGGGATTGCACTGAATAGTAGATTGTTTTGGGTACTGTGGACATTCTGACAATATTAATTCTGCCTGTCACGGGCACAAACTCTCTTTCCATTTATTTGTGTTGTCTTCAGCTTATTTCTTTAAGATTAAAAAAATTTTTTTCATGTTTATTTATTTTTGAGAAAGAGACAGAGTGTGAGTAGTGGAGGGGCAGAGAGAGAGGGAGACACAGAATCGGAAGCAGGCTCCAGGCTCCCGGCTCCCAGCTGTCAGCACAGAGCCCGACGCGGGACTCGAACCCACGAACCGCGAGATCGTGACCTGAGCCGAAGTGGGACGCTCAACCGACTGAGCCACCCAGGCGCCCCTAAGATTTTTTTTTTTTTTGATGTTTATTTATTTTTGCAACAGAGAGTGTGAGTCGGGGAGGGGCAGAGAGGGAGAAACAGAAAATCCCAAGCAGGATCCATGTGGCAGCACAGAGCCTGACACGGGGTTTGAACTCACGAGTCGTGAGATCATGACCTGAGGCGAAGCTAGGAGTCGGATGCTTCACCGACTGAGCCCCCAGGCACCGCTTTCTCTCGGGTTTTACAGTGTTCAGTGTACGGCCTTTCGCCTCCTTGATGAAGTTTGTTCTTCGGGGTTTTATTTGATGCACTTGTCAGGGGGATTGTTTTCTTAATTTCTCTCTCCGATGCTCTGTTATTAGTGTGTAGAAGCCGATTTCTGGACATTGATTTTGTGTCCTGCAGTTTCACTGAATTCATTTACCAGCTCCAGCCGCTGTGTGTGTGTGTGTGTGTGTGTGTGTGTGTGTGTGTGTGTAGCTTTAAGGTCCTCTCTCCATGATGTGTCATCTACAAACAGTGACAGTTCCGCTTCTTGTCGGCTGAGCTGCTGTCTGTATGTCCGTCTCGCCTGGTTGCTCTGGCCGGGACACCCAGGACTCTGTGGGACAAAAGTGGAGACGCTGGGCTTCCTCGTCTGATTCCCGATTTTCCAGGAGAAGCTCTCAGCTTCCCCCTGTTGGGCGTGATATGAGCTCTGAGTTGTCACCTGCGGCCTCTAGCGTGTCTAAAGTACGTCCCCTCCGTCCCCGCTTGGTTGAGGGTGGTTATCAAAACAGGTGGTGGATTTTGTCAAACGCTTTTGCTGCATCCATTGGAATCATCATACGATTTTAATCTTGCACTTCCTGGATGCAGTGTGTCACATTAGTTGATTTGCGGATGTCAAGTTGATTTTTTTTTTAAGGCGATACAAGTTTATTGAACACGCCAGCAGTGGACGGGACAGCAAAGGGGAGACTGCTCGAATCGATTTCTTTTTCTCTTTAAATTTTTTTTTAATGTTTTTTTATTTATTTTTGAGACAGAGAGAGACAGAGCATGAACGGGGGAGGGGCAGAGAGAGAGGGAGACACGGAATGGGAAGCAGACTCCAGGCTCTGAGCCGTCAGCCCAGAGCCCGATGTGGGGCTCGAACTCACGGACCGCGAGATCGTGACCTGAGCCGAAGTCGGACGCTCAACCGACTGAGCCACCCAGGTGCCCCTCGAATCGATTTCTTGATCCAAACCCGCATCCCTGGAGTAAATCCCACTCTTTAGGGGCGTGTGACCCTCTCAGTGCGTTGTTGAGTTCGGTCTGCAGATACATTACCGAGGGCTTTTGTATCTGTGTTCATCAGGGATATCGGCCTATGATTTTCTTTTCTTGGGCCGTCCTTGTCTGGTTTTGGCCTCAGGGTGGTGCTGGCCTCATCAGGTGAGTTTGGAAGTGTTCTCCCCTCTTCTCCGTTTTGGTATGGATCGGTGTTACTTCTTCTTCAAATGCCGGTAGAAGCCACCAGCCAGACCACCTTTCGCTGGAAGGTCTTCGATTACAGATTCAGTCTCCTTGCTGGTCATCGGTCGGTTCGGATTTTCTACGTTTTCACGACTCCGTCTTGGTAGGGTGTACGTTCCCAGGGATGTTTTAGTTTCCTGCTGGCGTGCAGTCGTTCCTAATAGTCTCTTGTGATCCCCAGTGTGTCTGGGGTGTCAGTGGCACGACCCCTCTTCGTTTCCGATCTCATCTGAGTCCCCTCGCTGCCCCTCTGTGTTTCTTGTTGAGTCTGGCTAAAGGTTTGCCAGTTGTGCTTGTATTTCCCCCAAAGTGGCTGTACGTTTCATTGATCTTTCTATTGCCTTTCTCATCTCTGTTTCATTCATTTCCACTCTGCTCTTTGTTATTTCTTTCCTTGTGCTAACTTCGGGCTTCTTTGGTTCTTCTTTTTCTGGTTCCTTGAGGTGTGGAGTTAGGTGGTTTATGAAAGATCTCTCTTGTTCCTTTTTTAAAAAAATTGTCAATGTTAGTTTATTTTTGAGAGAGAGACAGTGTGAGCAGGGTTGGGGCAGACAGAGAGGGAGACACAGAATCGGAAGCAGGCTCCAGGCTCTGAGCCGTCAGCACAGAGCCCCACGCGGGGCTTGAACCCCCAGACCGTGAGATCATGACCTGAGCTGAAGTCGGACGTTTAACCGGCTGAGCCACTCAGGTGCCCTGTTTTTATGTCTGCTTTGATTATGGTGGCTTTGTATTACTTTCTGAAATCATGAGGTGTGAATCCTCTAATTTGGTTGTCCTTTTTCAAGATTGTTTTTGCTATTCAGGGTCCCTTGAAATTCCATGTGAATTTTAGGATGGGTTTTCATTTCTGCAAAATATGTCATTCAGAATTTGATAGGGATTGGGTGGAGTCTGTACATTTGCTTTGGGTCATATGGAATTTTGACAGTTTCTTTTTTTTTATTTTTTTTTAAATGTTTTTATTTATCTTTGAGACAGAGAGAGACAGAGCGTGAACGGGGGAGGGGCAGAGAGAGAGGGAGACACAGAATCGGAAACAGGCTCCATCCAGTCTGAGCCGTCAGCACAGAGCCCGACGCGGGGCTCGAACTCACAGACTGTGAGATCTTGACTGGAGCTGAAGTCGGACGCGTAACGGACTGAGCCACCCAGGCGCCCCTGGAATTTTGACAGTTTCAAGTCTCCTCGTCCATGACATGGGATGTGTTTCCATGTATTTACATCTCTCATTTCTTCACACAATGTTTTATAGTTATCATCCTGCAAGTTTTTTATCTGCTTGGTTATTTCTTAGGTATTATATTGTTTTCGATGCTGTTGTAAGTTACTTTCAGATCGCTTATTGGGTGTAAAAACGCAGCCCACTGGGGCGCCTGGCTGGCTCACTTGGGTGACATCAGACTTTGGCTCAGGTCGTGATCTCACGTTTCCTGAATTTGAGCCCTGCCTCGGGCTCACTGCTGTCAGAGTGGAGCCCGCTTCGGATCCTGGGTCCCCCCGCCCCATCTCTGCCCCTCCTCAGCTGGTTCTCTCTGTTTCTCTCTCAAAAATGAATAAACACGTAAAGAAAAATTAAAAAAAAATTAGGGGCACCTGTCTGCACTGCCTCTGCCCCACTTGTGCTCTCTCTCAAATGAAGTAAAATTTTTTTAATTAAAAAAAAAAAAATGGGGGCGCCTGGGTGGCGCAGTCGGTTAAGCGTCCGACTTCAGCCAGGTCACGATCTCGCGGTCCGTGAGTTCGAGCCCCGCGTCAGGCTCTGGGCTGATGGCTCGGAGCCTGGAGCCTGTTTCCGATTCTGTGTCTCCCTCTCTCTCTGCCCCTGCCCCATTCATGCTCTGTCTCTCTCTGTCCCAAAAATAAATAAAAAACGTTGAAAAAATTAAAAAAAAAAAAAATGAAAATAAACATGCAATGGATCTCCGTGTGCTGACTTTGTATCCCGCTCCTTTGCTGAATTCACCTGCTCCGACGGCTGTTTCGTGCAGCCCTTGGGGTTTTCTGTGTGGCAGGACCACGTCCTGCGCAAACACGGTTTGGCTGCTTCCTTTGCGCCGTGGGTGCCTTTTCCTTCTCTCTCTCCCTGCCTGCTCTGGCTGGAATTTCCAGTTCGGTGTGGAATGGAGGTGGCGAGGCCCTCCTCGCGTGTCCGCTCCTCGAGGAGGAGCTCTCAGTGTCTCGCCCCTGCGCATGACGTCCCCCGTGGGCTCTCCAGAGACGGCGGGGACCGTGTGGAGGTGGCTCGTCCCGTTCCCGGTTGGTTGAGTGCCGTGATGACCGCGTGGGGCCGGCCAGGGGCCGATCCCGCGTCCGTGGAGGTGGACGATCGCGTGGGTCTTCCCCCCTCTGCCCAGGGGCCGCGCCCCCCTGCCGGCCTGTCGTGGGAGCCCTCCTCGCGGTGCAGGCGCGAGGCCCCTCGGGGCGCGTCGTCCGTGCGTGCGCTGTCGCGGTCTGTTTGCATCAGCGCTCACGAGGGGTGGCGGTCCCCGATCTCCTCCCGGCGCCTTGGGCTTTGGTATGGGGGCTACGCTGGCCACCTGGAAGGAGTTGGGACGCGCTCCCTCTTCCTCAGCGTTTCTGGAGAAGTCTGAGAAGGACCGGCGTGGGGTGTCCTTGAAGCGTTCGGCGGGACTCGCCAGTGAGGCCGTCGGGACCGGGACTTTGCTCTGTTCGGGGGGGGGGGGGGGGGGGGGGTGGTTCCCGAGGGGGGCTCCTGACTCGTTTACCGGCCCGTGCACACCGTGCATTTCTTCACGGGTTCGTCTTGGCGGCCTTTCCCCTTCCAGGGATTTATCCACTTCATCTTGGTTCCCCCGTCGTCGGCGACCTTGTTCACAGCGCTGTCTCCTGGACCCTTTGATTTCTGGTGGCAGTGTCCCCGCTTTTGAGTCTGATTTTAGTGGCCCGAGTGTGTTTCTTAGTCCGTCCGGCTCAAGGTTCGCCAACTGCCGTTCGTGTCGAAGAGCCGGCTCTTGTCGGGTTTCGCTGACTTTCTCTCCTGCGTTTCTACTCCCTCCGTCATCAAGCTCGCTCCAGTCTCCCCTCCCTCGGGCCGGCCTTGGGTCTGGCTTGTTCTTCTTTGTCGGCCTCCTTCCGTTGTCCGTTAGGTCGCGGACCGGACCCCTTCCTTGCGCTTTAACGGCAGCGTTTGCGGCGCCAGACCCGCCTTTGGCACGCTTGGCTGCATCCCGTGTTTTGTGGCGTTTCGCCTTCCCCCATCTCGAAGTGTCTGCTCACCTCCCTCGCGGCTTCTTCTTTGGTCCGCTGGTCGTCTCGTAAAAGTGTGTGGCTTCCACGAAGTCGTGAGCGTTCCACTTTTCCTTGTGTTGACTTCTAACTGCATCCGCCCTGTCGCGGCCAGAGAGGACACCTCGTAGGAGACCGATAGGCGGCCTCACGTGGGGTCAGTCCCGTGCCGCGTCCCGTGGGCACCAGGCCAGAACGCGTCCCGGTCGGCCGGCGCGTGTGGTTGGATCTGGCCGTTTGTGTGAAGTCCTCGTTTCCCGTGTCGGACTTTGCTGTCCGTTACCGCGAGCGCGGTATCGAGCCCCCCGTCTGCTATTCGAGGCTGTTTCTCCCTTCACCTCCGCCGGGTTTTGCTTCGTATGTCGTGACGGTGCGGCACGAGGCGTGAGTGTGTGTCACGTCTTCTGGCCGCACCGAGGACTTACTAACGTGCAACGTCCTTCTTTGTCCCTTGGGACCTTGCTCTGACTTGAGTCTGTTTGTCTGGTGTCCGCGAGACGCTCCAGCCTCCTGCCGGCCGTGTGCACGAATCTCCTTTCCCGCCTTTGACCGCCACCCTGCTGTGTCTCCACCTCGGCCGAGCCTCCCGCAGGCGGCACGTGGCTGGACCGCGGGCTGTCGTCCAGCCCGCCGTCCCCTGTCCGTGGATCCAAGAGCTTCCCGCGTTCGCCTTTCCCGTGGACGTGGGTAAGGACGGCCTGCCGTCTGGCTCGCGCTCGTCCCGTTGTGCGCGGCCTACGGCTTTGCTGTCCCTCACTTCCCCCGTCCCTGTCCTCTCTCGCGTTGAGCTTCTGTAGTCGAGCGTTGAAAGTCCCTCCCGGTTCCCTTTTGTGTATGTTCTGTGGCTCTTTGTGGTTGCCATGGGGATTCCATCTAACATCCGAAATTTATAACCTCCTGGATCCAATTTATAGTAGCTGAACTTCAGGAACACGCAGAAACTGCTCCTTCACTCGGCCTGGACCACACCCCGTGGCTGCAGATGCCACGGTCTTACCTCTTGGTGCACCGTGTGCCCTGAGGCATAAATAGCCATTCTTCCTTTTGTATTTATTTTATTTAAAAAAATTTTTTTACGTATTCTTTGTTTAAATTTCTTTTTAATGTTTATTAATATTTGAGAGAGACAGACAGACAGAGCACAAGCAGGGGAGGGGCAGAGAGAGAGGGAGACACCGAATCGGAAGCAGGCTCCAGGCTCCGAGCTGTCAGCACAGAGCCCGACACGGGGCTCGAACCCACGAACCGTGAGATCATGACCGGAGCTCAATGAAGTCTGACATTTAACCGACTGAGCCACCCCGGCGCCTGCTAAAAATTTTTAAGGTCATCTCTACACCCAATGTGGAACACAGACTCGTGACCCCAAGATCAAGAGTCACGTGCTGTAGGGGCGTCTGGGTGGCTCAGTCACTTAAGTGACTTGGCCCAGATCTTGCCTTTGGCCCAGATCATGATCTCGTGGTTCGTGAGTTCCACTCCCACACTGGGCTCTGTGCTGACAGCATGGAGCCTCCTTGGGATTCTCTCCCTTCTTCTCTCTCTGCCGCTCCCCCCACCCCCATGCTGTCTCTTTTAAGTTATTTATTTTGAGAGAAAAATTTTAAATGCAGTAGTTTCTTAGGTAGAAAATAAGACTTAGGGTAAATACCAAAGTTAGAGTAACACTGACTCTTACTTTGATAATTGTTTTTTTCGTTAAATGAATTAGTCTCAAATTCTGTAGAAAATTGTTGTTTGAATGCCTTCCAGTGTCTAACAGCACTAGCTTCTACAATAATCGCCGCGTTATTTCCTTCTCCGGAGATCTTCGCTTCCGTCCGGCCTCGTCCTTTCGTTTCACCTGCAGGCAGGTCTGGTCACAAACTCCCTCGGCCTCCGTTTAGCCGGGAAGGTCTGGATTTCTCCCTCACTTTTGAAGGACAGTTTTGCCAGAAACAGGATTCCTGGTTGACGGCCTTTCCCTCTGAGCCCTTTGCACATATCGGCTGACGGTCTTCCGGCCTCTGACGTTTCCGAGGAGAAAGCCTGCTCCTCATCTATTTGGGGACGTGTCGGAAGTGACCCGTGGCCACTGTCCCGCTCCACGGCCCTCGAGTCTGGGTTTGGACGTCGCGCTGTTGGGCCGTGGCGTTCAGGAGCCTCGTGGATGTGTAAGCTCCCGGCTCCCTGCACCTGGGGGACTTTCCCGCCGTCATTTCCCCAGCTCGCGTCCCTGCCCCCGCCCGCGAGTCCCCACGCCTGTTGCTTGGCCCCTGAGGCTCTGCTCACGACGTCTCGATCTTTCCGTGTGGTCCTCGCCCCGCAGTCTCCGTGGGTCCCGCTGCTCGGCTCTACCTCCGCGTCTCTCTCTGGTTCCTTTGTACCGTTTCTGTCTTTATTCCTATCCCCCGTTTGTTTGTAGATCATTTTCTTGGCTTTCTCCACACTTTTCCGTTAGCTCCTCGAGCACATTTAAAACTGGTTTTTGCGTCTGTGTAATTTATCTGCTACAGAATCTTTGTCGGGGACACATTTTGTTCATCTTTTCCTTCAAATGGCCTTGCGTGTCTGTGTCTCTGCCCCGTGACTGTTTTCCGATAAGGTGGGAGCTTGGAGATCAGGCTCTCCCCTCGTCCCAGGGTTTCGTCATTGTTTTTGTTTATTTATCTATCATCTCTCCGTCATCTATCTGTTTATTTATTGTTGGAACGTGTCCGCCAAGGATCAGCCTGAGGGTAAACTTAATACCTTCCTGGGTCTTCGTTTTTCTCTGGCGATTTGTGGTCACTTTAAAATCGTTCCTGTCTCTGCAGGTGTTTTGAATACCCCGGACTTTAAGGTCTGCCGTCCGAGGGGGCAGAGGGGGTGCTGGGCCTTTATGCCCTTGGAGGTCACTTGAGCGGGGGGGAGCGGCCGCCCACCTCCTGGTTGGAGGCAGCCGTCCGTGAAAAGAGCTCGGGGACGATATGTGGAGGACGGGGTCCCTGTTGCCCACCTGGTTCCTGTGTGCTGGGCCAACGCCTGCCCGGGGCCAGAGGTCCAGAGGCGTCGCTGCTCCTGTGCTAAGAGCTGACATTGACCACTGACCACAGTATTCCATCCAGGCCTCCCCTGGTCTAGAACATTCAGCTCTTCGGGCACAGGCTTTGGTGGAGGGATGGGACGTGAGGGGCACAGGCCGCGGGGCTGTGAGGAGAGGGGCAGCGAACGGACCGGCGGCCCCTGGCGTCGGGGCAGGCCGCGGGGGAGTGCAGGTGCTGAGGTGGCCAGCGTGGGGTTACTGGCAGTGACCAAGGTCAGGGTGTGGTCCTGGGGTACGGCGAGGGTGTCGTGAGGGCGCCACCAGGACGGGACGTGGGGAAAGGTGGGTCAGAAAAAGGGGTGCCCAGTGCCGGAGTTTCCGGAATTATCCACAGAGGAGGGGAGACGGCTCCCCCGGAAGGCGGGTGGCCCCGGCCGGGGCAGTGGCTTCGTGTGCTGAAAGGGGAAGCAGGGGGGCCGGTGTGTCCAGAGCCAAGGGTGGGGGACGGGCTCACCAGTGACACGGTGCACGCGGGGCCTTGTTGTGGCTCTCGGGGAGAGTCCCCGGCCAACAGAGGTGGGGTGGACGCCGGGAGACCGTTGGGGGACTTTGGAGTCGTTCAGACAAGAGGTGACACCGCGGGAAGCGGTCAGATTCTGCGCATGTTCTGAAGTTTGGGGAACAGCGTGTGCTGCGACCTGGGGCGTGGGGTGCCGGACAGGGAGAGGCGAGGCCACTCCAGTTTTTGGCCGAGGCTGAAGGGAGTGGGGTGGAGACCAGGAACTGGCGTTAGGGTTGAGAAGTCGCCACAGACCGGGGGGCAAGGGGGGGGAGACACGAGCTCGGGGCTGAGGAGCGTTCTGGAGAAGCGACCAGAGGTAGAACCCAGGTAGAAAATAGCCGACGGTGTGTACCTTTTTCCGTTTCGTGTTTTTCTTCGCCGAGGGGAAAGTCACACAAACGGAATCGACCAGTAAAAGCCAACAGTTCTGTGACATCTGTCGTATTTCCAGGGCCGTGCGGCCTC
Source organism: Panthera pardus (assembly GCF_024362965.1). Classification (NCBI taxonomy): domain Eukaryota; kingdom Metazoa; phylum Chordata; class Mammalia; order Carnivora; family Felidae; genus Panthera; species Panthera pardus. Next base: position 15,586,170 of record NW_026526969.1, read on the forward strand.
CATTCAGCTCCATGGTTGGGTGTTTATAACCAGGGGACCAGACGGGACGCCACGGAGAGCTGGGGAGCTGGCGGTGGGCGGGAAGACCACCGGGGGTGCGCAGGCCGGCTGCGCGCTGCCCCGTCCCTGAAGGGCTCGGGTCGGCACCTTGGAGGCCAGCGGTGTCTGCGACGGGGCTTCGGTGAACGCGGGGGTGGAGGCCGGAAGGTACCGTGGGGCCAGGAGGGGGAAGGGAACGTGCCAGGAGGAGGCCCCTGGGCCAGGTGGGCCGGAGGGGAGGGTCGGGAGGGGAGGCCGGGTCCTCTGCAGGGGGGCAGCAAGGGCAACGTGGGAGCCTCCCTCCTCCAGGTGCCACGGGGCCGCTAAGCGCCACTGTGTGGATGGCCCCTCCTTGGTGGTGGCACAAGTGCCCCCCCCCCCCCCCCCCCCACCGAGCTTGGCTTCTGTGGAGGGGGTGCATGGGATAAACAGCAGGGCGGCTGTGGGGGAGGGCCGCCTGTGCCCTCCCCCCTCCCCGGGCCCGCTGTATTTCTGGACCTCAGCCCCCCTCACTCCCGGGCCTCAGCAGGGGAGGGGCGACGTTCTCTGGGGCCCGGCCACCGGGCTGTGCCAGAGCACGGTTCCAGACGATACCGGCTCAGTCCGGCTCAGCCCCAGGATGTGTCTCACCTGCCCAGGTGCCTCCCTTCTGCTCCAGGAAATGGTGAGGGGCTGAGTCACCTCCAAGCCCCGGGAGAATGCAGAGCAGAGGTAGATGGAGGGCAGTGACATCCCGGAAGGCACGGGAGTGGGGGAGGAGGGGAGGGGGTCGCTGGGGGAGTCGGGAAGAAGCTGGCAGCCTGGGGTTGATGGGGAGTGTCACCCCAGAGGGCGAGGCCCTGGCCTGATGTGCCGGCAGCCCTGATGTCGTGGGTTTGGGGACAGGGGTAGAACTGCAGGCTCAGGCCCATCGCCCCTCTGCACCCCTCTGCCCCCCCCTGCCTCTCCTCTGCGCACCCCTGCCCTCTGGCCCCCCTCTGTCCCCCACCTGCCTCCCCTTTGCCCTCCTTTGCTCCCCCCATGTCCCCCTCTGCCCCCTCTGCTGCCTTCTGTCCCCCCTCTGCCCCCCTACCCCCCTACCCCTTCTACCCCCCACCTCTACTCTGTCCCCACTGCCCCCCTCTGTCCCCCTTGCCCCATTATGCCCCCCTCTGCTGCCTTCTGTTCCTCCCTGCCTCCCCTTAGCCCTCCTCTGCCCCCGTGTCCCCCTTTGCCCTCCTCTGCCCCCCCGTGTCCCCCTCTGACCCCCCCCCCGTGTCCCCCCCCTGTCCCCACAGGTGCCGGAGGCTCACTCCAGGCCCCTGGGCAAGGAAGTCCTGATCCCTGGTGCCCGAAGAGAGGAGCAGGGCAGGCTCTGGATAGCTGTGTGTCTGGTTCTGGGGAGGGGGTGCAGCCAGAGCAGAGCCTGGGAATAGGGTGTGGGACCCTCCTGCCTGGGGTCAGGGGGTTCTGCTGCTGGGATACCCCAGCCAGCTGCCCTCCCACCCGGAGGGGCTCTGAGCTTAGGAGCGTGACATGTGGACATCCTACTCCTGGTGCCTGGCTCTGATATTGGCGGGGGGTGGGGGGGGGGTGGGTGCATGTGCACAGGTGGGCAGACCTGATGGGGGGGGGGTGTGCTCAGATGGGCAGATCTGGCTGTGCTCCAGCAGCCTGAGAAGGAAGCCCACAGGCCCAGCCCTGCCACTTGGAGAACTAAAGCATCAGCCCCGTCCTTCTTCCCTTGGGGACCTCCCGCCAGCCTTCATCCAGCTGCTCCTGTCCTCCGTGCACGCGCACACAGGCCCCACTCTGGAGGCCCCACTCTGGAGGTGAGGGTGACCTCCTGAGAGTCTGCCCAGGGGCTTTCTCAGGGAGGAGGGAGGGGCTGGCAGCCCAGGAGTCTCTGGCTCCAGGAGAAGCAGGAGCTCTTGGCAAGGAGTTACTCCACTAACCTGACTCCTGTGGGGGTGCTGGTCCTGGTAAGACGTGGGCACCAGCAGAGGGCCAGTCTGTTGGGCACTGGCCCTCTGCCCTCTGTTGTGGTGGTTTCAGGGGCACGCGGCGGTGGGAGGGGGGAGGGTCCCTCTGCTGGAGCCCAGTAGTCTTACAGGGCTGCTCAGAATCACTTCCAGAACTCTCCTTCCAGAGTCAGGATCCTTCTTTAAAATAAGGGCTTTTGTTTGTTTTTAACTTTTTGAGTCCAGGGTCTGTTCTGTTTTAATTTTCTTTAATGTTTATTTATTTTGAGAGACAGAGCATGAGCAGGGCGGGGCAGAGAGAGAGGGAGGCACAGAATCGGAAGCAGGCTCCAGGCTCCGAGCTGTCCGCACAGAGCCCGACGTGGGGCTCAAGCCCACGAACCATGAGATCGTGACCTGGGCCGAAGTCGGACGCTTAACCGACTGGGCCACCGAGGCGCCCCTAAAGTAAGGGCTCTTGCCTTCCCAGGCCCCAGGCCCAGGGGTGACGTTTCAGGTGTGTGTTGCTTGGACAGGGCCCTCTGGGGTCACTGAGTCCGAGGACAGCAGGACCATGTCCCCCGGCTGGCCCCAGGGGGAGGCAGGTGCCCCACGCCTCATCTTTGGGATTACAGGCTCTCAACCCTGGTGGTGCGCTCTCTGGGGCTGCTGTGAGCCTACTGTGCGCAGGCCCCTCACACAGGCGGGCTGGCCGGCCTCCGAGTGGCACTCAGCCGCCGTCCTGCGTGACCACAGAAGGGACATTTGGGCAGGATATTCGCTAGGCAGACGGCACCCCCACACAGTGCTGTGGAATCATTAGCCCGAGGCTTGGGGGGGGCACCGCACTCTGCACCTTGGGTCAAAGTACCCCTCTTGCTGGATCAAGCCCCGCTCCAGACCCTGCCGGCCTGGAAGACGGGCCCCAGGCTTCTGCTTCCTTCTCCCAGCGGTCCAGCCCAGTCCCGCCTCCTGCCGGCGCTTCTCCTGGCGGCCTTGGCCTTGGTTCAGCGCAGAGCTCATCTGTGGGGTGCGGTGAGGGCTCCCCAGGCGGGGAACCTCTGTCCCGTCTGTTACGGGTTTGCGAGGCGAAGGCGTACCCGGAGGCTGGACTCGTCTTCCACACTCCCCCGCCCCAGGAGGGGAGGCCGGAGGGGTGGCGGGCAGTCCGTCACCTCCAGGGATGGCGGACGGGCGGGCCTTGCTGGGTGGGATCCCAGCTCTGCCCAGCCTGTGCCTGTCACTGGTCGTCTTGCTTCTCCGGGCCTGAGGTTTAGGACCCGGGGGAGGCCGCGAGCCCCTGCGCCCATCGTGACGTGAGGGTGTTCCGAGAGGCCCGGGGTCCCCGCACCTCCCCCTCCTGCCCCTGGAAGGATCGGACCCAAATGTGAAGTCAGTCCTCTAGTGGGTTTCCACGGGTGCTGGGAGCCCTGCCCGGAGGCGGGGCCACTGTGCCCACCCCCCTGTGTCCCTGTGGACCTGCCACACGGCCCCCTAGGAGGCCACCCCCGCCCCCAGGACCTCTTTCCCTCTCCCCTGCCCGGTCCCACAGCCCGTGCCGCTTCCCATGCTCCTGGCACCTGCCTGTGCTGAACAGGGTCCGGGCGGGCTCTGGGAGACAGGTGCCAGCCTGGTCCAGCTCCGCCGCTGTGTGACCTCAGGCGAGTGTGTGACCCTCTCTGGGCTCTATATGCCTTGTTCTGTAGAAGTGGACTAGTAGGATGGGCAGAGCTACGGGACCAGGTGGGACAACGTACTTGATCTTTAGCCCCAAGCGAGTGTGATGGGGGTCAGTGCCCCTACCCCAGGTGGACGAGATGGCCAGCACGTTCCTCCTTCCTGCTCCAAGGTCAGGCCGCTGGATGGGCCCACATCCAGCAGGTCCCTGCCTGCCCCGCAGAGCAGGGCGCACCGGGGTGAGAGGCCCTGATTTCTCTGCTTCCCCGGTGTCTGGGGTAGGGCTGGGGTCTAGACACACCTCCGCTTCCTTAAATTCACCTTTACCGAGGCGTGAGTTACACACAAGAAAGCGCACCCCCTCTAAGAGTGCCGGGATGCCGGGAGGAGAGGCTGGAGGGCGGGCTGCCCTGGCCCCAGAGCTCCCACGCCCGTCCCCCTTCCCGGATGGCCAGCCAGGCAGTACCCGTGCCAGGTACCGCCCGCACGTCGCCTCTGCTGGGTCGATTCCCTCTGCCTCTCTCTCTGATGGAGTTCTTTTCTTCTGAGTTCGAACAGTTCTTTATGTACTTTGGACGCAAGTCCTTCGTCAGATACACGATCTGCAAAACGTCCCCGGTGCGGCCGGCTTCAACCGGTGTCTTTCAAAGAGCAGATCTTTCTTGGGGCGCCTGGGTGGCTCGGTCGGTTAAGCGTCCGACTTCAGCTCAGGTCATGATCTCGCGGTCTGTGGGTTCGAGGCCCACGTCGGGCTCTGTGCTGACCGCTCAGAGCCTGGAGCCTGTTTCAGATTCTGTGTCTCCCTCTCTCTCTGCCCCTCCCCTGTTCATGCTCTGTCTCTCTCTCTCTCAAAAATAAATGAACGTTAAAAAAAAAAAAAAAATCAAAGAGCAGATCTTTCCAAAAATTCTGATGAAGCTTAACTTGTTTAATTTTTCAGTTTTCTGTGGCTAACAAGGCTTTGCCTAACCCAAGGTCCCAAAGGCCTCTCTCGTTTTCTTTGGCAAGTTCCTTGGCTCTGGGTCTTACCGTTGGCACCAGCGGTGCGTCGCGAGTGACTTTTCGTACGTGGCAGGGGGTGTGGATGGCGGTTTAATATTTTTGCAGATGTTTTCCAACTGTTCCGACGCTATGTGCTGAAACGTTCTTCTTTCTCCCCTGAATTGCCTTTACACCTTTGTCAACAATGCGTGTGGACTGTTTCTGGGTCTCTGTTCTGTTCCCCTGAAACCAAGTAGCGTTTGTCCCTTTTCCAAGTTGTTTTGGCTACTCTACGTCCCCTGTAGTTGCACGTGAATTTTAGAATCGGGTTGTGAATATATATTTTAAAATCCTGCTGGAACTCTGATTGGGATCCTTGAGTCTCTAGGTTAGTTTAGAGATAATTTTCATCTTCATGATATTGAATCTTTCAACCCAGGAAAACTGTATCTCTGCCTACATACGTAGGCGGTCTGTGATTTATCCCAGCAGCACTTTGTAGTGTTCACTGTGCTGTTTTGCATATCTTTTGTCCTTTTACCTGTAGGTATTTCATTTTTTCAATGCTTCTATAACAGTGTTTTTAACTTTACATTGTAGGAAAACACATAAAACATAAAACTTACTGTTTTACCCTCTTTTTTAAAAATTATTTTAAACGTTTATTCATTTTTGAGAGACAGAGCACGAGCAGGGAGGAGGGGGGCAGAGAGAGAGGGAGACACAGAATCCAAGGGCTCCAGGCTCCAGGCTGTCAGCACAGAGCCCAACGCGGGGCTCGAACTCACGAACCGTGAGATCGTGACCCGAGCCGAACTCAGGCGCTCAACTGACTGAGCCACCCGGGTGCCCCTACCCTCTTTAAGTATAGTTAATTTGCATTTAAAATATTCACACTGTCGGGGCGCCCAGGTGGCTCAGTCGGTTGAGCGTCCGACTTCGGCTCGGGTCACGATCTCACGGTTCGTGAGTCTGAGCCCCGCCTTGGGCTCTGTGCTGACGGCTCGGACTCGAGCCAGCTTCAGACCCTCTGTCTCCCTCTCCCTGCCCCTCCCACTCACATCTCTCTCTTTCTCTCAAAAATAAACATTTAAAATAAAGTAAAAAATTAATTAAAAACACATTCACGTTGTACAACAATCTCTAGAATGTAAATGGTATTTTTATTTTTTTTAAGTTTATTTAATCTCTGCACCCAACATGGGGCTCCAACTCATGACCTGAGGTCAAGTCACATGCTCTTTCAACTGAGTCAGCCAGGTGCCCCGTAGATGGTGTTTTTAAGCGTTCAGTTTCCAACTGCTTATTGCTGATATATACGAATATAATTGATTTTTGTATATTTTATATCTTGCAGCTTTATTTATATATTTTTTAACATTTATTTTAGAGAGAGAGAGACAGTGTGAGCAGGGGAGGGACAGAGAGAGAGAGAGAGAGAGAGAGAGAGGCGCAGAATCTGAAGCAGCTCCAGACTCTGAGCTGTCAGCACAGAGCCTGATGTGGGGCCTGAACCCACAAACCGTGAGATCATGACCTGAGCTGAAGTCGGACGCTTGACCGACTGAGCCCCCCAGCAGCCCCAATCTTGCAACTTTACGAGTTATAGTAGTGTTTTTGTGGAATCCATCAGATTTTCTACATTGATAATCATGTTGTGTGTGAATGAAAGAGGTTTTGTTTCTTTCTTTCCAAACCTGGAAGCCTTTTCTTTTGTCACTGCCTTATCGCACTGACTAGAATCTCCAGTTCAGTTTTAATTAGAAGCGATTAGAACAGACCTTCCCGTCTTGGTCCTGATTTTAGGGGGAAACATTCTGTCTTCTTCCGTTAGGTATGATGTCAGCTGTAGGTGTTTCATAGAAGCTGTGTACCAAGTTAGGAAAGGTCCCCTCCATTCCTAGTGTTCTGAGAATTTTGATCGGGATGTTACATTTTGTCACGTGTTTTTTCTGGACCTACGAGACAGTCCTGTGAATTTTTAACCTGTGAACATGGCAAATTACGTTGACCGATTTCCAGATGCGAAGGCAGCTCTTCATTCCTGGCATAAATCCCTGGAGGCGTGGTCTGTGTCCTGTCTCTGTTACTGGGTGTGACCATCTTCCTGTGGTCACAGAAGTGTGGACGTGTCTGCCTTTCGCCTTGGTGAGCACCTGGGAGTAGAAATCCTGGTTTACGGGGGAGAGAAGTTTCCTTCTGTGAGCAGCAGCCAAACCGTTTTCCAAAGTGAGTTGAAGCCGCTTATCCTCCCGCGGGTGACGTATGAGGGTACCAGCCTCCCCGCACCCTCGTCACACGGGGGTCCAGTCTTCTACATTGTAGCTTTTCTGGTGGATGGGTAACGGCATTTCGTCCCCAACGCTTTTCTCAAAAGGTACCACAAACATCCTGTTCCTCAAGCGATAGCCTCTAACACACGTGATGTACCTGATTTTGTCTTTTGTTTTTTTTTTTAATCTCTGTACCCAACGTAGGGCTCGAGTTCATGACCCTGAGACCAGGAGTCAGATGCTGTGCCAAACGAGCCAGCCAGGCGCCCCGGTTTCTGTCTTTGTTCCTCTGCGAAAGGCTTAGTGTCTCCATTTCTTAGAGTCAGACTTCCTTGAGCCCCCCTTGGACGGAGCCCTCCTGTGTGGGGGCGTGCACACGGGGCGTGTCCCCCCACACGCCAGACGGGCAGGCTTGCAGGCAGCCTTAAGTTGTGTACCAGTGGGTCCACACGTCAGTCGTGAGATGTCGGGCCCATCTGTAGCCACTCATTAAACCCAGAAGCCTTGTTGTCAGAGATGATTGTTAGCAGTGACAGTAAGCACCCCTCCGATCACAGGTCCTCCCTGGGCTCACATCTGTGTCTCACCCCTTTTCCCTCTAATGCGGGGCTTCGCAAACGTTTTCTTTTTCTTTTCTTTTTGTGTCTTAATCTCTACATCCAACATGGGGCTCGAACTCACGACCCCAAGATCGAGAGTCGGTATTCTTCTGCTGAGCCAGGCAGCAAATGTTTTCTTAAAGGACCAGATAGGAAATTTTTCGGGCTCTGCTGGCCACACCTTCTCTGTCACGACCACTCAACTCTGCTGGGTTATTGCAGAAGGACCCATAGACTAAATGATTGACGTGGCCGTGTGCCAATAAAACTTTATTTACAAAACACTGGGCCCGAGGGCCGCAGCTTGCTAATCCCCGCCAAAGTGTTCTGCGAACAGATGTTCCAGGCCGGGACACTGCGTAGAAGGATGGCCGGGCAGGGGCATCTGGTGGTCTTTGTTCAGCCAGTCTCAGAACGTACACACAAGTGGATGAAGGCCGTGAGGAGGGAGGCCTGGGCTAGAGGTCCACTCTCAGAGCAGACGTCCCCGGGTGGTGAAAAGTGGGGGTCTCTCCTGCACCCCGGTGGGCCCTGCATCCCAGTTGGGCCCGTTTTGCAGGTGTCTGTTACTGTCCCATCTTACAGATGAGGAGGGTGAGGCCCGGAAGGGGTGCTGCTCACCCGAGACTCTGTACCTGCTGGGTACTCTGTGTGCAGCTGTTGACGGAGCAGCTCCGTGAAGGTCTCTGGGGAAGGCAGAGCCGAGTGGTGAGCTGGGACTCTCCCCTTCCTGGGACCTGCGCTGGTCCTCGCCGCTCGTTCTCCGGGACAGCATTTCACTGCAAGCCGTGAGCCCCGCTGCAGCTCCCTTCTTCCCCGCGAAGCCCCTGTGCCCTGCACGCTCCCCGCCTGCCCGCGCATCCTCGGCGAACGCGGGCCGGTGAGGCGGGGGACGAGGCCTTGACTCTCTCTCGGAAGTGGGACTGCGCGTGGGGCTGTTGGGGGGCTCATTCAGCATGAACTCTTGGGCCCCTGGTTTTGGCCAGGTTCTGTGCTGGGTCCTGGGGGCCCCAATGAATGGGGAGACAGACAGTTCGTCAGGAAGGCCAGCGGCCGTAACAGACACCCCGCATCTCAGAGACCAGACTTGTCATTTGTCATTTGCCTGTAACACAGAGCTTTGCAGGGGCGCCCGGTCCCAGCTCTCCCGGGTCTCTCTGCGGCAGACAGTGCCTCGGGGGCCCAGGCTCCTCCCGCTATGGCCTCCACCCCTCCCCCCTTCTCAGAGCCCCCCCCCCCCCCCACACACACAGCAGCTAAGGATGGAGACATGAGCACATGGGTGGGTGGTGGCTGTCGGCCAGGCCCAGAGGGACACGGGTCCATCCGATCACGTTCCCCGGGCCAGAACCCCAGCCACGGCGAACTTCCAGGAGACTGGGAAGTGAGCTCCGACCCCGGGGAGCTGGAGAAACAGATGCTGCTGAGCCCCGATGGTTTCTGCCGCAGACCCTCGTCCCGGGGGCCGAGGAAATTACCATCCGAACTGGGACGTATCTGAGGGTGCACGGAGGAGCCGTTAGTAATCCCTGGGACAGGCAGCGTGGCCTGGACGCATGTGCCACTGCACGACAAGTGCCCTTAACCGAGCACTCCGCGCCCGGCTGTCGCTCCTGAATGCTCTGCGTGCCCATTCTGCAGGCCGGAAACAGACCCAGAGCAGGTCAGTGACTTGCCTTGGGACGCCCGGCTGAGAAGGGTGGGAAGGGAGGGGGACCCGGGCCATCTGGCTCCGGGGGGGTCTGCTCAGCTCTACAGGGTGTGTGACGGGGCCACGGGGTCCTCCCTGGTGAGCGGCCAGTGGGGCAGCTCAGGCGGGCGGGGGCCCACGTCTCTCCTGAGTACGAATGCGGGAGGGAGCCGTGGCTCCCGGGTCTGGCTGTGGGAGAAAGCCCGCCGCTCTGCCCTGGTGTGATTTTCCGCTGCTGGGCGGGCCCCTCCGGCCGGGCAGCGACGCCAGGGGACCCAGCCGGCTGGTGGCAGAGTCCGCGGCCCTCGTGGATCTTCCCTGCTCACGTTGTCTCCTGCCGGACGAGTTCCTCATTTCCTGGTGGGGCAGCATTTTCAAAAAGAGGGAGCGGCTCCCGGGGCCCAGGGAGGGTGGGTGCCTCCAGGAGGGCCGCCAAGGGTGGGCCGTGCCCACGGCACAGAGGTGCGTGGGGCGGGGGCCTGGCGGGGGGCAGCCCGGGGGCAGGACTTCCATGTGCCCCTCGCAGCAGCCGGGCGGTTTCTCGAGAATGACACCAGAATGCAGGGAGTGGGTATTCTGAGAATAGCGGGCAGAGGTAGAGGTGGGCTCGTGCAGAGCCGGGGACCCCGCGCTCGTTCTCTGCGTGTTGTCCGCGTCCCTGCATTGCTGTGAAGGCTTGGGTCGCGTGTGGCGGTCCTCTGTCCGCGTGCTGCCAAGAGCCCCTGGGCCGGAGGAGGGTCTATGGCTCTCCGACCCCCGCCCGGGGTTTCCTTCTGCCCCCCGGGCCCCGGGGAGGCGCAGAGCCGGGGCACGTGGCCTTCCCCCGACCCGAGCTCCCCGCGGCCCACTCCCGGGGCCCCCGACGTGCCCGGCCTGCCTGCTCCACGGTCCCGGCACGTTGGAGGCCTGGCCTCTGGCCGCAGCCAAGCCTCGTCCCCAGGTCAGTGCTCAGGGCGGCAGGGGTGGTGGCCCGTGCCCTGGCGTCCCCCAAGCCGTCACCCCGGAGCAGCGGAAGGGAGCTCGTGGCTGTGGGGGCAGCGTAGGCATCTGGGTACCGAATGTGGGTGCGCCCGGGCTGCTGGGAGGGGGCTCGTGGCACCCGTCCACGCGCAGCGGCCCCGACAGCACACGAGAAACAGGGCAGGAACTAAGTGTCGGGACCGGCAGATGCCGCGAAGAACCCAGAGGGCGTTATGATGGGGACGCGCGGGGGTCCCTCGAGCTGGTGTTCGGGGGGCCTGCGAGGGTGACATTTGCCCTGAGGTGTGGGAGGGATGGGGCGGGCCGGGCGTGGGGAGGAGCCCGGAGAGGGGGGGAAAAGTCCCCTGTGGGTTCCAAGCAGAAAGCTGGTGATGTTCTGGTTTCCGGGGTGGCGGCCTGTGGGCGGAGCTGGCAGAAGGGCCCCGGGGGTGGTGGGGTGGGGGGAATGGATGGAGGGGACGTGTGGGAGGACGGGTGTGCCTGTCTGCCCCGCGCCTCTGCTCACAGCTCTTCTGGGGGGGCGGGGGTGGTGAGGCTCCCAGAGCCGACGCTCTGAGGCCTCGGGCTCCCTGGGCTGCGCCCTTCGCGGGAGCCTCTGGGTCGGCGACCCCGGGATAGACAGGAGGTGGGGGGGCCGGGGCTCCTGGTGGTCTCAGAGCGCCGGCCAGGAGCCCGTGTCTGTGCGTGGGGTCACCTCCCCGTCCCGCACTGCCCCAGACCCACCGGGACCCCCATCCTGCACCAGCCACCCCCACCCCATAAGCACCTGTGGGGACCAGGAGGGAGGGCTCGGAGGCCCCGCCCCTCAGACAGCCGGCCTGGGGGCCGCAGGGCCCTCGGGATGACGTGGCTGTTCTCCTGAAACTTCTCTATTCTGGGCGCCGCTTAGAAGCAGCCTGCCTCCCCGGCCCGCACTTCCTCTGCTAGACCTCGGCTCACCACCCCGTGGGCGCCGTGGGGACGGGGGTGCCGCGAGCTAGGCTGTTAGGTTTGGAAAGTAGCGAGGCCCGTGGCCGCCAGCTCTGGCGCTTCTTGTCCCCGTGCTCAACTGCCCAGCCTCCCGGCCGCCTGTGTCCCTCTCGGGTCTCGCTGTAGGCCAGCCCTCGTCTCCCCAGACGGACGGGAGGGGGCGGGGCCGGCTGCCCTGGGGCAGCAAGAGTCCGGGCGGGAACGGGGGGCCCCAGGGCCCCAGGTGCCCCTTCACAGCCCCCGCACCTGCCCACTCGCACACGTGTGCACACCCACATCTGCCCACTCACGTGTGTGTGCACACGTGAGCTCTCATACACTCACACATGCACACCCCCTGCAAACACACCCCTGGCACGGAGCCGTGGGCCTGTGGCTGGGCCTGTGGTGTCTGCGGAGGGGCTCTGGCCCTCCCGGCCTCTTGACTCGAACCGGCTGATCCAGAAGCTTCGCTTAAAAGTGGAAGGTGTCTCAGCGGCTGCCGCCCCTTCTGAGAGCTGGCCCTGAGGCTCGGTCCTCCCAGCCCCCGGCCCCGCGCGCCGTTACCGGGCTGGGCTGTGCGCGACAGGAGGAACAGTCCTGGAGGCGCCGTCGGTGCCCCGAGTGAACAAGCGTCACGTTCCGCCACGCTCGCCTGTCGTGGCTCAACGTGAAACCTGGCAAACCTGCGGAAAAGTGGACCCGCGCCCCTGACCGGGTCAAGGGCCATCCGCAAACGCACGTGGCTGTTGCACCAAGCGAGACGTCGGGGTGTGTCCGAGCGCGTGGGCGCGCGGCCAAGCCAGTGTCCCTGTCGCGCCCGGCGCACTTGGTGCCGATCGAGTGTCGCTGTCGGGCACGTCTCCGTGGCCGCGGCGCGTCCGCTCGGGCGTCTGTGGAGCTGGGACTTCGGGGGTGGGGCCGCTCACTTGTGGCTGGTGGCAGGGACCCCGCGCGGGACACGGAGCCGGTGCGCCCCGGGGATCTCCTCGCCGGTCTCCCGTTGCGCAGGTGGAGAGACTGAGGCCACAGAGAGGCCCGGCCGAGCTCCAGCCCCTGAGGGTCTCGCCTTTGCCTTCCAGATCCCGACTGGGCCTCCTACACCCTGGGGGTGTTCATCTGCCTGAGCTGCTCGGGAATCCACCGGAACATCCCCCAGGTCAGCAAGGTGAAGTCAGTCCGCCTGGATGCCTGGGAGGAGGCCCAAGTGGAGGTACGGCCCCGAGGGGATGGGGCTGCGGGGGGTTGGAGGAGCCCCTGTGGTCCGGCTGCACCCCCACGAGGCCCTCGGCCCGGCCCCCTGGGTCACAGACACCTCGAAGTGGCCACCCCCAGTGTTCCTGGCTCCTGACTGTGGCCGGCACTGTGAGGGGGGAGCGGTGGGGGGCGGGGGGGTTGAGGAGTGTGGGGTGGGGGGGAGGGGAAGAGGGGGAGGGCAGAGGGCAGGGTGGTGGTGCGGGGAGCCCAGGGGGCTGGGGGCAGGGAGGGGCGGGCGGGGCAGGGGGACGGGCTTATGGGGTGAGCAAGGCCTTCGTGTCCTGTGCTGTCCGCCCCCCAGTTCACCCTTTCGAAGCACACAGCTCAGCCGTTTCCGGTGGGTCCACGGTCAGGCCACTGTCACCGGAGTCACTTTTAGGACATCTCACGCCCGACAAGGGAACCCGTGCTCCTCGCCGTCCGGTCCAGGCCGAGCGGCGTCCCTAGGCTCTGCGTCTCCACAGATGTGGCTGTCGTGGGCATTTTCGTGAAAGGGCGCAGGCAGCAGGTGGCCTTGGCCTCAGCCGCTTTCACTGAGTGCCACGCGGCCAGGCTCCGCCCGCCTGGTAGCGCCTGTCAGGGCTTGGGCCTTTCTGTGGGGGATGACGTCCGCTGCGTGGACCGGCCTCGTTCTGTCTGCCCGTCCACCTGCCCACGAGCACCCGGGGCGCCGTGGTTTGGTACCGAGCCCTGTGCCCACAAGGAGTGTTGTGACCGAGCGTGGCCCCCGTCCTGCCCGCCGGGGCGGAGTCACCCCTCCGGTGGAGAATCTTGGTTCATGGAACCAGGCCCCTGGACAGACGCGCCGGCTCTGCCTTTCCCCACCCCCCGTGACCGCCAGGCCACCGCGGGACCGTGGCAGGTCCTGGAACCTTAATTCCTGCACGTGGGAGGTCACGTGACTGTGATTCCGGGAGACTTCGCGTCACCCGCACACCCTGGCCCCGGGATCCTCCTCTGCTGTGTCCCTGCGGGGTCCTTGTTTGGCTTTTTTTTTTTTTTTTTAACGTTTATTTATTTTTGAGACAGAGAGAGACAGAGCATGAACAGGGGAGGGGCAGAGAGAGAGGGAGACACAGAATCCGAAACAGGCTCCAGGCTCTTAGCAGTCAGCACAGAGCCTGACGCGGGGCTCGAACTCACGGACCGTGAGATCACGACCTGAGCCGAAGTCGGCCGCTCGACCGACGGAGCCGCCCAGGCGCCCCAATGGCATTTTGTATCACGAGTGACGCTGAGCGTCCGTGGCGCGGGTCAGCGTCCTCTGCGTCTCATCCGTGGCCTCCCGTTGGCGCCCTTGCTGACTCCTTGTTAGCTGTTTCGTTTTCTCGTGTTCTTCCACGTTTGGGGGTCTGACCCTTCGAGACCGTATGGCCCGCCGGTCCGCGCTGCCTTCTGGCTCTGCTCGTGCTGTGTGCAGTGGAAACTTTTTTACTTGGTGGAGTCAAAATTATCAGCGTTTTGTGGTTTTCGGGTCTCTGGGTACCTAGAGGGGCCCGCTCTGCCCCAGGCTCCTTTTGACTCATAAGGGCGTTACTGAGCCGCGGCTCTCACGCCAGGCCACTCGCCCTTGTGAGGTGTGAACGGACGCGATTTCACCGCGTTTCCGGCTGCGTCACCGGCCCCACTGCCTGATTTTGGAACATTTTCCCAAAATAGACCCTGTGCCCCTCAGCAGCCCCTCCCCCTTCCCTCCACGACCCCCACCCCAGCCCCTACCGGAAGTAACATCTGCTTTTCTGTCCCCATACGTCTTCTGGGCGGGTCATGTCAGTGGACCGCCCCCCCCCCCCCCCCGCCCCCGTGGCCTCTGTGACTTCCTTCCCCGCGGAGCACCATGTGTTCAGGGTTCAGCCACGTGGCCGCGGGCATCGGCGCCACAAGCCCCTTTGTCGTGGACTGCTTCCCGCTGCGTGGATAGGCCACATTCGACTTACGCCCTCGCCCGTCCATCGGTGACTCTTGGGCTGCGTGACTCCCTCGGCTGCTGCGAGGGAGTCACGGGCAGGGGTCGCCTTCCTCCGGGAATGGCCTGGACTCGCTGTGCCTTACGGGGCTCTGTGTTTGACGCCTGGGGGTCTCCCAGGGGGTCCAGGACAGGTGCACGTGGCCCCTGGCAGTGCACTGTGGTCCCCGGGCCCCCAGCGCATCGTACCGCCTGCCTCTGATTCTAGACGCCCTCGTGGGCGCCTGGCGGTCAGCATCTCCACGTACGCCGGCCGGCTTGTCTGCGTACGTGCTCCACAGAGACGTCCACGCAAATCCTTTACCAATTTTTTGGGTGTCTGGGTGGCTCAGTTTGCTAAGCGTCCGATTTCGGCTCAGGTCATGATCTCACGGTCCGTGGGTTCGAGCCCCGCGTCGGGCTCTGTGCAGCTCAGTGCCTGGAGCCCGCTTCGGATTCTGTGTCTCCCTCTCTCTCTGACTCTACCCCTCTCACACTGTCTCTCTTTCTCTCTCAAAGATGAATAAACATTAAAAAAAAAGAAATGTATATTCTTGAAGAGCTGTATACGTATATATTTCTTATGACTGAGGTGAAAACCACGTAACAGAAAACCCACCGTTTTATTTTTTTTTTTTTACATTTATTTATTTATTTCGAGAGAGAGAAAGAGAGCACGAGCACGAATGGGGGAGGGGCAGAGAGAGAGAGAATCCCTAGCAGACTCCACGCTGTCAGCACAGAGCCCGACGCGAGGCTCGGACTCACGAACTGTGAGATCATAACCTGAGTCAGAATGAAGAGTCTGACACGTGACTGAGCGGCCCCAGCGCCCCCCAAACCCGCCATTTAAAAATTTTTTTTTTTAACGTTTATTTATTTTTGAGACAGAGAGAGACAGAGCATGAACGGGGGAGGGTCAGAGAGAGGGAGACACAGAATCTGAAACAGGCTCCAGGCTCCGAGCTGTCAGCACAGAGCCCGACGCGGGGCTCGAACTCACGGACCGCGAGATCATGACCTGAGCCGAAGTCAGATGCTTAACCGACCGAGCCACCCAGGCGCCCCTAAACCTGCCATTTTAAAGGGAACAGTGTGATGGCGTCTGCCACAGTCACGTTGTCTGTTTCCAAGTATTCCCGTCACGTCCAAGGACCCAGTGCCACCGGCCCCGCGGCCACGCGCCGTGCCCTTCTCGCCCGGCTGCTGTCAGCACGATGCTTGCACTCTCTCGATGGCGTCCTTTCGAGCACAGTTTTTTTTTTTTTTTTTTTCAACGTTTTTTATTTATTTTTGGGACAGAGAGAGACGGAGCATGAACGGGGGCGGGGCAGAGAGAGAGGGAGACACAGAATCGGAAACAGGCTCCAGGCTCCGAGCCATCAGCCCAGAGCCTGACGCGGGGCTCGAACTCACGGACCGCGAGATCGTGACCTGGCTGAAGTCGGACGCTTAACCGACTGCGCCACCCAGGCGCCCCTGGAGCACAGTTTTTAATTCTGAACTTCCACTGTTGTCTCTGGTTGTTTGTGCTTCTGGAAAGACATCTGGGAAACCACGTGTTAACGGGAGACATTAATGGGAGATTTCCTCCTGTGTTTTCCTAACATGATTTTTAAAATTATACCCTGGTTCTTATCTACTATTTTTACTGTTTAATTTTGGAAATCACAGCTTCAGTTCAGCTGGAAGTTATGTCACTGAAAGGCTGCGTCCAGCCATACTTTTTCTCCAATGGTTTCTGCGTTTCCTGCCCCCACTGATGATCAGCCAGTGGACGCCCCTCGCTGATGTGAGATGGCCGTTAATCCATCCTATTAAATTCACTTAATATCAGTCTTAGATTCTAGCGGATCGATTTCTGGATCTTTTATTGGTTTCGTTGATTAGGCTTTCTAGTCAGTAACAGGTTTTAATATCTGGTAGGAAGAGTCTTCATTTACAGAATTTTCTAGAATATTTTTTCTTGTTAATCGTATTTTTTTTTAATTTTTTTTTTAACGTTTTTTATTTATTTTTGAGACAGAGAGAGACAGAGCATGAACGGGGGAGGGGCAGAGAGAGAGGGAGACACAGAATCGGAAGCAGGCTCCAGGCTCTGAGCCATCAGCCCAGAGCCCGACGCGGGGCTCGAACTCACGGACCGTGAGATCGTGACCTGAGCCGAAGTCGGACGTTTAACCGACTGAGCCACCCAGGCGCCCCATTGTTAATCGTATTTTTTAAAATTTTTTTTAAGGTTTATGTTTTGAGAGAGACAGAGAGAGAGTGAGCGAGCATGAGCCAGGGAGGGGCAGAGAGAGAGGGAGACACAGAATCCGAAGCAGGCTCCAGGCTCTGAGCTGTCAGCACAGAGCCTGACGTGGGGGTTGAATCCACGAACCGTGAGATCATGAGCTGAGCTGAGTTGGATGCTTAACCGACTGAGCCACCCAGGCGCCCCTACCCTGCTTGTTAACTTTAAAATCAACTTTAGAACCATTGCTAGCTTTAAAAACTGCTATTCCTAGGGGCGCCTGGGTGGCTCAGTCGGTTGGGCGTCCAACTTCGGCTCAGGTCACGATGTCCCAGTCCGTGAGTTCGAGCCCCGCATCGGGCTCTGGGCTGATGGCTCGGAGCCTGGAGCCTGCTTCCGATTCTGTGTCTCCCTCTCTCTCTGCCCCTCCCCCATTCATGCTCTGTCTCTCTCTGTCTCAAAAATAAATAAAATGTTAAAAAAAATTAAAAAAAAAAACTGCTATTCCTATTTTGTTTTTGTTTTTGTTTTTGTTTTTGACAACTTCCAAAAGCGCATAGATTAACATAAGGAGGCGGCATGTTCCCACCCCTTCCAAGCACGGGTCTCTGTGCGCAGTTTTGTGCTCATCCCTCAGGAGCGTGTAAGTTTTGTCTTGTGGAGACTTTGAGCATTTCTTGTGAGGCTGCTTCTTGGCTGAGGTTTCGGATACATAGAATTCTGATTTCAGAATTCTAATTTGGTACCAGCCTTTTGCTCAAGTGTCTTACTGTTGGTGGTATTTTCCAGTTGAACCACTTGGGTCGTCCATGGTCACGACCCAGTGGTCCCCAAAGCTCCATGCTGTTAGAAGAAAGGCTTTCCCTGGAGGCTTCGGGAAGGAGGCAGGATTGGAACACAAGGGATTTCCTTTGCTCCCCTTGTCCTCAAGGCCACTGTGCGGTCAGGCCCCTCTGGCCCCTTCCCTGCTCCCCACACCGGCCCTGGGATGTCATCCAACACCAGCACGCCAAGCACCCTCCTCAGGGCCTTTGCACCTACTGCCCACCCACACTGCCCGTGTCAGTGCCCTGCTCCCCATTCCTGACTCCTGCTGTCCGTCCGCCTCGGGGGACACGCACTTTGCTGCCCCGGGCCAGTCTCCATCTCTGGGGCCCTCGCTGTGTCCAGTTCTCGAGGGCCGCCTGCCCGTGTGGGTCAGATGAGTGGACGGCGGGCCTCGCGTGAGGCAGGGACGGGGCACCTCGGGCGGAGGGCACAGCGCTGCCGTCCCGGGGGATGTATGCAGGGCCCGGCCTCTCTGCCACCCTCCCCAGCACCCCTTCTACCCGGAAGTGCAGGTCCTGTCCCTGCGGCCACTGCGAACCACCTTTGCTGGGACAGGAGCGGCTGGGGATCAGCCGGCCCGGCCCCGGCCTCCGGGAGCACTGACCCTGTCCTCTCTCCACAGTTCATGGCCTCCCATGGAAATGACGCTGCGAGAGACGCGTATGAGTCCAAAGTGCCTCCCTTCTACTACCGGCCCACGTCCTCTGATTGCCAGTAAGTCGCCGAGCGGTTTTGTCTGGGGCTGGAAGACCGGAGGGGGGCGGGTGTGGGCCCGGGCCGGTGGCTGGGCGGTGGGGTCCTTGCTGGGGGCCCTCGAGCGCCCCCGGAGGTCTGAGGAGGATGCTGAGAAGCTGCACCTGTGCGACCGCCTGTCTCAGGGTGTCCCCCTGTCCCCCCACCCAAGCCAGTCATCCCCTCCCCCGGCGTCGCTAGACCTCCCTGCATTCCCTCCCTCCCTGGGCATCGCCGCCAGGGACGCCTCGGCCCTCTGCTCCCAGCACAGGACTGGCCCTGGGGTGCCGCCCAGACCCGCCCCCCGCCAACCGCCTCTCCTCTTCCACGGTGGCAGCCACAGCTCGGAACGAATGGCCCTCTTTTGACAAGGGTGTTCCTGGGGGCCCAGAGGGGTTGGGTGAGTTTCTCAGGGTGACACAGATGCCAGCAGACGAGCTGGAACCAGCACTTGGGACGTGGTCTCTATGCTGGGGAGCCCTGTTCCCATGGGGGCAGGTGGGAGACCTCGTGGCCACTTGCCTGGGGGTGAGCTGCCCTTTCTTGGAAAGGAAGGTGGGGACCTGGCCCACCCACCTCCCGGGCCGGTGATATGCTGTTGGCTGCGGGTCTCTGGGGACAGGACGCCTTGCCAGGGACCCACCCCCATGCAGACACCGTGTCACATCCCGAGACCCCACTGCTTCTGGGCTCCCGGGGAAATCTGGACCCTGAGGCCACGCCAGGCCATTCATGTCCCAGTATGAATCAGCGAGGCCGGACAGCTATTTGTGAGACGTGATTTTATCGCCCCGGCCACAGGCTGCCCTGTGGTCTGGTTATTTGCATGTGTCCCCATATGTCCCTTCTGTCTGAGTGTATGACAAGGGACAGACTGGAACACAGGCCACGCCCTTGCCAGGACATGCTCACAGAGACCATCCCTGCCCCTTGCTGGGGCAGTGTGGTCAGGACCCATCAGGTGACCGGGCGTCCCAGGGTGGTGAGCGTGCCGACCCGGGGCGGGCCTTGCCTTCCGGAAGCTTCCGCCAGGCGGAGGTTTGTGGGAGCCGAGCCTGCCCTGGCCCCCACACTCCGTGGGTGTTCGGGTCTGCCCAGGCCAAGCCCCAGAGGCCCAGGAGGGTGCAGACATCTGCAAGGGTGAGGTCCCAGCCCCTCGTGGGGAAAGCTGACCAGGGAGGTGTGGCAGCCGACCCACCAAGCTCCCTGTGGACAGCCGTGCAGCGGTAGGAGGTGTGGTGGAATCCCTTTGTAAACCGTGGGGATTCAGATGTGCACACTGCGGAGACAGGGAGCCTCCCAGGTGTCGTGAGGATGGCCTGGGGGGGGGGGTGTGTCCCCCTGCCCGGGGCACGGGGCCCATGAGGAGCCGTGCTCAGAAGGCCTGCGGATCAGGCCGTGTTAGTGTCAGGCGGTGACTCAGAGGGGGGCGGGACCCAGTTCCCTTCCCGTGTCTGCCCCACTGGCCTGGCATTCGGTCCTCACACGGCGGGAAGAAGGTCGCCAGGGCCCTCCCGGTTTTCCCTCTGCTGTCAGCCGGCCCCTGGCTTCCTGTGACGTGGGCTCAGCAGGCAGCCTCGGCGGAACCTGGAGGAGCCCCCCGAGCCCTCAGCGGGCAGGGTGCCCGGCTGGCAGGGGCCCCGTGCTGGCTTCCGGGGGCCAGGGTGACGAAACACCGGGTGTTCAGCTTTTGCAACAGAAATTCACTGTTCCCACATCCTGGAGGTCGAGGTCGAGGTGCCTGTGGGGTCCCCTGAGCCCCCTCCTCGGCTTGTACGTGGCCATCCTGTGTCTGTGCAGACTCCCCCCACCCCGAGGGCGCCCCGACTCCGGGGCGACCTCATCATGACCCGTTAATCCGTCCAAATGGGGGCCAGTCTGCAGTGTCGGTTAGGAACCAACGTCTTTTCATGGGTGGGGGACACAGTTCATCCCTTAATGGCCTCTGAAACCAGGCAGATGAAACGACAGGAGGTCTGGGTCTGCTGTGGGGAGGGCGGAGGGCACGGGGCAGGCGGGGAGGCGGCGAAGCCTGGCCGCCCTCAGCTCCCGAGAACGCAGAGCAGGTCTGGGGTTTCATCAGCGGCCCGAGACGGGGTGTGGGCACTGCCTCCCTCGTCGCCGGGCCTCACGTATAGCGGGAACCCCGTCGCTGCCGGCTTTCCCTGGTGCGGGAGGCCGGGCCAGATGGCCTCCGGAGGGCGGGGCCCCCTGCCGCGACACCCTGGCCGTGGGGTCCCCGGGGGCCGAGCGGTCCGGGATGTGCCTGCCAAGCAGCGCGGGGACCCCCTCCCGTGCCTGCTCCCAGGGCTTAGTCCCGCTGTTGCCGCCGGGAGCCTCTGTGCCGGGCCCGGGGAGGCCCCCACACGCGGCAGGAAGGGCCTCCGAGCCCGAGGGCCGTGCCGGGGTCCCAGACGTGTGGTCGGATGGCCCCTTCCGAGGGGGGTCGGGCCCCAGGGGCCGCAGGGCGAGGAAGGCGAGGAAGCCGCTGCCTCGCCCGGCGGAGGGGCCGCGAGGGCCGTGGGCGCCGGGCCGTCTGGCAGGACCCACCACGGGCATGAGCGGGCGCTCCGGGCAGACGGCCCTCTGCCGCCTCTGGGGCAGCCCTCCCGGGGGGCGGTGGGAGGTGGGCGGGGGTGCACCTCGAGGGCCGGTGGACGGAAAGGAATGACGCCCCGGTGGGGCTGACCCAGACAGCCTCGTACCCGCCCGATTCCGTGCGGAAGTGGACTGTGGTTGGGGGCTGGGGGGGGCGCTGGTGGGCACGGGGGTCCTCTTGGGGGTGACGGCGGCATAACCTTGGAGAGGCGCCGTGAGCTGCCAGAATCAGCGCTTTCGGTGGTCGCGTTACGGCCACGTGAGTCAGAGCCAATTTTTTAGGGTTTGTTTTTTTTTTTTTTTTTGTAATCTCTGCCCTCAGTGCGGGGCCTTGAACCCACAACCCCGAGATCAAGAGTCGCAGGCTCCTCCGGCCGAGCCAGCCAGGCGCCCCCGGGGGCCATTTCTTGTTTTCTCAGGAGGAGGTGTTAGTGGCAGACCTGTCTGACCAGCAAATGATTTTGAAAATCAAAGCGGGCGGCCCTTCAGCCCTGCCGTCGGCAAGGGTGGACACGCGCGCTCTCAGTGGCCGCGTGGCCGTGGGGTGCCAGGGGCCCCCACGCCCCGCGGTCCCGCTCGGCCCCGGGCTTACTCTGCCCTCCCTCCCCAGGCTCCTGCGGGAGCAGTGGATCCGGGCCAAGTACGAACGGCTGGAGTTCACCCACCCGGAGAAGCAGGAGCCGTACTCCGCAGGTAAGAGTGCGCGTGTCCCTCTGTGTCTCTCTCTGTCCTTATCTCTCTGTCCCTGCCTGTCTCTGTGTCTCTCCTCCCTGCCCGAGGCGCTGGCAGGCCTAACTGGTCTGGCCCGTGTCCGGTCCTCCTGACACTGAGCTGGGCGGCCCGGTGCTCGGACCCCATGGTCACCCACAGCACAGCTCCGACGGGGCTGGCGCCTCGGGGCCGCGGCGGGCACCCGAAGGGTGACCAGGTGCTGGTGGGAGGGGAGTGATGGACTCGGCCTGGGTGGGGCCGGGGCCGGAAGATGGGGCAGGGGTGACGGGAGGGGCCCTGCTGGGTTCCGGAAGTGAGGGGTGCGGGCACCAGACCGGTCCACGGCCGGAGCGCGTGGGTCCATCCCAGGCGCTGAGGTCCACGAGGGCCAGGTCCCCCCTGTGCCTCCCACCGCGGCCGCGGGGCCGGCCGGGAGTCCTCTCTGCCCGTAGCTGCCGCCACCACCGTTCCCCTCGGGAAGCGTCCCCAGCATCTCGTGCGTGTGTGAGACAGGCCAGGAGCAGGGGGTCCTCAGGAGGGACACACCAGCGGCCCTGAGCCCGTGGCCCCACAAGGCCACAGCCGTGCAGACGGTCGCCTCTCCACCGGACCCCGCGGGGCTGGCGGAGGGTGCTGGCGTCCCGATTTCAGGGCCCACGCGGGCCGTGGGCAGCCCCCGCCCGGGTCCTCACCAGGCCCCCCCTTGGGGCAAGGCCACGCTCCAAGTCACGTGGGAGGTGCTGGTGCACGGGCCTCAGAGGTCGGCCTCGGGGACCGACCCCCCACAAGCCTGGGGACCCAGAGGAGCCGGAACCACAGCCCCACACGGCCTCTGGATCTCACCCGCTCACCACAGAGGCCTCCCCGGTGCCCCACACGTGCCCTCCTGGGTCTCCCAGGCGGGGGCCTCCAGGGGCACCAGGCCCCGCAGCTTCCGGTGCCCGGCTGGCTGGATGCCCCAGACCCCAAGCCGGCGCAGTGCTCTGCTGAGACGGAGGGAGTGGCCCCCCACCCCAGCCCGGCGTCCAGGGGGTAGGGCAGGGGCACCTGGGGGGCCGGCAACCACTGAGGAGTCCCGGCCCTGTGGTTCCTCGTCGGGCGCCCCTCCCCCAGTCCTGTGAGGAGCACCAGGGGATTCCCGGGAGCACTTCCTGCCACAAGAGCACTTTCTCGGGCCCAGGGGATGATACACCCACTGGCCACCCGAATGCAGTTTAGCCGGGCCCCTCGGAGGGGGAGGAAGGGAGACGCGGGGCTCGGGGAGGCCTCCAGCCCCGGGGGCCCGGTGAGGCCCGGGCACAGCAGAGGCGAAGCCGTGGCCGCCCTGCAGCTCGGAGGGGCCGTGGCGGGAGCCTGCGCCCCCAGTAGGAGGTGGGGCCGGCTGGTGACCACCACACGTGGCCCCGGGAGGAAGGGCTCGGCACAGTTGTGTGAGGGGACGTGGGCGCCAAAGGTGCCACAGGGGAAGCCACGCCCGTGAGCCCACGGAGGGACGGGCCAGGGAGGGAGGGCCGGGCCCCGGGCGGACTCCCGGCGGAGCAGGTGTGGACGGGCCCACGGCGGGGCTGAAACCCGCGGGGGCTGGAGGAGGGGCGGGGTTGGCACGTCCCCCAGCGTCTTCCCGTGGGGTCGGATTAGGACGGAGGGAAAGGGTGTCCCTGGCGGAGAAGTGCCGGACCCGCCTAACCCGCGGCAACCAGGCTGGACGGGGCCCCGGTGCACGGGCAGCGTGGCTTCCGTGGCCTTCTGGCCGAAGACATAAAGCCTCTGCTCCGCCTCGGGGAGACCCCAGACGGACCTGCGTGGGGGGCCCTGACCCGAAGAGCTGACCAGCGCTCTTCGAAGATGTCAAGGTCACGGCCTGCAGGGAAGACCGAGAAGCTGGTGGCGCCTTTGGGCATCGTAGGGCTGTGGGGACTCGGCAGGGCCGCCGAGAACGGGTTAGTTCATAGTGCCCTGCGGTCGCCAGGTGTGGAGTGGGCCCTGGGCTCCCGCCGGGTCACGCGCAGGCCAGGCACCGCCTGGTGTCTGGGAGCGAGGGGCGAGGGGCGAGGGGCGGCCACACGGCCCGGGCTCCGGACGGACCCTGGACGGACAGGCACCAGGCTGGCGCTCCCCGCCCTTGGACAAGGTCGCGGGCATGTAGAGATAGGGTGTCTCCACCTGCCCCACCCCAGCTCGCAGGGGTGACCCTGGTGACGGCTGCCTCCCCACCCTGTGCCCCGCCTCGAGCCAGGGCTTCAATGGCCGCCTTTCACTGGGAGGACAATGCCCCCTGTTGTCCAGAGGGCCTGGCTGCCCAGGCCGCCCCCAGTCACCGACAGACACAGCACTTCCTGCCTAGGCTTCGGACCCCGTTCCTGCCGGGGCTGGGGGCGGGGGGTGGTTCGCCCCGTCTCCCTGTGTCCCCTCCTGTCTGTGCAAAGCAGGGCCGGTCCCCAGTTTGCACCCCGCCCCGCCTTTGTCCTCACTGTCACAGGATGAGCCAGGGGCTCCCTGTGTGACAGAGCCCATCCCCCCGTGCCTCGGTTTCCCCATCTGTGTAGCGGGGAGGACACAGTGCTCAGCGCGGGGTCGTTGTTAAGCATCAAATGGCGTTGCATGCGGGGCAGCCAGTGGGCCTGAGGCATCCCTGGGGTGGTGGCTGGTGGGGTCCCGTAGAGTGAAGGTGCTCGGGGGGGGGGGGTCTGTCTGGGAGGGGGCAGGCTGATGGGCCCCTCACCCCCGCACCGATGTGGATGCGAGCGGGCCCCCACGGGGCTCGGGACCGTTGGCTGCTCCCTCGAGTATGTTGTACGTGGGGATCGGGGTGTGTGGCGTGTGGAGTTGGCCACGCGGAAGGCTGTGCTGGTCCCCCAGCGGGGCGGGGAGGGCTGCAGGAGCAGGCGGGGAGACCGGGGGGCTGGCTGGGGCAGCAGGGAGAGGGGGGCAAGGGGGGCCAGGCCTGGGACCCTGCGTCAACCTCTCGGGGTCTAGAACTTACGGGCCGGGAACCAGGTCTTGGCCCTTCTCGGGAGGAGGCTGCCGTGGGCCTCCGATTCCCTGGTGCCTCCCCGGGCCCTGTCTCTGTGCCCAGAGAACACCTCTCCACCGGGCGTCTCCCGTCCTGGGAGGGCCGCCCCGGGTCTGGGCACGGGAAGCCACGTGTCCCGGCTCCAGTTAAGAAATCAAAGATACAATCCACGTATAAGCTCCGTGCCCGTGAAGGGGACAGTTCTGTGAGCCGTGACAAAGGCAGATGCGGGACACTCCCGATCAACCAGGACCCTGCGGGCCATCGCCGGCCTCCCCTCCCGGCCCCCGCTCTGCCCCGGAGTCACTACGTGGAGCCAGTGACGTGGCACCTCTGGAGTGTGGCGTGACACGGCCGACACTGGCCCGCGCTGCGCCCGTCCCCGACGCTCCTTCCCGCGCAGAGCAGTGTCGTGTGCGCGGACGAGTCCCCGGCTTGTGTCCGGTTGCAGCCGCCGCGAGCGTTGTGCTCAGGCTTTCACGGGAATGTGGTTTCCGTTCTCTCTGCGTCGTGTGAGAAGCGCGTGGCGGTTCCCCGTCCGCGTCAACGAGCGAGCGGCTCTGCAGCCCCTGCGGCCGAGGCGGGGCCCAGCACCTTCTCCCCGCACGTCCAGCCCCGGGCGCCGGCCCGCCCTGGGGATGGTCCGTTCCTCTGGTTTGCTCGGGCCGCCCCGGGGGGGGGTGAGCAGCGGTGTCCCCTGGGGGCCCGGCACCTTCTCCCCGCACGTACTCCTGGCGCTCCACGCGGGGCTTCTGGGGAGAGGCAGCGAGTGGGGCCGGGAGGTGGGCTGGCCGGTCCGGCTTCCCAGGGGGTGGTGGGGCCCGGCACACAGTAGGCGCTTAGTAAATGCTGAGTGAACCATCTGGCCTCTGCCCCGGGGCTGGTCAGCCCTTGGGAGTAGACAGTCTCCCCGCTCAGCCCAGCTCCGGGGGTGCACGTCCGCAGGGCACCCTGGGCCCCGTGCCGCCTGGAGAGACCCCTCTGGCAGGGGTGTGGGGAAGGGTGGGGCATCGACACACCCCAGGCTGTATAGGCGTGCGGCACGATGGCCAGGAGCCCCGGAGCTTGCAGGGGGCTAGAACCCCGGGGTGTGGCCCCGGGTGTGGGGGGCGGGCGTCCTTCCCCGGCCAGGGCTGGGCAGGCCTACCCCACGGCAGGGCCGGGTGCGAACACGGCCGGCCGCTGGCTTCGGGCTCCGGGCCAAAGCGTCCTGCTGCTGGGGCCAGTCGGGGACCCCGGCCAGCGCCCGTCCGAAAATACTGCCGCTGCTAGAATTAGGCCTCCTGGCGGCTGGCCGTCGGGACCCACGTGGCCCGGGAGCCAGAGCGGTTTGGGGCCCGTGCTTGCTTCCCCCCCCCCCCCCCCACCACTTCCAGCAGGGCCTGGGCCTGCAGGAGTGTGGGTCGCGGGCGCTGCTGCCACCTGCTGGGCCCGGCGGGCAAGGCGGGCGGGCGGGCCGGGCCGCGGGGGTCCTGCTGCGCCGGGAGCCACAGCCCCGAGCCGAAGGTCAGCCAGCGTTCCATGCCTCTGGGCCTGTTTCCCCTCCTGCACGAGGATAACAGCGCGGAGGGCTTTCTGGGGACCGAATGGGGCCGTGTGTGTCGGGGGCCCAGCCGGAGATGCTGGTGGGGACCGTCCTTGCAGGTGTGGGGGCCCCACCTGCCGGGCAGAACCTGTGTTCCGCGCTTCCCGGTGGGTGTGGACACTTGCTCACAAAGACCCAGGAGGCAAGTGCACTTGCAGCTTTGCCCTGGGTGGCTGTTCGTTTAGTCAACAGACATTCACGGTAGGGCCCTGTGTGGGCCTGGGGACGTGGTGGTGGCCCTGCTCCCCGGTGCACGCGGTGGGAGGTGCCTGCTGGTGCCGTATGCAGGAGCCTCCGAGTCGGGGGGTGGGGGGGAGAGGCCCCGTTCGGCACTCCGTCCCGGGACAGACTGAGCGGCACCAGCTGCCCCCTCCCCGACGCCAGGCTGCGCCTTTTGCTGGCCACGTGTCTCTAGAGCAGAGAAAATAGCCCCGGTCTCCGTGGTGTCCGGGAGGGGGCTGCCAGGGCCGCAGAGGGGAGGCGCGGTGGGGTCAGGGCCTGGAGGTGGCATCCGAACAGGAGGCGGCCAGGGCTGTCGGGCTCTGGGGGGTGCTGAGCGGGGCGAGGGGCCGGCACGAGCAGCCCCGGGCCCGGCCGCCTCCTCCTCCCGTCCCGGACCAGCCTCAGACGGCCCCGCGCGTGGCTGACGGCCCAGGGGGGCGGCCGGACGTGAGCCCCAGGGAGCCCCCCGCACCCGGGGCAGAACAGGTGGAACCGTGGGGCGATTCGTCCCGGAACCCACAAGCCCTGACCGCGGCCCGCAACCCCGCCGTGGAACGCGCCCAAGGACGGCAGGCGCCTGGAGCCACGGTCGCACCGGGTGGGCCCCACCCAGCAAAAAGGAAGGAGCCGCACACGGTCCGCACGCGCGCTGTCGGGGGAAGGCACAGCCGGGCGCCGGACCAGGTCTTGAACAGGCGAAGTCAACGGGAGTGAGGCAGGAACGAGTGAGAAGGGGGCGTCTGGGGGCAGGAGCGTGCATGGGAGGGGGCAGCGTTCCCTTCCAAAAGCTGCCACAGCGGCCGGCCCAAACTCGCGTGCCTCAGGACGACACAGACTGGCGGTCCCGCGGATCCGGAGGGGAGGGCCGCAGCCTGGGTCCGGGGGCCGGAGAGAAGGCCAGGGCGGGTCCGCTCCCGCATCTGCGCGGTCGCCCGCGTGCAAGGACCCTCGTGATGACCTCGGGCCCTCTGGACAATGCAGGACGCTCGCCCATCCCCAGAACCCCCTCACGCCTGCGGTCCCGAGGACTCCGCGGTGGGTACCTCGGGGCTGCCCGGCGCGGGCGGCCCCACAGGCGTCTCCACAGGGGCCCGTGGGCCTGCGCACGGGGCCGCACCGCACCCCTTCCGTGTGTTTATTATGCCTCCAGGAAGAAAAAGGAAAAATGGCCCAAACGGCAGGCAGCAGCGGGCAGCGTGCTGGGGAGGGGTGGTCTCGGGCCCCTGCACCGTGGGCCCGTCTGGCCCGCGCGCACCCAGCTTCCCAGCCCAGAGGCTGACGGGTCTCCTGGCGAGGGGCGGGACCATGCTCTGTGCGGGTCAGGACGATGGCCTTGGCTGTGGTCCACTGTGACCCTCTGACCCTTGCCCTCTCTCCCTCCAGGATACCGAGAAGGCTCCCTCTGGAAGCGAGGCCGGGACAACGGGCAGTTTCTAAGCCGGAAGTTTGTGCTGACTGAGCGAGAGGGGTCCCTGAAGTATTTCAACAGAAATGACGTGAGCTGGGCCCAGGGTCTGTCGTGGCTGCACGTGGTCCCCAGCTGCCCGCACGCAGTTCCCGGAAGCCACACTGCCCCTCCCGTGGGGATGGGGATGCCCGCCCCCCTCCCCCCGCCCCCGTCCACCTCAGTGTTCCCTGGGGCCAGGCCTGGGTTGGCAATGCCAGGAACAGAACCAGCGAGCCCTTCCCTGCTGGGCACGCCCGGAGCGGCAAGCAGGGGAGGGGCAGGTCGAGCCCTGCCCCCACCCAGACCAGTTCCAGATCAGAACGTGGCCCCGTGACACAAAGAGCCGAGGGTACGGTTGCCGGCCCCCCAGGCAGAGAGGAAAGCCAGGCTGGCGGGACGGGAGCGGTGTGGGGGACCGTGCCCGGCCTTGCGCAGGGGGCACACGGGACAGAGGCGCTCAGCGCCAAAGGAGCAGAGGAGGGTCCACCTAGGTGCCAAGCGCCAGTTGCCATTGGCTTACGGGTCAGGGAAACCAGGTCCAGAGAGGGTAAGCACCTTGCCCAAAGCCACAGAGCACAGCCAGCGCCCACAGGACCGCACTGCCCGCTCCCCCGCCCACCCGGAGCTAAGTCACGGCCTTGCTTCCAGGCCAAGGAGCCCAAGGCCGTCATGAAGATCGAACATCTGAACGCCACCTTCCAGCCGGCCAAGATCGGCCACCCCCATGGCCTGCAGATCACCTACCTGAAGGACAACAGCACCCGCAACATCTTTGTCTACCACGAGGACGGGAAGGTGGGTGCCGGGCTGCCCTCGTCTCGGGAGAGCCCCGCCCCCACGGCGAGCGCGGAGCCAGCTGGGCCCTCGTGGGGGATGGGACCCGGAGGGGCCCACACGGAAGAGGGCCACGGTCTGGGGGCGTGTGCACGGCGTCCTGCTCCGTGGCCGTCCCCCCCCGCCTCCCACCCTGCACCTCTGCAGCCTGAGGGTGGAGGGAGCTCCCTGCAAACACCTCGGGGTCTGTCCTTTTGGCCACTGGGGGATTCTCATCATTGTTCTTTGGATTTTGTCCCACGTTTGGCTGCAGACCACGTGCCCGTGGTTTCAAGGGCAAAACGTGTCTGTGAGGCTTCAGACACAAGCACCTGGCAACCACCTGTCAACAACCTTTTCTCCTTTTATTGCGTTAAAATGCACATTCTCACGTTTAAGCATTTGCTTCCGGGGTATTAGGTACATTCGTTGTTGTGAAGCCGGCCCCCCAAATCGGTCTCCAGAACGTCCCATCTCCCCATAGTGACCCTGACCCGGCCCCCCTGCCCCGCCGTCTGCTCTGTGAGTCTGACCACTCCAGGACCTCGTGTGAGTGGATCCCGGTGTCGTGTTCTCCTGCGTCTGGCTCGAGTCACTCAGCACCACAGCCTCAGGGCTGTCCACATGGTAGCGGGTGTCCTTGCTTCCTTCCTTTCGGCGAGGCCGAGTGGTCGTGTGGATGGACCACCTGTGGTTTATCCCTTCCTCCTCCGACAGACCCTTGGGTGGCACCTGCTGGTGGCCGTGAACGCTACTGCTGTGAACGTCGAGGGTAGCGACACCTGAGACCCCGCGTTCAGCGTTTGTGATTATACAGCCGGGAGGGGAATTGTGGCATCGCGGGGTCACCGTTTCGTTTCTTGAGGAACCACCACACTGGTTTCCGTGGCAGCGGCGCCACTCGGCATCGCCGTAAGCAGGGCACGCGGCTCGTTTCTCTGCGTCCTCGCCAGCACCGGCTCCTGGTTTTCTGATTCTGGCCGTTGTGACGTGCGAGGGGCCGATCACAGCGGTTTCGACCCGCGTCTCCCTGATGATGCGTGACGCTGCTCGGGGGGAGGGGCACCTGCTCGTTGTGTCTGGAGAAATGTGTACTCGGTTCCCATTTTGCCCGTTTTGGAATGAGGTGGGTGGTCCGTTGCCGAGATGTAGATTTTCTGTATGTTCTGGATGTGACGCCCTTATCGGGTGATCTGAAAACATTCTCCAGCCTGTGGGTCCCTGTTACTCTGTGGAGAGTGTCATCTGAAGGACGCGAGTTCACAATTTGCAAAAAGTCCAACTTGTCTCTTGCTGCCTGTGCCTTCGGGGTCACGTCAGCACGATCATGGCCGTGTCCGAGCCACGAAGCTTCTGCCTGTGTTTTTCTTCTAAGATCTGTAGTGACCAGTCTTACCTTGTCCTTGATCCACTTGGGAGTTCATTTTTGTGTGTGGTGTGAGGTAAGGGTCCAACTTCATTCTTCTTCATGAGGATGTCCACTTTTCCCAACACTTGGTTGAAAAGACTGTCCTTTCCCCTGTCGGGGTGGTGGTGGCGCCCTTTCTCAAAAAATAACGTAACTGCTCCTGGGCTCTCGGTTCCGTCCCATTGGTCTGTGTGCCAGGTAATTTGGATTGCTGTGGCTTTGCAATAATGCTGAAATTAGAAGGGTGACTCTCCCATGTTTGTTTTTTAGAACTGTTATGACTCAGGTTCCCAGAGCTTCTGTACGAATTCTGGCAGATGCATTTTATCCACCAACTGAGGTGGTGTATGTGGTTTACTTTTCCTTTACTCTGTTAATACAATGTATTACATTCATTGATTTCTTGAAAATTCCTTGCGTTTCAGGAATAAATCCCACTCGGTCGTGACGTATAACCTTAAATATGCTGAATTGTTGGCTAGTATGTGGTGGAGGGTTTTTGCGTCAGTGTTCACATGGATATCGGTCTGTGGCCATCTTCTATTTTTGTCTGGCTTTGGTAATCAGGGTTGCACTGGCTGCCTAGGAGTTAGGAAGTGTCCCTCCTCTCCAATTTTTTTGGAGACGTTTGAGAAGGACTGGTGTGGGTTATCCTTGAAATGTTTAGTGGAACAGCAGTGAGGGTGTCAGGACCAGGGTTTTTCTTTGTTGGAAACTTTTAAAATGTTTATTTACTTTGATAGAGAGACAGAGTGAGTGAACAGGGGAGGGGCAGAGAGAGAGGGGGAGAGAGAAAGAGTCCCAAGCAGGCTCCATACTCCGCTCAGAGCCCGATGCGGGGCTTGATCTAACAAACCGTGAGATCACGACCTGAGCCAAAATCAGGTCAGACGCTTAACATACTGAGCTGCCCAGGCGCCCCTCTTTGCTGGGAAGTGTTGATTCCCGAGGGGGGCTCCTGACTCGTTTACCGGCCCGTGCACACCGTGCATTTCTTCACGGGTTCGTCTTGGCGGCCTTTCCCCTTCCAGGGATTTATCCACTTCATCTTGGTTCCCCCGTCGTCGGCGACCTTGTTCACAGCGCTGTCCTCCTGGACCCTTTGATTTCTGGTGGCAGTGTCCCCGCTTTTGAGTCTGATTTTAGTGGCCCGAGTGTGTTTCTTAGTCCGTCCGGCTCAAGGTTCGCCAACTGCCGTTCGTGTCGAAGAGCCGGCTCTTGTCGGGTTTTCGCTGACTTTCTCTCCTGCGTTTCTACTCCCTCCGTCATCAAGCTCGCTCCAGTCTCCCCTCCCTCGGGCCGGCCTTGGGTCTGGCTTGTTCTTCTTTGTCGGCCTCCTTCCGTTGTCCGTTAGGTCGCGGACCGGACCCCTTCCTTGCGCTTTAACGGCAGCGTTTGCGGCGCCAGACCCGCCTTTGGCACGCTTGGCTGCATCCCGTGTTTTGTGGCGTTTCGGCTTCCCCATCTCGAAGTGTCTGCTCACCTCCCTCGCGGCTTCTTCTTTGGTCCGCTGGTTGTCTCGTAAAAGTGTGTGGCTTCCACGAAGTGGTGAACGTTCCACTTTTCCTTGTGTTGACTTCTAACTGCATCCGCCCTGTCGCGGCCAGAGAGGACACCTGGTAGGAGACCGACAGGCGGCCTCACGTGGGGTCGGTCCCGTGCCGCGTCCCGTGGGCACCAGGCCAGAACGCGTCCCGGTCGGCCGGCGCGTGTGGTTGGATCTGGCCGTTTGTGTGAAGTCCTCGTTTCCCGTGTCGGACTTTGCCGTCCGTTACCGCGAGCGCGGTATCGAACCCCCGTCTGCTATTCGAGGCTGTTTCTCCCTTCACCTCCGCCGGGTTTTGCTTCGTATGCCGTGACGGTGCGGCACGAGGCGTGAGTGTGTCACGTCTTCTGGCCGCACCGAGGACTTACTAACGTGCAACGTCCTTCTTTGTCCCTTGGGACCTTGCTCTGACTTGAGTCTGTGTGTCTGGTATCCGCGAGACGCTCCAGCCTCCTGGCGGCCGTGTGCACGAATCTCCTTTCCCGCCTTTGACCGCCACCCTGCTGTGTCTCCACCTCGGCCGAGCCTCCCGCAGGCGGCACGTGGCTGGACCGCGGGCTGTCGTCCAGCCCGCCGTCCCCTGTCCGTGGATCCAAGAGCTTCCCGCGTTCGCCTTTCCCGTGGACGTGGGTAAGGACGGCCTGCCGTCTGGCTCGCGCTCGTCCCGTTGTGCGCGGCCTACGGCTTTGCTGTCCCTCACTTCCCGCGTCCCTGTCCTCTCTCGCGTTGAGCTTCTGTAGTCGAGCGTTGAAAGTCCCTCCCGGTTCCCTTTTGTGTATGTTCTGTGGCTCTTTGTGGTTGCCATGGGGATTCCATCTAACATCCGAAATTTATAACCTCCTGGATCCAATTTATAGTAGCTGAACTTCAGGAACACGCAGAAACTGCTCCTTCACTCGGCCTGGACCACACCCCGTGGCTGCAGATGCCACGGTCTTACCTCTTGGTGCACCGTGTGCCCTGAGGCATAAATAGTCATCCTTTTAAATGCTCTATCTCCTAACGTACGTGTAAAACAAGATATGTAATTACAAACCAGTTACAGTTAAGAGTAGCTTTTAATTACTGTTTCTTTCAGAGTCTTAGTCTAAATCACGTGAAGAACACGACGTATAGTTCCAGCCCGTCGTTACAGTAAAACTAGGTTGTGCAACCGCCCCAATACGTCCCTTTCCCGAGACCTTTGTTTCTCCGTGCAGCTTCGAGTTACTGTCTGATCTCAGAGGAGCAGCTCTGTTTCCCCAGCTGCAGGTCCCGCAATAAGGCCTTTACCATGTTGACGCACGTCCCCTCTAACCCTTCGTTTGTATCGTGAACAGACTGTACTTTGTCAAAAGCTTTCTTTTGCTCTTTCTGCATCTGGTGAAACGATCATGCGGTTTTTATCCTTTGTTTTGTTGACGTGACAAACCGTGTTGGTTTGTGACTCTGAGTCACGCTGGCATCCCTGGAATAAACCCACTTGATCAAGGTGAATGATCACTGGATCCGATTTGCTAGGTACTTGGTTGAGGATTTCTGTATCTATTTCTCAGAGCTCTTGGCCTGATATTGGCTAACTGTGTTTGGTTTGCTATCTGGGTAATGCTGGCCTCACAGAACAATCTGGAAGCTTTACGTCTATCTTTCGCAGTAATTTGAGAACCGGTATTAACCCTTCTTTAAACATTCGCTAGAATTCACCGCTGAAGCCGTCCGGTCCTGTAATTTGTGTGCTTGGAGATCTTGATTACCGATTCCGTTGCGTTACTAGTCGCTGGCATGTTCGAGTTTTCTACTTCCTCATCTGGTTTTGGAAGACTGCACGCAAGGTTACGTGCTGTTAACAGGTTGTAGGAGGGACGTGGCTCAAGGCACGTGAGCCAGTCTTCAGCTTCACCCAGAAGCTTCCGCCCTCTCTCTCCTCAGGAGACTGAGACCAGGGCCTTCCTGTACGTGCAGCACGCGGTCTGCAGCGGTGCCTTCCCCGAGAGGGTTGTGCGCACCTGCTGGGGCCGGGCCCTAGGCCTGGACACAAGGAAGACTGTCTGACGTGGTTCTGCCCTCAGTGAGCAGGTGCACAATTGTCAGGAGAGACAAGTGGCTAAAATCACACCTACATTGAGAACTGGAAACAGTGACTGACTGCGGGGGAGGGGACTCACATCCCAAGGATGAGGACAGACACTGGGATGGCACGTGCAACGTCCCTGGGGCCAGATGAAACAGGATATGCTGGATAAGCTGACGAGGCTGAGATCGGCAGGAGAGGAAGGGCATGGGCTGGGCCGACCCCGCAGGGCCTGCGGCCACGCTCTGGACTTTCACCTCTATTGGAGGTACAGCGGTGGTTTGCTGGGAAAGTGTCACCGAACTGCCAATGACTCACCCAGCTGTGTGGTTTCAATGATCCGAGGGAGGCCTGACGTGAGGCGGGAGGCCAGCGCCGGGGAGCAGGCAGGAGACGGTGCCTTCTGGTCTCCGGGGCTGGTGAGGAAATGGAGAGCCCAGTGGTCACTGGAAGGGTGAACGGGGTTGTGGGCAGGGCCCAGGTAGAGGTCACGGCCTGGATTGGACGTCCTGTGTAGGAGGGTGGGGGACAGAACAGAAGGGGACACTAGCCGGCCCCAGGGGCAGGGATGGTTAGAGGGTGTGGGATCTGCGGCAGGCAGGCATGGCAGAGGAGGGAGGGGGCGGCTGTGGCCAAGGCGGGCGCAGGGTGACCCGTGGGCAGGAGTGGGCTGCCCAGCGGTCAGGGAGAGGCGGCCTGATGGGTACCAAGTGCTGCAGGGGAAGGAGCTGTTTGGGCTCGTCCGAGGTTGGGGCAGATTCCAGCATCGGGGGGGTGGGGGCCCAGAGCGGGGCGTGGCAGCCAGGAGAGGAAGGGGCTGGGGGTCCACCCTGCCCGGTGATGGGGCTCCCCCTCCCGCAGAGCAACCCTCTTGCTCTTTCCCTCAGAGGAGAGGGGTGGCAGCCCCGGGTGGGGTTAAAAACACAGGCCTCCCTCTGGGCAACGTGTATGCTTTGTAACCGCAGCTCCGTAGGAGAGGAAAGGAGCCGCCCAGAGCCCGGGGCAGGGTCAGCTCAGGGCCAGGGGCCGGCCGGCTCAGACATCGCCACCCCCGCTCTGGGCCGGCTCAGGGCTGCCCCCCCCCCCCCCCCCCCCCCGCCCCCAGCAGGCCTCGCCCAGCACACAGTCTGGGGGGCAGAGCTCACGGCCCAGGCCCACACCAGCCTCTGACCCACAGGAGATCGTGGACTGGTTCAACGCGCTCCGCGCGGCCCGCTTCCATTACCTGCAGGTGGCGTTCCCGGGCGCCAGCGACGCCGACGTGAGTGGTGGCTGCTCGTGTCTGTTGGAGGGGGTGAGGGGCACAGCCCGAGCCTGGGATGCTGGGCCGGGGGGCCGGCCGAGGGCCCCCATGGACGCTGCTCCTTTCTGCGGGGGCGTTTCAGCTCAGCGGCCATGAGGGTGGGATGGAGGGGCTGGGACACACAGGGGGGTGGGGGGGGCGGTGGGGACCGGGAAGGCCCAGGCCTGAGCCTGTCTTCTGCCCCAGCTGGTGCCAAAGCTCTCCCGGAACTACCTGAAAGAGGGATACATGGAGAAAACCGGGCCCAAGGTGAGTCTGACTGGCTGACCTGAGCCGCCGGGGCCTCCTTGGAGGCCAGTGTCTCAGCCTCCAGGGGCTGGGGTGGCCGTGCAGGGTCGAAGGGTCAGCGACACACCTTGGCGAAGATTCACTGTGCTCTCGGCACGCTTCTAATGGGTCATCTTGACCCCAAAACCTTTGTAAGCAGGGGCCCCGTGGACCCAGGACTGTGGGGCTCTGGTTAGCCCTACCCACTCATCCTAGCTAGTGCCAGGTCCTGCCTCGTGCCTTTGCCCCTGTCCATCTGGTACCTGTGCACCCGCCTGGGGCCCCCTTCCCTGCCACATGGAGGCCCGCACGCAGTGACCCCATGGCCCAGACAGGACTCTGAGGCTGAGCCCCAGCTGAGCCCCCAGGGAGGATCAAGATGCACAGAGCAGTGAGGAGGGGAACTGGCGGGGAGGGGAGGAGAGGGGAGGGCACAGAGGTGGGACAGTACAAGTGCAAAGGTCCTGGGGCACCATCTGGCGGATGGAACAGGACGCAGCAAGCCTACAGAAGGCCCGAGTGAAGAAGGGAGACAGGTGGGGGCCCTGCCCTCAGGCTAAGTGACCATTCCCCGGGTTTCTCTCACAGCAAACAGAAGGCTTCCGGAAGCGCTGGTTCACCATGGACGACCGGAGGCTCATGTACTTCAAAGATCCCCTGGTAAGGACGGGCCTTGGCCCGGGTCAGCTGGGCCCTCACGGGTGATGCCTCCTCTCCCACGACGACAGGCCGAGGGCTGCCGGCCACGGGCGGCGGGGAGAACATACGGGAGGGGAGGGCCGCATCCCTGGGGCCTGGGCTGCCCGGCCCCGAGGCTCAGCCCGGCCCCGACCCACAGGACGCCTTTGCTCGCGGGGAAGTCTTCATCGGCAGCAGGGAGAGCGGCTACACGGTGCTGGACGGGCTCCCACCGTCCACCCAGGGCCACCACTGGCCACACGGCATTACCATCGTGACACCGGAGCGCAGGTTCCTGCTGGCCTGTGAGACGGAGTCAGAGCAGCGGGCGTGGATGGAGGCTTTTCGGAAGGTCGTGGACAGACCATGCTGCCCCAGGAGTACGCAGGTGAGTGCGGGGGGTGGGGGGGGGGCTGGGGGACCCAACACTTCCTGCGTGGCTCTGACACAGCCGGACGCCTGTCCCTTTCCAGTGGAAGCCCACTTCAAGCATAAACCCTAACAAGAGCTGGTCGTGGAGGCCGAGGGAGCTGGACTCACGGGAAACGCCACCGAAGAGTCAGCAGCCAGAGGGGGCCGGTGATGGAGGACAGGCCTCCTGGCCCCCACCCTCAGGGGCAGCCCTGGACGTGGCCAGGCGGGGCCTGTGCTCTAGCCACTAAGACTCATTTCTCCGGAGCCTCACTGCAGGCCGGCTGACCTGATCTCTGCCCCCATCATGCTGCTGCCCATGGATGTGACCCTGCCCACCCCCCCCCACCCCACCCCCCGTCCACTGGACCACCCTTCCTCGGGGCCTGGGCCCAGCCTCCTGGCTCAGGGCAGCCCAGCGGCCCCTCACCAACTCACCCTGCCCCCTGCCCACCAGAGCAGGACCCTGCCCGAGCAGGAGGCTGGGCTGTGGGGACAGCGGGCAGCCTGCATG
Organism: Panthera pardus; assembly: GCF_024362965.1. Taxonomy (NCBI): domain Eukaryota; kingdom Metazoa; phylum Chordata; class Mammalia; order Carnivora; family Felidae; genus Panthera; species Panthera pardus. Next base: position 15,622,862 of record NW_026526969.1, read on the forward strand.
CCTCCCCTCCGGCCCCTCCTACGTATCCCCTCAACAAGTATTTATTGAGCACCTGCTGTGTGTCAATTGTGCGGTCCTGGGTGCTGGCACGGGGACACCGTCCTCGTCCTCAGGGAGCTGACCTGGCATGTACACGAGGGTCTGGGGGCAGAGGCCCCAGTGAGCTGTAACACCCCGGGTCGGGGTTTCAGGCTTGCCTACCTGCTGGGCACCTGGATGGGGGAGGAGAATGAAGGGTCAGCTCTGGTCTGCTGCCGCTGGGCACGGACTGGTGACCCACCCCGCCACCTGGAAGACAGAGGCAGAGCTTGCCCCCCGCAGGACCCCAGTGTGCCGTTGGCCAGACGGTAGTTACAGCCGCCAAGCCTCGTCCCCGGGGCGCCCTGGCTCTGCCCACCCTTGGCGGAGGGGGGGGGGCGGAATGGAGGAGCGTGTGCAGGGCACGGGCTACCAGCTGGGTGATCCGGGTGCCCCTCACCCCTGTCCTGCCTGGACCAGCCCTTGAGGGGACTGGAAAAGAGTCCCCAAGGGAGGGTGTCCTGACCCATCACACCAACCCTCACTTCCTATCCTGAAGTGGCCATTTATGTCAGAGGCTGGGGGGGGGGGGGGGCTCTGGGTCCCAGGAAGATCTACCCACTGGCCTCAGGCACATGGCAGGAAGTGGGGACACCTCCAGGGGGAGGGTGTCCAAGGGCCTCTGCCTGTCCTCGTGGGCCTGGCTCCCACCACCTGTTCTCCCCTCTGCATCCGAGCACACGGCCCGCCAGCTCAGACCCCGGCACGCCCGAACAGGGGGCACGGCTGCAGGTCAAGAGGGAGTGCGAGGCTGCACCACGCCCCCCGCCGTCTCAACCCTGACCCTACTGCGCAGAGGCTGCGGGGTAGGGGTCCCCCCAGACAGCTGGGCTGGGGGTGAGGCCAGCCAGAGGTCAGCCAGGGCCACTGCCAGAGTCCCAGAGACCCCACCTGGCCCAGGAGAGACCATCCACTGGCCCTGCTCCTCCCAGCTGTGCTGCCACACCAAAAGCCACCGTCACTGATCCATCTTCCCCAAGGAAACGAGGAGGTCTCCTCCAAGGTGGAACGGGTAACCTCGTGGTCCCCTCCCCGAGTGGCCAGCGGCCCAGGCCACAAGTCCTCCGGGACTGGTAGTCTAGACCCTCTCTTGGCCCGGAGGCAGAGGCGTGGTGCCCGTTTCAACAGGAAACAAGTTCACCACTGGCAGGAACAATTTCCGAAACAAGGTAGGAAACTCATGGTCCACAAAGGGGCGTCACCGAGCTTACCTCACAGACGTCGGGTGACGGGCCGCTCGTAGTCCGGGTGCTGGGCTAGAGGCCGGCTCGGGGCTGGCGGTCGTGGTGGCCTCTGCTCCCTCGTGCCGTACGGCAGAGACTTGGGGACACAAGGCCCGCCCGGCTGCAGGCGCCGCTCACAACTGCCCGGTAAAAGGGCCGCACCCGCGGGGACGCGGGTCTCCGTGTGCTGAGGGTCCAGGCAGACGCCACCAGCCGGGGGACGTGGGCGCAGGCAGGACAGCAGCTGTACAGGGGTGCTGTGCTTCCCGGCAGAACCGCACAGAAAAACCGCCGTGCCGCTCAAACTCCCCTCACGCCGACTGCACTGGGCGCGCGTTGTAGTTCCGGAACAAACGTCACGGCAGGAGCCAGGCGCCCGTGGTGGGCTTGGACCTGCACTTCAGAGCCAACCCGTACCACCACCTGCTCCGGAGAGCCATGCCGGGCAGCTGGGGGGGCCCCGGCGTGGCCTGTCCCACCTCCCCCGCGGCCTGTCTGTGGTGTCTCCACATCTCCGCACGCACCGCCACGTGTCTACACCAGAGCCACGAGACCTGCGACCGGCCGCGCGTGGCCATCCACAGCACCCACGTGGGCACGGTCCAGACAGCCCTGGCCAGGCCGGACTCGGCAGCCGCTCCCCGCTGCGCACTCAGAAAGGACGAGCACGGCAAAACCCAGTATAAAGGATTTATTTAAACTCAACAATTAACACAAACCTTCCTTTAAACTTCGTTTTACAGTCAATAAAAGTGTGTGTATCTTACGCCTTGCCATGCATGATCACTGTGTATTAATCTACAACTCTTATTTTAAATTGTGAAAAAATAAAGTGTCTCCCCTCTTGTAATCGCCCTGGGAACACCGGGTCTGGCATCAGCGAGAAAGGGCAGATCCGATCACTCCCGGACTGGCTGTTCGGTTAAACCCTAAAACGTCAGGTCAGAGGAATCAACCACCCAATGAAAATAAATACCAGCCTTTCGAGACGTGGAAAAGACTCCCGATCCCCTCGCGAGGCCCGTCCCGGGCGGCCGCGGCCTCGGGATTTGGCACAGAACAGCCGCCCCGATGCTCTCCGGGCCACCGGTGGCCGGGCCACCGCAGGACATCCAGGTGGTGCTGGCTGGGCGGCGGCCACCCCCCACGCCACCCGTGACGGGGACGGGCCTCCGTCGGACGCCAGGCGGCCTCCCGAAGCAAACCAGACACAGAGGACAGGGAGAGGGTGGGAGCGCGGCAAGGCCCGTGCTTTATTGTGGTCAGTCTGGAGGTGCAGCGCAGCCCAGCCAGCACAGCCGCGGCGGAGGCGCAGCCCGGGGCGGGCGCGCAGACGCCAACGCGGCCACGGCAGCCGCGGACCGGGAGCCCCCGGGCGTGGGGGCCCGGGCTCGGGGCGGCTTCGTGCGGGCCGCCGGGCGGGGTCAGTCGAGCTCGATGGGGCTGCTGTCGTCCTGACTGTCCTCGCCCTCCTGCTCCGAGGCGCCCATGAGGCTGCTCAGAAGGTTCCCTGGAAGCAAACGCAGGCGCCGTGAGGCACAGCGGCCCCGCGCTGCCGGCACCCCTGCCCGGGGAACCCCACCTTCCACGGCACCGCGACCCGGGGCCCGGACGGGAGGCGCGGGGGCCCCACCACGCGTCCCTGGGAACGCAGATGCCTGTGCACGGAGCCCTCGGAGTTGTCAGTAACCCGCGGTCACAGGGACGTCACCATCCACCGACACGAGGCCGTAAATTACACACGTGCTGACTTAAAGGTATCCAGAAACGGGTCGGGATGCGTCAGAGACCCCAGGGCCACACGCGGAGACGTTAATGGCTGTCGCCCACTGGGGCAGTCACCACGGACACTTTGCCTCACTCTGATCTCATCCACGGAACGACTACTGTGTCACCACAGGGTCAGCAGTTTACAAAGTCCTCTGAAGCCAAGCCACCGAGAAAGTAAGAACACACGCACACGGGAACGACGTTCTCGGACAGACTGCCACGAAGGTGCAGAATTGTCCCCGATCTGCCGCTAACCCGGGTCCAACGAACACACCAGCAGCACTCTGGGCACCGGAAGGGCCGACTCTGAAGTTCTGGTGGGAAACGAGCGAGCACGAAGTAGGAGGACGCGCGCGGCGAGGAGTGAGGCTGGACGTCAGGCCCGACAGATGCAAACACGCAGCCCCCAGGCCCGGGTGAACCCACAGTGCACCTACACGCAGCTGCACAGGAAGGAAGGTGGGTCTCCACCCCCCACCCTCCCCGGCACAAATCCGGACGCCAGACACACGGTTTACAACTAGAAAGTCAAACCGTGTTCCCCAGGAGGCGGCTTTCCACACAGTCTCAGGAAGACCTTTCCACGGTTTGGCCCACGTGCATCAAAATGGCACACGTCCGCCCAGCCCAAGCCCGAGGGACCGACGAGGCAGGGTGCCACGTGGACTCGGACAGCAGGACGGGGGCAGGGTCACGGAGCTTTGCGGGACGAGCCCGCGGCTGAGCCTGGCACCTGGGGCAGCCTCAGCTCCATCAAGAGCCAGGCGCAGTCAGTGCGGAGGATATGTCGCAAGGACACACAACAGCCATCTGCGTGTTTTTGCAGTTACTTCCACAAGGAAGCTGAGGAAGGGAAGAAGTCCGAACGGCAAGGCGGATTTCAGTGCGTGCTGGCGAATACGAACTCCACGAGGCAACACCTACCCGCTCAAAAGTAGTGGCACATCGAGGCTCGTAAAAGCCACTCTCAGATGAAGGGCTACAATGGCCCCTGCCCCGGTGGAGGTCAAAGTTCACATGGGACCCCAGTGAAGGTGACGGCACGTGGTGTTGAGGCCTGGGGCCGCCAGGCTAGGCAGACGAGGGGCGGAGGCCTGGCCTCGAGACGCCGGGTCAGAAACCTGGCATCTAACAGCGGCCAAGACCAACCCATGAAGAAATGCACGGTGTGCACGGGGCTGGTAAATGAGTCAGGAGCCCCCCTCGGGAACCAACCCCCCCCCCCCCCCCGACAGAGCAAAGTCCCGGTCCCGACGGCCTCACTGGCGAGTCCCGCCGAACGCTTCAAGGACACCCCACGCCGGTCCTTCTCAGACTTCTCCAGAAACACTGAGGAAGAGGGAGCGTGTCCCAACTCCTTCCAGGCGGCCGGCGTAGCCCCCATACCAAAGCCCAAGGCGCCGGGAGGAGATCGGGACCGCCACCCCTCGTGAGCGCTGATGCAAACAGACCGCGACAGCGCACGCACGGACGACGCGCCCCGAGGGGCCTCGCGCCTGCACCGCGAGGAGGGCTCCCACGACAGGCCGGCAGGGGGGCGCGGCCCCTGGGCAGAGGGGGGAAGACCCACGCGATCGTCCACCTCCATGGACGCGGGATCGGCCCCTGGCCGGCCCCACGCGGTCATCACGGCACTCAACCAACCGGAACGGGAGGAGCCACCTCCACACGGTCCCCGCCGTCTCTGGAGAGCCCACGGGGGACGTCATGCGCAGGGGCGAGACACTGAGAGCTCCTCCTCGAGGAGCAGACACGCGAGGAGGGCCTTGCCACCTCCATTCCACACCGAACTGGAAATTCCAGCCAGAGCAGGCAGGGAGAGAGAGAAGGAAAAGGCACCCACGGCGCAAAGGAAGCAGCCAAACCGTGTTTGCGCAGGACGTGGTCCTGCCACACAGAAAACCCCAAGGGCTGCACGAAACAGCCGTCGGAGCAGGTGAATTCAGCAAAGGAGCGGGATACAAAGTCAGCACACGGAGATCCGTTGAATTTCTCTACACCAATAATAAATAACCAGAAAAAATATCAAGAACAATTCCATTCACAGCAGCATCCACGAGAATAAAACACTGAGGGACTGGCTTTAACTGAAAGGCTGAACGACTCATGAATGAAAGTGATAAAACGCTGAAAGTCACTGGAGTCACAAATAAACGGAAATGCTTTCCGTGTCCACGGGTTGGAAAACGCGATACCGTGTAAATGCCAATACCCTCCAATGCCGTCTACAGGATCAATGCAGTCCTTGTCAAAACCTCAACGAACGTTTTTGCAAGAAAAGAAGAACCCACTTTAAAATTCAAACAGAATTGCAAGAGACTCAAACAGCCAAAACTACCTTGAACAAGAACAAAACCGGAGAGCTCACGGTTCCTGATTGCAAAACTTTGTACAAACTAACCAAAGCGGTGTGGTGTGGGCAAAGACAGACACACACACGCACACACACACACACACACGCACACACGCACGCACGCACGCAAAGACCCATGGAACAGAACAGAGAGCCAGAAACAGGCCCGAGCACATGGGGGTCAAACATATCTGACCAGCCTGACAAGACCACTCATGGAAGATCAGTCTCTTCAACAAACGGGACACTGGGCCCCGACCTCGCGTGCACACAAAAAAATACCTCAAAATGGATCAAGGACCTAAACGTAAGCCCCAGAACAGTAAAACTCGCAGAAGACACAGAGTGAAAGCTTCCCAGCACTGGACCTGGCGAAGACTGTGGCTGGGACACGCAAGGCCCAGGGAACGGAGGAGACACAAACGGGACTTGGTGGAAATTTTAAGTTCTGCGTCAGAGGACGCCACCCAGAGTGAAAAGGCTGCTGGGTGTTGGGAGGGGCGAACAGGCAGAGCACAGAGGATTTTTAGGGCAGAAACCACTCTGAAGGACTCTCTAATGGTAGGTGTGTGTGTCTAAACCTATAAATGTACGGCATTAAAAGTGACCCTGAATGTAAACCATGAACTTCAGGTGAGAGTGATGTGTCCGTGCAGGTACAATTTCAACAAGTCCCCCCTCTGTCGCGGGATGCAAGTACCAGAAAGGGCTGTGAGGGGCAGGGAGGTACACGGAAAATCTCGGGGCCTTCCTCTTTACGTCTGTGAAACTTAAGCTACTTTAAAAAATAAAGTCTGGGGGCACCTGGGTGGCTCAGTCGGTCAAGCGTCCAACTTCAGCTCAGGTCATGATCTCACGGTTCATGAGTTCGAGCCCCACATCGGGCTCTGTGCTAACAGCTCAGACTCTGGAGCCTGCTTTGGATTCTGTGTCTCCCTGTCTCTCTGCCCCTCCTCTGCTCCCCTCCTCTGCTCATGCTTTCTTCCTCAAAAATAAATAAACGTTAAAAACATTTATTACAATAAATAAAGTCTTAAAAAAAGCAATCCACAGAACGGGAAAAAGTATTTCTGAATCTTACATCTGACAAGTGTAGAGAATTCGTCAACTTGATTCAAAAATAAGCACGTGACTTGACCAGATATACAGGTGTACAAACAGCCAATAAGCACGAGAAAACATGCTACACGACCCTCGTCATTAGGGAGATGCGACCCAGCCACAGCGAGCTCCCACCTCACACCCCGTCGGACGGCTGCCAGTAAAACACAGAAAACGGCAAACGTGGGCGAGGATGTGGAAAAACCAGACCCCTCGCGCACAGCTGGCGGGACATGTCTGTCGGGCACAGTCCTGGTAGCGACTCCAAACTTGAACACAGAACTTCAATGTGACCTGGTGAGTCCAGTTTGGGGTGTACTACCCAAAGCACTGGGCGCAGGGACCCCAGCAGACAGGTGCACCCCATGTTCACAGCAGCAAATTCACGCAGCTAACAGGAGGAAGCAACCCGTGTGCATCACAGATGAAGGTAACACAACACGCTCCATCCACCCACGAAATACCACTCCACCTTAAAAGGGAAGGAAGTTCTGGCACCTGCTCCAACATGGGCGGACCCTGCAAACACCACGGTGAGTGACACAAGCCAGATACAGGAGGACACGCACTGGGACCCACTCCCACGAGGCCCCGGGTCGTCAGAGTTAGGGACACGGGAGGACATGCACTGGGACCCACTCCCACAAGGCCCCGGGGTCGTCAGAGTTAGGGACACGGGAGGACACGCACTGGGACCCACTCCCACAAGGCCCCGGGGTTGTCAGACTCACGGACACGGGAGGACACGCACTGGGACCCACTCCCACGAGGTCCCGGGGTCGTCAGACTCACGGACACGGGAGGACATGCACTGGGACCCACTCACACACGAGATCCCGGGGTCGTCAGACTCATGGACACGGGAGGACACGCACTGGGACCCACTCCCACGAGGCCCCAGGTCGTCAGACTCACGGACACGGGAGGACACACACTGGGACCCCACTCACATCGAGGTCCCCGGGGTCGTCTGCCTCACAGACACAGGAGGACACGCACTGGGACCCACTCACTCGAGGTCCCGGGGTCGTCTGACTCACGGACACAGGGTAGGTGGTGGGACCGTGTCTGGGGGAGCGGGTGGACGTCCGTGTAGAACGGACAGAATCTCAACGTGGGGAGATGGAACATTCTGGAAATGGACGGTGCAGATGGCTGCGCAGCAGCGTGAATGTGCTCAGTCCCCTGAGCTGTTCAGTTAGAAATGGTTAAAATAGCAAATTTCATGATACGTGTATTTTACCAAAAAAGCGTAAGATAAAAGAAAAAGCCCACCGACGGGGCCCTGGGACGACAGGGCCCGCACGGCTGTGTGGGAGTCTACTGGAAGAAGGACCTCAGGGCCGAGCAGACACGGAGCCCGGGAGAGGACCGCACCTGAGCCCGCCCCCGCTCCCTCCCTGCGCCCCCGCCGCCCCCCCCACTCACCCAGCAAGCCCCCGTACGAAGACGTCTGCTTGGGGGGGCACCCCGAAGAACAGCTGTCCTATCCGGTCCAGGTACTGCAAGGGGCAGAGGCACGGGTTCAGCAGGGCGCAGACACGCGGGCGACGCGACCTCCCACCCGCCCGGTCCCCGAGGCTCCCCGTGCCCTCTCCTCCTCCAGCCGTCGCCCCGGCCCCCACGCGCCCCTCACCTCATTGTACATGGGGTCCCGCCGGAGGGACGGCTGGTACTGCTCACACAGCACCGTGAACACGGTCAGTTTGCCCCTGAAGCGACACAGGTGGCAGCACGGATGTCTAGGAGAGGGCCAACGTGCAGGGCACACGCACGTGCCCCTCCATACGTGAGCGCATCCCTCTGTGCGCTCTGTACCCCCCTCCTCCCCCCCCCACGACCCCTCCACGCACACACAACTCACCCATCTACGGCCAGCAGCAGAAACCAGATGAAATTTAGCAGAGGCTGCACAAACGGAGGGCCGTTCTCGATGGACGGGTGTTTCTGCGTGTACGTTGTGAACACCACTGACGCACTGCTTTTGTTCTTTAAACAGAGAAACCTGGAAGGGACGCCCTAGTAAGCAGGGTACCGAGGCAGAAACAAGGGGCTCACACAGACGCTCACGTGAGCACCAGACCTGGGACGCTTCTGGGGGCACAGCGGAAGGCCGTCCCCAAACAGCACACGGGGGCCCCCGCCACGCACGGCACCTCTCCGCAATCGCCATTTCCAAGGCGAGGACGTGAAGCTCGCGAGGGTGACCGTGTCTGTGGCGGGTTCTCGAACTCAAGGCCGCGCGCGCCCCAGCAAGTCAGCCCAGGGCCTGGGGAGCCTGGGGAGCGTGCGGGGCAGTGGGACAGGCTCTGACTCCCGCCCCGTGGGGCCATCTCCACGGCCTTCCCGTGGCCCCCTGTCCCTCCTCGTCAAAGTGCGAGTGAGGTGACCGGGTGGTCTCGGGATCCACACACAGGCACCGTGCACCACACAGCTGGGCTCGGGGGCTCTGGAGTCCCCGAAACTCTCCATTTAGAGGCACAGACACGTATCGGGCCGCCGAGCGGCGGAGCGGGAGCTCCGAGGTGCCGTCAGGTCCAGCGAGTGTGCCGTGGCCCCCCTCCCGTTCACGTGCACAGAACGTGTCCTGTCCCGACACCCGGCCACTGATTCCGGGGGTTTCCGAGGCGGGAGCGTGGGCCCACCCTGCCTCCCTCCCAAGCTGTGCGTGCTCGACGGTCCCGGAAAACCACTGGCGAGGGGGCAGGGAGGCGGTGTGACGGGAGCAGGGGAACCTCACACGAGACGTCCGGGACCCACACTCGCTCCTCGACCTGGGACACCTCGGACATCTTATTAAATACGCACACCCCCCGAATGACAGCGGCCTGCCGCCCAGAAGATCTAGAGAGAACGGAACACGGGGAGGAATGGCAGGACGCCGGTCAGAACACTCCCTTCCGTGGCTGCCCGACTCGAATCCCCACAAACGGTCCGGGGGGCCGGGGCGACAACACACAGCCTCCCCGACAGGTCTGCGGCAGGGTCGCGGGGCGACGACCCTGGGTGGCGCCTCGGCCAGGTGACAGGAGACCGAGCCAAGGCGGGCACCTACTGTAGCACGGCCTGGGCCACGAACATATCCACCTCGCTGCGGAAGCCCCCTGGACGTGGAGTACTCGACGAGCATGTGCGCACAGCCCTCGCCGTCCCGCGAGTGCAGGAAGTGGTACCGGGACTCGCAGTAGTTCTGCTCTGCGGGAGGGAAGCGGACACCCGTGAGCCCCCGAGCGCTCCGCACACCCGCCCGGCCCCCCCTCCCTCCGCACGCCTGCCTGTGCCCCGCACCCCCCGCCCTGGGCACCCCCTGCACACCTGCCTGTGCCCCCGCACATCCCGCCCTGGGCACCCGCTGCACTCGGCACACCCGCCCTGCCCCGACCCCCCCCCCCCCCCCCCCCGGCCCCTGCACACCCGCCTTGGGCACCCCCTGCACTCGGCACCCCCCCCCGCCCCCCCACACCTGCCTGTGCCCCGCACACCCGCCTGGGCACCCCCCCCCGCCCCCCCATACCTGCCTGTGCCCCGCACACCCGCCCTGGGCACCCCCCTGCACTCGGCACACCCGCCCTGCCCCGCCCCCCCCCCCCCCCCCCACGCCTGTGCCCCGCACACCCGCCCTGGCCCACCCTCCCGCCGCATGCCTGCCTGTGCCCCGCACACCCCGCCCTGGGCACCCCCTGCACACCTGCCTGTGCCCCGCACACCCGCCCTGGGCACCCCCCCCCGCCCCCCCATACCTGCCCTGTGCCCCGCACACCCGCCCTGGGCACCCCCTGCACACCTGCCTGTGCCCCCGCACACCCGCCCTGGGCACCCCCTGCACTCGGCACACCCCGCCCTGCCCCCCCCCCCCCCCCCCCCGGCCCCCCTGCACACCTGCCTGTGCCCTGCACACCCGCCTTGGGCACCCCCTGCACTCGGCACCCCCCCCGCCCCCCCCCCACCTGCCTGTGCCCCACACACCCGCCCTGGGCACCCCCTGCACTCGGCACACCCGCCCTACCCCGCCCCCCCACCCCCCGCCTGTGCCCCGCACACCCGCCCTGGCCCCCCTCCCTCCGCACGCCTGCCTGTGCCCCACACCCCCGCCCTGGGCACCCCCTGCACTCGGCACACCCACCCTGCCCCGCGCCCCCCCCCCCCCCGGCCCCTGCACACCTGCCTGTGCCCTGCACACCCGCCCTGGGCACCCCCTGCACTCGGCACACCCGCCCTGGCCCCCCTCCCTCCGCACGCCTGCCTGTGCCCCACACCCCCGCCCTGGGCACCCCCTGCACACCTACCTGTGCCCCGCACACCCGCCCTGGGCACCCCCCCCCGCCCCCCCATACCTGCCTGTGCCCCGCACACCCGCCCTGGGCACCCCCTGCACTCGGCACACCCGCCCTACCCCGCCCCCCCCCCCCCCCCGCCTGTGCCCCGCACACCCGCCCTGGCCCCCCTCCCTCCGCACGCCTGCCTGTGCCCCACACCCCCGCCCTGGGCACCCCCTGCACTCGGCACACCTGCCCTGCCCCGCCCCCCCCCCCCTCCCCCGGCCCCTGCACACCTGCCTGTGCCCTGCACACCCGCCCTGGGCACCCCCTGCACTCGGCACACCCGCCCTGGCCCCCCTCCCTCCGCACGCCTGCCTGTGCCCCATACCCCCGCCCTGGGCACCCCCTGCACACCTGCCTGTGCCCTGCACACCCACCCTGGGCACCCCCCCCCGCCCCCCCATACCTGCCTGTGCCCCGCACCCCCGCCCTGGGCACCCCCTACACTCGGCACACCCGCCCTGCCCCGCCCCCCCCCCCTCCCCCGGCCCCTGCACACCTGCCTGTGCCCTGCACACCCGCCCTGGGCACCCCCTGCACTCGGCACACCCGCCCTGGCCCCCCTCCCTCCGCACGCCTGCCTGTGCCCCATACCCCCGCCCCTGGGCACCCCCTGCACACCTGCCTGTGCCCTGCACACCCACCCTGGGCACCCCCCCCCCCGCCCCCCCATACCTGCCTGTGCCCCGCACCCCCCGCCCTGGGCACCCCCTACACTCGGCACACCCGCCCTGCCCCGCCCCCCCCCCTCCCCCGGCCCCTGCACACCTGCCTGTGCCCTGCACACCCGCCCTGGGCACCCCCTGCACTCGGCACACCCGCCCTGGCCCCCCTCCCTCCGCACGCCTGCCTGTGCCCCATACCCCCGCCCTGGGCACCCCCTGCACACCTGCCTGTGCCCTGCACACCCACCCTGGGCACCCCCCCCCCGCCCCCCCATACCTGCCTGTGCCCCGCACCCCCCGCCCTGGGCACCCCCTGCACTCGGCACACCCGCCCTGCCCCGCCCCCCCCCCCTCCCCCGGCCCCTGCACACCTGCCTGTGCCCTGCACACCCGCCCTGGGCACCCCCTGCACTCGGCACACCCGCCCTGGCCCCTCTCCCTCCGCACGTCTGCCTGTGCCCCGCACCCCTGCCCTGGGCACCCCCTGCACACCTGCCTGTGCCCCGCACACCATCCCCCGCCCCCCACACACCTGAGTGCGCTCTACACCCACCCCCCAGGCGTCCCATTCACCGCCTCAAATGCCCACGGTGGGAGGGCAGGCTTCGGGCTGAAGTCCCCACGCTGGCGTCCGCATTAGCTGGCTCACGAGAGCGGGCCGACGCGAGACCCCCCGGACTCATGCTTCTGACAACTGAGACGCAGGCCCCGCAACCCCCGGCGCGCAAACGCAGCGAAGGTCCGAGTGGTGCCAGGACCAGGTCGGGCCCGCCCGTCCCCCAGGCCACACGAAGGCCCCTGCCGTCCTGACGGCCACCCGCCCTCTGTCCATCTTGCGAGGCACATTCCACATTCACTACCTCCCTCTCCGTGTCTGTGGTCCGTCCCCCTCAAGAAGCCCTGCTGGACGAAGGACTGGATGTCCCCACCAGGACTGATGTCCCAGTCAGGATGGACCCGTCCTGCGAGTGGTGAGGACACGGCTCAGCCCCACTGTTTCCCAAGAAGGGCCACACTGTCCCGCTCAACGCGGAGTCACCTAGGAGCCGCACAGACACGTACAACCTCGGGCCCCAAACTGGAACGTGCACCCCAACAGGTGAGTTGGGGGCACTCTGGCCTGACCTTCTGAGCCTGTTCCCTGGGGCCACACCTCTCACCAGGGCAGGAAGCTTTAGTGCTAACGGCACAAGAGGGGGCTGGAAGGACCTTCCAGGAGAAGTGTGCTCCAACTAACCTGTTCCTGAAGCACTCCTATTGTACGCTGCTCGTGGCACGAGCTCTACTGGTACGTTTGCTAAAAAAATAACAAAAATCCCAGCCTTCCCGACGCCAGTAAATGGCTCCCGCTGGACCCCTGCTCCCCGCACTCATTGCTCGGAAACCTGTCTCCCTGCCTGCCGGCCCTCACGACACCGACGATTCGACACCCTTCCCTCTCACCGGGCGCCGGCAACGCCTGGGCACCCCTGGCTGCCATGGCCAGGGGGGCGGGGCTCGGCATCCTACAGAGCACAGGGGTCCAGAGCGTCCGCCGCGCTGAGGCACAGCCCCGGCCTAGACCAAGCACCGCCCCACACCCTGGCCCATTTCCCAGAGTGGACCGGATCACGACCCCGTCTCGCTCACAAGGCCCCCTGGCTCCCACACCTTTCCAGGGCTGAGGCGCCGTGCCCCAGCCGCCTGCCACCTTCTACCGGGAATCGTGGCCCCCGGCTGGCCAGGACTGCTTCCTGCCACTGGCCCCAGGCCCCAGCGCCCCGCATGCAACCTTCCGGAGCTCAGAATGGTCCGAGCCCCCATTTCTTTGTGTACTTGTGCTCTCTTCTCTCCCTCAGACCATCCAAAAATAACCTTCTGGTTTTAGAGCATCCACAGGAAAAGAAAAATTGGGCAAAACCATGCCCAGATGTTCTGTCCCAGAACCAGACTGGCTCCAAGAACCATACTGGACCCTGTACAAGAGCACCTCGGGGATACTGGGGGTCAGTTCCGGATCACCACAACAAAACCAAGTTTTTGGTTTCCCAGGGCACAGAAAGCTGTGTTCACAGCCTGCTAAGCGTGCCCTAGCACTATGTGAAAACAAGAAATAGAACTTAAATAACAAAACGTTAACCATCACCCAAGCCTGCAGCGGGCTGTAACCTTTCTGCCGGTGGAAGGTTTTCCTGGAGGCCGCCGGCTGCTGACCGTCAGGGTGGAGGTTGCCGGAGGCTGGGGTGGTTCTGGCAAGTTCTGAGGTGAGACGACCAAGTCTGCTGTGCTGACTCTTTCCCGAAAGGCCTCTCCGTAGCGTGCGAGGCTGTTGGAGAGCATCGTACCCACGGGAGAACTTCCTTGACGCCTGGGGTCCAGCCGCTCACCCTCCTGTGGCTTTAGCGACTCGGTTTTCGCGCCGTTCTCAACCCTTTGGGGTCATTTCGCCCGTCCGCGCGGCGCCTTCACCAGGAGTGGGTTCCAGCTCCAGAAACCTCCTCACTTGCTCACCCGGAAGGAGCGCGGCCTCGTCTGGCGAAGCGTGAGATGGAAGCCGTCCGGCCCCCCCCGCAGGCTCCACCTCTGGTTCTGTTCTCTTCCTGTTCCCCCACATCTGCACGGACTTCCTCGCCCGTGTCCTGAACCCCTCGAGGTCGTCCCTGAGGGCTGGCATCGCCTTCTGCCAAACTCCTGTCACAACTGACATTTTGGCCTCTTCCTGCGAATCGCGTACGTTCTTAGTGGCATCAAGAACGGTGACTGCTTTCCGGCAGGTTTTCTGGCATCTAGACGGTGACTGCTTTCCGGCAGGTTTTCGGTGGACTTTTCCCACCAGAGGAGGCACCATCCGGGCAGCTACAGCCTTACGAAATGCGCCTGTCAAATGAGTCTTGAGGACCGAAACGACTCCTCGGTCCACGGGCGGCAGGACGGATGCCGAGTCAGGCACGAACACCCCGCTCGTCTCACTGCCCGTGTCCGTCCGAGCTCTCGGGTGACCAGGTGCGTCGCACCCCGTCGGCAGAGGACAGGCAGCGCTGACTCCGCGTGCTTGCTCGGGGCCCTGGGACTTGGGACGGGTCGCTGGGCACTGGCCCCGGCTTGCGGTCACCGGCTGCTGCGTCAGCCCCGGACGGGAGGGTCGGCCGGTCCCTTGAGGCTGGGAAGCCAGGTGACGACGTCTCTCCAACGACGCAGGTCCTGACGCACATCCTCGACGGCGTCTCCTGAAGACCCATGTGGCGTGGGGGCCCCTTCGTTACCGGTCGCAGCTGGATCTTCTGGATCCCCTGCGGCCGCGTCTACACCACCGTGCACTCTTCCGTCTTGGACGCGGCCTCTGCTGGCTTCAGACTCTCCTCCCGCAGCTTCCTCCCCGCCTCGGCCTTCGTGGAACTGAGGCAGTTGGCGCGTTGCTCTGGGTTGGGCTGTAGCTTACGGGGATGCCGTGGCCGGTTCGCTCTTCTGTCCCGACCGCTAAAACGGGGAGGCTGATTCCTTCCCATGCTAATTTCCTTCCGGAGCGTGTCCTTTGCGCCGACCACCCGGCTAAGCGACCGTCTGGGGCGAGGGGCCCGGTTTCCGCCTTCCTCACCGAGCTTACTCGTCCGTAGCTCGTGATCTGACGTCAGAGACGTGAGACTCTCCCTTTCGCTTGGACCCCAGGGGCCTCTGTAGGGTCATTACGCGGCCCAGTTTCAGTGTTGTTGTGTCTCGGGAAACAGGGAGGCCCGAGGACGAGGAGGGAGACGGGGAACGGCCGGTCGGGAAAGCGGTCAGCACACACGCGGTTATCGATTGTGTTTGCCCTTACGCGAACGCGGTTCCTGGTCCCCAAAACAATCACGATGGTAACGTCAAAGGTCACGGTCACAGATCACCGTGACACATTGTAACAAAAAATCTTGGGGCATCTGGATGGCTCAATTAGTTGAGCGTCCAACTCTATTTCGGCTCAGGTTGTGGGATCGGGCTGAGTGTGGAGCCCGCTTGGGATTCTCTGTCTCCCTCTGCCCCTCTGCCCAGCTCGTGCTCTCTCTCAAAACTGAAAAAAGTTAACGTTAAAAAAAATAATAAAAGAATAAAGATCTCGGAGTATCGTGAGAATTAGCAAAACGTGACACAGAGACAGCAAGCAGGCAGGCAGGCGCTGTTGGAAAACGGCGCCAATAAACGTGCTCAACACAGAGTCGCCGCAGACCGATGCGTGGGCAACGCAGGATCTGTGAGGCGTACCAGAACGAGGTGTGCCTCAAGTAGCAGACCGCCACAACACAGCAAAAACGGACAGTGGAGGCAAGCTGTGGAGGGCCAATCACCGCGGCCGCAGGCCTGTCCCCAGGGGCCACAGCTGCACAGACATCCCTAAACACAGGCTCTGGACACAAGCCACGGACGCCGGGGCAGGACAGGACGCGGGATCTGTGCCTCAGGCAATACGCACAACTGCCTATATCCTGAATTTTAAAATCATGTTCCTAAATATGAATGCCTTAAAGCTGGCTCTCAACCCCTGAGGCCCCTGAAGGACTCTTTTTTTTTTTTTTAATGTTTATTTACTTAAGAGACAGCGAGTGAGCACATGCGTAGGGGAGGGACGGAGAAGGAGAGAGAAAGAACCCCAAGCAGGCTCCCCAATGCCAGCACCGAGTCTGACGCGAGGCTCGATCCCACATACTGTGGGATCGTGACCTGAGCCGAAACCAAGAGTCAGGCCCTCAAGTGACTGAGCCGCCCAGGCGCCCCCACCTCTGAGGGTCTCTCGGAGCCACAGACGCAGGATCACGTCTGTTTTCTGCCTGGCATCTCCCCATGGACCCCCCAAATAGACTGGGCAAAAGGGACGCCAAAATAAATGCTTGCTAGGGACACAGGTTTGCTGTAGCCACCCCCGATCGCAGAGCAGGCCGTCCACCTGCATGTGCACACCCCAGGCCCCTGCAAGATGGGGCGGGAGTAAGGGGCAGGGGCCTCAGGGACCCCCCACTCCCGCCGGGCCGGCAAACACCGACGGTCTCATCCCTGAGGGGCTTCCGGGCACCCACAATGAACGAGACACTCCAGCATCGGGTGGGTGGGAGGGCGTTCTGGTGGGGACAGACGACAGACAGAAAATGCATGGGGCCCACGCGAGGCTGGAAGGCCAGGGCGGCCCGAGGGAGGGGAAGCAAGGCGCCCCCAGGGAGTGCATGCCAGCAGAGGAGGGGCCCAAACCGCCTCAGCCCCAGCGCCCAGCTGCTCCTGCTCGGGCCCCCCCCTCCGGCTCTGGGTCAAAGTGGGGAAGGGATTCAGCCGCCCTCTAAGGAGAGCGTCCTGACTGTCTGGACTTTGAACTCATGCACATCTGACCGTTATCCTCCCGGCAGCCCTCTGGGGTGCAGGCAGGGCTGGCATGCCAGCAGCTGGGGGGTCCGAGGAGCCCCACTCGTGGGTCACAGCGGGTGGGGACACGCGGAGCAGCGAGCGGTGCCGCCCCGAGAGAAGAGGGGAGGAGTCTGTGTGCTCACACAGCCGGCATCCCCGTGTGGGCGAGGGCTGGGTTCGTGGGGGGCGGCCACCACACGCGTGCCGCCGGACGAGAGGCGAAGCAGGGACGCGCTGGGCCCGCCGGCGTGGGGAGCGGGCAGGCCCATCTGACCACAGGGCCGCCTCTGGACCCAGGCTGCTTCCAGGAGGAGCCGCTAACACAGACGCGACCCGGCGGAGGGCCGCCTGCAAGTGAAGGAAGGTGCCTCTGGGCCCCCACCAAGGCACCTCCCCCCTGCCCAGCGGATGCCCGGTGACGACCCCGGGAAGGCCGACGCGCTGTGAACGAGCTGCCCGCAGCGCTCACTCAACAGGACACAGCTGTTCAAACCCTCCTGAACAAATGCTGTCCGGGTCACCAAACCCAGGGTCTTTCCCGGCCCCTGAGCACCAGACTCAGAGCTGAGGGTGCGAGCCACACCCAGAAACTGCCTGGCATCCCCCCGGCCCCCTCATCAGCCAAGTGCTTAATCAGAAGCGGAGATTTCAACTTGAAGACGACGCAGCACGCCGTGCCATCACAGGGCCCGTCTGGGGAAGATGTCCCAGAGAGGAGGCTGGGGGTGGCGGGGCGCGGACAGGAAGGGCCAGACCAGCGGAGAGCAAATCCTCCCCTCCTGGCTCCCCGCGGCCCAGGAGCACGACTGCTGACAACAGCTAACACCAGTAAGAGCCACCAAGGCATAAACAGGGGCGGCTGTCTGGGGACGGCCTGCACCCTCCCGCCGAGAGCTTTCCCCGCACGGGGCCTACCTTTCCACAGGGTGAGGGCCAGCAGCTGGTGGAGACGGGGGTGGCCCAGCTTCCCTGATCCTCCACTGGACCACTTCAGGGCTCGAGACACAAAAGCCACTCGCTCTGGGGAATTCGGGTCCATCAGACTGAACAGTTTAGCCAGATTTTCTAAAACGACACAAACACAGACCCTCATCCAGAGAAGCGCTGCCGTTCAGTGCCCCACACGCCGCAGGTCAGGGTTCACCGAAACAAGAACTATTCCGCCCCGGGGCTGAGAAATGGCGTTCTGGTGTGTCCCAGGGCTCCCCCCACCGCTGACCTCTCGGCCGCAAAGTCAGCAGCCTGGAGGCTCAGCCCGTGGCCTGGGGCAGAGCGGGAGGTGGACTAGAGCAGGGAGCTGGCCCCCAGGGGACCCGCCCCGATGCACACTCAGCATGCGGGCAGGCGAGGTGCCAGCGTCCACCAGAGAGGGCGCGTGCGTGCGCGTGCGTGTTGGGGCGTCAGTACTCCACGTGCACAGGTACCTCGTGCACAGTCAGAAAGCCTCACCCAACAGGTCAGCGGCCACCTCGACTTCTGCCTTCTCCAGCGACTCTAAGACCAACATGGACAAGTCCGCAGCGCTGTTTTGCTGCAAAACACAGAAGTGAGTGGGAATCACAGAAGCAGAGCCCTGGCTGGTCTTTAGAAGCCCCGGCAGAGCTGGACGGCTGCTCCGGTGTCCAGCCAGAAACGCGTGGCGGGGAGACGCACGGGGCCCCCCGGGCGGGGCGCCTGGAGGACGGAGACCCCGGCCGGCGCGGCACCCGGCACCCTCACACGGCACCCCGGGCACAAGCACACCCGCCTGGCGGTGGCCAGCGACAGGGACGGTCCACGGTCGTCCGCCACACCTCTCCCCGGACGCTCCTTGTCCAACCCGCAGGCCCCAAGCAGAGGGGGAAAGGCAGGCCCGCCGCGTACTTGGCCGTGGCTGAAGAACAGGAGTGCCCCCGAGCACATGAGCTCCCGCGCCTCCGTGTGCTTGCTCTGTGACATGTACCTGTAAGACAGAGAGGAGGGCGGAGCCCCAGTTAGGTCCAGTTACGCCCCGTGCTCCCCCGCAGACGTCCTGCACAGTCTGACACACTCTCGGAATCACACTCCCCCAGGCCAACGGCTACGGTTGAGAGAGAAAACGCGAAAGATACGACGTCTGAGTAAACGCAGGAACTTTATACGGCAAACGATCCCGGAAACACGCGCGTGCACCTGCGTGCGTGACCGACCAAGAACAGAGTCGAGCTGTGTCGTCGCCTGAGGCCTGCCACCTCACCGGGCGGTCACGGCACCCCGGCCCCCACCCACCGTGGCAGACAGTCCCTGCCGTCAGCAAGGCAGGCCTCGGGGGACTGGCAGACCCACACCCCCCCCCCCATCTGACAGCAGCACGGGTCGGGGGCCCGGCGCAGCTCAAAGGTCGCAGCAGAAGGACCCAGAGAAAGGCTGGATGACGTCCACACCCGAGCACACAGGCCCTGCTTCGGTGGTGGGACCCGCGTGAAGGGCAGAGCGACGTACTGGTGTCCATCGGAGAACCAAAGGTCAGGGCCCCGCTCGGGGGTCAGGACAGCAGGAGCTCACTGGGGGACGTCGACTCTCTCTGTGGTCCCCACCCCCCTCCACCCCACCCTGTCCTGCCTCACTTTCCCATTTGGGACACATCTCTCAGTTTCCTTAACTGCAGAGAGACAGACACACAGAGAAGCCGGAGCCTGGCAGGTAACTAAACACAAACAACAGGATGGCGGTCTGTCTGCGACAGGCGACATTTAGCGAAGACGAGCTGAGCCCGAGAGAGAGCCAACGGCAGGAAGCAGCTCCCCGCAGCCCGGCGCAGAGCTAAGCGCGCGACCCGACGCTCAACTCGCTGGCCGTGCGTCTATCTCCGTGATTCTCAGAAAAGAAACAGAACCAAAACAAATCAAAGAAAGATACCAAGCGAGCAGCACAAGGTGCTCCCAAGACAGGCAAACAGCAAACACGGAGGCCTGGGAGCCCGTCTGTAGCTCGCCCCCGACCGACAGGCCAGGGGGGACGTGAGCGCCTGGCTATTCAACTAACCACAGAAACGGTCTTTGCTTCACCAAGGTTCCACGACCAGAACCCCCCAGGAGAACACAGCCCCACCGTGATGAGCACACAGAAGACCCATGTGCCGGGCGGGGGCGGTACCCGGTGGGGGGGAACACGCAGCCCGGACAGAAAACCAGAAAACCACCGCCAGCCTGCGCCCCACACGCCCAGCTCGTCACAGCCCGGTCCTGCCGGGGGCCCACACTGCCACGGGCGGTCCCGGGAAGGCAAGCTCCAGAGGCACGCAGCCCCACGCTGCCATCGGCACGGACACGCGGAACCACAGACACCTCTCAGTGACCATCCTGCCAGCGTGTCGCTGCTTACGCGAGACGTGACAGGGCTCTAGACTCTCCCGTCTGAGACAACCTCTCAGAGCACCAGATGACAGAAGCCCCTGGGACAACAGGGCCTGCTTTCGAGCACCCGCAGCTCCAGGGCTGGGGGCTCCAGAGGGAGCGGAGCAACGCAAGGGTTCCACGGCGCACACGCCCGGCTCGGGGAGCTCGCGTGTTGCAGATCAAGCAAAGCTGGAAAAAACGGAAACAGTGAAAGGCGATCATGAGCAATGCACGTGCTTCTGTCTGTGGAATTCAGGGGATGGGAAGGGATTTAGAGCCGGGGCCCAAGGCGTTGGGGGGGAGGAGCTGAGAGCAGGTGGGGCACCATCCACGTGGCCCTGACGTCAGCACACATGTGTACGCACCAATGGAACCCGCACCTGGCCAGCACGTGACTGGGGCGGGGGCGGGGGGGGGGGGGGGGGGGGGGGGGGGGGGGGACGCCCCACCCAGCCTTGTGCCTTGTCGTTGATTCTGCTTTTTATTAAAAGAAGCAAGCAGGGGGCACCTGGGTGGCTCAGTCGGTTAAGCGGCCGACTTCAGCTCAGGTCACGATCTCGCGGTCGGTGAGTTCGAGCCCCGCGTCGGGCTCTGGGCTGACGGCTCAGAGCCTGGAGCCTGCTTCCGATTCTGTGTCTCCCTCTCTCTCTGCCCCTCCCCCGTTCATGCTCTGTCTCTCTCTGTCTCAAAAATAAATAAAACGTTAAAAAAAATTAAAAAAAAAAATAAATAAAAGAAACAAGCAGAACGTAACAAAAACGTTAATACTACCAATAGAAATTGTGGGGTCAGAGAAAGGTATGTCAGGAGTCAGCTAACAGCACCCCATGCTGTGGAGCTCAGGAGGGCTCAGCATCACCGCAGGGTCACCCCGAGAACACGACCACAACCCCCTGGAGCCCCCTGGCACAGCCCCCTCCTTTAGGAAAAGTTCCTTATTTGCTTGGAGGTTGCAGAGAACACGTGTTTTAAGTTTTTCTTTTAAAAATTTTCATTTGATTTGGGAGGCAAAATAGTGACACAAATCTCAGAAGGCCCCTGGGCAGGAAGACAGATTCTGGTGAAATCAGAGGGACGCGTGCTGGATGCAGAGGGGCCCCCCCGGGAGGTGACAGTGGAGGCACTGGGCCAAGGGAAGCCAGAAGTGGGGGGCTGGAGAACTACTGAGTACCCATAACCCAACAGGCCTGGAAAAGACACTCCCTCCTAGTCCCAGAGGAGCTCTGAAGACACTAAGTGGCCACCTGCCGGCACCACAGGGGGGTGGGGTGGAGTGGAGAGGGGGCAGAGCGTCCACGCCTAAGGGACGCACACCAAGTAAGCCCGACCCACCGGACTGCCCGATTCCGGGCTCCCTTCTTCAGCTGCCCTGAAGTACGACAATTACAAGTGCAATTTGTGAAAGTCTCTGACAGGTGAACGGGTACCAAGCTGTGGTCCATCCGCACTACAGAACCCCACTTGGCCACAGAAATGAATTAACGCGACGCACGGGGGTAAATCCTGAATGATCATGCTGCGTGGACCCGAAAAAGACAAAAAGAGGATATGATTCCACTTACGTCACATTCTAGAAAATGCGAATCCATCTACCGTGACCGTGACGCAGAGATCGGGGGTTGCCTGGGGGCGAGGGGTACAGATGAGAAAAACTTAGGCAGTGACGGAAACTCTTAGTGTCCTGACTGCTGACGGTTTCATGCCAAAACTCATCAGAGTGCGTGTTCTACGTAAACTCTTACACAAACGTGTATTTACTTACACAAAGACCAAAAACCTGATGTAACTCAGTGAACCTGACTTCTCCCAGAGCCACACACCCAGGAGGGTTCTAAACAGGTCCGCACGGACTGTACCCTGGGAGACAAGGACAGCTCCCGGCTGTTTCACTCAGACCTTGTGGACGCCACAAATGCCACCACCGACTTCGTCCCCAGGGGGGCCAACGGCAGAGCATTTACTTTTCCCAGCTACCAAGAGGTGAAGGTACACCCCAGTGCCCCGCGACCAAGCCAAGGCTGAGACAGGTTCGGCAAGATGTCGCGGGTCACCGGTCACAGAGCAGAGGTGGAATTCGAAGTAGGTCAAGGCTGTGCTGGCAGAGAGCATGCTTTCCGTCACCACCCCCGCCCACTCCAGACACACACCCTGCGCAGAGACACTTGCCTCTTTAGAGCTGATCAACACCTCCTTTCCCCACACGGGCAGAAGTGTCTCAAAACAAGAAACACTGTTCATTTTCGGGAAGATCCAGTTTCGCTGATTAATCACTGGGGCAAATATTTACATACAAATCCCGGAGAACAGCGAGCACGGGGCAGATCTCCAGGCCACATGGATATCTGATTGCCAAGCGGCCAGGAGGAAGGCTTCACGTTGCAAACTTCAATGCCTAGCCTACTCAAGTCTTTGGCTGATTCCCTAAACCACAACCAACTCACTCCTACCTGGTCCTCTAAGCCAACAGAGCCCACAGTCATCTGGGAGGTGACGAGCCGCACTCAGAGTACCTCGGAGTCCCCAAGACCTTGATCCAACTGGTTATTTAAAGAAAATTAAAAAACCTAGGCCGAAATGGTGAACAGGCCCGACTCTGTGGCAGTTCGGAAAGAAAAAGCAGGCCACAAAACAGCTTTAACCACCTATAAAATGCTCTTTAAGGCCTATCCGACTCGCAACGAACGGCCCATTGCGTTCTGGCCTCAACCATAGAGAAGCGGCAGAACTTACCGGAATGTGCCAAGAACCACCCAGAAATCACAGCAGCGGACGTGTTACAGCACAACTACCGAAAGAAAATTAACGCAGGCCACGCGACACTCGCCAACGCTCCAGGGCCGCACCGGAAAAGCACATTTTATCGCCCGCAACCCGCAGCGGGCCAGCTTGCACGCGTCGCGAGCCCTGAGCGCCCCCGCGCCCCGCAGCTCAGCGCCTGGGACACTCACCGTGGCGCCGGGGCTGCCGGCCGCGCAGGTGCAGGCGCAGCGCCGGGCTCGCGGGCACGGCTGGCCCAGAGCGCGGCGCAGGGGCCCCCGGGGCAGAAAGACGCTTAACCCGGACGACCGGACCGCCGGGGGACGCAGACCCCGAGGCTCGGTCCGGGGATGGCCGTGGCTGGGCGAGGCCGGCCAGGGGCCCGGAGAGTGGATGTGTCGGGCCAGGCATGGGGCGGCCGGGCCGGGACTGGGGGAGCCCCGGCTGGCGGGGAGCCGGGCCGGGGCACGGGGGAGGCCGGGCTCGGCGTCCTCAGTCCTCCGCCTCCCGGCCGCCCGCCTGCTCCGACCGCCGCGGCGACAGGCAGCGGCGCGGGCCAATGGGGGCGCGGGGCGGCGCGGCGCGGCCAATGGAAGGCGGCCGGGGGCGGGGCGCCAGGCTCGGCGGAAAGCCCTGGAAGGCGGCGGCCGCGGCGCAGCGGCTACCTGAAGAACAGGGTCCGGTACATCTGGTGCGCCTCGTAGTAGTCACCCTTCTCGACGCTGGCGCGCAACTTGCCCTCCACGCGCTGGACACCGCCGCGATTCCGGGCGCCGTTCCGGGCACTCTCCTGCTCGGCCATCGCCGCCGCCGCCGCCATCGGGCCGGCGCTCCGCGAAGGGCTGACGCTGTCGCAGGCGCGGTCGGCAGCGCCTCTCGGCTTCCGTCCCGGCGGCCGTCCGACGCCCTCTACGGTGGCCCGCGAGGAGCCGCGCGCAGCTGGAGGCGGGCGCGCCGGCGGGCGACCACGTGATCGCGGGGCGGGGCCGTGGAGCCAGCGGCGGACGGCCACGTGACCTCGGGGCGGGGTCGCGGAGTCTGCGGAGGGCGGCCGCGTGGCGGCTGGGCGGGGTGGAGGCGGCGCGCACGTGACCGCGGCTCGCTGGCTGACGCCACAATGGCGGCGGCACGTGACGACCGGGTTCTGGGGCGCTGCGGGGGAGAAACTGAGGCTGAGCGGCGCGGGGCTGGGGAGGGTGGCCTGAGGCGAAACAAGCGGCATTTCAGCCATCGTTGGGACGCAAAGATTCCTAAATAAAAGCTGTGTTTTCACGCTTTCGGGCGCGGGCCGTGCAGGGGAGGTGAGGGTCCTGATTTGGCCCGGGTTTGGGGCCAAAGAGAGGTCGAAGTCGAGATGACACGTCATCGCTCGAGTCGCCGGCTCGCTTGGACGCAGAAGCACCTGTTAACACAGAGCTGCAAGTCCGGTGGGAGATGGGGACAAGGACAGGACAGGGATGGGGGCAGGGGACGAGGACACATATGGCGGCTGTGGACGGGGATGGGGAGAGGGTGGGTTTTGGGGACAGGGATGGGGACACAGATAGAGGCTGGGGTCAGAGGATGGGTTATGGGGACAGGGACAGGGGATGGAGATGGGATGAGGACACAGATGGAGGCTGGGGATGGGGACAGTGGATGGGTTCTGGGGACAGGGACAAGAATGGGACAGAGGATGGGTGATGGGGACAGAGATGGGGACACGGAGGCTGGGGACAGAGGATGGGTTATGGGGACAGGGACAAGGATGGGAGCAGGGGATGAGGACACAGATGGAGGCTGGGGACAGGGATGGGGACAGTGGATGGGTTCTGGGGACAGGGATGGAGACAGGGACTGCATGGGGGGGGGGGGGGCACAACTGCATCCCAGTTGGATTTCAGTGTCAGCCAACTCCAGACCCCGGAGGATGTTGATTACAGAGTCCTTGTTTGTAACCTATTGTTCCTATAGATGATGCAAACAAAGGTCCCTAGATCAGTAACCATTAAATCCCCAATGGTATTGCTATTTTCTTTAAAGTTCCTTTGTGACAGATCTCCAGGTATGTTTCACAATGGAAAAAAGGGAGGCACAGCGCTGTTAAGTGGAGTACGCGGTCATTTGTCTCACGTACACAACAGCGAAGTATACACCTATTTTTGCTAGGGGGCATAGTGTTTCCAGAAGGGCAAAAACAGCGGAACCCGCAAACCGACAGTCAGGGAGACGCAGGTGCAGCCTTCCCCTGGGGGTCCTGGCCTCCAGGGTCCCCTCCGGGCGGAGGCCTCGTGCCCCGCCACCGAGGTGCTGTGCTGCTTCCTCCCGCCGCTTCAGCTCTTGCGGCTTCAGCTCTCGCCGAAGAGGCGCTCTGTCCTGGCTCCCTAGGGATTCTCAGCCCAGGGCCTCACGCACGCGGTAGGCATTTCAGGAGGTGTTGACTGAATGAACCAATCCCGGGTCAGACTTAAAAATGAACTCCCGTCCCAAACCCGTCTTTGGCAGCAGGTGCCCTGATGACGCAGCTGTCCCTTGGAGGAGATCCACCTCCTCTTCTTCCCGATTTTCTCCTTGTCCGGCAACCCTGTCTACAATTCACCTCGTTTCCCAAGGGGACGTCTCTAGAACTCGCAAGCGTCATCGCCCCACACCCCACGGGCAGGAACAGAGCAAACTGAGAAAAGACACCATTTATTATGCATTCGAAACATCACATGCACTTTTAAAAATTTAAACTCTTTATTTAAACATTTCAATAGCATCTTATCAATTTGGTGGCAGCAAAAGCAGCACTACCAAAGACAAGTGTTTTGAAAAGCATTTACAAAAATACCGCGCACAAAGTCCTATCTTGCATCTTTAAAAATAAATATTCAAAATACTTCCACCCAACTCCCAAATTTAGTTTTATATAGGAAATTTTGATTTATAGATTTATCCCGTAATATATGAAACATCTGTATACATTTTATCTGACTTAACTGCATAGGCATCAGTTAGTCCCAATTCTAAGAAGAGTGAAAAAAATGCTACTTTGTGTAGTTTTTATGTATCTGAGGACTGTTGTGCAATATACATAAAACTCTTCAGAAAACCAGTCAGCACCATCATTTTCTTTTTCTGAAAATACAGTATTTATGAGAACACCAAAAGAACGGTCTTAACCAATAAAACTTAAATAATTTTTAAAACATCTGTAACACTTTAAGTGCCTTGCAGATATCTCATTTATAAAGTCTGCTCAGTAAAATAGTCTAAATATTAAATATTAACTAGAAACAAAATGAGTCTCAAGGAATTGAGAACGGCCGACAGCCATAGTAAGAGGCAAATCCCGGCTGGGGGCGGGAAGAAAGTGCCACTGTGAGAAAAAGTATAACCACAAAATGTTATGGTTTCATGAATTTGCTACCCTGAACAATCCCCTTGGATAACCGTCAGTGGAGGAAAAATTTCAGACTCGGAAAGACAGGGAGCAGGTTAGTGTTCAACTCTGCAGCAAAATTCAAACCAGACGCGGACGACACCCACAAGCCTGGGTGTCCCGGTGTCCCGGCTCCCTCGGACACCGCGCAGACTCGGGGACAGCCCCCGGGGGGATGAGCCTCCTTGAGACCTGAGAGCTCGACTGATGTGTCCATTTAGATCCAGACCACCCCCTTTCATGTGAGACCCCCGCCCCCCCCTTCAGCCCACAGTAAAACAGACTAAGCAGAAAAACACATTGCAGGAATTTCCCCACCTGGTGCGGGATAAAGGGAAAAATCCTACCCTGGAAAAAAGGAGTTCACAACCGAAACTCAGTGACGCGGTTTTTCCCTGAAAGAAACGTGTGCTGGATCAAACACATGAAATCGATCTGCCCCCGAAAGTCCTTGAGAAGGGCCAGTGAAAGGCTAAATATCAAAGCTTCAAACACTTCGACCTTTTAATTTCATTTGCTTTGTTCCTGATGTCAAGAAAATACAAGTATCAAGAGCTTCGTGTTCAAAAACAAATCCCCAAAACAACACATGTGTCTTTGTGACCCACACATTCAAAGGAATCTCCACAGAGGTCGGCTGTCGCTGGCAGACCTCGGTGAAACTACGCATTCGACATGCAGTGTTTTCTGTGGACACAAGAGCAAGCAGGGCGTCCACTCCCAGTGGCAGTCGGTGGCGTTTATTTAGGGGCGACAGTATCCTGTTACTCCACGTGCCCTGGTTCACAAAGGGTTCCAGTGTCTCAGGCTGTCCCAGTATATACAAGATGTACAAGAACTGACAGCAGGATCTTTACTTGATGGGTTCCCCGTGGACTCTGAACCGATACAGACACGTGTATTCCGGATGGCCCCAGTTAGAGAAAATCCGAAGTTCCACTATTTGGAAAGCTCTCTCGGGTCTTTTCTGGAATCACAAGGTGGGGAGGAAATCACAATTATCCACATTAACACCCCAAGCCTGATCACTTTCCCGACAGTGATATTTGAGAGTAAGCGGTCAAGCTGGAGGATGAACTAAGTCACGTATCCTAGGACACGCAGCTCAGGTAGAAACGGGACTCCTAGCGGGCCCCAGATTTACCTTCGGCTTCAGCAACGGGACACATGCACGTGGAACCAAATATACGCTAAGAAGGCTCCTCTGGGAAAAGTCAGGAGGCTCAGGGTCACTCGCTCAGGCTGATGCCCACGGACCCCACCGGGCAGCTTTGCTGAGGCCGGCGGGGTCCCGCTGAGCCGAGAGCAGGCGGAGTGCGGGTCGGGCCCCGGGAAGCTACGGGCCGGGCCGAGCCACGCAAGTGCTTACCGGCGCGTGGAACATCTGGAGGGACTCCCCGTCTTGATCGTATGTAAACCGTCCCAGGAGCCGTCCTTCCTCCTGGTGTTCGTTTTCTAGTCCCTGAGACCAAAGCCACACAGTCGTTAACAAATGGAAAAACGACACCGCGTTAACGAAGACTGCTCTCCTTCTACACGATCTGGGAAGATTAAAGCAGGAATAAGGCCTTCTCCAGAAGACCTGGGAAATGCGGGGCGTTCCACAACCACACAGCTCACGACAGGCCCCCGAGGGAGGTACTGTTCCTCTCGGACGTGGACAGGGAAAAGCACAGCTGGAACCGGCAAGCTAGCAAGGGAGGAGGGACGGACCGCAGGCACCCCTCTGTGACCGCCCGGCCCGCGGCGCTGCACACGCCACAGCGGAGCCCCAGGGCATCGGATGAGCCCGGGAAAATGACGGCGGCTCAGCAGGCCGTGAAGCCGCGGGAGGCCGACTCGCACGAGGGCAGACGGGGCGCCAGGAGCTAGTGCGGAACAGGGACGGAGGCTCGGTTTGGGAAGACGGAGTTCCGTGAGGATGGCGCGGCAGCGGCACAGCCTCGCGAACGCGCCGGATCCAGCAAACCGCACCTCAACGGGGCTAAGGGGTGAATTTTGTTTGTATTTTGGCGCATCAAGGAAGCAGCCAGCGGGAAGTACAGGCGACTGTCAGGGTGGGTCAGAGCGGGAAAGGACTTCCGTGCGAAGCGTGGGCAGTGACAGAGGACGAGCAGAGGTGGCTACGTGCAGCATCGGGACGCACACTGGGAAGCGTGTCTGTAAGAGGGACGCGTGACAGGCGTTTCTATGTGGAAAAAGCTCAGATGTGCTTAAGGAAACTAAGACTCCCGGAAGATAAATGAATAAAAACAAAATGAACCTACAAAAGAGGAAACATGCGTGTGAAACACAGAAACGCAGACCAAGTAGGCCGTTTTTACCGGCCAGGCTAGTGGAGGTTAGGACCAGAGGGCTCAGGGAGGCGAAGCACTGGCCAGGGCACGCTCACGCCCCCCTTCCGCCCCCCGCCACTAGGTACACGGTGGTGCCACTGTGAGCGTCCAGTCTGCGGGGGGCGGGGGGGGAGGGGGACCGCGGGTACGGCCGCCGGCCCCAAACACAGAAGCTGCGGCGACAGCGGGAGAAGCGGAAAGGTACGCGAGCGCCTCGCTACGTGACGGTGTTTCACGTAAAGATGCGCACAAAGCGTTTGTCGCCATCACAAGATACAAACTGTGCCGTCTCGGCTGTATCTTTTACAGGGAAAAAAGTGGACAGGGCAGAAAACGCCAGGATATGAACAACGAGTTCTCTGGGTGCTGGGATTCTGGGGGCTCTTTCTCCAACTTTCGTGTTTGGTGGTTTTCTCTAAGTTCAGCAGCGCATAGTTGTCATGCCCGCCTTTATGGCCGAACGGGCAAACGTTCTCTAGACACAGAACTCTCCGGGTTGGAGGGACTGGTCCTGAGGGCAGCACTCCCACAGAGCGGGGGGCAGCGAGCACAGTCCACGCCCGCTGGCCTCCCGGAGGCAGACTGGACCGTCTCCCTCCGCATGTAACCTGCTCAGAGCACTGACGGGGGGACAGGGGCCGGAGACACAGACTTGTGTCGACAGCCTCTTCTGGGCTCATCGGAGGGAGGTTCCGGAACTGAAGGGAGGGGAGAGCCGGGACGAGGCTCACTCACATAGACCGCGAAGTCCTTGGGGGCGCTGGTGATGTTGCCCGTGGGCGACAGCGTCTTTGGTATGTGCTCCAGAGTGAAGGTGGTCGGGTGGATCTCCATGGACAGCCTCACCACGAGGTACCCCTGGGAGCCCCTGAATGCCCAGCAGTTGCCTGGATAGATGTCAGGCTAGGGAAAAGGCAAAAACCAAAAACTTAATACACGTGACCCCAGAACGGCACGGGGGCTGGGGTACTAGCTGCCTGCACGGTGAAGACCCCACGAATAATCTCTGGCTCCCCGGCACCTTTACTGACAGCCTACAGGCGGCCAGAGGGCTTGCTGCATGGGCAACACACACTTTCCGCATGGGCGATACACTGTACTCTTACAACGAAATAAACTAGAGAGAAGCAGCACCACAGAGCTCGTGAGGGGGAGGACAGTGCAGAAGTGGACCCGCACAGCTCAAACCCGTCGTTGAGGGTCAACTGCAGGTTGCACGAGCCCTGAAGAACGTATCTGACAATCTGAAACTTAACGCACAGCAACGACAAGATACTAGTAATACCGATGTAGTAATAAACAAACTTCTACACGGTAAACAGCCATCATAAGCAAAATCAAAAGGCAAAATGCGGAAAGGCCTTCGCAACTTAAACTCCAGAGGGTGACGATCTCCAGTATGTTAATGAGTTTCATAAAAGTTAAGGTAACCATCACCTTAGATGAAAATAGACAAGACAAACTCATTTTTTAAAAGAAGTAAATTTAAATGGTCCTCAAACATATGAAAAGATGCTGCATGGTACGTAATAACAATAGAAATACAAATTCAAACGACAGGTGGTTACCCTTTTTCACCGAAAGGATCAACAATAATGCACGGGTTTGACAGTGTCTGTCGTTGAACCGGGGGCAGCGTTGACTCTAACGCACGCCGGTTAGAACGTGCCCCTCCGTAACCTGGCGCTATCCGGCAGAGCCCGTCCCGGCATCTACCCTCTGACCCAGCTACCCTCTGCTGTCCCTAAGATACACTGGCAAAATACAAAACGACACAGGCGTAGGGATATTTTTGTGACAGAAGCCACCATGCCTGTGACGGGGGGCCTGGTGCATGCACTGTGCTGGCCAGAAAGCACCAAGTGAACGAGGCAGGGTCCCTGGCAGGCAGCTGCTCGTGAGCTGGAGCAGGACGGGAAGGGACAGACACAGCGACACCTGTGTATTTGCTCACGCCTGTACTCAGTTTTGGTTGATCCCTCGTTCCTGATTTATGTATCCTCCGTACCTGCCCTGTGCAAATGGACTGGGACCTCAAGGGTTAAGCTCTGTGCACGGAGGGTGCCCTCACTGGGAACAGCTTCCCCAGCACCCTGGAGGGTGGCACCATTCAGTGAGCCCTGGCTGTGCCCTCTACAAAAAGGTCTGGGCCTGGGCCCTGGGGGGCTGGGGGACACCCTCTCGGCTGCCCTGCCTTGGTTGTGGAGGTAGGAGTCGGTCCTGTGTCTGCAGGCACCAGTGCCTCACGTGCAGCCTCCCCGTCCAGGTTCCCGTGTGGGTGCTCCTCACAGAGCAGTCCCTTCCTCACGCACGTCTAACACAGAGTGCCACCGATCCAGTCGGCGGAGCGGGCACGACTGCCGTGGGCCAGTGTGGTACCGGGGGGACGACAGGAACATCAAGACCTCTGAACTGTTATGATGGCAAACGGCCCCACCCTGCAGCCAAGGCAGCACCTGCCGGGGTCCCGGGAGCGCCCACAAACCGGTGCAGGGGCACGCAGCCGTCCGCCCCGCGCCTGAGGGTGCGCACCCGCCGTGGGGTCCACCCGCCTGCAGCGATGGGCACCCCGCCAGATGGGCTGCGGCGCCCGACACGCGCTCAGGACTGAAGGGAAGCCGGTCCCGCGCACCAGACCACAGCCAGGCTACCGGGACAGCACCCGAGCTCCGAAATGTTAAGTTTACCGATACTTAATGTTCACAGGAATTCACGAATTCTCTAAGACTGGATGTGTTTCCAAGCGAAAGACAGCTATCCTGTGCACAGTTCCCACAAAAGGAAGCGTTTGACCTTTCTTCAAAACTGTCATTAACACAAGGCAGCATCTCAGAACTGGAGGGAAACCAACATACAGTTGAAACTCCTCCCCGAGTCTTTGGGACGGACCGTGTAAAACGGGCGCGGAGCAGCAGCGTGTGCTGAGGGCAGCCCGCGGACACGCCGGACAGAGGCAGCCGCAAATGCTGTGTGAGCACGGGCCCCCCAGGCCCCCGGGGCTCAGTCCCGTGGGGGCACCTTCCTTGAGGTGCGACCGTGTCCACCTGCTCTGCCTCTGTAAAGACCGAGAAAGCGCGAGCTTGTCTCCCGAGGGAAGGCCCTCGGCCGTGAGCATGGCCACAGCGGAGCATCGCCTCTGCGGGGACCGCGGGGACAGACTCGCGGACGAGGGCACGCGAGCACGGCGAGGGGATCGGAGGTATCGGGGTGGTGCCGGGGGCTGTGCGCGGACCCCGGGCCGGCCAGCTCACCTGGATCACGACGCGGGGGGACTGGGAGAAGTACCAGAGCGGGATCCCGAAGAGGCTGATCAGTGCGGTCTTGGTCTCATACGTCTCCGAGCAGCGAGTGCTCAGGATGCTTCCACCTGAAAGCAGACGTCGGAGCTGCCTGGGTGTCTGCACCGGCCTCCGGGAAAGCGGTCACGGGGGGCCCGTCCCCGCCGCGGGGGCTCACGGGCAGGTCTCTGTGTCCACAGGGAACCGTCTACTCTATGATGGGCCCCAGGCTCGCTCCCTCTTCTGCCAAGCCGGGCATTCAGAGTCTGCAGCCGCTTCGGGACACAAGGGAAGCCCCCCGTCTGCACTACGGTGACTCTCAACGAGCTTTTGTTCCTCTTTCTAAATAAATGACAAGTCGACAGGCACCAGAGCTGCCTGACAGGTGCGTCTGCTCTCAGAGGGCCTACTGTGGACAGGCCACAGCGATGGGACACGATTGATCAGCAGCTGCTCAGGGAACGGCAGGGGGCGGGGCGGGGCGTGTGCTACCAGGTCCAGGTGTCTCCTTGGAGTAACACGAGTATTCTGGAGCGAGACGGCTGCACGACACAGCGAGCACGAACTCGCCACATCAGACGCTTTTCAAAGGGTGAAGCTTAGGTTATGTGAATTGTATCTCCATAAAAAAGAAGTGTTAAAAAAAAAAAAAAAAAAAGAAAAGAAAAGAAAATAAAAGTCCAGTTTGCCCCTCAACAGGAAACAGGGCAGACAGGATGCTGCTGGCAAAGCACATGAGCTGGCGTGGGGAACAACAACAAATTAAAACGTCATACATGCAAATACCAGCTCCCGAGAAGCTTGCATCCTAAGAGGCCGTGGCTCCCGAGTGTGGCTGTCCATCAAACCCCTCAGGACACCTACACAGGCGCGCACGTGCGGGCGCTTCCCCTGACTGTGGGGGGCACACCTGGGCGCTGGGAACTCAAACAAGAAGAGAAAGTGATTCTGACCTCACTGATCAACAGACTTGAATTTCTGAACCTTTGTATTGTGTCTTTAAACATCCTATCCTCGCTGAAAACAAAAAGCGTCCTTAAGTACAGACACTGTAAAAAATAGAGTCGACAAATGCCTTGCGCAGTGACAGAACCTTCAGTTCAACCTCATCAAAACTGCCCAAATTCCAAATTAATGACATACAAATCTGTAAGGATTAGTTATGCTTCTAAGAAAACAATGACCCAGCCGAATGCTTAGAAGAGCATTTGAGGTCTCAGAATTGCAAATAGTTTCTTCATCGATCACTGAATTTCAAAAACGTGTTTATCACGATATTCCAGAACAGTCCTTCTCAACAAAATACACACACAGGAGAGTCGATGGCCTTCCTGACTCCCATTCAGCATCAGAAGAACATCGAGGATTTTGCTGGCAACAGAGGCTCCGGGCCAGCACGTGGCGCCGCTGCAGAGACACAGACGGCCGGCGTCACGGCCGCAGCTGCAGTGCAGCCAGCGGGGACCAGGCTCCTGACCAGAGGCGTCGCTCGGGTTTCCTCAAGGGCTGGGTTAGGGTAAACCGTGTCCCTGCTGCCGTGCAGGGCTCCCCGACGCTGGCACTGGCCACCGCGTGGCAAGACCCTCTGTGTCAGGCACCCGGGTGGCGCAGTCGGTTGAGCGTCCCAGGGCGATGGGATTGAGCCCCGTGTCGGGCTCCGTGTGGGTGAAGCCTGTTGAAGATTCTCTCTCTCTCCCTCTGCCCCAGACCACACGTGCACACCCTCGCTCTAAAAAAGAACCTCCTAAGAGAAAATGTTGGTCTGCTAACCCTTGGTCTGCAATTCCTAAACTTTAAAAACTCAGAAAACTAAGATTTTCTCTTACACACATGGTGGCCAAACCTTCCCCGAACAGACATCATGTCACCTGGAGTCTCGACCTGTCTCGTGTGGCATGGACATAGGCCCATTTCTTCACAGAGACGCTCTGTGTTTGATCCAGGCGCTGTCCCGAACGTCCCCGAGGAGGCAGGTGACGGGAAGCGTGCGAACCACTTCACCAAACCACAGTCCTCTTAAATTCTTGGTTCATTTTTTGAATTTAATTCCACTTTTTTAAGTAGGCCTCACGAAGCATGAAGCCCAACGCAGGGCTTAAACTCATGACCTGGAGATCAAGAGTCCCACGATCTACCAACTGAGCCCACCGGGCGCCCCACTAAACCGCAATTCTGTTCCTCCAAATACACCTGGGCCCTGAGCCTGGGCACGCGGGCACGCAGCACCTCCCCGACCTAACGGACCACAATTTTCTCCTTGATTTCTTTGCGGAACCAGAACAGCATCCCCATCGCTCTATGTATTCAGCAGCCGTTTTCACGGACAGGTACCACTGGCTACTTCCTGTCTGTCATCTGTGTCCCCTACAGAGTGACAGCTCCCGTAGGGCCGGGACGCAGAACAGTCCTCACACGCAGCAGGCATTTAAACATCGCTCACTGGACACCTAAACAACACGTGTTCACGTATCGAGTGCTCTCGGAAACCGTTTAAAAACCACTTTTCTGGTATCAGTTACTGTACTTCATTACTTAAAAAAAAACACACCTTACAACGCAAAAGATCGTAAATACTTAAGCAATATTTCTGTGGCAGTAAACTCTGACGTAGCTACAAAAATCTAAAAGCTACTCAAATGCCCCCAAATTGGGACTTTGCTGATGCCCACAGTTACACGGGCTCACGCCCATGGACGTGTGAGCATAAACACCGGCCTTCTGTGGGAGAACCTGACCACACGCGAAATCAAGAGCACCGGGGACTACCTAGTCCTAGCAGGTTCGGGGCCACACAGAGTCGGGGCAGGTAGCAGCGGCCGCGTCCGCAAGCCCGCCAGCAGGTGACCACCGTGTTCAGTGTACTCACCACCAGACTCCAGGGCGAAGTCCACCATGCCGGTCTTATCTTGGGAATACAGCTTCAGGGCGTTGTTCACAAGGACACGCGCTTGCTGGACGGAGGCAACGTGCATTAGTGGGGGCCAAACAAGGCTCAGGTGTCGATAGAGAAAGGAAGGCCCGATGTCTTACTAGAAAGGCATCTTCAGTTAACTGCAGCAGAATTCACAGGCACGGGGAGGGTCAGCCCCGCGCCAGACCACAGGGCCGCCACGTGGGGGTGGGACGGCACCACCCTTGACCCGGGGCCCACACACAGCCACGACGGTCACTGCTCCAGAGACCAGGCCCCCAGGCAGCGGCTGACCGGCAGCGAGAGCAGCCACAGCCCGCCGAGCTGGCGCCCTCTCCGCACCCCACACGGCGCCGAGCACCTCTGCGACCACAACCACGTCCCTGGGGGACCCTCGTCGGGTAAGACCTCGGGATCTGCCCGCTCGGTAACCAGGTCATCAGTTCCATCACGATACACGCCCCAAACGTTTCCCATTGCCTACTTACCGCTTCCGTTATCCCAGAAGCCCCGGCCTCATTCGCAGCAGACGGTGCGGTCTCAGGGCCGGAGACCTGCTGTGTCACAGAAGTGTGGCGGGTGACGCTCTCCAGCACCTGCAGCTCCAAGTCCCGCAACAAACCCTGCAAATCACCCTTGCTGACGAGCCGGGAAGACAGTTTCTGTAGCAGCCATTCCAGAGAACCGCCTTGCTCATCGGAGAACATGAGCTTGATAGTTTCTCTGACTTGGGCGTCCACCTGGTGAAATCATTGGTAAGCAGAACGTGAACTTACTGTTTTAACCAAACCATCTAAAAGCTTCACTTCTGTCACCTTAACACCTCGAAAGGACCACAGACCTTCTCCAAAACCCGTAACGTAACTGTGACAACTTTCTCCCTTCACGTTAAACTCGAGGAGCTCTCCAAAAGCGTCGGAATACGTTACAGGAGAGCCGAGGGAAGGGAGGCTCCTCTACGTGGTCGCCCTGCACGCGCCCCTCAGCAGGCATCGCCGGGGGAGTGACTCATGGGTCCGGCGTACAGAGGAAGGAGCCCCCGCTCTGCAACCTCGGCGCGGTAAGGAAGCGGTCACGTAAACAACACACGTGTGACCTTCCACGTGCCAGCCACGCCCCCGTGCTCTCGCTCTACCCGCCCTGGCTCCGTGACGGACGCGGCACGGACGGATGCACAGGAGAAAGCACGGAGTCCCACAGCGAGGCCGGGAGGCCCACCTGGCCCCTCGCACAGCTCCGCAGCGCTCCGCACTAGGGACGCCCTGCTCCCGCGTGAACGGCGGCCCTCGTTCACAGGCCACAGGTGTGCCACGGCCTCCAGCCCCGCGAGCCCTCCGGCACTGACCCTGCAAGGCTCCTCACAGCCTCCGCGCTTCCGTCTGCCTGTCGCTCTCATTGCTGCCGGGGGCCCCAAGCGGGCCGCTGCCAGGTTCGGAGGATGCACCTGTGTAACTGGCTGATACCCCAAGATCTCCCCCACGAGGGCGGAGGGACCCAGTCCCACCAGCCACAAGGAAGCCGTCTCCCCGAGTCAGTGCTGGGGGGTGGGGGTGGGTCTGTCCTCCCTCTCGCGGCCACTTTGAGGGCCGAAGGACAGGTGTTCACTTTCGTCTGCAAACCCGAGGAGTGGAAACGAGTGACCCGCTCACGTGCTTTGCCCACGTCCCCACTGTCTTTGCTGTGGCCAATGCCAGGAGCTCTTTGCAGAGCAGAGATGATTTCATCAACTGTGTCGCAGACACTTTTTCCCAATCTACTGTCCGACTCTGACTTACGATAGCTTTTGCCATTCAAATGTTTCTTTTTCCATTTTCATGCAGCACAAATGTCTGGATTTCCTCTTTTGCACAAAGAAACTGGGGCCTGAAACATCACCGGGAGATGTGGCAACAGGAAGCTAAGCATCAGAGTGCCGTGCGAATCTACTCCGGTGAAAAGACGTACAAAATGGCCTGCCGCCAAACCAACATTGGCACGTGGCCATCTGCACACAAAGTGTGGACAGACGCACACCTAGGTGCTAATGTGCTAGAGGAAATTCCAGGAGAGCTGAATATTAACTATTTTATGTTAAATGTTAAATGCCATCTTAAAGGTTTAAAACTGCAGATGTAGGGTGACTCATGCGGTTAAGCGTCCGACTCTTGACTTCAGCTCACACTCTGATCTCATTCATGGTTCGTGGGACGAAGCCTTGCATCGGGCTCTGCACTGTACTGACTGTATGGGGCCTGCTCGGGATCCTCTCTGCCCCTCCTCTGC
The DNA here is from genome assembly GCF_024362965.1 of Panthera pardus. Classification (NCBI taxonomy): domain Eukaryota; kingdom Metazoa; phylum Chordata; class Mammalia; order Carnivora; family Felidae; genus Panthera; species Panthera pardus. The sequence goes on from NW_026526969.1 coordinate 15,660,017, forward strand.
ACGCTCTCTCAAAGTAAATAAATACGTACCTAAGTAAACAACTTAAGATATAATGAAAGTTCTAAAGAAAGTTGAAGTTCATGAACATAAAAGTTCAACTATAGTGTTTATTTTCTACGATAAAACATTTTACAACTTGCCTTTCCGTGTATCGTGCTGACTTCCTCACAACTGGTTTTCAAATGCTGCCACGTGGACAATTCTGATCTCAGATGACCCAGCTCCAGTTCCAGCTGCTTAACCATGGAAAGGAGGTGCGGCTCTTCCTCAAGCCTGCTGGGAAATCGGGAGGAGGAAGGAAGTCAGGCGTCCCCAGTCGCACACGCTTAAAGTAAACGCGTGCGATAAACACGTGGAGGGACCCACAACCCCACAGACAAGTCAATACTGTAAACACAGCGACCTGTCCCACCTTAACATGGAAACTTAGAAGTTTCAAGTCAAATCCCAAAGAGACCTTCTTCCACAGCAGTGCACGCATGAACACACAAACGTGCCCCGGTGTTCAGGTAAGATGTCTAACACATGCTACTTACTCCCAGCGGCTGTCAGTAGCAGGAGAAAGCTCTCAAAACTACTTAGTACTTAAAACCCACATCTCTAAAGAAATAAATAGGGGCGCCTGGGTGGCTCAGTTAAGGGTCAGACTTCAGCTCAGGTCATGATCTCACGGTCCGTGAGTTCGAGCCCCACGTTGGGCTCTGAGCTGTCAGCACAGCTTCGGATTCTGTGTCTCCCTCCCCCTCTGCCCCTGCCCTGCTCGCCATCAGGCACTCTCTCTCCCTCAAAAATAAACAGACGTTAAAAGAATAATAAATAAATAAATAAATAAATAAATAAATAATAATAAAAATAAAACCTGTATCTATCTCCTCAAAACTATAAAAAAGACATCTAAAATCAGACAAATTTATCAACAACCATTACAATGTTGAACATGAAATTTTCATGCTAATGGAACAGGTTAACTGAACTGAAAAACGTACGGCTTCAGAGTTTGTCTTAGTAATTCCTATTTTTATGTAGAAATTGTACATTATGACGCAAAATATTGTGATATTGTATTTGCTTAGAGGCAGCTGTGGTTGGTAAGCCACCAACACTACATGTCTCCGGGCAGGAGAGTCCGGGAAAACCATTTTAGCATCCACATATCGGCATAGCAACAAACCTTCTTGTGGAAATACAGGCTCTGAAAGGGAATTAAGACGTGCTGTTAACACTCATATCCATCCTGACGGAAGGATATATGGGGTCTAAAATAGTGATACGGGATCTAAGAGCCAGAGACAGGAAGGTGCAAAGTTAGAACTCATCGTCTGGTCCCCCACGTGGAGCCACAGGAGTGACAGGAGGGACAGAAAGGCACAGGTGTCGTGTCACAAACACAAATTGGGGGGGGGGTGTGCACAGGGCCCACATGGATAAAATTGGAGGGTGCAGAAAACAATGTGCAGCTTCGAGCGTATCAAGGGAAGGGAATGGCGTACTTCCAGAAGAATCCAGGGGAGCCGATAAAGGTGCCAGAGAAAAGGCCGGGGCAGTGAGGACCCCAACAGCACGCCCCCAGAAACTGCTTGGGGACAGGGCTGTTTAGGCGGCCAAAACACAGCCCAGAGGTGTGGCACAGCGCCCCCGTCCTGTATGTGAGAAGGCCCCTTACAAAAGGGCGGTCCTGGACGGCCAGGGGCGGCCCGCAGGAGAAGCTGCTGAGGTGGTGCGCGTCCAGGCCCAGAAGCCCACCTCCTACCGGGGCCCCGCAGGGAGGCTCTCTGTCGTCCGTGCCGCCAAGGGTCGCCCACCAAGACGCCGTGGGAATGTGTTCACCCACAAAGCCCAGTAACTAGAGGTGCACACGGGGTCCTGTCAATGACCGCTCTGTCCCACACAACAAGGAAACACAGAAGACAAAATTTTAATTTATTCAAAATTATCCTACCTAGCTGTTCTCAGTTTGGTCTGTTCTAATTCCTTCTGGATGGCCTAAAAGTGAGAGAAAGAAATCTGTTTAAATACAAGAGTTACATACTAGCATTTCATAGATCAGACACTCAATTAACCACGTGTCTCCATATGAAACTACACATATTTATCTGTGAGTTTTCCCTTTAATTCAAAGCCCAGACCTGCCTGCTAGCTGGCAGGGGAGGGATGTTTATTTTTTCAAAGAAAACTATTCACACACACACAATGTGTATTCAGAGAGCGGTGCCCGTCACATGGGACAGCCTGATGGATTTTCCAAACAAGCAGCTCCCGTAACCAGCACCCAGGACAAGGAGTGGAACACTGCCACCACCTCTGGCAAGTCTTTTCTGAACGTGGCAGGATAAGGAAATGACAAATACACACACAAAGATGTGATGGTGAACAGGGTCCGTTCAGAGACGCAGGCGCTAACGAGACCACAGCGAGTCGAGAACTGCGCCTCTTCAAACTGTAACCGAACGGAGGCGGGCGTCCTCCCGGCACAGAGCGAAGCGGAGGCCGTCCCTGCCCTCTCGCTTCCTTCTCCGGCTGCCCACCTCTCCTCAGTGCCACAGAGACCCTGGTCAGCGGGTGACCTGAGCTCGCCTGGCTCCCCTGGGCAGGAACACGGCAGCTGCCCCAAGACCCCCAGGGCCGCACCACGGCCCACGCTGGGTCCGAAGGCGCCCGCTGACCCTGAATCTGAGCGCCCCATGGTCTCGCTGGCTCAGATCAGTGCAGACATCCTGGCCTCCCTCCTCTGCCTTCACCAATACCTGATAATAACAGCTCTTCCGCCAGAAAATTAATCTGGTCTGTCAGACACAGTCGCTCTGGCGGAGGCTGTGGGACATGGAGAAGGAAGAGGGGCCCTGGAAGCTGGAGAGCCGGCCACGGCTCGGTCCCCCCGCTGCCACCTGAGCTCAGGGCCCCCTCAGATACCTCGGAGTCCGTGAGGCGGACACGCTAACGCGACGAAAGGGAGCTACCAGGGGTGGGAGGCAACAGTGAGAAAGATTTTTCAGTTTTACAAAGGACGACAGCAAGCCCCCTAAAGAGGCCCTTTAAAGGCTGAGGAGCGGGACAGCCGGGGCCGACCCCGATGTCCTCTCACTGCTGGGGCCGCGAGTGAAAGGTCGAGAATGCAAACCTCGGATTTTTGTGTCAGCTTTCCAAGAACGTCCTCTAGGTTTGAGATTCGCGATTCGTGCTCCCGGCGGAAGGTCACGGAGTCAGTCTTGGAAAGGGTCGGAAAGGAACAGCAGTGAGCGCATGGTACAGGGGCGCCAACAAGCAGCCGAGACCTGGCAGTCGTTTCCGTGCAGAGCCCCAAACACTCAAGGGCGCCCGGTCACGGCCTGGCACCCTAGGGTCCCTCAGGGCCCTCACCCCCCCCCCCCCCGCCCCGAACCCCGGAGCTCGACACAGTCCCACTTCTCCAGATGCGACCGAACGTGTGGGCGCCTGGCGACTCTCAGGGGACGCTGCACGGACAGCCCCTGCCGTGTGAGCCGCTCCCGGTGTGCGCCACACGGCCGGGCGCCACACGTGACCTGGCTGCAGAGCGCAGCCGGGAGGAAAGGGGCAAAGCGCGGCGCAGGTGAGCTCTCCTCCGCGCTCACAACACGAGACACGGGAGACAGTCGCGTCAGATGAGGAGAGTTTTCCAGCACAGGTGAGCCCCAGGAGACTGCATTTCACACTGCACACAGGTAAATACTGGAAACGGCGTGAGACAAACCGGGCAAATCTGCACGTACGCTGACTCATAACCTAAGCTTAATAAGACGAGCCCAGGAGGCATAAAATTTGGTCATTTGTAGTACACTAAAACGGATTCTTGGGTTTGTTTGCGGCTTTGTTGCTTTTAGCTACCGTTTCTTTTCTCCACAAGAGAAGGAACGAAACCATAGGCAAAGGAGCTCGCCACCGTTTTCTTAAGGGCTTCACGGTCCTCTCGCCCCCGCGGTGGGGACAGGATTTCGGGCTGCCCCAGCTAGGACCACGTGCTACCCGATCTGACTCTGCTCACCCACAAGCGTTCCGCCCGCGGGGACAGCTGGACTGCCGTAGGTGGTGCATCACGGATCCAGTGCAGCTATTTTATTTTTCAAACCGGCATCTCCCTCGAGACGGACGCGCTTCAACCCTGCCCACTATTCCCGTCCTGTCTGCAAAAAACGGGCCAAGTTCCCACTCACCCTTTCCGTCTACAAAGTTCTCACCTGGCCAACAAGAACAGACCAGTCATAACTGTGCCGGCGGGACGTGACTGAAGTCATCCCAACTTTATGGTCAAGAAAACAAAAAATAAGCAACGACTGAGGAATCAACGAAGGACGCCAATGGTCCTTGAGCAGGTACAAACACTCCAAGCATGGCAAGCTGGGGGGCAAGCTGGGGGACAAGCTGGGGACAAGCGGGGGACAAGGCTGGGGACAAGTGGGGGGCAAGTGGGAGACACACTGGGGGACAAGCTGGGGGGCGCGCTGTGGGCAAGCGGGGGCAAGCTGGGGGGCATGCTGGGGGCAAGCGGGGGACAAATGGGAGGCAAGGTGGGGGACAAGCAGGGACAAGCTGGGGGTCAAGCAAGGGACAAGCTGGGGGCAAGCGGGGGACAAGCAGGGGACAAGCGGGGGGCACGCTGTGGGCAAACGGGGGACAAGCTGGGGCAAGCGGGGGATAAGCTGGGGGGCAAGTTGGGGACTGGCAGGGGGCAAGCGGGGACAAGCAGGGGATAAGCTGGGGGCAAGTTGGGGACAAGCTGGGGAGCACGCTGGGGGCAAGTGGGGACAAGCTGGGGGACAAGCTGGGGGCAAGCTGGGGGGCAAGCAGGAGATAAGCTGGGGGCAAGTTGGGGACAAGCTGGGGGGCACACTGGTGGCAAGCGGGGGTAAGCCGGGAACAAGCGGGGGGACAAGCGGTGGGCAAGGTGGGGGGCACGCTGGGGGCAAGCGGGGGCCGTGCAGAGAAGGTGCAAACTGTGCCCTGTCACCTGAGCGTCCTCCCATGCTATCAACACATCACAATGAAAACTAGTGATGTTCCTCAGGCCAAACCAGAGTTGAGAAAAGGGTCATTCACTCCACTAACATTCCTTTTGGTCCCCATCAGGTGTGAGAAGACAGGGACTTGAAAGGTGGGTGGGGAAGGTGGTGGGCGGGGGCCATGGGGTGGGCAGTGCTCCCCCGAGGCCAAGTGTGGGGGTGCTGGCACTTAGAGACAAGAGGCAGGCTTGCCCAGGGACACGGCAGGACCAGGTTCTGCGCAGGGCCTTGGGGGTGCCCAGGCTGGAGGCCAGCGGCACCAGTGAGGGAGGGGAGATGGGCTCACGCCTTGACTCTGGTGCTGAGTGGGGAGGGGGCTCTTGGTCGAGACCAGAGACGTGAGGGAACAGCAGGTTGTTAGGGCAAGGGGCAACCCGTATTTGAAAGATTTCAATCCAAAGTATCTAAACACTGAATAAACACGCATGTTGGAACCTAAGAAAATAAACATCAGCCGTGGGGAGAGTGGACTGACAGGTCTCTCCTTGAGAATATACCAAATAAACAAGACTCTCTTCAGGGTTCCGGACAGAGAAGCAGCTACTCTTAACCGCTTGATGACCTCGAGACATTTTACATCAGACTTGAACTTTTCAAATCAGTGTTGACAGGAAGTGCAAAGCAAATCCCTACTGAGATGAAACGTCACTGAATTGTGACAGGCCATTTTCAGATTAAAACGCAGGCCAGGAGCCACCTGCAGAGCGGGGTACCCGGGCACGAGATCTCCGCGCTGCCCGCCGGAGCTCCCAGTCACGGGACAGCACACGGCTCCCAACGACCGATTGGCACGGCCACCTGTCCCCTCCGTGCCTCTCCCACTCTTCATCCCCACGAAGAGAACAGACCCTGGGGAACTGCTGGGCACGACCTCAGAGCCCGACAGTCCGCCAGCACGTGTGGCCCCTGAAGGCCGCCCCACCGCTCTTCTAACCGGGGACAGGGTCCCGCCGCCGTCTCCGTCCATCTGGTCCACCCGCGCCTGCAGTCTCCGAAGCACAGCTGCCAGCTCTCGGAGCTTCTCGTCGTGGCCGTGACACTGTCCAGACAACGAGGCCACCTGCCTTTCCACCTCGCTCACCGGACGCCGGGAGAAAGCCTCGCCGCCGCCCTACAACAGGGACAGCAAGTTCCAACGGCGACACAAATGGGGAACTACGTCTGGCGTCAAATAATCTGAAGTGCAGTTTTAAGTCAAAAGCACAAACCAAACACTACAGTGAAAGGTCCCCTAAACGCTACGGATACACAACGTGACGATGGCCGTCGTCACGGATTTTCCCCACGTGGCAGACATGGGGGGGTTGTATTTTCTTCTTCGTACGCTCTGTATTTTCCAAAGTAGTACACGTTTGTTTTTTGTTTTTTTTTTTAATTAAAATTAACGGAATGAGAAAATTTAAATAGGCATCACCCAAACTATCTCCGAACACTTAAGGAGCAAGTCTTAAGCCTTGCCTATCTGGTGTTTAAACATACTTTCCAACACAGGGCAGGGCACCTGTTCCCAGCAGTACGAAAACCTACTGTGAGGACTACGGATGGGGAAGGCCGGAGAAGGGGGCTTCCTGGGTGGCTACCTCTGGCGGCGGGCTCAGATGAGGGGCTTCAGGTGTGAAGGTGCCCTCAGGGACGTCCACCCTCTGGGTTCCGTGCGCACGTGTCCAGTTGAACACAGGAAGGCCTGACAGGAAGTGTCCCTGGCCCCACAGGGACAGACCTGCACCTAGAAGAGGAGAGGGACCAGCTGCACGTGTATGTACAGACAACGCTCTGCACCACGTGCCCTGAGGTCCGCACCTCTTTCCCTCCTTTCACCTTTACGTGTATCCGTTAATCATCTGAGGTAAGTAGGTCGAATTCTACTTACCTAGTAAAAGTAATAATGGAATGAACAAGATTAAAAACTTGCAAATGTTTCGAAGGCACCTAGGAATAAAAAGAAAAATATTACCTTGGGAAAAAGAAAGGGCAGGATCGCCATCCCATTTTACCTCTCTGCGTAATTTTATACCAAATAACCCCACTCTTACTTCAAAATGAAAGTCGACAGTATGAGAAATGCAGTTACAGCTGTCCGTCTGTTCGCAAAGTAGGCTCCACACCTGACGTGGGGCTCGGACACATAACCCAGAGCTCCAGCGTCGCAGACTCCCGACTGAGCCAGCCAGGCGCCCCCTCGGCGCCTACAGGGGAGCCTGTCCATAAACTGATGTCTCCTGGCCCATATTAACCATCGACTGTGTTCACTAACTCTTGACATGCAAGGTGCCACGCAGGGCACTAAAGAGCTTTGGTCACTAGCCACACTAAGGTCACTGGGAGCCGGGGGACCTGCCCGGTCTGGCTCCCGGTCCTGACCATCCCCCTCCCGATCTGGGTCACCCCTGTACTCTAAGAATGACAGTGCCTTTCCTTTCTCACAGAAGTGGTCTGAAAGATTAAATAAAAACATGAAAGCACTTTGTAAACTATTAGGTGACACAGGGGTGCCCGGACGGCTCAGTGGGTTAAGCATCCAACTCTGGATTCCAGCTCAGATTATCATCTCACAGTTGGGAGACCAAGCCCTGCATCAGGATCCTACTTAGGATCCTCTCCCTCCGCCCCTTTCCCCCTCAAAGGCATGTGCACACGTGCGTGTGCCGTCTCTCTCTCAAAAATTAAGAAATAAAAATAAAGTGATATAAAATAGGCAAGACATTAATATACTGAACTATAAAAATGTAAATAGAACATAAATCATTATAAAACATCAAATCGGGGGTGCCTGGGGCCTCAGTCAGTTAAGCGTCTGACTTAGGCTCAGGTCATGAACAAACATTAAAAAAATAAACAAAAGAGGGGCGCCTGGGTGGCGCAGTCGGTTGACTGTCCGACTTAGGCTCAAGTCATGATCTTGCGGTCTGTGAGTTCGAGCCCCGCATCGGGCTCTGTGCTGACAGCTCAGAGCCTGGAACCTACTCCGGATTCTGTGTCTCCCTCTCTCTCTCTCTGCCCCTCCCCAACTCATGCTCTCTGTCAAAAATAAATAAACAGTAAAAAAAAAATAAATTAAAAAAAAAATAAAAACAAACAAAACCCAAACAAAAAACCCAACAAATCAAATTATGTCCTGCAATTAGCACAAGGTCAGTATTTTATTATAACAATTTTTTTAACGTTTATTTTTGAGAGAGACACAGTGCAAATGAGGGAGGGACAGAGAGAGAGGGAGACACAGAATCTGAGGCAGGTTCCAGGCTCTGAGCTGTCAGCACAGAGCCTGACGCGGGGCTCAAACTCACGAACCACGAGATCATGACCTGAGCCGAAGTCGGACACTTCACTGACTGAGCCACCCAGGCATCCCACAAAGTCAGTTCTTTAAAACACCCAGTTGAGGGGCGCCCGGGGTGCTCAGTTGGTTAAGCGTCTGACTCTTGACTTTAGCTCAGACCATGATCTCATGGTTCGTGAGTCTGAGCCCTGCATCTGGCTCTCTGCTGACAGCCTAGAGCCTACTTGGGATTCTCTCTCCCTCTCTCTCTGCCCTTCCCCCTTTGCTGTTTCTCTAGATAAATAAATTAAGTAAATAAATGTTCAAAAACAAACAAAAAACATTGAGTTGACATGATACTGGTTTTCTTACCTCGTAAGAAGAAACACATTCAGCCAAGAAATCAAAGTAACAAACTGGTACCATCCAATCCCTAGCCACCAGAATATTCCAGAGGCTGCCTTCCCTAAAAGAGAAAACACCAAACATTCTAAAGAAATGGTCTTTGGGAAATCAAATTCCTAAACAGACAGTTTTCGTGAAGGCCAAAGGAGAGCACAAGGAAACGTGCAAACAAATATCACGTAAGTATGCTTAGATGAAATCAGGGATGGTGCGCATTAAGATGCCGATCGTCACGGCAGGAATATCCGTACAGTCAAACACAGGGACGTCATAAGCACAAAGCAATATGGAATGCTGATAGAGCCACAAAACAATGATAAAAGGGGAACCCCCAAATTCATGCATTCTCAATTACAGTTAACTCAAGCAGCGCAGAGGAGAAACAAAGACGCTCACACACCCTCACACACCCGAGAACACAGCGTGTTAGCACTTCTACGCAACCAAGAACGAAACATGTTATGTCAAGGATCAAAGCACGTAGCCCTGAAACGAAACTTTCATCTGGTTAGATAAGTCATCTCTTGCAGGCGCTAGCTGCCCAAAGCCCTGGAGAGAGCGCTAACACAGAGAGCCAGAATAACCACCTGGAGCAACCACGGCCAACCAAAGGAGCGACAACAGTGTCTTCGACACAAACCATCCGGAAGCTCCAATCCTCTGCAGCATCTGTACCAAGAGGTGACCTGTGATAGACAAGATGCGTGCAAGAGGGGCACACTCAAAACTCACACCGGAAAACCAGCTCTCCATAGTTATAGTACAAGAAATTCCCACTAGGATGCATTTTACCAAGACTCTCAGATCAGTTACGTCAAGAGTCTCTGCTCAAGGAGACGAGACGATCAACCATTTAAGTCCGAGCGAGATCCTGAAATTCAGTTATGAAACGCCGCCGCATTCGCTTCCTCCCCACGCAGGAAAGGCAGACTCCCCTACAGAAAGCCCTGAGGGTGGTGGGCAGCTACCCCCACGCCCACCGCTGGAGCTAACAGATAAAATCTGTGCACACTGGCAGTTTAACGTGCTCTAGGTGAGACCACGGTGACTCCAAAGCCACAGACTTGGTCTCCACTTGATCATTCTACGAGTTAGCGCTTTCTGGTGAAAAAGTATTTTGGAATGACAAACGGCAGTGCCGCTGGATAACAGACTAAAACGACAGACTTTGGTTATCAAACATCACGCATCACATAAGGCAGAAAAACTGCTGAAAGTTATATACGCATTTGCGTGTTGACTCCTGACGCTGTTAATTCCGACATGCCTGAGAGGGAAAGAAACATCGTTGAACAGGAGTTTTTAATCTATCATTTTATGTTCTATTAACAGTTAAGAGGCCATTACTTTTGAAGTTTAGCTTAAAAAAAAAACTGTCCAAAAAAGGTGCCCCTTCAGCAAGAAACCTACGGGCGTAAGTTGGAAAACACGTAATTGTGCACGTACACCTCCCTGCTGCCAAGGCTCAGGACACGGCGGTCACGGGAGCGATGCACAGGGCAACGGCTCCTGCCGAGCTCCACCAGGGGAGGACGACCGGCCTTTCTAACCCGTCGTGTCACCTCAAGCAGGTTACTTCTCAGACGTCTGGCCTGCACTCGACACGTCCCAAAGGAGCTTTCCGACAGAGACGTTCTCTGTATTTCAAGCTAAAGTCAGTACTCTTCCTGTCCGTTTTTACAACACAAACAAACAAGGAGCCACGGCGTTTGCGAAGAACACGATAAGAACAAAACAGAAGGTGTGAGAGACAACCTGCGTAAGAAAAGACGGGCCACAGGGCCCCCGCCACCCTCTCTGGCCTCGAGGACCGCAAGCGGAGGTCTGCGTGCGTTTCAAGGAGCTTCTTCCCCTCACAGTCATCGCCTGTGGGTGGTGGTGACAAGCAGTTAATCTGACAGGCTCCCACGCAGACCCGGTCAATCCCGACCGTGCGCAACAATGGCGGTTTGAGAACATCAGGAAACGCAATTATGCAGGAAAATACACACGCGGACACGTCGCGGCCAACGCAATCCGGGGCGGCCGGCGCTACCCCGCGAGGGCCGCGCGCCCGGGGCGCCGTGGGGCCGCGTCCGCGGCCTCGCGCCACCGCCCGCGGCAGCCCCCGCCGGTGCCCAGCGTCCCACGCGCGGCGCGGCCATACTTACACGGGGACTCCCCGTTTACACCGAGGCGGCCGTCCTCTCTGAGAAGCCCTCCTACATCCACCGTCCCACAGTGACCGGAAAGAGCTGCAATACACGCAAAAGAGGCTCAGAGACGCTCGCGGAGGCGGGGCTCAGGCCGGAGGGCACGCGAGGCCAGGCACGCCCACGGCGCAGCCGCGCAGGGGAGGCGGGGAGGCGGGGCGACGGGGCGCCGCCCGGGAGACACTCGCGGGCCCCACCCGGCCGAGCAGGGCACCCACGGCCGAGGCAACAGAGACGGACGGGCCTGCTTACGCGCGGCCGGAGACGGCTACATTCTAAGTGCCGTTCAAATAAGCTACTTCCGCCTTAAAGAGGGAACACGAATCGAAAGTGCAGGACGTTAGCTTTTTAAAAGGCGTCTCGAAAAACATTTAAGCGCTGGTCCGCTTTCAGAAAACAGAACCAAAGCAGCACATGTTAGACAGTTCCCTCAGCCCCTTCCAGGAAGACCCGAACAAGCACCACGAGAAAGTCCGCGGAAAGGGCGTGAGAGGAGCAACGTGGATAAAGCGCCACGCAGGAAAAGCGGTGTTTTCTCCACCTCGAAAGCACGATTAGGTGGAAAAAGGAGGAAAAAAATTATTTAAATACCTTTTGGTTCATGGCTTTTTGACTTAGAGCTTTTTGATTCACGATCTTTTGATTCGTAACTTTTCAATTTGTAATTTCCTGATTCATAATTGAGCTTCATTAAAACCACTCGGAAAAGGTGGGCTAAGAATGACGACGGGGATGACGAAGTGTCCGTGGCCAGCCACAAAATCCTATCCGTGTGGAAAGAGGCACCGCCTATTGAAAAACCGTGAACAGAGTTATTTCTTCCCACAGGGCCGACATCTACTCCCCTGAAAAGTCAGAGAGCCAAATTATTCATCTCGGGAAGAGCAGAACCAACTCTTCAAAGGTACATCAGAGAGGACTCGGGAAAAGCCCAGACGACAAATGTCACCGCCTCGCGTGGCACACGTCACCTCCTGACAGAGGCAGAGCGACACGGCAAACCCGTAACGGCGAGCCCGATGCCAGATCTCTGGCCCAGGCGAGCCTGCACAAAACAGCCAGTCTGAGGTAACTGCACCCTAATTCTGCTGACGTACGCCCCAAATCTAGATACTGCTCGACAGCCCCTCCCTTAACTGGCCTCTGGCCCGCCCAGTTCACTCTGTCACCTGCCTACAAAAGGACCATCAGATACGACCAGCAGCTGCAAAGACGCCTGCGCCAGAAACCACCGGCAAGAGCGCCTGGGAGGAGCAGTTAGATTCTGGAACAACTAAGCCAGCAGTTCTCAGCGGTCCTCTCTGCTTTTTATCAGGGCCTGGAGCTTCAGAAGATACGACGTGATCTCTGCTGTGTCCATCCTATTAACCTAAAATGTGCAGGGCAATGGTCTACAAGTTCCAGTTGCCGGAACTCTGCATTCCTGACAGCTCCCCTCACACGGAGACCCGGTGGCAAGGCCAGGGCCTGCCCAGAAGCGCTTCTGAGACTGGTCCCCGTACCGCCCGGTCAGGGGCCCTCGTGCCAGCGTGCGGCAGGAGACCAGCTGGGACTGCTGAAGTCTGGGTGGGTGTGATTTTAAAGAAATAAGATGAGGTGTTTTTGTTTTTTTTTTTTTATGGAGGCCATTTGTGGCCTAGAGTCCGGTGCCAAAAGCACCGTGGAACCCGTGGACCGTGGTCGGTCCCCACTCTGCTCACTCTCCTGTTCTACGGTCCAGTGAAAACTGGCTACAAAGCTCCGTACAAAGAGAAAAAACTTATTGAGAGGTAATACGTGGTCTGGTTCCCTGATAATCAAAAACACTGAAACTCCATTTTTTACCCACCAAGTTGGCAGAAGTTTAAAAGGAAAAACGGAGCCCTGGCGAGAGTACACGGGGCGGGGACCCGCATGCTGCCGTCCTGGGAAAACAGTGCGGGTCAGTCTGTGGGAAGTCAACTGGAGAATCTATTTATTTTTATTTATTTATTTAAAAAAAAAATTTTTTTTTAACATTTATTTATTTTTGAGACAGAGAGAGAGCATGAACAGGGGAACGGCAGAGAGACAGGGAGACACAGAATCTGAAACAGGCTCCAGGCTCTGAGCGGTCAGCACAGAGCCCGACGCGGGGCTCGAACTCACGGACCGTGAGATCATGACCTGAGCCGAAGTCGGCCGCTTAACCGACTGAGCCACCCAGGCGCCCCTGGAGAATCTATTTAAACTGAAACTGCACATGGGGGCGCCTGGGTGGCTCAGTCGGTTGAGCGTCCGACTTCGGCTCAGGTCATGATCTCACAGCTCGTGAGTTCGAGCCCCGCGTCGGGCTCTGTGCTGACAGCTCGGAGCCTGGAGCCTGCTTCCGATTCTGTGTCTCCCTCCCTCTCTGCCCCTAACCCACTCGCATTCTGTCTCTCTCAAAAATGAGTACACGTTAAAAAAAACATTTCAACCCGAAACTGCACAAAACCGTTTTCTTCCCAGAGTGACATCGATGTAGAAGTGCAAGTGGAAACGGGTTTTAACTACTTAATTGCTAACTGCGGCATCTTCAGGACAGAGGCTTCTCCTGACTTAGGGTCCAGCCCTCGTGTCTCAGCTGGCCCACCACAGCTGTGTCTACACTGCATCTGCTCGCTTGGTGACAGCCACACCCCGCCTGGTGGCTCTGCTGCACTCACCCAAAGGAAGCAGGCATTTAAGTCCTTCTTTCTCTAGAGCCTGAGGCTGGTCCAATAAGCAAAATTCTGCTGTAAGCCACCACAAGTGACAATGTTTCAGAGCAGTGACCTATCTTTAACTTCTACCTTTTGTTGGGGGCTTTATGCGTTGCCTTAGGCAAGACAGAGACTACAGAAGAGTCTGTTTCCAGATCCCCTGGGTGCTTCCCTGGGAACACAGGAAGGACTCAGGTCAGCCTGAGGCCCAGGAAGGCCCTGCGGGCGCTAGGCTCCTCCCAAGCTCCCAGCTTCCTAAGAGGACTCCAGTCTGGCCCTCTGCACGCACCCCATCAGTACCCTGCTCTGGAGACGACGGCTGGATGTCCCAAAGGAAAGACGTCCGAGCCTTTTAAATGTAAAGCCTTTTTGATGTGAACCACATCAAGGGTGTACTTCACCCGAACCTCAAAAGGTCCAGTCCTCAGAACCCACGTGGCTCTGCGGCCTCGAACGCACCCGTTCTGGTTTTTCCACCGCACAGAAGGATCTGCCCACGTACACACATAGGTACGCAGGAGACACACCCGATGAACGCTGCTTTTAAAGGGATACAAACAGAAAAACCTGAATGTCCGTCTGGATACGAAACTGATGAACTAGAATTTGGCACGTGCACCTCGTATCACAGAGCTGTCAGAAATCAAGTCGCTCTCACTTGGCACATAAAATGAAGAAAGATGCACAGCCATACACGTGCATTTAAGACAAAACAGAGCACGTAATTCCATAGGTACAAAAAAGCAAAATTTAGGTGGGAGTTGCACAACATTGTGAATGTACTAAAAAATGCCATTTAATCGTCAACTGTAAAATAGTTACTGGTTAATTTTTGATGTTATGTGCATTTTACCTCATTTTTAAAAGCAAAAGAATCCCCCATGATCTATTCCTCTCAGCACCAGCTCCTTCTAGAAGGGAGACCAGAGGGGGTGGAGGAGGAACAAGGAAAAGGGAAAGGAACTTATTTTAGCCGTACCATTCCAAAGTTTTACAACAAGAACATAATTAAAAACAAAAATACTGACACAAAACGAGTGTGGGGTTAATTCACGCAGCGTGGTCTGGACCGGGCGATCGAGGGAGAACCCTGCTGGCCCCACCGTGTAGCGGGGTTAGCTCTGGGTGGAAGGGTCCAGGAGACTGTAATTCTCCTTGTGCATCTCTGTGGTTTCCAAATGTTCTTCGATAGACACTTTGCCCAAATAATGAGAAGTAGACGTTTGTAAGAGTAGTAAATTAGTGTTGGTCATATGATCACTGTTCTAATTTAAAAGAACAAGGCAGGTGATAAACACAGAAGCCCGAAGCAAATAAAAATGTGTTTTCTCCACAAAAACATTCAAGACCAACTCAACGAGAAAGTGCGAGGGACTCCCCGCGGCGACTACCAGACCCGCACTGGCTCCTCCATCCGAGCGGAGCTCGGGCCGCTGGCCCCTACCTACAGCGTCAGGATGAGGACAGGTGGCTGTGGGTAATAGACACACGTGACCTCCACTATGCTACGAGGGAGGGGCCACCCCCACTAGTATGTAAGCACCATCGCTGCACCAGGCGATGGCTGTGGAACGCACTTCCACTTGAAGAACGACGTTGTGTTCCACTTGGTGGGTGACAGCGGGCTTCAAAATGCAGCCTCAATGTAGCCACACACACAGCATCTTTGATGGTGACACAGAGTTCAGTCAAGTGCCGGGCTTTCCCCCCGATGGTGAGCCCACAGGAAGTGGCGTGGCATCTCGGGGACAGCGCCCTGGAGGCACGATACCCGGGTCCAGGTGCTAGCCCCGTCCCTTCCCAGCGAACTTCCTAAGCTAATGCCTGGTGCGCCGGTCTAGAAGACATGCATGGCCACGCTGCAGGGGGCTGCGGCGCAGGCCAGAGCACCAGGGGCGGAGAGCGCCCCGTGACACTGGCTCCACAACCCGGAAGGGCCAGGAACGGAATCCTCGTGTCCGTTCGGCCCCGCCCCCTCCCCTTCGACCTATTCTGCTAGGTTAGAGCCAATAGTGTCGATGACCTACAGTAGACAAAACCAGAAACTCGAGCCACAGGGTAAGACGCTAAAATGGGAATAACTCTCAGTCCTGGGACCATCCTTCATTACCTCAAAACAATCATCTGAAAAGTACTGCGTGCCCTTACATGCGGGGCACAGCCGGGAACATGGCGAGACACAAATGACGGGTCACCCTCCTGGCCACTGGCCCTGCCCTGTCCTCCCGAGGAGGACCTCGAGTCCGGCCCAGCATGTGGGCGCTTGCATTAAACAGAGGAGTGGCCGAAAGCTCGGGAACAAGGCCATGGCTCCCTGGCCTCTCCATGCTGGAGGTGAGCGGGAATCACGGGGCAGGAGTCACGGACGGAAGCTGGCCGGGGATCTGCAGCCACGCTCCCCTCAGGGACCCGGGCCAAGAGTAGAGCCGGGAGTGCCGGGCCAGGAGGAAGCCCGCAGGCCCGCCTGGAAAAGCCACGCAGCCCTGGCAGTTCTGAGAGGCAGCCGAGCGCCTCCAGGGCCGCCTCCGAGGACCTCCCCGTTGGAGCGGGCGCAGCCGGGACTCAGAACGGGGCCCACCTCCACCGGGCGAAGGGCCACTGCCTCCCGCGAGGGCCTCCCCCAACGACTGCCCCCGCCCCGTGTTCCAGCCGAACCGTCCCTGGAGCGGAAGTAACAGCACAGAACACACTTTGCTCATCTCCTGCACGTAAGCCCCTGCGGCCGTCGAGGCCAAAGCACCACCACGAAGCTGTTCCCGCCATACGTGGGAACGCCTATGATCTCGTGGGAAAATAAAGTGGCCGCGTGGCGCCACTACGGTTTCAGGGAAGGACTCTTCTTTGCTCACCCGAAGTTCAAATTCACAGAACTTCACGCACTCCTGGGTATAAAACTACAAGCCACAGAAAATGAATTTATTCAAAGAGGACAAGGAAGAACAAAGCTAATTTGGGGCGCGTTTCTTTTTTTTTTAATTTTTTTTTATGTTTTATTTATTTTATTTTATTTTATTTATATTTGAGAGAGAAACAGAGAGACAGAGAGCGAGTAGGGGAGGGGCAGAGAGACAGAGACAGAATCCGAAGCAGGCTCCAGGCTCCGAGTTGTCAGCACAGAGCCCAACGCGGGCCCTGAACTCACGAACCGCAAGATCATGACCTGAGCCGAAGTCAGAAGCCCAACCGACTGAGCCACCCAGGCGCCCCTTGGGCGCATTTCTTAAACTTTTATCACACAGTTTTGAATTCAAGTCAATGACAGAAAGTAGTGCGGATGGATGCTAAAAGGCCTACAAAAGCAGGGTTACGTATGTATACGTTAAAAGAAAATATCTGGACATGCAATCTCTTTCTAACCTTTGAGAGAGACAGACTCACGTTTCTGACTCTCGTCCCTCGAGTATGTTCGCGACGACAGTCCGTGGGCAGCGGAGCGTGCCGTGAGCGTGTCCTTGCGCTCAGAGAGCAGGATGCAGTCTCTGCAGGTGTAGCCGTTGCTCCTGAAAGTTTCTGCTGCCAGATCCCCATTTCCCTGAGCGGCAGCTTTATTTCCCCCTGAAGTTTTCAGAAAGTAGAGGGAACCTGTTTATCACAACCTGCAGATACCTACAAAAACTTTCATCTTGAAAAGTGTATTTAAAAAAAGAACTGAAATACTTACCTTTGAGATCTCCGTCATCGTCAAGACCTAAAACACACACACATACGCGTGTCTGCTCATGAGCTCAAATTATCAGAACAAAACCCACACACACAAAAAGTAAAGGTTACAATGGTTAATATGTCGGCATTTTGGCAACGGCCAAGATTCACTTCCTGAAACGCCTACAACTAACAGAAACTCCTCCAGACATATGCAGACGCCATCTCTCGGTGCCAGGAGAAAGCACATCTTTGCAGACAACACACACCTGTACACGCACACCTGCGGACCCCAAGGGCGGACACGGAGGAGGGATCAGGGGAGAAGAACGTGCGCCCTCAAGCACCGGCAGGCAGAAACCTCACCGGTGGCGTCCACCCACTCTGCCGCCTACGAGCTACCCTCGCCAGCTGAGCGCCAACTCCCAGGCTTGCCTGAATTAGCACACAACATTTTGGGAGCTAATCTGGGTCTCCTTATCTTCTCCAAAGGGCCGCCGTGAACATCCAGTGGACACAGGCAAGCAGCCACGTCCCTCTGAAAGCTGCGGCTCCCCGTGGCCATCACACTGTCAGCAGCAAGGACCAGGTCACACCGTTGCTGCCTAAAGTCAAGAGGGCTCACGAGCCCACGCTGCTTTCTAGTGTCAAGACCTCCACGGGGACTGCTTCCCGGTGACTCGAAAATACCGTGTCTGCCTGGCTGCTCAGAGCCGTCTGAACCTGAAACCGCGCCGCTGAACCTCTGTGACAACTGTACTCAGCCAGCCTACACAAGTAATGCCCTTAGCAGGAGAGTTCTCAGGCTGCTACCAGACTGCTTCAGCTTCCACGTCACGACAGACGATTCCACGTGCGCGCGGCCAGCAGAAGCGGCAGAGGGAAGCCGCCGCCCGCATTCTGTATTTGAGTCTGGAGGAATGCCTTGCATCTTCTGGGAGCTCCTCCCACCCTCTATGGGGCAGAGGGACAACCTGGCCCGGGACTTCCCTCCTCCCCAAGACAACCTGAGAACCCAACAGTAACTCACCCCAGAAGTGGTCCACTTTGGTTTGCTCACGGATCAGAGACTCATCCAGCACAGAAGGCCGCACACACGCCGCACCTGACAGCGAGCCGGCGCCGCCCTGGCCCACGGCCGAGGACGCGACCTGCCTGGAGGCGTGGTGGACACTAAAAGCCGGCTTGCTTGCACTTCTGCGCTGCTTTGCAGTTCTAAGAAGACAGGAACACAAGGGACAAGTTGACAGACTTCTCAGAAATACAAAACGATTGTATTTTACCGATACAAAATCTTTAAGAACGTAGTATTTTTAAGGCAACGTTTCCTTATGTCTTCTCTGCTGTAATGAAACGCTTATTAACCTGCAACAGGAATCCTTGAGCCAGGGTCCCAGAGCTGCTTCTAAAATTGTACATACAGGACAGTTTTCAGAGTATTCTAGGCCCAATGACCCCAAAGTGATTAAAACTTAAAATAATCTAATAAAATGACTTAATGACAAAAATTATGACGTATAAAGTTAACCCTTCTGCTTTTTAGAACAAATGTGTGCACAGACACGCACATCCTGCACTATTTCGGGGTCCCCGGTGAAGCCGGCCCTGCATTAAGGACAGCGAGGAAAGGCTGTAGCCTCATTTCTGTCCTCCTGTTTGGCACGGACAACAAAGCCCCAAGCACCGAGCTGGGGCAGGGAGAGGACCTCCCTCCTCAAGGGAACGAGCAGCGGGGGGACAGGAACACAAGTCTGCACGTGAACACAGCACATCAGGAAACCGATCGTGGCGTCGCCCGGCGGCAGAGAAACAGGCGGGCCGAGGCCAGGCAGCTGAGGCCCCGTCTCGCCCGTGGAGCCAACTGGAGCCCTCAGGTGCGCTCACGACCGCTCATGAGCCCGCCAAACCGCGGGCCCATCCTCTAACCAACCCACAGTGAGTGTGAGGCACGTGGGAACCCTGGCAGGGCACCTGGCTTCAAGCTGGCCTTTCACCGCCTCTTCTAACACAACCACCCCATTCCTGAGTGAAAGCCGACCATTTCCATCGGAGACTCATCATTCTTACGTGAGCCACAGAACACGATCTTTAAATGGCACAAAGATCGTGCACTCTGCTTCTTCTTGGCCATGCGCGTGGTGGTGGGCACGTGCAAAGCTCAGGAATCGAGTGAACGCAGTCAACGGCTGGCCGTCATGATGCATCTGTTAGTTCACGCAGACTTTAACACACAGACATGGCCGTTAACAATGCAGAGCTCATCCACGGTGGCCACAGTGCCACGCAATCGTCGGAAGGCACCCCTCGGATGACAGCAGAGGACAGCCGCATTTGGCTCCCGCTGCGAGGCCGGCCGTGTGGACGGGCACTGCGCATGTTCCAGGGTGTCCGCGCCCCTGCCCGAGTCTGAGTGCAAACGCAAAACTGGAAACCGTGGCCTGCACGAGACCGTCCACGCCAGACAGGCCACATGGTCCAGAATTAGGTTCAGTCCTCACCGCAGCACAGCGACGACAGTGTGAGTCTGCTGTGTGTACTTAAGTGCAAGAGTGTGGTTTTACAGACCAAAAAGCTGGTACGTTTGTTTTCATGTTGTTAGAGCGTGTGCGGTGACAAGGAAGACAGTGCTTACCGGGCCGCTCTGTCCTTCAGGGAGGCAGTGCTACTGGCACAGGAGTAAGCGTCCCCAGCCTGGCCGTCCTCAGTGGCACAAGCGGTGGTGACCAGGCGCAAACCGCGGCGGGACATTCTTGGAGAATCGAACACAGGGTCCAATCTGTGCTCAGTCTCAAAAGTCAGAGCATCAGACGAATAACTCGAACTAGAAGGAAAAAAAACTCGTCAGAGGAAAATAACGCTGACGGAAGTTGCTGAAACAAACTGAATAATGAACAGGTCACATAACAATCCGGTGCAAATTCTGAAAAACAGCCATGACTGCGTGATGACTTTTCTACAAAGCCGAAGTCACCACAGACGCTCTGGCCACACCCTCTGTGAAATAAATCCCCAGGCGCCCAGATATGTCACTCCAGAGCTGGCCCTAAGAACTGCTTCAGGACACGCTCATAAGAACTCCACTATGCGGACCTGTGTCAAGATCACTGAAAATCAGAATGCATTTACAGTAGACTCCACGCCTGACACAGCAGTTCAGGAGACAGTGACCACACAGCATCTAATCCACTGTGAGGAGAAACGCAAACGGCAAGACGCTGAACTGTAAAGCCACTTTGCGTCTAACTCACCATAAAGCCAGAGACAAGCTCATGACAAAGTCACTTCAATACCCTTCCATGGAATCATCTTAAATCAAAAGATACATTCTTCTGTGTCGTTAGCAACTTTTTCTAAATCAAGAAATATTAACCCACAAGGAGGCATCCAGGAGGCCTGGGAAGGGATGGGAAGGCCTGGGAAGGAGAGGGAAAACCACTCCTGCCTGGGAGAGCAGACTGGGCTGAGGGTCTAAAATTCAGCAGGAACCAGGAGTCTCTCAAGGAAACCAAGAAGGCTAAGGGCATTTTAGCCTTATGTTTTATTAGAAAAATATTTTCAGGATCACGTTTACGATAAACGTATTAGGCCAGGTGTGTCTCTGAGTGGTCAAGCTAGACCACGACAGAAACGTGTGGAAGCGAGCAAGCGGCCAACGTGCACAGACCTCCACCTCCCAGCCCACCCCACGGGCCCCGGGGGCTCCAACGTGGGGACGCTACAATACTGTACAGTGTGGAAGGGGTCCCGGCTTTCCAACCCAGAACCCGGGGTGCCACTGCCAGCAGAGGGTGTCCCAGATCCCTGTTAGTGTCATTAGAAAGACCCCGAGCAGAAGGAAGTACAAGAATATTACAACGGCAGACGATAGGAACTGTCCATCAGCAGGGGAATGGTTCAATAAACTGGGATACATCCGAATTCTAGAACACTGTGAGGCTGTTAAAAATCATGAAAGATCTGCATACACTGTTAAAGGAAAATATCCTACTATCATTTATGTTAAAACCAACTATAAAACAGAACCACATGGGGTCAGTAGAGCATGAGACTCTTGCTCTCGGGGTCATTGACTTCAAGCCCCACGTCAGGCCTAAAGCTTACTTAAAAAACAAAAGAACCCCATAAAAAGCCCTAGAAGCACGTATTCTCATACATACAGAGGTAGGTAAAGTCATAGAGACCCGGAAAGTTCTCTTCAAACTGTTAACAGTGGGAACCTTTGGGGCTGAGACCAAGCGGGGCAATGGGTCCTTTCAGTCTGGACCCACCTGTCTGGTCACACCCAGGGACGCTCGTCTAATGCATTCAGTACCCACGCCTCTGTCAACGCTGTAGTCCGGGGACCCACCCTAGCAAGTGTGCTGTTAAGGTACTTTATTCTAATACTAGGATAGAAAAGGAGACGCCAGAAAGACCCCAAAGAAAATAACAGACTGAATCCTTCAGAGCAGCTTTTAGTTCTGTTCCTTCATCAATCAAATGTTGTTTTAAAAATATGTTACTTAGATGCACTTAAAAAACTTTTTTTAATCTTTATTTATTTTTGAGAGAGAGAGCATGAGCGGGGTAGGAGCAGACAGAGAGGGAGACACAGAATACGAAACAGGCTCCGGGCTCCGAGCTGTCAGCACAGAGCCCGACGTGGGGCTCGAACCCACGAACCATGAGACCATGACCTGAGCCGAAGTCAGATGCTCAACCGACTGAGCCACCCAGGTGCCCTTAGATGCACTTTTAATTAAAAGGCCAGGAAAAAATCTACCACCATTGAAAGCTGGAAAATACGGACACGCGGCAGCCACAAGGCGCGAAACAGGGCAGCGCCACGGGGCAGGTGGTCCTGCCTCCCGCCAGAGCCGCGCGGAGCTAAGTGGTCATAAATGAGCAGTTCGGCCACTGGGCAGGGGTGAGTGGGCAGACCAAGGCCCACATGGGGGCAATTCTAGGAATCTGACCAAACCTCCACGGGTCCGAGTTCTGCTGACCTGGATGTGTGACCCCAGTGGCCGCCCATCTGACCCCTGACCCTTCGTCACCCACCGGCTGGGATCCTCCACCAATGCGCTCCCTCAGCTTCGCCCGGGGCTCCAATCGGGATTATGGTCACAGCACCCCCACCCTGCGACTCCCCTGCCCTGTCGGTGCTTCAGTCCCGGCCGTGCCCCTGGATGGTGCCGACGGCTGCACGCCCCCGAGCCCACGGGCCTCTGCACCAGTGGCGCCCGGGTGCCACCCCTGCCCCAGCAGGCCTCCTCCCTCCCGCCTCACCTCCTCCTCTGGCTCCTCAGCAAACCAGCCACGCCAGAGAACTGCTGACTCCTCTCGGGGGAGCCTACGAAGGACCCGCGTTCAGGTGGCCCTTCCTCCTCCTTCCGACCACAGCACACGTGCCATCGTAACGCCCACCTGTGCACTCTGGACCGGATCTCTCCCACTCTCCAGAAGACCCTCTCCGGCTGCTACCTCTTCTCTCTCCGAACTCTTCAAACTCCCTGCGGTGCCCAACCATCAGCACCTACACACTCACCTGTCCCCACGGTGGAGAAAAACGACCCTAAACAGAGCCGGGCCCTTTCTCCTCCCAACCAGCCACGCTTGTTGTAAGAGTTATCTACACTCACTCCTCAACCCGTTTCATTCCGACTCCTGCCCCCGTTGCTGCTGCCTCTGCCCATGGCCTCCCACGGGGCTGAATTCACGGCCCGTGTCCCAGTCCCACCACTTTGGCACGGGACCCACCTCCTCGAAATACTCCGCTCTCTTGGTTTCCGTGGCAGAGACCGCGGTGCACTTACGGGAGGTTGACACGGTCAGACACGGACTTTTCCAGGCTGCCGGCCTCCGGGGCACGGGCTGCCACCTGACCTGGGTCTCCTCCTCTGGTTTGTGTGTGCGTCAGGGGGCGGGGGTGAGGCGGGGGGTGGGGTGGTGGGGAGAGTGGGTCTCTGATGGGCTTCTGGGAAAGTCTGCCTCTTACCCAAGCAGTGGCCCTGTGGCTGCATCCCCATCGTGTGGGGGGCTGTGGGGGCTCCTCAGTGGTGGTGTGGCCCAGCCGCCAGCACTGGGCAGCCTCCGCACACCCTCAACAGGAAGGAAGTGCGCAGTCATGCCAACAAACAAAACCGGGGACTGATCGAACCTCCGCATCTAACCACCGTCTCACAGGAAGCAAATGGGTACTATGGGAAAATCCTGCTTAGGCTCATTTCAAGCAAAACTGAGGATCTGGTAAATTGGAGCACCAACTGTCTGGTGTATTACAGAGATATCAGGGGTTATTTTAAGTTACCAGGGGCTTTTTGGTGTGATACTTGTATCTTGGCTAGTTGTTTTTACAATATCTTTTAGGGGTGCCTGGGTGGCTTAGTCGATTAAGCGCCCGACTTCGGCTCAGGTCATGATCTCACACATCGTGGGTTCGAGCCCCGCGTCGGGTTCTGTGGTGACAGCTCGGAGGCTGGAGCCCGCTTCGGATTCTGTGTCTCCCTCTCTTTCTCTGCCCCTCCCCCACTCGTGCTCATGCTCGCTCGCTCTCAAAAAATAAACATAAAAAAATAAATAAATAAATAAATAAATAAGCAAGCAAGCATCTCGTAAAGATTTGCTTCAAAACAATCTAGCGGAGAGGGAGGGAAGGGGCCCGGCGCCAAACGGCAGAAGGTGGGAGGAGGCACAGGGGCTTATTACCACCACCACCCCTGACTTTCACCTAACAGTCTCCACAGCAGGAAAACATTTCAGTTAAACAAACGGACCGACCAGGATGGTGGCGGACCCTCCAGGTGGGTACTCAGGGGCTAAGGGGGAAGATCGGGGCGGGGCCAGACAGCCGTGGGCCGGGGTGCAGAGTCCCCAGAACTGAGGGGAAGGACCGGCCCAGGTAGCCGTGGGCGCATGCGTCAAAGTGGGGCTCAGGGCGGGGGAGGGAGGGACATGCAGTGAGGTCAGGTGGCTTCCGGTAGAGCCGGGTGGCACAGGCAGGTTTCAAAGACGGGGGAACACAGCGGTGAAGCAAGTGGAAAGACCAGAGACAAACAGGCAGGGGCAGGTCCCCTCCCGCCGCCCCGGGGGCTGCGGGGCCTCAGCCGTGGGCTCCATCCACCACGCCCGCCGGACACTCGCCTCGCGACCCGCCACCCGGCGCCCGGTCCTGCATTACACGCGGCTGCCCGGACCAGAACCCGCCACCCACAGACCGACCCGCCGTCCCCGCCCTCCGCTCCTTCATCTCCACCCCAGCCGCCCAAGCTGGGCCGGGCCCCTTGTACAGGCCACCAGAGAGTCACACCTCGGGGCCCGCCATGGTCTCCGGGCCGCCCCCACCCGCCCTACCCACCCCTGCAGGCTGCAGTCCCTCCAAGCACAAGCCTGGTCACGCGGCTCCCGGCTTAACGCCCTTGCCGGGTTCCCACTGCCCTCCAAGTCTAAGTTCCCAGCACGGTGCACCAAGCACACCGGCCGCCTCTGCCACTTCGGTCGGCCCACACTTCCGCGTCTACGCCCACATCTCACTGGAGGAGGGCCGCGTGCACCGAAATTAGCCGGGCGGCTTTCCCGGTGCAGAGACCCACACGTGTGCATTTTTAAAAAACTGTATTTAAAATAGGTTATAAAAGCTAAAAATAATTAACCGAGAGTAATTATTTTTACGCTCCACAATACAGAACAAGGAACAGTTTTGAGTTGGCCCACTCCCTTTGTTCTAACATATTTCAGAACTTTTGACAAAAACAATGATCCAGAATCGTGAATAAAACCGCAATCATTCAATGTGACGTTTGACTAACACTGTTAAAAAACACTGTTAAAAACGCTGCAAAAACATCTTTGCCAGGGGCGCTTCAGTGGCGCAGTCGTCTGAGCATCTAACTCTTGATTTCGTGGGATTGAGCCCCACGTTGGGCTCCATGCTGAGCATGGAGCCTGCTTATGATACTCTCTTGTGCATGCGCCCTCTCTCCCCCAACTCCACCCCCCCCCCCGCCCCGCCTCTGCTCTGCTCAGGCACTCACTCTCAAATTAAGAAAAAAAAGCATCTTTGTTAAAATACCTTCTGATTTTCTTAAGTTTTAAATTATATTTTTCCCTTTTAGAAGACAAGTCATTGAAAAAAATTACATGAGCATTTTCCTCGTGTGCCTTAAAGGTCTTTCCAGAACACAACAGGTGTTTTTTATTTTTAAAAAAATTTTTTAAGTGTTTATTTTTGAGAGAGAGAGAGAGAGACAGAGACAGAGCGTGAGCAGGGGAGGGGCAGAGAGAGGGGGAGACTCAGAATCCCAAGCAGGCGCCCGGCTCCGAGCTGTCAGCACAGAGCCTGACGTGCGGCTCGAACCCGTGAACCACGAGATCACGACCTGAGCTGAAGGTGGACACTTAACCCACTGAGCCCCCCAGGCACCCCCACAACAGCTTTCCTAACTGCCAAACCCTAACCCACCCGGTAGTGTATTTTCCTTTGGCACAATCCCATATTTTATAATCCATCTTAATAATCACTCCTACCTGGTGAACTAGACACGCAAAGGGCTAGTCGGCAACTCTTAGACTTAGCCGTGAACTTCAGTATCATGTCAGAATAAAAACTGAAAACCTCGCATCTGAGAAAAGCCATGTTCTTCAAACCTCGGGCTTCATCAAAATTCTGTTTAGGATACCTCCTCTCAAAGGCAAATCATTTTCCAGGTTATTTCTACTAACTTTAAAATACCCGGCCATCAGTATAAATCACAAAACCCTACCCATAACCACAAAGATTTATTCTAGAGACCACAGCCACTTGGGTGGGGTCGGAAAGAGCAGTACATTTGCAATGACTCATCCCTGAGTCATCAGAAATGTTCGGTTTTCAAAACCACCTCACAATTTCCATGTCAGTTTAGCAGTTTTGCAAAGCCATAGTATGATATAAACTCCGCAGAAATTTTCACTTTCAGAAGACAGCGTGTGGCTGCAAGCAGCAGGAAGCGCCCACAAATCCACGGCATTCAGGGGCAGGAGGCGACCGGGAGGGCGACGGAACGCAGGCACGCTCACCTGAGTGCGTACGTGTAGCCAGTGTTCTCGGGCGCACACTGAGGAGGGGTGTACATGTGGAGCCGAGAAAAGTCCATGGTCACGGTCTCATACTGCAGAAGGTGGGGGAGAAAGCAATGCAGGGTGTTAGGAGGGTAGAAACACAGAGAAGCGCTGTCTGTCACAGCCAACCCACGGCACATAGCCGGTGACCAAAACGTCACCACCAAGATTTTAGTAAAACAAAGCTAGTCGTTCTTTGTTTTTTATTTTTTAGACAAAGGAGACAAAGTCTTCTCATCGCTACAAACCCTTATGTTAGGCGTAGTTTCCTACAGCAACATACCCTGGGAGTAAAAGGGGAAACCCGAGATCAACTCACTTATAGTTATGAAAATTGGGGCACCTTCAGAAGAATACAGAAAGTGACTCAGACCCTTTTCAAAATGTATTTTTAAATTCTCAAAGGTGTCAAGATGTTCCCTTTCTTATGTAGTAAGTTTTCGTTGTTATTGACCAAAATAGATGGGATTCTTGGGGCACCTGGCTGGCTCAGGTGGAAGAGCACGTGACTCTTGATCTCAGGGTTGTGAGCTTGAGTCCCACGCTGGGCGTAGAGATTCCTGAAAAAGGAAAACAAAACAAGACAAAACAAACCACCTAAAAAAAAAATAGAAGGGATCCTCAGTCCCCGGTCAGGCACTTATCACAGATGCTCATGCCTTTCCAAGCACCTCAGAACCAGAAAACTGCAGGCTGATCGACACACGAGCTCAAGGCACTGCTTACACTTTTATTTTTCCCCAAAAGAACTTTTTTTTTTTTTTAATTAAATAGTTTTAGGGCGCCTGACTGGCCCAGTCGGTAGAGCATGCGACTCTTGATCTTGGGGCCGTAAGTTTGAGCCCCACACTGGGTGTAGAGATTACTTAAAAGTAAAATCTTAAGGGGCACCTGGGTGGCTCAGTCCGTTGAGCGACTGACTTAAGCTCAGATCATGATCTCGAGGTTCATCGCATTCGAGCCCCACATCAGGCCCTCTGCTGTCAGCGCAGAGCCCGCTTTCAAACAAATAATAAATAATAAAAAATAAAATCTTAAAAACACGTTTTTGAGCACCCTGTTTTTCAGATTGTCATCGAAATTTCCCTGGAATGACTCAAACTTTCCTCTGGCTAAAAATATTCTCTCTCACACACACACTCACCACACACCCACACACCCTCCAAATTAAAAACAAAACAAAACAAAAAACACACCTCATAGTAGTGAATGTGAATCATAACCCATTGTAGAAAAATCTAAGGAAGATAAAACTAAAAATACAGACCAGCCTGGACAAAAAATACTTATGTGTAAATGACGGTCTCCTATAAACCAAAGCAAAAGTACTTCAATTCACACCATTTTCTAACAATCCAAATATTCTTTAAAGGATTAAGAACCACAGAAATAAAACCCATTGTTTATGTTATAAAAATTGTACCGTGCCTACTAATGTCAACAAACACACAAAACTCCTGCATGTAAAAAACTTTTCAACACTCTTCAGAGCTTCTCAGGGACTCGGTCTACTGGCCCACGGAACAAACACGTTATCTGGCCCTCTAAACACGCACTTAACCCTCGGGCTACAGACAAATGACCTCTGGCCACTTACAGCGGGCGGTCCACGACGCGTTCCCCCGCCCGACCTCCTAGAGTCGCCTCCGGCCCACGTGGGAGTCCAGGCCAGAGTCCGGGCTCGGGCGCGGCAGGAGGGCACAGCCAGGCGGCCTTGTCCCCGCAGCCCTCCGAGCGTGGCTCACCTGCCGGTGCGGATCCCAAGCCACGCCCCGCAGCGTAACCTCGGCTTCTGACTACCCCAACTCGAACCAGGAACTTACTAAGCAACCATGAAACGCTTATATAAATACCCCATAGTTGTTCTCACTCTCCAGGGTGGAAACGGACTAACTTTTTTATTCCCTCTCACTCAGTGATTAACAAAACCCAAACTTTCCAACTTCATTCCCAGTGACCTTTCACCCTAACATTCTCCAATACCTGCTCTACCGACATTATTAAACCTCAGTGTCAAGTTACCATCATCACTAATTTCCACCAACTGTGCTACGGTTGGTATTTGATACATCCTCAGTGGACGGTGTCTTGGGTTGGCTTACATTTCCCTGAAGTTTACAGAAATCAGTGTGACAAACACGAACGGCAGAACCCACCCCACCCCCCCCACCCCACCCCCCCCCCCGCCCCAGGCAAGTACTTGAACAGTCACCTCAGAGATCAGGACGCACAGACAGGAGAGCATCCAGCTGAGAACAGGGGCGGAGGCCTGCAGATCTGGGCTCGGTCCCAGCTCGAGCTCGGCCCCACTGGCTGACTGCGGCGGCTGACACGTGGGAGGCTCCAAGCGTGGAGCAGGGGCGGCTCTCCTCCTGACAAGGCCACTGAGGGCCGAAGGGGCTCCAGCCTGTGACTCAGCACAGAGGGGGCAGTTCCGGGCCCTGGCGAGGGCATATGCAAGAACTCACAGCCTTACTTGAGAAGTTACATTTACATGTTCTCACGTTTTTATCCCACTACAAGAGCTACACTAATTTCTAATGCGCAACAAACGGTGTTTCCAGAAGCTAACAGGGGTGGACGACCAGCTACCACCATTTTGAACCACTCGACGAGCCCGACGACAAAGCTGAGAGCCATCCCACCTGTAGCCAGGTTTAACGTAGGCCTTATGACACAACTTGCAAATAAATTTAACTTCTTGTCGCTGAAATAATTTCAAGCCCAGCACCATGCACAGCTACTGCCTGTGGCAGGAATCCTAGGAATGACAGGATTCCAGCAGAGGGTGTCAAAAATCCGACAGGTGAGAAGAGGGACAGGGAACCTGGGGAGCAGCAGACCCGCTGGCTGACTCTGGGTGAAACGTCTGATGAGAGCAGATACAAACGTAACAAAATGCCCGAACACGACACCCTCAAGAGGGTGCCAGTGTGGACAGACGCCAGGCTCTAGGAACAGCCGGCAGCCTGGCTCTGGAGGAAAGACAGGAGGGGACGGTGGAGGACACACCAGGATGCTCACGGCTCCCCGGCTACGACGGCACCAGGGTGAGGGTGTGGTCGCTCACCACTAAGTGGGCCCTTTTCCCACCCACTCCTATAATCACGTGAATTTCACATCATGCTTTTCAGTGAGATGCACCTAAGTCTAAAACTCTACACAGTGTCTGGCCCCGGCTTAATCAGACCCGTGGCCCAGGGAGGTGCTTTTGCCACTGCTTACTCCACAGCCCAGAAAACCACTTCTCCCTGGAGAAGCACACGAGGGTCAAACTCCTGCACAGCAGAACGTGCGAGGAGGCAGCACTGGTCAGTCTCCAGAGGGAGGGGTGATTCCGGCCCTCTCCCAAGCTCACTGCAGAACAGAATTACTGGAGGTGATGGTTAATGTTACTAGATTTATCTGGCTCCTTCCCTCCATCGACCCCGCTCTTTCCTTCTTTCCCTCCCTCTCAAACAGATCGTACGATGGCTCCAGAACACTGAAAGTATTCCTCAGTTCCCTTCATGAAATGTGAGCATTAAAAATAATTACAGGATGAAAATGAAATCAAGTGGAAAGGATTTTAATTTTTTTTTATTTTTGAGAGAGAGAGAGCGCGCGAGTGCACAAATGGGGTTGGGTCAGAGAGAGAGGGAGACACAGAATCCGAAGCAGGCTCCAGGCTCTGAGCTGTCAGCACAGAGCCCAACGCGGCACTCGACGCCACGAACTGTGAGATCATGACCTGAGCCGAAGTCGGTCGCCCAACCGACTGAGACACCCAGGCGCCCCTAAAGCAGAAAGGATTAAATGAAATAACGCATGTAAGGCAGTGACCGTGACAAACACTCAGATACTAGCTTTAGTATTTTGTAGAATAAAGTTAGATAGCCTGTATTTTAAACCTTTTAAAAACCAGATTGTTTTTCTTCAGTTAGCAACTCTAGAGGTGGAAGATGCACTCAACCCCCAGCCTAAATAAAACACAAAGTCGACCAGGCAGCTCGGACAGCTCCAGCCCGGAGTCGACAGGTTGCGAGGCCAGCCCTCTCCCAGAAGCGGATAGGAACGCGTGACAGCAAAGCAGCAATTCCGATACTAGACCCACTGATAACTAAACCTAAGTGCTAAGCATTTTCCAAATGCTGTTCCCAGCTTCCATTTCCATCACTAAGTCAAGTCCACACGTAACCTTAAAGCCTGCCCCCACCAGGCTCAGCCTGAGACCCAAGGGAAATCACACGAACAGTAAGTGAAAAAGCAGACTGGAAACGTCTTCAATGACATCAGAAAACCCTGGAAAGAATTTGAGGTCGACGTTTTGCAAACAGATGTGCTACAAAGAGGGACACGGTCCAGGCTCCACTGCCCTCATTTCCCCAGTCCCTTCCGGGCCGCTCCCTTCTCAAAGTGTCCTGTGCTGACTGCTAGGGCCTTATCGGCCCCATCTGCAGGCCCAGAGCCTCAGGGCAGGACTCCCCCAGGCTGTCCCGCCTGGCAGATTTGCAAGAGGGGGCTTGGGTAAGAGCCCCACAGTGCAGGAGGGGCCTCCTCTGCCCTACTAAGAGAAGCCTCTTCAGAAGGGGCAGCTTTCTAAGCTCAGGAGACAGAGGGCCAAGAGCGTCCTGTGCAAGCGGGAAGGAGTACGCCCCTACATCACCCCAAGTGTCTCCCTTGCTCTTGGTTGCCGAGCGGCTAAGACAGCACACAGGCAAAGGACAGGTCCTCTGTTTAGGCTGAGCTTTGGCTACAAACCTAAGGAACTAAGTATCTTTATAAACATGCAGTTCTTAGCAGGCCTCTAAAATCAGATTAAAAAAATTTTTTTTTACCGTTAAGGGCCACATGGGTGACTCAGTCGGTTAAGTATCCGACTCCTGATCTCAGCTGAGGTCTTGATCTCAGGGTTGTGACCTCGAGCCCCACACTGGGCTCTGCGCTGGGCAAGAAGCCAATCAATCAATCAATCAATCAATAAAATACTCTTAAGTTACACTATGCTTCTCCTTTAATGCCTCTTGAGTACATATGGTTATATTGATATATGATAGAGAAGAAAACATAAAGCTTAGTTTTTGTTCTTCAATGCTTTAACCAAGAATGAACTTGAGGCACCTGGGTGGCTCAGTCTGTCGAGCATCCCATTCCTGATTTTGGCTCAGGTCAGCATCCCAGGGTTGCGGAAGCGGGAGCATGGAGCCTGCTTGGGAGTCTCTCTCTTTCCCTCTGCCCGGTACCCAGCTCACGCACACTTTCACTCTCTTTTTCTCTAAAATATATTTATATATATATTTAAATACATATACTTGTTAAAAAGAATGAGTTTTAGTTCTATGAACACATATACTTTGAATTTTTACTATCTAGTAACCGTCCAGAAAACATGCCTGAAAAATCATGAAAATTACAAGACACACAAGGTTGAAAACAGAGCTTCAAGCGAAAGGCAAAGCCAGAGACAGAAAAAACTAGTATCTCTGAAATATCAGCACACGATAATTTGTTAGGAAACGCTACCCGTTCTAAAGAAAAGCTGGAGACAAGAACCTCCTCTCACCCTACAGACCACAACTGCACCACCCAGTCGGTAACGGTGTATAAAGCACTGTCTACAGAGACGGACAGGTCAAGTGGACTGAGACTCAACGAGCCCAAGCGGAACAGACCAGTGCAGCTTTCCGATCGGAAATCCCCAGAAACAACGTGCCGTGGGTCCACCTCATCACCCCTGTGCAAAGCGGCCCTCTCCCCAAGGCAAAGGTCAGAACTGGCGGCTCTTGTCCATGACCTGTCCACAGGGACAGCGGCAATCAAAGGGGACAGTGACAGACTCTCCTCCCAGCTCTGGGCGCAGCTCCAGACGCCGCCATCTGCCACAAGAGCCGTCCCAGAGGGACGGTCTGTGCTGACGGCACGGGGCTCCTGCCGCACAAGGCAGGCCCACAGTGGCCCCAGGACGTGCATGCACGCCTAACAAACGCCTAACAAACGTTCTAACGCCACCCTCACCCGCCCTTAATCACCCAGGGCTCTGTTTTCAAAGGGCAGCTGCACTGCAACTGGGTGTTCCATTTGTTAAGTCCTCTGCAGATATGAATTGCTTTTCAAACTAAAATGAGTCTTTAAAAATTAGAACTAAATCTTAATGTAACTGTTCTGCTCAGATCTTAATCCTGTTAAAATTAGATAATGTAGAGACTAATAAAAACACCAGTTATTTCTGCCTACAGATTAAAAAAAAAAGCATAATGCAGTCTAAGTAAAAGTATAAAAAATCATAATTTGGGTTAGAAATTGGCATTCATCTGTTTTTATCTTAAGAAATAGAACAATGTTAGTTTATGAAATACTCTAATTCATACTAACTCAGAATCCTAAAAATGAACTGGGTATTTAAAACAGTGAATCAGGGGCGCCTGGGTGGCTCAGTAGGTTAAGCAACTGACTTTGGTTCAGGTCACGATCTCACGGCTTGTGAGTTTGAGCCCCTTATAGGGCTCTGTGCTGACAGTTCAGAGCCTTCAGCCTTCTTCTGATTCTGTGTCTCCCTCTCTCTCTGCCCCTCCTTTACTAGTGCTCTCTCTCAAATACAAACGTTTAAAAACTAAAAAAAGGTTAAAAATAAAATAGTGAATCAGATACAAACGACTAACACAAAAATACTTGAAAGGCCCTCACAGAATGCTAAATGTTATGTGTATGTACATACTGTCTACACACACACACACACACACACACACACGTATTTCAATGTTTTTTAAACTTGTAGAAGACACCACTAAACTTAATGGTAAAATTATAGAGAATGGGACTTCCACGTTTCATTTACACTCTTCTGCTCTGCTCAACAATTTTTTTAAAGAGTAGGTATTGGTCTTGTAATTTCAACAACTAACCCAGTAAGTATAATTAAAAAAAAAAAAAAAAAAAAAAAAAAAGGCTTTTCTGGTCTTCATTTGGGAAGCAGGCTCTGAAATTCAGCCGAGAGACCCCAGAGCGAAGGGGAATGACGGTGCACTCACACCTGCGTGGTGCCATCAAATGGGAGTGTCAACAGGGCCTGAGCTCAGAGTGTCACCCGAGGCGTGGACTAGTGACGGCCCCGAGCCTGCTCGCGTTGCCTGGCACGGGGTAGAAGGACTCCATAAAAGTCCTCAGCAGCAACAAGTCTGCACTGAGAGAGTTTTCAGCCAAGGCAAGTTTCTCTTGGCGAGGAATGTAAGACACAGGAAGAGACCAGGCTGATGGGTTTGTTTTCGTCAACACAGCTCTGGGCTTGTAGAGAAGGTGATTGCTTCTCTGCACCCCTCACATCTCCCGAAGATAAGGGCTCTTGATGATAAGGGCTCTTTTTAAACAAGCCCACTTCCTCTCACACAGACAGTCCTTCATCTGAGACCCCAGGGCACCAACTACATAGCTTCACTGTGTTGCTTCACACCCGGAAGTCACCACACCCCCTTACAACCAACACAGTTAGCAGGCCTGCCCGAGGCGTCACTTCCACAGCAGCAACT
Organism: Panthera pardus; assembly: GCF_024362965.1. NCBI lineage: Eukaryota > Metazoa > Chordata > Mammalia > Carnivora > Felidae > Panthera > Panthera pardus. The sequence continues at coordinate 15,693,812 of NW_026526969.1, forward strand.
GGGCGTCGTTTCCCAGGCTCCACCACGCCCGATGGCGCCGCCACTGGGAGCTTGGACCGCGTGCGGCCACTGTGACACGGGAGGAAGACCCAACTGGGAGGTCTGCCTTTTTCTTACTGTTTTATAGGATGTCAACCATACGCGTCACACAGGCCTGGGACATCCCCATTTGCCAACGAACTGGCCTACGGTGACCTGGGCTGTGCTGTCAGTCCTTCCCCGACTCTCATGTCCATCGGGCTCAGAAAGGCCTCCCCCAACCCAAGAACACACGAAGAGTCTGTTACGGATTCTATTACTCTGACTTGATTTACCTAACCCGTAATTCCTTTGTATCTAAGTCGGGCAAGCATCCAACTTTACTTTGTGTTGAGCATTTCCATCAGGATGGTCTGCAATAAGTAAATCCAGGCTGTCCAGATCACCCACCGGCCTGCTTCTCTCCTTCCAGTGGCCCACCCCCTCTTCAGTCCTGCTCCCCCTGCTTGCCATCTCCTGCTGGCTTCCGGCAAGCACTGCTGACTAGTTCCGCCCTCTAGACCGGCCCCCTCAAGCCAGAATACTGCCAGAATGGTCTGTCTACAAAAAGATCAACCACCTCACTGCCTTCACATGCCACCATGGCTCCCCAGCACCCAGACATAAGACGTAAGAGACTGAATGCACAGAACCCCCCACCCAGACGCCCCACTTCCCCTCTCCATCTGCCAGCAATCCACAGGGCAGCCTCACTGAAAGCCTGGACTCAAGACAACCCTCCTCTCCTTATCCCACACTGTTCCTACACTCTTCCCTCGTCCGGGATGTCCTCCTGATTCCCCGTCCTCATTCCCTTGGGCTCTTTCTACCCCAAATGCTCCTGGCTACCTTCTACTCATCCTTGGAGTTCAGAGCTGAGACACCGCCTCCAGAAAGCTCTCCTGGAGCTCCCAACCCCCATGTCCAAGTTAGATGCTAGCTTTAGTGCTCCCCAGCAGCCCTCACTTGACAGAAACTGTAATAGCTACCTATTAATGGGTCTTTCCCTCCACCTCAACCCTGAACTCTCTGAGCCAATGAACCCTTCGTAGGTGTCTGCACCGTGGGGCACTCACTGCTGCGTGCCTTTAGACTGAAAATCCTCGAGTCCCTCAGTGGTCTCCACTGCTCATCAGTGTGCTTGGCAAAACCACGGTCGAGAGCTACACACGTGCATGGACAGGGAGGGTCATGCATACCTGGGGACCTCATTCTTCCCAATGCATTCAAAACACTCTTCCTGTTTCCTCATCTGATCAAAACAGCTGTATCAGCTTTGTTTTATTTCCAACTATAATCGGCAACGGCAATTACAGGATTTTAGTTGTGCCATGAACGTAAACACTTAATGCACACAGTTCTCAATGACCCTTTTTATGCTCTGTCCTCCCATCCGCCAAGTACCAGGCTAAAAATGAGGGTCTTCTGGTAATGAAAAGGTTTGCAGCATAAGCAACAAGTGAAGAAACCATCCAACGGATCTGTTTTCCATACTCTAGATATAGCTCACATCTTCTAATAACATTAATTGAAGATCAAACAAAACAAAGACAAGGACTAAAAAAGCACCCAGGCAAAGCACCGCTTCGTTTTGAAGCTACTCAAGTGCCCAGAGAGGCTCCTCCCCCCTGCTGGGAATCGCTGATCTATATGAGTGTTCTCCCCACTCCTTACATCTGGGACCCGCGCTTTCATCCCGCACAAACATCAGAAAGCATCTGTCACATAGTTACCTCTTCAACGAAAATTTGCAACCAGTGAGCAATCACTGAGTGCCCGTGTGACTCAACCAAAGACGACGCGCCCAAATAACAAGCATGGTTAATTACAGATGCGATTCAAACCGCAAGACCGCCTAATAATCACACAAGTTACTTAATGAAGTAGAACCGCCTACAACATACGATTATGACAAACAGCGCATCATAAGCAGCAGAAGTTCCCCTCTGCCAACCCTGTTCATTTGGGTCCAGTGGAAGTGAACCGGTTTCACACGCGCATCAGCAGGTCCATACTCCTCCTCCACACGAAATCCAGAGGGGCGAGCAGCCCTAACAGCAATGAGTTCCGAGGGGAGGAAGACAGAGAATGGGCACAGCCATTCCACTGAGAGGTGCAGCAGCACCTCAGGTCCCATGTCACTCCTGCTGGGACACCATCAGTGTCTTGTTCCCGCCCGCCCTGTGAACCCAGATGTGGGCGCTCCCTCCTGTGGTGTCCTCGAGACCGCCGCACCTGAACCAGCAGTGGGCCTCATGGTCACTGCAATTCCCTGGGCTCTTGCCTCACCCTGAAGTATTTAGGTGAGGACAGGAGATGCAAAGCTGAAAGATGCACCTTTCATCCCCTGTCACTTCTCTCAAAAATGTCGTCTGGCATTTATACTGTTAGCAAATTCAAACTGGCTCTATTTTCAGAATCTGGAGACCATCTGACCATCATAAATTCAGACCAGAAAACAATGGTTATGAGCAGACACTCCATCAAATGCCAGCTTTCTCTGAAAATAGGTCACCCAAGAATTTCCAGTTTAAAATGGTGCCCCGGGGGGGGGGGGGGGGCACCTGGGTGGCTGGGTTGCTTGAATGTCTGACTCTTGATTTCGGCTCAGGTCATGATCCCAGGGTTGTGGGCTTGAGCCCCACGTTGGGAGTGGGGAGTCTGCTTGGGATTCTCTCTCCCTCTCTTTTTCTCTCTCTCCTTCTGCCCCTCTCCCCAGCTTGCACACACGCACTCTGTCCCCAAAATATAAAATAAAAAAATGTTTTAGATGATGCACTGAACAAAGATGGCACACCCCTCCTAAAAAGGCATTTTCCTAAAGGGATACATCCACAGAGCAAAACAAAGGAGGAGAACACAATAAGTAGCAAGAACCTGGAAACTAGAAAGCAAAGGGATAAATGAAAACACACCTATGCCATAAAAAGCTGAATCATAAGCTTACAATGAGAAACATGGAGAAATAACGCGACTGTCATCATGGAACCCCCAAATGGTTAAGACAGTGACACCGGCGTACATCTACAAGTGAGTGTGTAGAAAAGAACCAAAAATACAGGAAGAATCAAACGCTGAAAGTCTGTTTAAGAAGCAGTCAGACAAAACCACGTGATCATGCAGGAAAAGCACTTATTAAAATGCAACACTCTTTCATGATAAAAATGTTCAACAAACTAGGAACGGAAGGGAATTTCCCCAAGCTGATAAAATGCATTTACTTAAACCCACCGCTAACGTTATACACTATGGTCAAAGACTGAAAGTTCTCCCCTAAGATCAACAAGACAAGGATGCCCGCTTCCACCACTGCTATTCAACATTGTACTGGAGCTCCAGCCAGAGCAGTCGGGCAAGAACAAGAAACAAAAGGCATCAAATTGAAAAGGAAGAAGCAAAGCTATCTCCATTCACAGATGACATGGTCTCATGTATGGAAACTCCTGAAAAACTTACAAAAAACTATAAAAACTAACAAATTCAGCAAGGTTGCAGGATACACAATCAACACACAAAAACCAGTTGCATTTCTACAAACTAACAATGAGCGATCTGGAAATGAAATTAAGAAAAATATTCCTCTCACAACAGCATCAAAAAGAACAACACATTTAGAAATAAATTTGACCAAAAAAGTACAAGACTGGTACGCTGTAAATTACAAAACACTGCTGAATGGAAGAAAAATACACGGAAAGACATTCCTTGTTCGTAGACTGAAGAGTTAGTATTTTGAAACACAGAAACACACTCCTAAGAGATCTACAGATTCAATGCAATCTCTATCAAAGCCCCAACGGTCTTGTTTTGCAAATACGGTAAAATTAATCTTTAACTTCATATGGAACTGCAATGGACCCCCAAACAGCCAAAAACAATCTTGAAAATGAATAACCAAGTTGAAGGACTCCCACTTCCCGATTTCAAAATGCACTACAAAACAGTGTTGTTCCTTGCATAAGGATAGATATGTAAACTAACAGCACAGAATTGAGAGTCCAGAAAATACATCCATACATTTATGGTCAACTGATTTTCTACAAGGACACCAAATCAAAGAACAAAGTTTTCAACGGTGATGCTAAGACAAATGGACATCCACATGCAAAAGAATGAAGCTGGACCCCCACCTCACAGCACATACAAAAATTTACTCAAAACCGATGGAAGGCATAGATGCCTTAAACTTTAAGACTCTTAAGTGAAAAATAGGGGTAAATCTTCACGATCGTGGATTTGAAATGGTTTCTTAGATATGACACCAAACACATAAGCAACAACAACAAAAAAAACAATGAAAACAATGGATGAACTGGACTTCGTCCAGAAAAGATAAAGAATCGGCAAAGAAACTGAACACACATTTCTCCAAAGAAGATACACAAATGGCCAACCAGCACGTGAAAAGATGCTCATCAGTCATTAGGTAAATGCAAATCAAAATGAGACCCCACTTCACATCCAGTAGGAAGACCATTACAAACAGAACAAAGCAAAAACAGAAGATTACAAGTCAGGAGAGGATATGGAGAGACCGGAACCCTTACACAGAGTTGGTGGGAATGTAAAACGGTGCAGCAACTGTGGAAAACGGTTTGGTGGTTCCTCTACATGTTAGATAGAACCACCATGTGACCCAACAACTCCACTCCTAGATACATACCCAGAAAACTGAAAACAAGTACTCAAACAAAAACTCGAATACAAATGTTCTCTGGAGCATCATTCATAATAAGAAATGAAAACAACTCAAATGTCCACTCACTGACGAATGGATGGGAAACGCGGTAGGTTCGTGCTGTGGAATATTATGCAGGCATAAAAAGGCACGAAGTACTGACACATTACACAACACGGATAGACCTTGAAAAATTTATGCTAAGGGCAAGAAAGCAGACACAAAAGATCACATATCGGATGAACCCGTGTATATAAAAAATCCAGAATACACAAATCCGTAGGCAGAAAACAGATTAGCAGACGCCAGAGCTCGGAAGCAGTGGGCAGCGGGGATGTGCCTGCTGCCGGGTTGGGGGCTCCCCCGGAGGGTGCAGAACAAGCAGTTGTGAAACTAGACAGTGGTGACGACTGTGCACCGCGCTCAATGCCACTGAGCTGTACAGATTCAAGTGGCAAATTCTGTGTTAAGTGTCCTACCACAATAAAAAAAAAAAAAAGTAGCAGTTAGCTACTAGGCGTCAAGTCCCTTCCTACCTTCCTGTAAAAAAAAAAAATGGAGGATAAAACCAAGAGTTCTCTACACCAGAGGGTAAGCGGAAAACTCAAGTTCCAGGATGGCTTCCTGAAGAGGGAGAGGACTGAGCACTTCCTTACCAATTTTTGGAGGCCACAGCCACACTTTTCCGGCCAACTTTGAAAACAAGGCGAGAGGCTGGAAAGCCCTTCTTTGAGAATATAAAAAGCCCATGAAAAGGACCTAAAGATGAGGAAAGTCAACCGCTATCAGCCAACAGCCCTAAGACCAAAGCAGGTGCACAGAACCTCCAAAGGACCGTGCGGGACCCCACTCTCTTCGAGATCACCCAACATTTCGGCCAAGATATGCCAAAGCGAGCAAACGCTGAGGTTACAGAGGGAGACAATGAGGTGCTACCACATTTACAAAGTAAGTGGCACTAAGTTTTAGAGGAAAAGAGCTCTGGGAAATTGAAAATATGTTGGCCAAGGGGCGCCTGGGTGGCTCAGTCGGTTGGGCGTCTGACTTCGGCCCAGGTCATGATCTTGCGGTTCGTGGGTTCCAGCCCCGCGACCGGCTCTGTGCTGACAACTCTGCCTGGATCCTGCTTCGGATTCTGTGTCTCCCTCTCTCCACCACCCCCCCCCCTTGCACTCTTTCTTCCTCCCTCAAAAATAAATAAAACATTGAAAAAAATGTTAAATATGGTGGCCAAAATAAAATGCCAAATAAAAGAGTTACAGGAAGATTGAGGAAATCGCCTACAAAGTGAAACAGAAAGACAAAAATGGAAAAAATGGGAAAGATAAAGATTTTATTTTTCAGTAGAAATAAGGTCCAAAAGGTCCAATGCCAAAGTAATAGTATTTCTAAAACACACAGAAAAAAGAAAACTGAAACAAGGTAAAGAGGAGAAACTTGTCAGAGGAACTAATCTGGGAAAATACCCCAGAACTAACTAACCATCATGAGTTTCCCGACTTGGAATAACTGTATAAACCGAAATGGATGAAAACAAACCCAAACCCAAGGTTCTGGGCCGAGGCGTCCGGGGGCACAAACGGCTTGTAAACCCAGGCCCCAGGGCAGCTCCCACCTGGGCAGCAGCCCGGGAAGCTCAGAAAACGCCCACGAGCCGAGACTTTCCGACGTGGGGTTAGGGGCACGGGCACGCAGCCGAGCGAGGGGGGCGCTGGGGAGCCCTGCCCACCGACAGCGGCAGCTCGGCAGCAACCGGGCTACCCGGCGGTTGTTCCCTGCGGCCGGGGACCGGGGACCGGGCCTGGGGCTCGCGACTGCGACGTGGGGTGACGGCCCCGCCCGGCAGCACAGGTGCGTTCTGTCTGCGGGCCGCAGAGCAGGAAAACGGGGGCGTCCCGAGCCGGACACGCAGGGCGGCCCCCCGACCCAACCCAGGACTCCTGGGAGGCCGAGCACCCCGAGGCCGGGAACCGGACGCGTGAGAGGGGGGACAGAGGTAAGGGGCGCCCGAATGAGGCGGGTGCGGGGGGAGGAGGGGTACGGGGGCGCCCGGGGGTGGGTGTAGGGGGGAGGGCTGGGGTCGGGGCAACGCGGGTGAGGAGGGTCGGGGGCGCACGGGTGTGGGGGGTCGAGGGTGCCAGATCGCCCAGGTGTGTGGGCGGGAGCGGGGATCGACGATGCGTGGGGGGGGAGGGGGTCGCCCGGGTGTACCCGGGGCGGGGGGCGGGAGCACCCAGGGTGGGCGGGGGGCGGCGGCGACAGAGGCTTGCGCACGCGTCCCCAGCGTCCCGCCCGGACCCCGGCACGCCACTGACGTCGGGCGGAGGGGACGCCCCGGGCCAGGCCTGCTCCGAACCCGGGCCAGGTGCGGGGACGCTCGGGGCTGAGGAGGGGGCGGCGGCCGTTGGCCGCCCAGGCAGGGCCCGAGGCTCGGCCCGCGCCGGTCGCCGCCCGCCCGCCGCTCCCGCCCGCGTTGAGGGACGCCTTGGCCCCAGTCCTGTGCCCGCAGCCGGCCTCGCCGGGCCCCGGCCCTCCACCCCCACCCGGGAGCTCACCTGCCTCGCGCCACAGCCACCTCCGCCGGGCGCCTCTGCTGCCGCCCCGGGCCTGGTCCGCGCCGCCCAGACTCGATCCCGAGAGGAGACCTTGCGGACGCCAGCCAATCGCGCGCCGCGCCCGGAGGCGGGGCGGGAGCGACACGGACTTCCACCAATCTCGAGCGAGCCGCCTGAAGCTCCTCGGTCAATGAGGAGGCGGCCTATCCAGGGGCCTGGCCTATCGGAAGCTGAGGCCGGGTCCCCGAGGCGGAGAAGTGGGCGGGGCTTCGAAGCGCCGCGCCGTACGGCGGGAGGGGCCTTACGTCGCGGGGGCCGTAGAGCGGAGGCGGGAGCGCGGCCGCGGGGAAGGGGGGCCGCTACGGTCGCCCGACTCCCTAGTCCTGTCCCGGGCCCGCGGAGCTGGGGGCCGCGATGGCGCCCCGCCCCGTGCCTCCCGGTCCACTTCTGCCCGCTGTCCGGGCGGCGCCGGAAGCGACCCTCCGCCCCCCTCTACGGAAGGGGAGACAGACTGGCGGGCGGGAAGGCCGGAGCGAGTACTCGCCTCTCCGCTCCGAGCCGCGCGCTAAGGCCGCGTCTGTAGGGCCGCGGATGGGCGCTCACCCCGGAGCTCACTCCCTGAAGGGGAGTTCGGGGGTCCGCGCCCGCGCGTGCGCAGGAGCGGCCAGCCCAGGTGGCCGCACAGGTCGCCTTAGAGGTGCACAGATAGCTGCACAGGTAGCCGTTTTGGTTTCGAGGTCGGGGCAGGAGGGCAAAAATATCCTTGGCCAAAACAATAGAAACAGAGGCACTTACTAGAGTCACGTGCAAAGGGGAAACCGAGCAGGATGGGATGCGGTCGAAGCAGAGATGACAGCGGCCTCTTCGCGAAGCCCACCGCCCGCGCGCACACACAGTGATGGGAGGAAACCCACAGCCCCCCTCCCCTGTATCTTGTCTCTGCCACCCGGGGAGTATCAGTGATGGGGAAAGAGGCAGAAATCAGGGAGGAACCCAGTGGTGCCGACTCAGGTGAGCACCTGAGCTGGGGAACAGCTTCCACACCTGGAGCCCTTGCTGCGACCCTCACCACCCTTACGGGCTTCCATCTAGCCTGTGTTGCTGCGTCTGGACTGAACTGGCTGCGACCGGAATGTACCAGTGAACCGGTTTGAAAGAATCCATCCGTTACCATAGCTGTGCGAGGCGGGTCAGCACCATGACGAATACCCTGGAGGACGCTAGTCCAGCCTCTCGAGACAAGGCCTGAGAAGGGAGAGATTTCTCTATGAGCACCGTCGGGGCGATGGGGGCCCTTGCATTGCTTGCCTTGTTTGCCCCCCTTCCCTCTCGCTGTTGGCCGCCTACTCCACTAGACCTTCCCCCCTCGCCCGGCCGGCTGGTGATCCCTTTACCCCAAACCCAGCACACTCTCTCCTGGACAGTTCCTCGGTCCTCTGTGTCCTCCTTACTGGGATTGCACTGATTGAACGCATGTCTGCTGGGTGCCAGGTACTGTAGCAGGTGCGGAGGTGCAAATTCTCTGTCCCCGTGTTCCAGGGGGCAGAGCTATGCGGGAACAGCACCGTGTGTTTCTGTGGTCTGGGAATGTGGTGAGCACCTTGGAAGAAAACAAAGCAGACTCAGGGCTAGGATGTGGGGGGCCTGCAAATTTAAATGTGGCGGTGACACTTGAGACCCAAAGGGAGGGAACGAGCAGAGAGCTTGGGAGAGAACATTCTGGGCAGAGAAGAGTGCAGGTGCCAGCGCCCTGAGGTGGGAGTTAAAGACAGAGACGCCTTCGCTCACTGTTCAAGGAAGCGGAGTACGTGTGGACACTGGCTTCCAGGTGGAAAGAATTCTTCAAGTGATAGTCAGTGTGAGATCACAATGAGAGAACTTGACTGGAACGTGACGTCGTAGCCTTAAATCATGGGAGGAAGACACAAGTCCAGGAACAAAGCTAGTTCTTGAAAAAGAGACAGACACCTTAAGGTGTCACGTAAATGCAGAGGCCAGGACTTGAAACGCACTTAGGAAGCGACGAGCAGTTCGCCGCAACACGCATGGGCCGTAGGACTCCGTGGCTCACGCACACACGGCACAGAAAAGCGACAGCTGTAATTCTGTCCAAGTAGGGGCGTCTGAGATTGCTCTTCTCTTCCTACTTGATGTTATCTGTATTTTGCACAATTAACTCAAAAGTTTTAGAAATTTTAAAAGTGTCTGGGTGCCTGGGTGGCTCAATTGGTTAGGTGCCTGACTTCAGCTCAGGTCATGATCTCGCAGTATGTGAGTTCGAGCCCCACGTTGGGTTTTGTACTGACAGCTCAGAGCCTGGAGCCTGCTGCGGATTCTGTGTCTCCCTCTCTCTCTGCCCCTCCCCACTCATGCTCTGTCTGTCTTAAAAATAAATGAAACATTAAAAAAAAAAAAGATAAGATGCTTGAGTTCGCTTGTGATCCAAAGAATGCAAATGGAAGTAAGTAACTTCTTCCCTCTGCACCTCCGTCCAGCGGGCAGCAGAGGGTGGGTGCCACCAAGAGCTGGTGCACAGGTCGGGGACACAGGGATGCTCGCGCCCCGTGACCTCACACCCCGCCCCAGACCCGTGGGAAGGGGACCTGAGCAGGCCCTCCCTTCTGGGACACCCATCCTGACACCCCAGGGAGGAACGAAAAGCTGTACTCGGCAGTGGGTAGACGGGCACTGGCCGTGTCGAGCGGGGCAGTGAGGACACCTCCGGTCGTGCAGACCCCGACACCCTGGCAGACAGGGGGGCCCTGGCCCAGTGGGGCGACAACCTGGATCGGCCTAGGCGAACTGGGAAGATGGTGTGCTGGTTAATTTTATGTGTCAGCTGGACTGGCCACCGGGGGCCCAGATATTTGCTCACAGATTATTCCGGGCATGTCTGTGAGAGTGTTTCCAGATGAGATAAACATTTGATTCAGCAGACTGATAGGGCAGATGGCCCCCTTCAGTGTGGGTGGGCCTCGTCCAATCCACTGTGGCCGGGATAGAGCACGAGGCAGAGGGAGAAAGGATTGTCTCTCTCTGCCTGCCTGTCCTTGAGCTGGGACATCGGTCTTCTCCTGCCTTTGGATCAGACTCAGACTGGAGCTCACAGCAACGGCCCCCTGGGTCTCCAGCCACCGGATGTCTGAGCCTCCATAATCATGTGACAATTTCATATATTTATACACACACATAAACTTGTTATATATGATACATACATCCAGATGTCCTGTGGGTGCGTACCTCGCGTACATGACGTGTCTCCCACTGGTTCCGTTTCTCTGGAGAACCCAGACTAACACATACTGACTCCCTCCCGCAGCAGGACAGCATTTAGGTAAGTGAAAACACACCCAAACAGTGCTGTATGTCTAATGAGGACATGGGAACAAGAAAGACACCAAGCATACGGTACAGATGCCTTTGGGGACAGGGGTGGCAATGGAGTAGGGAAGGATACGGAGAATAAATGGGTAAAATGAGAAGGGTTCAAGGATGATGGCCATGGAGGAGGGTTTAATTGCCGCCTCCTTCCACACTTGATGGGGAGGTGGGGGACGTTACACAGATTGATGGTAGATAAATAACTAGGTAAGGAGAAGACGGATGGATGGATGGATGGATGGATGGATAGATGATAGATGATTCATAGGGCTAATGCTCCCCCGTCCCCTTCTCAGCCCTCGATGTCTTCCCTCAGCTAGGAGGCTGGCGGACAGATCAGCAGTGGCTGTTCGTCCCGCACACGAGCAGGTACCTGTAAGGACGCACAGCCCTGGGTATCAGTGCACCTGGAGCACCAGTGCGTGCCCCGCTCTGCTCCGCGAGCCCCCCACGTTAGGATTTGAGTTGGAACCCCGTGATTTCGAGGGCTCGACTCCATCCCTGATGCCGGATGTGTCGTATTCCACACTGAGGACAGAATAAATCTGACCCGACGTTCTCGTAGTGGTGGGTGTTCGGTCCCCTCCCAGGGTGTGTCTTGTGCAGAAGCTTCGCTAGCGCGTTACCCACAAGTGGGGCCTCTCGGTGCAGAGACGACACGTTACCAATTTTAGACACAGCTATCTTCATAATAAATGTTCGACTCAATGTGGTTATGTGTTCTATTAAGAATTATTATTTCAGGGTGCCTGGGGGGCTCAGTCGGTTAAGCGTCCGACTTCAGCTCAGGTCATGATCTCACGGTTCATGAGTTCCAGCCCCGCATCGGGCTCTGTGCTGACAGCTTGGAGCCTGGAGCCCTTGAATTCTGTCTCCCTCTCTCTCTGCCCCTGCCCTGCTCACATTCTCTCTCTCTCTCTCTCTCTCTCTCTCTCAAAAATAAACATTTAAAAAAAAGAGTCATTATTTCAAGGGGCGTCTGGGTGACTCAGCTGGTTCAGCGTCTGACTCTTGGTCTCAGCTCACGCAGGGCTTGATCTCAGAGCCCTGGGTTCAAGCCCCATGTTGGACCCTGCACTGGGTGTGAACCCTACTTAAAAAAAAAGTTATATTGCATTTAGAGAAGTTATTAACAATGACTAAATACAGACTATGTTAACAAACAGTACATTTATATATCACGTAAATATCTACATGTATTATAGAAACAAATGAGTTCAGTATGTTTGTGTATCCTATGAGTGTATACAAGTATAATTTATTTATTTACAACCACATAAATTCCAAAGAGTTAATGAAGAAAAACCCGCCAGATTTCAGTCAAGGTAGAGAAGCAACAGAATCCAAATTTCTCTGATACTTTCCCATTTTTTGGAACTAAACGTGATTTTTTCAAAATAATTTCACGCCACTCAAAAACCCATTTTGCCTTAACCCACAGGTGCGGAATAAAGTCGCGATAGGTGGGAAGAGTGGAAGGTTGTAGGTTGTTATTCTCCCCCAAGGGCTAAGCGGGGGGAGTGTGGGTTGGGGGGACCGGCGGCTCTGGCCTCACACCCACCCTGAGTCAGCCAGCTGGAGCTGTGTGGCCCGGGCCAAAGTCCTCGGCCTCTCTGAGCCCCAGGGGCCTCCCCTATCAACAGGATTCATAATGTGTACCTGCAGGGTCTGTGCGAGAATGGAGGTAAAGTGTTTGCAGTGGCCGGCCCTCTGGAGGTGACCGGTAAGGGATGTCCACTGCTACACAGCAGTGACAGCAGGAAGTACATGGGATGGAACCTAGGGTCAGCTCTGGAGCATACAGGCTGGAGTCTGGGGACGGCCTCAGGACCCACGTCGTGGGCGTGCGGGCAGGTGGGTCGCTCACCTCCGAAACCCCATCGTTCTGCAGGCCCGAGGCGTCACCTCACACCCCGGCTCACCAGGCCAAGGGACGCTCCTGGTTGTCACGTATCACGTGCGTGAAGACAAGGGCTTTCAGGAGCATGACTCAAGTGGCCTCTGCACCCAGAGCCCACGGCCTGGTCTCCACACCGGAGAGGACCTTGCCCCTGGGGGTGCTGGAGGCCTCTGAGTAAGGGAGGGACCAGGAGAGGCAGGCGGGAGGGTCTGGGGGGCCTCCCCACAAAGGGCAGCCAGGGTCTGCTTCTCTGCCGGGAAGCAAACAGCCTGGTGGGCTGCCAGCCCATCCACCACACTCCCAAACTGCCGGTGCCTGCGATGCCCGCCTCCCCGCTGCTGCTGGTCACAGCCCGGCCGGAGTGGAAACAGGGCGGTGACACGGCTGCTCACGGTCTCAGCTCGAGGCCAGGGAAGTAGACGGAGGGCAACGACCGCGGAGGGAACGGTTCTCTTTCCTCCGGGAGCTCCTGCCTCCAGTTTGGCACGGTTGCTTTCAGTTGTAAACAGAACCTGACTCCAGGGAGAGGAGGAGGAAAGCCTTGTAAACAGAACCTGACTCCCGAGAGAGGAGGAGGAAAGCCGGGGTCAGAAACCCAAGCCCGGCTCCGAGGGCCAACATGAGATCAGGGGGCGGGGCTGGCCGGGAGCCGGGTTAGGAAAGTTACCAGGGGCAGCGCCCGCCCGGAGAGGGGGGACAATTTCCCCTCTTGCGCTGGTTCCTGCCCCTGCTGCTTCTGGGTCCTCCTTGGGCTGGGGGGTGTCATCCACAAAGGACCTGCTGGCCTCTGCTGTCTGTAACTGTGCCCTGCGGGCGGCAACGGTGGCTCCCAGGCTCTGGTGTGGTTTCACACGCGAACAACGTAGGGATGCCTAGAAGGAACGAGACAGACAGCTGTGGCCGTCCAGCTCCGGCCAGCTTTCCCAAATTCCAGAATTCCAACATCCGCGTAGGGATACGCTCACTGTCGACAAGGGGTTCTCTCTGTTTTATTCACCCTGTGTCCCTAACAGCACCAGCCAAGGGCTGCAAGGAGCCTCGTGAGGGAGGCTCTTCCAGGCTGCTGTGCGTAAGTGGGGAGGGTCCCTCCGTGTCTCTCCAGCTTCCGGAGGCTCCTGCCGTCCTTGCTGTGGCCTCCTGCTTCCGGCTCTTTCCCCGTGTGGGTGTCCTTTTCTGCCTTTCTCCTCCTGTAAGGTCACCCGTCAGTGGGCTTAGGGCCTGCCCTAACCCAGGGTGACCCCATCACGAGACTCTTACTGCAATTAGATCTGAAAAGACCCTTATTCCAAATGAAGTCATGTTCGGGGTTCTGGTGGGCACACTGATCACCCCACCACGTGTGTTTCATAAACCTGCTGAGGGACACCTTGTACCCCTCCCCCGTCCTTTGCTAAGCAAAATCGCTCGCATCCGAAAAACCGAACCACAAAACTCAAAAAACCTCCCAGGCCCTCCTCTGCCTGCCTCCTCGTTCCTCTCCTTGGAGGGACGATCCGCTCCCCCAGCCTCCTCTTGCTCTCTCCGGAGCCCTCCTTGCTTCTGCCGAGGCCACCGCCGACCTCTGCCTCACGGAAGCCAGTGCTTGGCGGCAGCCTCATCCGGCTCGTGCTCCGCCCCAACCCCGCTCCACGCGTCCCCTGGCTCTCCGGCTCCTCCTCGGCTTCTTCGAGCCTCCTCATCCCTCCAACCCCTCGATGCCCATGCCTGGACGTCGTATTTCTGTCCAACGCGCATTCCTTTCAACACGTCGTCGGCTGAGGGTGCCAAGATTCGTGTCTCCAGATGGGAACCATCTCACAACCACCCGTGGCTCTCAGGTCACTCAGAGGAAAAGCCCGAGTCCGTATCCTGGCCTTGAGCAACTCCCCCCTTTTAACTTTTCTTTTAATCGAGGTGAAATTCACATAATGTAAAATTAACCAGTTTATGAGAAGGCAAAATGGTGCCATCGCTGTGAAACAGTCTGGCAGCTCCTCAGAAACTTAAATGGATTCCCGGGTGAGCCAGCAATTCCACGGCCGGGTACGTGACCAGAGGAACGGAACGAAGCACTCAAAGAAATGCTTTCGCCCCACGTTCACAGCAGCGTGGTTCCCAACGGCCAGGACGTGGGAGCCACCCAAGTATCCACTGACAAGCGAGCGGATGAACAAAATGTGGTCCGTGCACACAGAATGTCAGCCTTAGAGAGGAAACCTGCCACGACATGGGTGGTGCTCGGTGAGGTAAGACAGACGCTGTAGTATATTGTGCTTCCGTGGGGTCCCGGGGTCTTCAGACTCACAAAGACAGAGTAGGCGGTGGGGGCAGGGGCTGGGGGCAGGTGCGTTTAACGGGGACAGGGTTCGTTCTGCAAAGAGCGAAAGCGCTTTGGACACGGACGGTGGGAGCGGCGGCACAATACCACTGAACGACCCACTTACAAACGGTGAAGGGGGGGCGCCTGGGGGGCTCGGTCGGTTAAGCGGCCGACTTCGGCTCAGGTCATGATCTCGCGGTCTGTGAGTTCGAGCCCCGCGTCGGGCTCTGTGCTGACAGCTCAGAGCCTGGAGCCTGCTTCAGATTCTGTGTCTCCCTCTCTCTGACCCTCCCCCGTTCATGCTCTGTCTCTCTCTGTCTCAAAAATAAATAAACATTAAAAAAAAAATTAAAAAAAAACAAACGGTGAAGGGGGTAGACTGCATGTGAACCATCACGAACCATCTGGAAAGCAGCCTTCCCCAGATTCTGCCTGTGGATGAAATTCCCCCACAGATTGTAACACCACCTGCTTGGGGACTTGAACCGGTCCAGAGGAGAGAGGGCGGCCTGCATACCGCGACCCGGGAGCCAGACGGGAGAGAAGCGAGGCTTGCCTCTGATGGGGCGTGAGGGCGTCGCTCAGGCCGCAGTGGGGCCACACCCGCTGCAGGTGGCAGCCGCTTTTCAGCTTTTATTATTTTTCCATTTCGCAGGCAAGCTGTGTTGTAGCGAAAACGGGAGGAAAAACCCATCATGGGAGGACAACCTAAGGACCACCTTAAGACATCCCTGCAGCAACCCACGGCCAAAGTCAAAGATGAGCTGCTCACGCCCACCACATGCTCAAGCTTTTGTACTTTCCCCCCAACCTTCCACACCCTTTGAGGAAAACTGGCGCTCTTTGTACCCCCGGCTGGCCTTCCTGGGGTGTAGGACGCTCAGAGCCAGAACCCTGGTGGTTCCGGGTGAACCACGATGGTTGAAAGTCCTATCGGTCGTCACGGAGATGTGCTGTGTGTGTAAACACACGTCAGATTTGAAAAGACTCAGTATGAAGAAAAGAATGTAAAATAACTCATTCTACTTTAGGTTGACTAGTGAGATAATTTTTTTATATACTGGGTCTGGGTGAAATAAAGTATGTTATCCAAATGAATTTCCTCCATTTCTTTTTTTCCCCTCTCGCAGCCATTAGAAAAATTTAGATGCATACGTGTTACATGATGCTTCTGCTGGACACGATGTATCTGACTCTGGGTTCTGGGAGGCGGTGGGGGGGCGGACTGACCCACATGAGGCGGATGGATTCTGTACAACAAATGGACCCTGGGCCTATTTGTTTGCATGGACACACACCCTTGGAAAAATTATGCCAGGAAATATTTTGTAATGTTTATTTTTGAGAGAGCGCAGGCAGGGGAGGGGCAGAGAGAGGGAGACACAGAATCCGAAGCGGGCTCCAGGCTCCGAGCTGTCAGCACAGAGCCCGACGCAGGGGTTGAACCCACGAACCGTGAGATCATGACCTGAGCCCAAGTCGGACGCCCAACCGACTGAGCCACCCAGGCCCCGTTTGTTTTTTTACCTTAACATAATAGTAGGATAAGAGCCACCCTGGATGGAGCCTGCCCACTGTGGGCCCGGCACTCTGCTGGGCTCTGCGCGTGCAGCCTCACGGGGTCCTTGGAGCAGCTCTAATGGCCAGTGAGGACACTGAGGCCGAGGGTTCGCTGCTAGTAAGCGGCAGATGTAACACTTGAAAATCCAGACTCAAGTGACCCCGCAGCCCGCGCCTTTAGCCACCATACAACTTCTGTCCTCATAACCAAAGTTTCTAGAAAGTATGTGAAAGGGTGTTAAAACTTAAAAAAAATGTATAGGCAACTTTAACCCCACCACCCAGAAGTAACTACTGTAAATGTTTTAAGGCCTATCCTGTCACTTGTCTATGTACACGTAGATTTTTATATAAGTGGATGCCATATACGCTGTTCCATAATTGGCCTTCTTTACTGAGCCACGCGTGTGGACGTCCGGCCAGTCTGCGGATGGAAATCCAGGCCTCAGTGCGAGAGGGAGAGGGGAGCGGGGCAATGTCCTCCGCTGTCACCTCTGGCCTCACAGAGGTGACTCACAGACTAGTGCAGTGGGAGGGGGCAGGCAGAGGTGTGGGAGGAGGAGGCTCCCCCCCCAGAAGAGGTATGGGGGGTTGGGGCAGGGTGCAGGTGGGGCTGGCACCAAGGGATGGCCTGAAGCTGGAATGAGTCCTCCTTCCATAAGCCCGCCACACAGCAATGGGTCAAAACGCCAGCTAGCTCTTCTCCCAAAGCACTCGGGAGCGCTCGGGATCTGGTCTTCCCAAGTCATTCCTTCCTCAGTCTGGCATCTGGTAAGGTCTCGAGCGGCTCCTTCCTTTCCGAACCTCACAGAAAAAGCCCGACATCTGGTGAACCCTCGGACATGAAGCCCCGTCATCCTTTCTATTTAGCAGGGAGGCCCGTCAAGGAAACTGAGTTACCTGGAATGATCAAGAAAGTTCTGACCACACCAAGAGATGGAAAAAATGCAGGGAAAATGGAACTCACACACTCCTGCTGGGAATACCAGACGGGCGACTGCTTCGGAGAACAGCTCAGCGGTTTATTATCTAGTTCGACGCGTGTTTTCCATGCAGCGTGGCTGTTCTACTCTTGGGTATTTGCTCAGGCGAAATGAAAACCTGTCCACACAAACGCTTGTACACTTGTACGTTCGTAGGAGCAGTGTTCAAAAGTGAGCTGGAAAAACCCCAACGCCCCTCACCCAACGAACAGTCTAAAAACTGTGTTATGTCCACACAACAGAGAGCTACTTAGCAGTCAAAATGCAGTGAGGTGCTGATAGATGCAAGGGCGTGGGTCTCATTATGCTGACCACGACAGTCTAGAAAACACAACTCCAATCTGCGAATCTGACGGTGGGTGCCCAGAGCCTGGGTGTGGGGTGGGGTGTGACTGGGAAGGGGCCCAAGGTAACCGTATTTTGATGGTGGTGATACTCACACAGTGGCATAAAAACTCATCAGAACATACACTTAAAATGGGACCATTTCATTGTATGTAAATCAAACATCAATAAAGTTCATTAAAAATAAAAGGGAATCCTAAAAAGTAAGTGGTAGAAATAAAATGGTTAATAGGAAGGTTAGAGGATAAAGTCAAATATCTATCTCAGGACATAGATCATCAAATGATCCAAAAAGAAAAGGAGTTAGAAGAGGAAAGAAAACAGGTGAGATGCCGGGAGAGGGGGACACATTCAGCGCGTGCAACATCATGCACACAGATGCTTGTAACCAGACGACAGAGAAGACTAAGAAAAGGGCCCCACTTGCATGGAGCAGAATAAATGAAGAAAAGATTCCGTCTAGACTTGCTCTTGTGGAATTTCGGAACATTAGGGATAAAGAAGGATGTTAAAAGCATCCAGAAATTGAACTCATGACTCTTACAAAGGAAGCGTCATCAGACTGTCAACAGCAAGACACTAACAGAGCTGTGCCTTCACAATTTGAGGGGAGACTTGGGATCCACAAGTCTACGTCCGCTAGGACGGCAAATTAAAGGCCTTCTTAGCGCGCAAAGACTCCCCTTTCTGAGGACCTGCTTGTAACGTATGTCAGAGAACCAAGGACACCGAGAACAGGGGAAGCATGGGACCAGCTGAGCAGTGGGCCAGTCCGGAGGCTCGTGGGGTGATGTCCACAGTGACGGCCGGGCAGCAGGCCTGGACAGCAAAGAGGCTGGAGAGCTCTGGGACTGACCACTCCGGGGGAAAAGGCAGGCATCTGGGGCAAGATCTAGCACGAGAGGCCGTGTCAACTGACGATACGGTGAAGGCACGCTCTTTAGAAAACGAGAAAAAATAAAGGCAATCAGCAACTCAGTAAATAAAATGAAAAGCTGTAACCATGAACTGTGGAAATATGGCCCAAAGAAAACTATGGCAACATCTTGGGCTATTCATGGAATGTAATCATTTTCCTTAAGGCCATCGGGCATTAAGAGAGAAATGCTAGTTCAAAAGGTTGTTCAAGAAATAAAACTCACATAGCAGCCATAAAGGGAAAATATTGCTGATTGACTTCTAGACTTTGGCATCAGCCTACAAGCAACACAATCTCTTCTAATGATAAGCAGCAGCCTGGACAATGTCCAGGCAAAAGCAAAGGTGACGTGAGCCAGGAGGCGGTGGAGGCACGGGAGGCCGAGGGGAGGGTGGGATCCCTCTCTTCTGTGGTGGGAGAGGACGCAGAAACCATCCAAGCTGCTGGACCAGACACAGAGCTTTAAGTAAGAAATAGGACATAATGCTACACAGGTAATTGAGAAAAACCCAAAAGGATACTCAAACCGTATTAAATGGAGGTGGGAGATGCGAAGGGGTGGGTGAGGATTCCTTCTCTAACCTCACCTGATGTGGCCCCCATGACACGCTGGCCATCTGTCCAAGCTCGCCTCCTGCCACCTTCCTCCTGCTCATCCGTAAGCCCCCCAACCTGGGCTCCTCGCCTCCTCCAATCTGCCGAGCTTGTCCCTGCCGGACACATCCGTACTCGCCAAGCCGGTAAGGGCAGGTTGGGCACCCGAGAGCCCATGAAGGGCATCCACCCGAGCTTCCCATCAGCTCGCCCCATTCCGGGACACGAGGGCAGCCCGGACGTGGACTCCCCTTGCTCCCCCAGCCCAGGAGAAGGATGAATTCACCCTGGCCCACCTGAATCTGGCAAACAAAACAAAGCAAAACAAAGCACAGACAATTCGCAAATGCTTTGCCCAGCTTTTCCCACCGTTAACGCCTTACAGCTCTATGGCATAAATATCAAAGCCAGGTAGCTAATTCTGGTGCAATAGTGTCTCGGTCTGGTGGGGCCTGCCGGAACAAAATAACACAGGCTGGGGAGCCAGAACGACAAGCGTGTACTTCCCACGGTCCCGGAGGCTGGAGTCCAAAGTCAAGGCTTCGGCAGGTTGGTGCCTGGCGAAAGCCCGCCTCTTGGTTCAGAGACAGCTGTCTTCTCTCGGCGTCCTCGCGTGGCAGAAGGGACACGCTGGTTCTCTAGGCTCTTCCATGAGGGCGCGGGTCACATTCAGGAGGGCTCCATTCTTAGGACCTCAGCACCTCCCGCAGGTCCCGCCTCCAGACACCATCACACTGGGGATTAGGTTTCAAAGGCCAAGTTCGGGGAAAACGCGAATATATTCAGTCCGGGGCGCACACTGTCAACTGACTTTGGACTTGATTCAGATTTCATGTTTTCCACTAACGTACTCTTCCCGGTCTGGGCCAGTCCAGAGCCCCACGTCGCGTTCGGCTGTCACGCGCCTCACACAGCTCCAATCTGGGACAGCTCCTGAGGACTGCCTTATCTGCCGGGAGCGTGGCCCTTTGGGACAGCACTCTGTTCCGCTGAACAATGTCTTGCTGTATTTCTCTGACCTGTTCCCAGGATCCTGGCGAGAAAACCACAGAAGTGATGTTGGGCCTTTCTCAACGCGTTACTGCATCAGGGACTATGCCGTCGCTTCATCACCGCTTCTGCTCGCTGATCTTAGCACCGTCCGATCTCGCGGTGACCGCCACGGCGGAGGCACCACGGTGGCGTCTGCCTCGAGTGGCTCCCCGGCTTCCCCCACCCCTACTACATCTCTTGTGATATTTCTACAGGAAAGGGCCGTCCCTTCCCCCTCGCCGACTTGGCTGCTGTTTCTTTACAGCGCTATGGACTCGTGGGTGTTCAGCTACGAAAACAGTTATCACCCAACAGCACTACCTCTGTGCTCATTACTGCTCCAGCCTGGGCCGCCGGGAGCTCCTCCGGGCTGGCTCCTGAGGCCCTTGCACACCCCATATCGGTTGGTGAGCGCCTCCTTCCCTTCTAGCGACACAGGACGCATCGGGCTCATCCTGTGCTCTCCCGATGGTGCCGGCCCTGGAACCCGCCCGTTCGTTAGGCTCTTTCGGAAGCAGCAGCGGGGTGTGGTGAAGAGGGAAGGAAGGGCACTCCCGGCCTCCTCCTCCCACCCCAGGCCCCCGAGGGGTGTGCTTCCCACCCGGGAGGCTGCGGCGGGCAGCAGGTGGACTCCCCGCAGCGGAGCGCGGAGGGGGTGTGGGGGAGGGGGCCCTGCGGCTCTTCTGAGGGCGGCGTCTGGGGCAGGCGACTGCAGTCGGAGGTGCGGGGCGAGGCCTCGACGGGCGGGGCACCCCGGAGGAGGAGGGGCTAAGTGCCCGCGGTCCGGGCCGCACTTGGAGGTGCAGGGTGTGGCCTCGGCTCCCGGCCCCCCCCCCCCCCCGGAAGAAGGGCTAATTGCCGCGTTCGGGGCTGCAGTCGGTCGACACCACCTCCCCTCGCCCCCTGGGCCCCTCCCCGAGTAGGGACGGCCGGGGGGGGGGGGGGAGTGAGCCCGGTGAGGATGGGCTCGAAGCCCAGTGGCCCAAGCACCTCCTCTGGGTCAGACCGACGCTCGGGAGACGGACACTCTGACCTCGAACGGGTCGTTCTGACCGCGGTTGGCCGCTGTTTCGAGGGAAGAACGCTCGGCTCGAACCGGCGCCAGCAGCGCAGGCTGCGAACACCCGGGGGACTGCAGGTGCATTTCTGGGAGGGGGAGGGGGCAACGCCACCCTCGCACCAGCCACCGCCGAGGCGGCGCTCGGACCCGGGACCTCCACCCTCCAGAGGAGGGGCGCGGCCACGTGACCCGGATGCGGCCAATCGGGGGCGACGGCGCAGAGGCGCCCGCGCCGTCGTCTTCCGGAGCGTCGCCTGCCGAAGGCGCTGGGCGGCGCTCGCCGGGTCGTCGGCTGGTGGTCACGTGCCCCAAGCGACAGCAGGGGCACCTGTCAGGCTACTCGGAGGCGACAGGGCCCTGGGGGCTGTGGGGGCGGGCGCCGGGCGTGCCGGGGGTGCTAGGGGCGCGAGCGCTAGGGGAGCTGGGGGCCGGGGCGGGAGGGCGCCGGGGACCCTCCCAGCAACCCCGGGCGCAGGGAACGCCGGCTGCCCCCAGCTGCCCCCAGCCCTGCATGTTGGGCGTGGGCACCGGCTGCTAGGTGACGCTGGCGCCTCCGCCATGTCTGGCGGTGGGCTCTTGGGCTCCGATCCGAGGCATCCCGGGCCACGCAGCTGGGGGAAGATAGGGTTTTGTCCTAGAGCGAGTCCTAGACAAGTTGGTAGTGCCTAATCGTGGTTTTGCCACTACGTGTTTTATCAGGGGTTTCAAGTCGTGTGTGAAATGTTCACAGTGGTTTCTCAAGAATAAATTTCACGTCGTGAATAAGGGGAAGATGTGCAGGTTAAAGCCCTTTGATGAGAGGGTTAGTGGCAAGGGCCGTCATCCCGCCAGGAGGCCCAGGGCCCCTTCTCAAGGACGAGTGAAGCCTCCCCAGGAGGACCGTCTCCAGCAGGTTGTTGACCTGCCCAGCCTCGGTCACCTGCCGCTGTGCAAGCGGCAGGACTGGTGGGTGTGCTCGCACTAGAACCAGGACGCCCCTGCGCGCGCACACAGCCCAGAACAGTTGATCTTGTCGCTTGTCGACCGAAACATTGCCAATGTTGCACACCAAAGCCAGTTCGCCTGCGTTCATGTAAAAGGCAGTGTTTCCCGGTTTTACATTTGCCGTGGTCGCTGCACCTCTTTGCGCTCAATCTTAGCCAAAACGGCCAACTCACATTCTGAAGGACAAAAATGTAAACTAACAAAGTCCTAGAGGATAGAGGCGCCCGGCAGTTAGGCCCGGGAGAGAACACTTAGGCTTCTTCGTAGGTTCTTCCGTCTATGGTTCTCTTTCTCGTCCGCCAGCGACAGGCACTGCCGTGTCTCCAAGTTACACTGTCCCAAACCGGAAAACCCCGCGCAGATGCCTGGGGACAAATCAGCAGTGCTGCTGTCCTCGCTGCAGGTCCCAGGCCTCCCTGCCCCCGCCAGGAGGAGTCACAGGAAGGAGGCTCGGACCCCGAGGACAAGGCCAAGGACACTCCCAGGTCAAAGGAGGGGCTGGGGGAATAGAGTCCAGGCTGCAGCCTCCCTTCCGGGACAGCCGTTCTCATCCACGACCGCACTGCCCGTGGCCTCTGAAAAGCCGTAGCCCACCCTAAGTCACACGTAGTAATTTTTCCCTCGCGTCTGACATCACACAGGCAGTGACTGGATGTCCGATGACCCTGGCTGTTTAGACAGTCCGGAAGATGGAGAAAAGTCAGGAAGAAAGCTTTTTCTTTAGAGAAAACTTAATTTTCCACCCTGATTGTAAGGCGACTGGAAAGGTGAGTCTAGTAAAGGGGACGCCCCACCCCCCGCCCTGGGGAGTGGTGGCCTCAGCACCAGTCTGAGCCTGTGCCTTCCAGATCGTCCCATGATTGTTTTTCAGGGTTGTAACACTTTCAATTATGGAAATGTTCACACAAAGTTTGCACATGTGCAAGTAGAGAAAAGAGGGTAACGGTCCCTGAAATGACCATGTTGATTCAGTGGTTGAAAAACAACTGGGGGGGGGGGGCGCCTGGGTGGCTCAGTCAGTTAAGCGTCTTGACTCCTGATTTCTGCTCAGATCATGACCTCATGGTTCCGGAGATCACGCCCTGCGTTGGGCTCTGTGCTGACAGCAAGGAGCTTGCTTGGGATTCTCCCTCTCTCTGCCCCTCCGCAGCTCACTCTCTCAAGATGAACAAATATTAAAAAAAATATTTATTTATTCTTGAGAGACAGAGAGACAGTGCAAGCAGGGGCAGGGCAGAGAGGGAGAGACAGAATCCGAAGCAGGCTCCAGGCTCTGAGCTGTCAGCGCAGAGCCCGATAGGGGCTCAACCTCCCCAACTGCGAGATCATGACCTGAGCTGAAGTCGGACGCTTAATCGACTGAGCCACCCAAGCACCCCAACAAACATTTTTATAAGAAAGTAAATTCAGAGACACCAAAGGGCACAGATAGAACTCTCACTGCAGCTGCCACACAGGCGCCCTCCCCGGAGGCCACCACCCTCACGAGTTTCTTCTGTGCCCTTCCAGAACTAGTTTATGCGCATGAGAGCAAACAGGCTAGCTCTCTCCTCTTACATACGGTTCATTCTATACAGCGTGGTTTAGTCACTACTGCACTTTATGCGGGCATGTCTGGGGCTACGTGTTTCATCTTGAACCAACTGCCCCTAGAGACATGCCATGTGTTCATAGAGGCCACAGAAAGGAGATTTTCAGAGCAAGTGAAGCTTGCCTTTGATTGGTGCTGTAGGTAGGGGCAGGCAGAGGAATCATCTTTGTGTAAAGAACTTTCTGAGCTTCTTAAAGTTTAGAAGTGAAACTTGCATTTCAGTGAAGATTTCTTAGAACACAAAAAACACAATAAAGTAACATTGATATGCTCTTTCGAAACTAGTTTCTGTTCTTTGAGAGACGTTGTTGGAGAGTGAAAATGGGCGCCCGGCTGGCCCAGCTGGTGGAGCGCACGACTGTCCATCTCGGGTTGTGAGTCTGGGTCCTGCGCTGGATGTGGAGGTTACTCAAAAACAAAAGCCCAAAGAGGAAGATGAAAATAAGCTCCAGAACGAGTGGTAATATTTGCAAGCCGTACGTGACGAAGCTCTCGTATCCACAATATCTCATATTCAATATGAAGACCTCATTTTGAAAAAATGGGCAAGAGATTTTAAGACATTTCACCAGTGAAGACGTACAGGCAGACAGACAAGCACGTGGGAGGGGCTCTGCATTGTTAGACGTTAGGGAAATGCAGACTGAAGCCATCCCGAAGTCCCCCTCCGTGCCCGTTAGAGTGGCTCCGGTTAAAGACGCTGCCGTGTCACGTGTCGGCAGGACAGTGGTGCTGGTGGGCGGACGAGGTGGTCCCGCCGCTCCGGCTGGACGTTCCCCCCTCCTGGGCGTCCGCCCCAGAGAGATGAAAGGCGTGTCCATTCGACGACGTGCACACAGTGTCCCAAGAAGCCATCTCTGTGACGGCCACCAGGTGTGGCCTAGACACAGGGCGGAACACTACTGCTCAGCAACGGAAGGAACGAGCCGCCACCCACCGGCGCTACAACGTGGGTGCATCTTGGTCATGCCTTGGGAACGCGGACGAGGAAAGGAGACCAGAAACACTGTGTCCGCTTACGTACAGTCCCACGGAGTGCAGACTGCGGGGCAGTGACCACGGCAGATCAGAGTTGCCTGGAGGTGGGCAGAGGGCGGGAGAGAATGCCTGCGGGTGGCGGGGAGGTTGGCCGTCTGGCCTGTGGTGGTGGTTCTGTGCGTGTATGCGTGTGTCGGGATTTCTCAAAGTGCCCACTTAAGTATGTGCAGTGAATTGTAGGTCAGGCATCCCTCAGTGAAGCAGTGAAAAATAGCAATAAATCAATCAACCGGGGCTACAAACACGTATCAAATATGACCTAGTAATTCTACTCAGAGGTACCCGCCCAAGAGCGATGGCCATGAATCATCTATGCGTACCACAGAGCTCAGAGTGGTTTTATTCATAATGGCCTCAAACCTAAATGCCCATCAACAGGTGAGTGGAAAACAGTAGAGTTGGGACTATTGGGCCCACAAAGCCTAAAATATTTACCCTCTGGCCCTTTCCAGAAAGAGGTGCCGATCCCCGAACCAGTGTGTGAATAGACAACCTCAAAAACTATGCTAAGTGAAAAACCTATCATATGGTCCCACGTATATGAAGC
This sequence comes from Panthera pardus, assembly GCF_024362965.1. NCBI lineage: Eukaryota > Metazoa > Chordata > Mammalia > Carnivora > Felidae > Panthera > Panthera pardus. The sequence continues at coordinate 15,719,296 of NW_026526969.1, forward strand.
ATCCGGAACACACACCGCCTTAGACACAGAGCAGCTCGGTGCTTGCTGGGGCTGGGAATGTGGGCAGGGATCGGCTGCACACGGGTTTGGGTGGGTGGGGGCCCTCGCATGATACAGTGCTGAACCAGCCACGGCGGTTGGCACACAGCTCCGTAAATTACATCTCAATAATGCTGTAAACTTTCAGGGACCAGTTTTTTTTTTTTAATGTTTATTTTTCATTTATTTTGAGAGAGAGAGGGAGAGTGCTAAAAGGGGAGGGGCAGAGAGAGAAAGACAGAGGATCCCAAGCAGGCTCTACACTGTCAGCACTGAGCCCAATGCGGGGCTTGATCCCACAAACTATGAGATCATGACCCGAACCGAAATCAAGAGTTGGACGCTTAACTGGCTGAGACCCCCAGACACCCCTCAGGGACCAAATTCTACGTGTCCCTGTCCTCGGCCACCAGCACAGGGAGGGTAGGGCTCCATGAACATTCGAGGAGTTGAGCGAAGAGTGCATAACACTTGCCAAGGACACGTCGGTTCTCAGGCACTTAGATCGCTAACCCCGTCAGCTGAGCCTTTGTGTCTTTCTCTGGACACACACCTGCTCACGTCACACCGAGTGGTACTGACTCACTGTCCTGCTGCCTCTGCACACTTCCCCTGGAAGATGTGCAGAAACAACGTCCTGCCTCTCCCTGGCGGCCGGCGTGGTTTGGATCTCGCTGCCTCTCCAGGCCCGCTTTCCCTGCCTGCGCTGCACACTCAGGCGCGCCCGCCGAGGGCCCCAGGAGCTTGGCGGCCGGCGTGATGGGGTTTGGAGCTCCTGCCACCTGGTGTCCAGAGAGGACACTGCACCCAGCAGTGGGAGAGCCTGGGGCCCGCCACCCAGATCTCGGGGCGGGGTCGCCGGGGGATGAGATCTAAGAGAAAAATAAGCGATTTCTAAAAATGTTGATTAACTCCTAAAGCACATTAACACAGGCATACAAAATAACTGTAATAAATATTTTTAATTAAATTTTCAAACACCTAAGCATAAATGTTCATATTTGATTGTTAGAAAATACACATAGTATTTTTTTCCCTGGTAACATAAATATTTGGCTTACAGAAATAATATCCATTTAAAATAAAATTTTTTAGGCACTTGGGTGTAGAAAGTGCTAGAGAATAAAACCCATTTTACTTTACTGCTGCTTATATGGGAGAGCTACCAAAATTACATCTGATAAAACATTGTATTTTCAACACTGTTTGCATAAGAAAAAAATATCATGACCGAATGTATCCACTAACACTCCGAGTTCCAGGATATCTTACACGGAAAACTGTAACTGATAAAGATTTCAAATTCCTTTTAGACTGTTCACTGTGATGCTAAGTTTTAGTAGACACAACACAAAGAAAGAACAAAATTTCTTTTTAATAACTTTTGCTTGAAAGAAAAAGAGTCAAGAACCTTCTCGGTGAGGCGGGCATTTACGCAAGACAGAGATATTGACCCACGAGCGTAGCAGGTGCATGTAGCTTTGAAACAAACAGGATGCTTCGGCTGCCGGGGTGAGCAGTGCCATCTCGTTCTACTTTCAAATTACCCGCAGGTTTTGGGGAGATCTGTCAATGAACTGTAATAAATGAGACATGACAGTACACAAGCCGCTCGGCGAATGTTACTTCGGAAACTGCCGGGCCCGAGAAGTGTCTTGGGAGAATCTTGCACACGTTTCCTGCAATACTCTCGCTATCAAAGTCTTGCCTGTGAGTGTCCTAGGTCGTTGGCACAAAGGTGCCGTGTTGTGAGGTGGAGAGGCCCCGGCCCAGGGGAGCATGGGAGCTCGGGGCTCGCTCTGCGCTGGCTGCTGCTCACTGGGCAGGCGGCTGGGCCTGCAGGTGCTGTAGCAGCTGCTGGCAGAGGGCAGGAGAGCGGTGCTTGTGGACGACAGCCTCTGTCTCTCTAGCCAGGAGCTCAGGGAACAGGACACTGCCTGCTTTGAGGACCTCTGTAAAACAGCAAAACACCATTAACACGCCAGAAAGAAACACGAAACCAATCCCTGTTTATGAAAAGGGAGTGAGCGGCCACACGCTACCTAATGACAGAGGGTCAGATCTCCACGCAACCAACGAGCCTGTGCACGTACGTGCCTAATAGCAGAGCGCCAAACCACGTGAGGCAGGTCAATCCACACTGTGTCTAGAGACTTCCACACTCTCTGTCAGAGATGGACGGACCCGGCCAGCAGAGAACCAGTGAGGATGCGGATTAACAACGGCACCACCCATCACTGGCTACGACGGATATGTGCAGACGACTCTGTCCAACGGCATCCGAATACAAGTCCTTCTCAAGCTCTTGTGGCACACTCACCAGGACAGACCACGTTCCGGGCCATGAAAAACACCGCAACAAATTAAAAAAACACCAGTCCTACGATGTCTGCTCTCAGAACACAATAGAGTTAAACCAGAAATCAATGAAAGAGACGTAAGCTGGAAAAATCCCCAAATACGTGGAGATTAAACAAAACATTTCTAAATAACACGATAGTTGAAGAAATCTCAAAAGAAACGAAAGACTATCTGAACTAAACGAGAATGAAAACACAACTTAACCCAAATTCGTAGGATGTGGCGAAAGCAGTGCCTGGAGGGGACTCACAGCATCGAGTGCCTGTGTGAGACGCGCAGAAAGATCTACAAGTCGAAACTCTCCTTTACCACCTTAGGAAACTAGAAAAAGAAAGGCAAATCCAAAGTAAGCAGAAGAAAGGAAGTAAGAATTCTAAAAGCAGAAACCAATGAAGAAAATCAACAAAACCAAAAGCTGGCGTCCTCTGACCAAGTCCTGGACCGCAGATGTGATGTGACCCCGACGGGGTGGACGGACCCCTTCCCTGAAAGACACTCACACAGGAATAGACGATCTCCACAGACCTACATGGATCCAAGAAACTATCAATAATTAATAACCTCCCCAAACAGAAAGCACCAGCCCCAGATGGGTTCACTGGTTCACCAAACTTTCAGGAAGAAATTCCACCAACTGTCTACCACCTCTTAGGAAGAATAGAAGCTTCCTAACTCACTCTATGAGGCCAGCATGACCCGGATACAAAACCAAAGACATCACAAGAAAAGGAAGCCACGGATGGTTACCTCTCATGGACAGAGATGCAAAAATCCTCAACAAAATAGTAGCAAATCGAATCCAATAGTGTTTAAAAAGAATTACGCATGAAGCCCAAATGCAAGATGGTTCAATATTCCAAAATCAGTTAATGTAATCCATAGCATCAATAGGCTGAAAAAGAAAATCATATGGTCACATAAATAGCATTTTGACGAACGCTGGTACCCATTCATGGTAAAAATTCTCAGCAAACTAGGAATAGAGGGGCACCTCCTCAACACAATAAAGAAAATCTGTAAAAAACCTCAGAGCTAAAGTCATACTTAATGGCGAGAAACTCAAAGCTTTTCCACTAAGATCCCAAATTGCCACTCCTTTTCAACATTGTACCGGAAGTCCTATTGAGTGCAATAAGAAAAAGAAGTAAAAACTAAACCAAAGGTGGTATATAAATGAAAGAAAAAAGAACACAATAAAATAAATGGGACAGCCATTATGTGAATTTCGTGTTCAAGGACAGGAAAGCTCAACATTGTTAAGATGTCAGTTCTCCCCAACTTGATCTATAGACTTAAGGCAATCACAATAAAAATGCCAGCAGGTCACGTTTCAGATACTGACTAAATGAATGTAAAGTCCCAGAAGAGCCAACGCAACACTGAAGGAGAACGAAGTTGGAGAACTGACACATTCTGACTTTAAGAGTTTCTATAAAGCCAGAGTAACGAAGACAGTGCGGTCCTGTTGAAGGAACAGATAGATTGATGGGCCAGGACAGAGACCCAGACGCAGACCTGGTCACCCAACAGGGCACAGAGGCTCCGTTCCAATAAACGGAACTGGGACGAGTGGGCGTCCACGTGCCGGGGGAGAAAAGAATCTAGACACAGACTTTACGTCCTTCACAAAAGCTAACTCAAGACGGGTCACAGACCGAAACGTGAAACTGGGCAAAGAATGAAAAAGCACAGGACTCCTGGAAGAGAACGCAGAAGAGAACCCGGGGGACCCTGGGTGTGGCGATGACTTTTGGACACAACACCGAAGGTAAGACCCACGGAAGAAGGAACTGATGGGCTGGACGTCATTACCTTCAACACTCGTGCTCCACAAAAGGCAGCGTCGAGAGACCGAGAAGGCAAAGCCTTGGGCCGGGAGACAGTTCACAGAAGGCACATTTGATAAAGGACTGTTACTCAGATGCACGAAGAACTCCAAACGCTCACCAACGTGAGAACAATCCAAGCAAGAAACGAGCCGAAGACCTGACGACACCCCAGCAGGGGAGAGACACAGAGCGCAGACAGGCACCGGACACGAGGCTCCACGTCGCGTGTCCTCCGGGAAACGTGGAACAAAACAGCAAGGGGACGCCACCACGCGCCTGTCACAAGGGCCACGGCCCACAACACGTCACGGCGGGCGCTGGCGAGGACGCGGAGCAGCAGGAATCCCAGGCCCTGCCGGCGGGAACGCGGAATGGGGCAGCCGCCTCGCAAGACAGGTCGGCGAGACTCGTGACAGGACTAGTACGTTCTCACCACGCGACCCCGCAATCGTGCCTCTTGCTATCTACCCGAAGGAGCTGAAGCCTTATGTGCACACATATATTTACAGCAGCTTTGTCCGTAACTGTCCTTCAGCAGCCGGACGGGCGAATAACGGGTGGTCTGTCTAGACGGTGGATTATTCAGTGCTGAGAAGAAGTGAGCTGCGAAGCCACGAAAAGACGCGGAAGCACCTTAAAGGCGTTAGCAAGTGAACGAGCCAGTCTGGGAAGGCTTCATACTGTAGCACTCTGACTCTGTGACACCCTGGAAAAGGCCCAACTATGGAGACGGTAACAGACCAGCGGCTGTCGGGGTGGGAGGCTTCAGGCAGAGCACACACGGCAGTGGGACTATTCTGTGTGGCTCTGGAATGGTGGGCCCGGGTCACACGTCCGTGCGCGGCCGCCTAGAGAGAGCCTCACGGAACCTGGACTCTTGGCGGTGCTGGCCTGTCAGTGTGGGTCAACAGCCGTGAGGGACAGGTGCACCGCCAGGGGGGAGGGTGATGCGTGTGGGGGGCAGCTGGTAAGTGGGAGAGTTCTGTACCTTCCTCTCAATTTAGCTGTGACCCTAAAACCACTCTGAAAAAAACAAAGTTTTAAATAGAAAGTTGTTACAGCATTTAAATCCATCGGATGTTGCTGGGTCAGCATACAATGGTCCCAGTGTAGACAAACAGAACTTAAAAATAATTTTGGAGGGGCGCCTGGGTGGCTCAGTCGGTTGAGCGTCTGGATCTTGATTTCGGCCCAGGTCACGGTCTCACGGCCTAGTAGGTTCGAGCCCCGTGTCGGGCTCTGTGCTGGCAGGCAGGTCCTGCCTGAGGTTCTCTCTCTCTCTAGCCCTCCCGAGCTTGCACTCTCTCTCTCAAAATAAATACACTTAAAAAAAAAAAAATCTTGGAGTTGTTGGTGGACCATAAAGTCCTCCAAAATCCCCAAGGGTGATTTATGTGTGCCATTTTGGCCTTAGAAACAGCTCTTACGTTAGTAGATAAACTGGCCCAGAGATATGGTCAACCCTGTCATCACACTGACACTGATTCATTCAACAAACACCTCCTGCAGGCCCGCTGTGTGCTGGGCTCCGTGGATACGGCAGGCAACAAACGTGTGTCTAGGGACCCTTCGCACTGTAGTCTGAGAGCAGCCTCTGAGAGTCAGGAGGAGGAGGGAAGCCGGGAGCAGCACGCGAGAGTCAGAAGGAAGAGGCAAAGCTGGGAGCACATGAAGAGTCAGAAGGAGGGGGGACCAGCGCGCAACAGTCCAAAGGAGGAGGGACCAGCACACGAGAGTCAGGAGGAGGAGGAAGGCTCAGAACAGCTTGCAAGAGTCAGGAGGAGGAGGGAAGGCTGGGAGCAGCACACGAGAGTCAGAAGGAGGAGGGAAAGCTGGGAGCAGCACACGAGAGTCAGAAGGAGGAGGGAAAGCTGGGAGCAGCACACAAGAGTCAGAAAGAGGAGAAAGCAGTACATGAGAGTCAGAAGGAGGAGGGAAAGCTGGGAGCAGCACATGAGAGTCAGAAGGAGGAAGGAAGCCGGGAGCAGCACATGAGAGTCAGAAGGAGAAGGGAAAGCTGGAAGCAGCTCATGAGAGTCTGAAGGAGGAGGGAAAGCCAGGAGCAGCACATGAGAGTCAGAAAGAGGAGAAAGCGGTACATGAGAGTTAGAAGGAGGAGGGAAAGCCGGGAGCAGCACACGAGAGTCAGAAGGAGGGGGGAAAGCCAGGAGCAGCACACGAGAGTCAGAAGGAGGAGGGAAAGCCGGGAGCAGCACACGAGAGTCAGAAGGAAGAGGGAAAGCCAGGAGCAGCACATGAGAGTCAGAAGGAGGAGGGAAAGCTGGAAGCAGCTCACGAGAGTCTGAAGGAGGAGGGAAAGCTGGGAGCAGCACACGAGAGTCAGAAAGAGGAGAAAGCGGTACATGAGAGTCAGAAGGAGGACGAAAGGTGTGTGCAGCACGTGAGAGTCAGAAGGAGGAGGGAGCACACACGAGAGTCAGAAGGAGCAGGGACAAGCACACGCAAGTCAGAAGGAAGAGGAAGGCTGGGAGCAGCACACAAGAGTCAGAAGGAGGAAGAAAGCACAGTGTTCCTGGTCACCACTACAATGGGCACGGTGGGGGGCTGGTGGGGGCTGGACTCTGGGTGGGAAGGGAGGTGGCAGGTGCCGTGGGCCGAGCACTGGAGTCATCCAAGCCATCTTGCAGGAGTGCCCTGGCGGATGCAGGCAGGGGTGGACAGAGACAAGCCGACTTAGGAGGTCATTGGATTTGGCTCCGAGGTTTCTGCCGTCAATCACGAGGAGGACGGAACGTTGCTGGTGGTAATAGGGACGTGGTGGGGGAGCAGGGTGGCCAAGCGGGGGCAGTGGCCCCGGGGGTGGCCCGAACGTTACAGCTGTTCTGCCCGGCAGACGCTCGTGTCCTCTGAGCACCTGGGTATGTGCGTGTCTAGAATCTGGGGCAGACGTCTGGCCTGGATTTCGGTTTGGGGGACCCCGGCACATGGGTAGCATCTGAAGCCAGGAGAGGAGACAAGGTCACCAAGATGCCATGTGCGGAAAGAAGCAGTGGCCAGAGGGACGGAAGGCAACCCAGGAGCCATGGGGGTGGTGACCAGTGGTCCCGTCGAGTATATGCAGGTGCAGAAGAGTCCCGAGCAGGAGGCTCGGGCAGCAGGCTCTCGGGCACCAGGACAAGAATGGGTCTGGGGGGGGGGTTGGGGACACGCGGGACCAGCCGTGGGAGTGGACATGGAGGAACTTCGCCTTGTCAGTGGGACAGAAGCACCGTCATTGGTCAAGAGGTCCCCAGGTGTGAGGTGCTGAGGGGAGGCCGGCAGGGGGAGCCAGTCCTCCGGAGGGGAGGCCGGCAGGGGGGAAGACCAGTCCTCTGGAGGGGAGGCTGGGAGGGGGGAAGTCCAGTCCTCAGGAGGGGAGGCCGGGAGGAGGGAAGGCCAGTCCTCAGGAGGGGAGGCCGGGAGGGGGGAAGACCAGTCCTCCAGAGGGGAGGCTGGCAGGGGGGAAGGCCAGTCCTCAGGAGGGGAGGCCGGGAGGAGGGAAGGCCAGTCCTCTGTAGGGGAGGCCGGGAGGGGGGAAGGCCAGTCCTCAGGAGGGGAGGCCAGCAGGGGGGAAGGCCAGTCCTCTGTAGGGGAGGCCGGGAGGGGGGAAGGCCAGTCCTCAGGAGGGGAGGCTGCACCCGGTCTGTCTCCGGTTGGCCCTGTCTCTGTGTTCTCCCTGGCCTCCTTTCTTGATTTCCTTTGGGTTATTGGAATATCGTTTGGAATTCCATTCAAATCTACTTCTTGGCATTTTACTGGCACTTCTTGGCACAACACTGTTCGTGCTGCTCTGGGGACGACACCTGATGTCCCTGCTCTGCGGCATCTGCCGTCGGAGTGTCCTGTGTGGTGGGGCGGGGGCACGGCGGGGTGTGCCTGGGTCCCCAGGACGCCGCTTCCACGACAGCACGAAGACTCAGGTTCCTCACACTTGGGGACCAGGCAGGACACCGTCTCAAAAACGAATAGAGTGACGGTACTTGTGGCCAATGAGAAGATTTAAGCTTTCAAGCGGAAACCGCAATCATGGTAACTTGTTTCCAACACCGCCAGCTGAACGGCTTCCTGCAACTTTTCTTCCCGAGACTTTTCTGAGCTCGATGCCGACAAATGTGACTTCTGGACACGGCCTGACAAAACATCAACGTGCAGGACCGACCAACAGGCGAGAACGTAGCCGGAGTCAACCCCACAGGACCCTGGAACGACCGCCTGGGCAGGTCGGGGCGGTATGAAGGCATCTCTGTGGTTACACACAACGGGTACCCCCCGCCTGCGACAGCGTACCTGTCCGGGGCCAGGTTCCTTCACACGCTTCCCTGGACAACACGCACCACAGCCAAGAACGCGGAAGCCGCAAACGCCCAGCTGCTTCTACCGAGACGCGCAGAAAGGTAAAGCGATGCTCCTCTGTCTGCGTGTTATTGTTTTAGAAAATACGTCTTCCAGGGGCACCTGGGGCTCTGTCGGTTCGGCTTCCGACTTCGGCTCAGGTCATGCTCTCACGGTTCGTGGGTTCAAGTCCTGTGTTGGGCTCTGTGCTGACAACTCAGAACCCGGAACCTGCTTTGGATTCGGGGTCTCCCTCTCTCTCTACTCCCTCCCCCGTGCCAGCTCTCTTTCTCAAAGAGAAATAGACACTAAAAAAGTTTTAAAAAGAAAAAAGAAAAAAACCTACGTTTCAAAACCACACGTTAATTATGTTAACATATGATAGATTTATAGTTATTCTAAACAAATTAATAAACACGTAAGATTTTTCTCCACTGTAACTTCTACCGCGGTAAGTTTTGAGGGCTGTAACCCACCCAGGAGGCCAGTCCACAGACGCCCTGAGGCCGTGGCCCTGCCCCCCGCCCGCACGTGGCCAGCCCGTGACTCGGCTGTAAGGAGCCGCGTCCAGGCTCTGGGGACAGCCTTCACGATGCAGCACGCATGGTGGGGACTCCTACCTAAAACCGCATCCTGGACAGTGCCGTCCGGGTCATCGAGGTACACGAGGAGCTCTCTGTACAGGAACTGAATGTGGCTCTGGTAGCAGGACTTCGCGTCGTCGTCGCTTCTGACACACGCCAGCCACGTGACCAAGGTGGAGGTGGCCGCGAGCCTCACTTCGTGGGAGACGTCGTCCAGACGCTTCAGGAGCTCTGGAGGGAGGGCCGGATGGGACAGTGAGACAGAGGCCAGCACAGACGGAGCACTGGAGCTTCCAGGGTGGGGACCTGACCCCGCCCCTGGGGCACTCGCCCTCGGGCCATGGTAAACCCATCCTGTGGGGAGACTGGTGCTCGCGTGCCAGGGGCTGGGGGCGGCTCCCGGTGTGCCGGGCCCCTTGACCGCACTGGCCACAGGGTGGACGCTGGGCAGGGTGGGAGGAGGGGTGGGCAGGCCTGAGCTGCTCTCCCTGTCTCACCTGCCAGGTGCCCCGGGCTCTCTGTGGCTCCAAGATGCTCCGTCACCATGGGCATCACACCCCGGCTGCCCGTCCCCTGGATGTACACACCGCCCTCCCAACTGGGCTCTGGGGACACAGCTCGGGCCCCAGTGACATGACCGCCACCACCCGTATCAGTGTTGTTTCTGCTGAGCTCTGGGGCCAGACCACTCGGCTGCTGAAAACAGGAACCACCTCTCCAGTTAGCAGAAACTCACCGTTCACCGGCGAGGTTTTTATCAAATGTATACTTTTCTCCCCCAAACTGCGAGAAATCCCTGGCCCTGTGGCCGGGTGTCTCTGGAGGCTCAGCAGTCGCTCGGGCACTCCGTGAGCAGGGCAAGAGGTAGCCGGGGGTAGGGGGTAGGGAGCAGGGCTGCGGCCCCAGGTGGTGGGAGGTGCTGCCCCTGGAAGTGAGCAGGCAGGGCTGTGGACTTGTGGCACTGCGGCCTCCTGCCGGGCACTAGCTCATGGCAGGAGGGCTTTCCTAAGGGTCTGGGCCTCACCCAGTCCTGGGACGGCGGCCTGGCGGGCACACCACCACCCGAGTCCCGCAGGGACTCCTCCCACGCCCTCAGTCCCTCCGGCTCAGGCCGACTCTGGCGTGGCGTGTTTTCCTCTGACGGTAATTCCCGAGTTTTAAGAAGTGGCCCGGAAATTCACTTTTGTGATTGGGGTCAGCCGTCACGTGCAACTGTGGGCTGGGAACAAAGGGTGGCTCTCTTGGGGCCCGTGCTGGGTGCACATGCATCCTCCATACGACAGACCTCGGGGCGTCCTGCCCTCTGCAACCACATCGCCACCCAGAGCCCTGAACCGGTCCCGAGAAAGGAGCCCGCGAGGAAATCCTTTTGCATGAAAACAACCCCCAAAGCCCAGATATGTGCGATCTTTTCGCTGGCTCTTCTTAGACGTGAGCAAAATCCCAACGGACTCTGACAGTCACCAACTGACTCGGCGCAAACAGAACTGTAAGGGTCGCCGGGAGGAACACGGTGTTTGTTGTCACAAAAGTAAACACAAAAAGCGAAAAGAAACTTGCAAGAACGCGTGAGAAAGGGGACTTCAACTCTGGATTTCAGCAGGCGGCTTCCTGCTCAGCATCAAGATGCACCACCTGCAGTTCCGGAATATTCTGAGCCGCCACCTCTGCCGGTATCAGCCGTCCATCCCTCCCCCCGGGGCTGGGAGCGCCGGAGCCCCTCTCCCCGCAGACGCGTGTCTTCCTCTCACGGCGTCCCGAGTGGACTCAGCTCACGAATCCCATCCCCACCACGCGCCGTCTTGTGCACCCAGTGGCTCCAGCTCTGAACTTCAGGGACTTTTCATTTCTGGGACTTCTGAAAACCACCTTTTAGGAATCACTACGTCAGCTAAATGCTGCGGCACGGAGGACAGCCCAGTGCGGCTATGACGGGCCGTGGAGACCAGCCACAGGTGCGCCCGCAGACGCTGCACGCCCCACCTGAGGCTGACCGCCCCCCTCCTCCTCCTCCTCCACCTCCCCTACCTCTTCCTCCTCCTCTTCCTCCTCCACAGGACCCTCCCTCCAGTTGGCGTGCACAAGCCTAGGGCGTCTGCTGGGCTCCTTCTTATCTGCAGCTTCGTCCTGTTTGCGTTTTTGTCTGAGCTCTGAGCTGGGCTCTAGAACATCGATCCCTGCAGCGTTGGGATCCCAGTTCTCCTCCTCAACGTGGTTTTCTCTGTGTTCTTAGGAATCCTCTGCGTTTGCCACTCTGCTCGGGGCCGGGGTGGGGGTTGTTCCTCTGCTTCCGATCTGAGACTCGCCCGGTGCTGGGGCTCCAAAGAGGCGGAGACGCGGGACGGAAGGCACGGCCGCCGCACAAGCTCTTGCCGCGCCCGTCCTCGCACCCCGGCCTGGCTGCAGCACCTGCTCTGGGGTGGGGGTGCGGGGCCCCACTGCCTGGGCACGGGCTGCCTGCCTCGCTCTCTCTTCAGTGACGGCTCACCTGTCACGGCTGCGTCTGGACTCCTGGCACCAGGCCGACCGGAAGTCCAAGTACCAGTTTCCATTTCCCTCCAGAAGAAACAGACCCACACGAATCGGGAAAGAAAAGCATCGTACCAGGATAAACCTTGATGAGCTTATCGGCATCAGCCACACCACCGGAGGTCTTTAGAAACGTGTTGATGATTTGGCACGAAATTAATCGAGTCATCTGGGAATCTTCTTCCAGGGAGGTTAGAATCTGCGGCATCAGCGTCTCCTGAACTTTCCGGATCTGTAATCGGAAGACAGAGGAAGACAGGTCCTGATGGGCTCTATCCCGGAGGTGACAGCGCTGGTCCCTCCCTGTGCACACGCTGCCCATGATGGAAGGAGCTTGGCTCTCGTACAGATATAAAGGAGTCTGGAATGTTTAAAAAATTTTTATATGAGAACTCAAACCTTGATTTTAAAATCTAGATGACTTAGGGCGCCTGGGGGGGCTCAGTCGGTTAAGCGTCCGACTTCGACTTCAGTTCGTGTCATGATCTCGTGGTTTTCAAGTGCAAGCCCCATGTTGGGCTCTGTGCTGACAGCTCAGAGCCTGGAGCCTACTTCTGATGCTGTGTCCCCCTCTCTGCCCCTCCCCTGCTCGCATTCTGTCTCTCTCTCTCAAAAATAAATAAACGCTAAAAAAGAAACAAAATCTAGATGAACAGTTGAACAGTTTTGTTTAACCTGGTCAGTGGACAAGCCCATCGCTCACAAAGCCGTGGAGACAAGCCTACAGCCTGCTCCTTGCTAGCGTGGCTGCATGTTGTGTCCATACAACTTGGGGGACGTTTTAACTCAAATCATGGTGGTTCACATTTGCAACAACGTGGATGGAACTAGACGTATCATGCTAAGCGAAATAAGGCAGTCAGAGAAAGACAAGTATCACACGATTTCACTCGTGTGGAATTTAAAAAACAAATGAACATAGAAGAAGGGAAGGAAAAATAAGATAAAAACAGAGAGGGAGGCAAACTGTAAGAGACTCTTAAATACGAAGAACAAACTGAGGGTTGCTGGCGGGGTGTTGGGTGGGGGGATGGGCTAAATGGGCGAGGGGACGTTAAGGAGGGCACTTGTTGGGAAGAACACCGGGTGCGATACGTCAGCGATAAATCGCTAAGTTCTATTCCTGAAATCACTCCTACGCTACATGTTACCTAACTTGGATTTAAGTTTGAATAAATCAATAAAATGAAACCTACTTAAAAAAAACTCACAGCAGTTCAGTGGACCAGGAGGTGGAGCTCACACACCAGACGAACACCTGGCCGGATGCCTGCAGACCTGGGGCCGAGCGCAGAGCAACAGCAAGGCCTTCCGACAGCTGCCCCTCGCCCCCCGTTTCCCCGATCCCGTTGCGCAGGTAGGAGTAACAGTAGCGCAGAAACCCCGAGATCGGCCAAGCTCAGGCAGAGTTCTGTGCATACGTTCTCTGCGTTCTCTGCTCCGTAAAGAGCCACATTCAATACATATCAATACGTACCCCTAACGGCAGCCCCAGCTGATCAAAACAAAATGCTACGGGTCACGATGGCCGGTGGTGCCCTGCCCTCGCCCGCGGCCCCCAGGCTCCCTCCCCTGTCGGTTTCGGAAAGCAGTGTTTGGCGGCTACACGTGTGTGTCCCCACCCCCCGCTCCCCGGCAGGTGTCCCTGGGAGCCCCACCTGCTCGTCCGACAGGACCTCACTGCTGATGAGCGCCCAGAGGCAGGACACGGCTGCCGTGCGGATGGCTGCAGCCGTCTTCCCTGCGTGCCACTGCAGATTGGGGACCAAGATGTCCTTCGTCACAGTGTCGAGGTAGTGGTGAAAGTGCCTGGGGTGGAGACACGAGACAGCAGGTGAAGGGGAGCGCGCGGGGCAGAGGGGAGCCGGAATAAGAGGACGGCTGCCTCCCTGGGGCGGGCGCCCTCCCTGCAGGGGAGTGGGTGCCCGGGGGAGAGCCAGCGGCCTTCCCAGCTCCTGCTGGCCTCTGCTGGGCCTGCAGCCCCCAGAGCACCCCACCCCCCCTCTGCAGGGGTGAGGCTGTGGGGGCCCCACCCATCTCTGCTGGGCTCTAAAAGAGGAGACGTGAGGTCACCGGGCACATCGACCAGGCCAGCAAAGTCATTTGCACGTGTGGCCATCCTACGCACGCACACCCGACACCCCCCCGTGAGCATGCTCCCCTCCGCACCCAAGGCCCGAGCGCCACGGTCACAGAGACGTGGACGTTCCTGCCAGCAGTCTGGGCACTTGGTCTGGATGTAAACTCACACATCCCGCTGTGCCGGGCGGCTCGTGCTGCGGAGCCACTCTGAGCACCCCGTTGAGAGGCACCCAGAGAAAAGCCTGAACGTCCTCACGAATCCCACTGTGCTGCCACCATTAGACCGAAACACGTTTGCTTGAACGAGTAATTCATCAACTTATTTCTGAACCTCATTCCAAAGTATATTTCAAAGGTGGCTCACGTCTCAAATACCAGCTGTTCTGGAATACCGAGAAGGTGTAGTAGCTTCCAAGGCGAGGCCAGAGCTGCGTGGCACCGAGGCTCTCCCTGCACCCTGCCCTCCGGCCTCTGCTTCTGTCCCTCTCCGCTGCCTGGACCCTCACTCAGGGACCGTCCCTTCTGGGGAAGGCGCCACCTCCTTGCTTCCAGCAGGGGGCACCCAAGAACCAGAGATGTAGGTAAGCGGCAAATCTGGTTCTGGACTTGCACACACACGCACACACATGCTCGCTCACACGCGCGCGCGCACACACACACACACACACACACGCTCACACACACGCTCACACACACACATTCACGCAATTAGGTTTTTAACGTGCTTTAATTTTTACACAAAGGGCTGCTATTTCCCGCAAAACGATTTACAAGAGGGCTCTGTGGAAAGACCCAACGGTCCTGTCCTCTGAGGCGTCAGGTGAAGTGGCTGGAAAAGCGAGGACCACGTGCTGGCCAGGCTGCCGCTCTGCCGCGGGAGATGGGCAGCGACCCAGGGCCCATCAGCGCTGCGCTAAGACCTAGCACCTGACTTTGCGGAGCAGCTCCATTGCGCAAAGGAAGGTCCCCGCTGGAATGAGGACGCACGTCGGCAGGTCGCCCACAGGCCTCCCCCGGACCGATGCCGTCCAAGGAACCGCGGGGCCACCTTTGCGGGCAGCGCTCTGAAGACAGACCTCCTACCGCTGCTGGCGCCCCTCCCCCAGGCCCCAGTCGACCTCGAGGAGCGGGCAGAGCCCAGGTGGTGGCCAGCAAGGTCTGTCGCGTCTCCACAGACGCCCCGGAGAGCAGAGGCCACGGGATTGGGGGTGCAGGGACCACCAAGAGCAATGACCGAACCCAGGACAGGCGGGGGGCCGGCACCAAGGGCCCACGCTGGGGGCGCTCTGTGGAGGGAGCAACCCGTCCATGGAGGGTCCCCAAAACAGCACCTCCTCACACTGAGGAACCCGACTTGGCGCTTCAGTAGGACATTGTGAGGCCAAGGACCCAGGGCAGCCGATCAGCGCCTGTGTTCCGCCACCTCGGCCTCAGGTCGGGACCCGCAGGCGGCCGGCGAACACGTTCTGGCAGAAGAGGGTCGGCAGTGCATCCCCAGGGCTCCCCGTGCCCGGGGGCTTGTTGAGGCCCCTCGCGAGGTTGTGGGGGAGCACAGGCTGTGAGGCGCCAGCTGGCCCGCGCCCTTGCGGCTTATCCACAGGAAGCTCCCCTGCTGGGAGGCCTGCGGGCCAACATCGTCTCTTTATGGCCCTTGTAAGCTGGAAGCTCGGGCAGACGAGCAGCAGACAGGATTCCCTGCCCGCGGACGGGCCGGCAGGGCCTGGGGAGAGGAGGAGCCCCAGGGAAAGTTCCCAGCACACTCGTGACATGGCAGGGGACGGGGTCCCCACACGCCTTACCGCACACCCAGCCGCTGGGGGCCTGGGGGCGAGGTGCACCCACGCGGCGCCCGACCAGCCAGGGTCTGCCGCCGGCCCGTCACGGGTTTGCTGCCCTAAGTCCTTGCTGGCAACAGGGTTTTCCTCACGCTTTAACCACTAATGGCGATTCAGCCCATTCTCTGTTAGGTTTCAAAGGTACCAAAGGCATTTAAAACTGAGAATAGCTAACGTATAAACCATTAACAGTTAATGTTCCCTACACCCTCTTCGTTCGATGGAATTTTAATGGCCACGTGGAAACAACGTGGACTTCTTGTCTGTCCGGGCGGGTGCTCGCTCCCGCGGCCAGCGCCAGAGCCCGGGGTGACCCCAGCTCCCACCTGAGAACACCCGCAGAGGCTGGAGGCCGGGCACACCTACCCCTGGGAGTCGACCGTCTGCTTTGCGCTCAGCAGCACCCGCGACAGGGAGGAGAAGAGCCGCAGGCGCATCTGCGGGTCCCGGGAGGGCTGGAGGCAGCTCCTGAGGACGGGCACCAGGTGGGGGAGCACTTCTCCCAGCGCCGGGCCTGGAAAACACACAGCTCACGGTTCCCACGGCTCCTGCTCGTGGGACGATGCAGCCCCCACCCCGCCGCCGGGTCGGCGCCGGGTGCCGGGGAGGGGCCGTGGGCACAGGGGCGGTTACGGCCCGTCCACCACCTTCCTCTCCTTTCTGGATCGAGGGTGTCCCTGTAAAAGCAAACACTTAACCCCCAAATCGTGCTAATTGTTCAATACGGTGACTTTCCATCTCCTCACGTTTTCTCAGAATCTTAAAAAAAAAAAAAACGTTACAGTCAAGCAACACTTTAAAGATCAACCAAGATAAATTATTCAGAACACGTACGGTGTTTAATATTTGCCTCTACACTCGGCAGCCACCGCCCTTCCCAAGCTGCTGCTGGACAGGCGCCTGCGCGGCTTCCCCGGGACCGTGGGCCTCACACACGGGCAACGAGCCTTAGTATCTGGAAGCGCATCGAGTCGTGATCGGAATAAAGAGTCCCCGGGGTGCAGACACGCGCTCGGGTTGCACGGACCCGGGTCACGGAGCGCCCTCCCCTCCAGGCGGGCCCTCTCCCAGCCACCCTGCTCACGACGCGCCTGCTCGTCCCACGGCAAGGCCCAGATGCGTTGTCTCACACTCGGCGTCAAAGCTGCAAGACGGAAACGCAAGGCCGCGCGTTAATCTGAGGGCAGGTGTGGGTCTGGGGGAGAAAGAGAAACAAAGGCAGAAGGAGGACGTGGCCCAGGGGCAGGACACTGCCAGCACCGGTGGGCACCGGGTCTGCTCACACCCTCTGGGGTTTGTTTTCCTTGGAGATCGCACGGAAGACGGAGCTCCGGACCTCTCACTGCAGGAGGAGGGAGCGATCTTCCGGGAAGAGACCCGATCTCCCGAGGCCGCGTTTTCGCGGAAGACAGAGCGCACGAGCAAGAGGAGAGAGGGGTTTCAGGGAGCATCTTCCGGCCCCTCCTATAAAGACACTTTCCGCTCACGTGCGTCACTGTCCCCTCATTGCTAACCAGGCACCAAACGCCGTTTTGAACAAGTCCAGTCTGTTGAACGCGCTCTATAAAAACAAAGTCTCCTCCAGACAGCAGGGCGTCTGTCACGGCTGACGGCGTAACGAGACACGCAAACAGGAGCGTCCTATGGGAGAATGCCGACACCGAACAGACCCGGGGGTGCAGCGGTGCGCTCTCAGCGGGACGATGCCGCGTGGGGTGCGGGCACCTGGCGATGAACGCCGCCCGAGCACAGCGCGTGTGAGGCAGGACGCTTCCAGACACAGGACGGAGAAACACGCCATCGACACTCTGAGAAAGCACTTGGAAAAGCGCACCGAGGCCGCGTCCCCTCTTCCTGATTGGCCGGCCTCAAGGGTGCACAGGTTTTCGGGTTCCGGAGCCTTGGGACGCGGCCTCTGGCCGTTTTCTAAGGTGGGGAGGGAGCTGCTGTTCAGAGTCTAAGATCTTTTCTTTTTTTTTTAAGACTCATCTTTTAAAATGAAATCTGTCCGGTGAGACCCCTACGGACGTCCAAGGCAGGGAGAAGGCACGGGTCTGAGCATAAGCTCTGCCTAAGGAACGTTCTTTCACCCACCCCGCGGCCCGGCGGGGAAGGGCCTGGAGACGCTGGACCACAGAGGCCCACGCCATGAGTGAGGCTCTGCAGGGACACTGCGGACTGTGCGAAGAACACACTACGCCCAAGGCCACAATAAGCACACCTCCGTGGCTTAACGTAAACACCGTGTGCCTGGCAGACTTTCTTTTCTTTACGTTTGTGTTTACCTCGGGGGAGAGAGGCAGAGAGAGAGAGATACACACACACACACACACAAGCCGAAGCAGCTCCAGGCTCTGAGCTGTCAGCACAGAGCCCGATGTGGGGCTCGAACTCACAAACCGTGAGATCATGACCTGAGCCACCCAGGTGCCCCTGCCGGGCAGACTTTCAAGGGCCACATTACACAGTTTCGGGAGCTCACCTGCGTGGTTGACCACCACGATGAACTGCAGAAGCTCTGCTGAGTGGACAGTCCAGTCGTGGTGCGACGCGGCCAGCCACTCCACGAGGGGGCCCGCGTGCTCCCGGTACAGATCCTGGCGGCCGTCGATGTCCTGTGCCGCGGCCAGCGCGTCCATGGTCTCCTGGACCTGGAAATGCGAAGTCAGTGGCTGGGGAAACCCCACTCCTAAGGCTCAAAAGCCCAGGGGAGACCAATCGTCATCATCAGAGAGCGCTCTGTCACACGACGGGCTAGGATGACCCGGCCAACCGGGAGCGCTCCACCGCTGAGGACGCGCGACACGACAGAGCCCCTGGAGCGCCCGCGGGGGCTAGGACTCCAGGGGCCCGTCTGACGGCTACTGTTCACGCTGGGTCTGCGCCATCTGGATGACAAAGAACAGACTTGCATTTATGAGAGATTCAGCCGCCGTGCCCCAGGCTGCACAAGGCTTCTCCTGGGGTCCTCAGGCCCCCTGCGGCGGGAGAGCTCCATCTGTGAGGAACAAGGGCGGCTGGTGGCTGCAGGGCACTGAACTGAGGGACATAAACTATGCTTGCCCGAGGCCACCCTGTGACCGGGCCTTCCGGTGGTGACAGTGGTGACAGAGGTGACAGCGGGCCAGGGGACAGGAGATGGGCCGGCAGCCACCTCCCAGCAGCCTGTGCCTACAACCTGGCGGCTGCTCGGTTTCCTTCCTGTGGGTCCCAGGCACGTGGATTCGGCTCTTGCTAGTGTGTGTGGCTTTACGGTGACAAGCCGCCTGCTGAGGTATGTGCCCTTTGGAAAAGTGGAAAGGTTGTCTTTAAACAAAGAAAACACAATTCAGATGCCCAAGGAAAGGAGGGGGAGGGGGGGCTTCCTGGACACCGGGCCTGTGGCTCTGTGAGGCTCCCGGCACGCCTCCTCCATAGGTGAGCCCCAGAGCTCTGTGCACGGCTGTAGGAGGAAGACACCCCCCTCCAAAAGGTCCCTGGAGCCCAAGGGGAACTGGACGTCAGTAGAGCATTTAAAGCCTAGATCCAGAGCTGAGAGAACAGAAGTAGTCCTGTAAAGCTGGCCTGTGACTAAACAGGGGACACGATGCTATTTTCTCTCTAGACGGTCAGTCACCTACGTGTTTACCACAGACGGGAGGCGAGGTTACACGTGTCCGTCTGTCTGTCTGCAGCTGTCACCCGAGACACGATGACAGGCGGCAGGTGGAGGGAATCTGAAATTCCCTGCGTCCCCGAGGCTGCCTCACGAGCAACCCGTCCCACACGCCCTTCCACGCTTCCGGCCAGCCGAGCCAGGCAAGCCCGAGGCTTCCGATTCCACAGCAGGATCTCTGGATGGTGGTTCCGCCTGCTCAGGGCCGAGCACCCTCCTCAGCACAGGCTCCGTCCCCCGCGCAGCCTCACCTTGTCGCCGAGGCCTGCGGCACCCCAGAGCGCCTCTGTGGTCACCAGCACCTCCAAGAGCCATAAGCTGCACCGTCTGCAGTCTTCGCGGCACACGGAGACCAGAGTCCGCACGCACAGCAGCAGGTGCTCCCCGTAAAGGTGCTGCCGGGAGAGCAAGGGAGCACCTGAGCCAGCTCTCCCCCAGCCTGTGTGCTCCTGCCCCCCTGCCGCGCCCCCAGGGCCCCCCTGCACCCCCGCCCCAGCTCCCTCCCCGCTGCCCTTCTGCCCCCCAGCCCCAGCCCACCGTCCCAGCCCCCTCCCCTTCTGCCCCCTCCCGCTCCTGTCTCCCCCTGCCCAGCACCCACCCACAGGACACGGCACACTCTGGCCGCAGATTAGAACACACGGACCATAAGAAGGGCATTCTTCGACGGGAAAACTTTATGGCGTTCTTTTCCAGGGGAAACCGAACACAGCCCCGGAAAGAAATGCTTAACGTCTCTGAGTTACACTTAAAGAAGTTCTCATGCGTCAGCAACACATCCCCTAGAATTCACAAGGGAAACGGATCTGCTTGCAAACACCCAGCCCCCACCAACCTGCCCCCAAAGGTAAGAGAAACAGCGGCGGGAGGTGGACACACAGCAGAGTCCGAGCCCACGGCCGCCGAGGCTGTGTGGGGGCGCACGGGGTTCATTCTGCTCTTCTGCTGCTGTGAGTTTCCGAGTCTTCCCACGCTACCGTTTTAACAAAAAGAAAGAAATTCCGTGGCTTGGGAAGTGCTTCCTGGTGGCCGGGGAGACAAGGGGATGCTCGGCTGGTCCGTCCAGCCACTCCCCTCCTGGCCTCCCAGCCTCGTCATCTGTGGGCCAGGAGCGAGCGTCCACGTGTGCTTCTAGTGCGTCCCTCCACACGTCTGCTTCACGCGTTTCACGAGGGGCAGGAAGGATGGGGTCGCGGTCACGGAGCAGCGCACAGAACACGGGAGGCGTGCTCACCGTGCCGCTGGCGGGGCTGGGTCCAGAGTCCCTTCTCGGGCCCTGGGGCTCGTGCACAAGGGACGTAAGCCACCAAAGTTTAAACAGAACTCACACGGGATCACAGAGGAGTGTGGTCTGTGCACGCGGCTCGGGAGCAGGACAGAACGAGGCCTTGAGGGCTGGGTGTCCAGCTACCCCAAGGAGCCAGGCTGGTGACTTTGCTCAAAGCCTCACGTGCCCTACAGCCCAATTCCTTCTGGTCCTGGACTGAGAGCAAATGAGTTTCTGAGGACGTGAGTTCAGCGAATTTCTTTTTCGTTGTAAATATTTACCAAGGGAGACAGCGAGACACAGCGCGTGCGAGACGAGGGAGGGGCAGAGAGAGCAAGAGACCGAGCGAGTGACAATCCCAAGCAGGTTCTGTGCTGTTGCGCAAAGCCTGACTCGGGGCTCGACCCCGCAAACCTGAGCCGAAATCAAGACTCAGGCGTCTACCCGACCGAGCCCCGCAGGCCGCCCTCAGTAACTTCTGAAGTGACCTGGACCAGATGCTTCGGGAGCGATTCTGGGAGGAGGAAGCTCCCTTCTGGAGGCGTGAGCTGTTCAATTCTGGGTGGTCCCGAGGCTGCGACTCCTGTGCCAGTAAGGAGTCACGTTCCCAGCGGCGCCGTCCGCGGAGAACGGTCCCCACCTACCTGCCCCCCAGAGGCGGAAAGGGCGCAGGCCGCACACGGGCACCCAAAGTCATGTTTTAGCCTCTGCTCCTGAAGGTGTCACCCGAGGCCGCTGACTTTAGTGCGAGAAAGTGCCCGGGGCTGACGTTTCGGTAACGGCGCCGGCACCCCCGCACCCCGGGTCTCCGCTGGTTCAACGGGACCGAGTGACTTCTCCTTATGCCATCAGACAGTTTCCTCACCTCGAGCTCCTGTCACAAAGCAAACATTTCAAAGGGAAGGATCCGATCCCTGGGCCCGGCCCCGGCCAGACGCACGCACCTGCCGCGGGTCCCCCGACTCACCCCCCCGCCCCCAGGCCGCACTGCTGGACAGACACGATTGTGTCCACCCCTCGGCTGGCTCTCGGGAAACGGCCGCCTGGGGACGTCTGCGGGAAGCACGTGCCGTGTGTCCTGGGTCACCACAGGAGCACGAGACCCTCCCCGCCTGGGGCTGGGGCCGGGGGTGACAGGGCTGCGTCTGCGAGCGAAGGGGAGGGAGGCGGCTGGAGCGCGTCCAGAGGGACACTCGGCGACACGGCGCTTCCTCGGCGAGGCGTCTGTGTACAAACGTCGTTGCAGAAACGACTCTTCGAAAAAGCTGGACGCTTAATCCGAACCGCGTGGGTTAAGGGACCGGTTTTCCCATGGACGACACTGAGGCGTGAAGATCGTATCTTCTCTGCCGTAAAACGTGGAAGATCTGTGTTCGAACACCTGTGCGGGGGCGCCTGGGGGGCTCGGTCGGTTTGAGGGTCCGACTTCGGCTCCGGTCTCGCGGTCGGTGACCCCAAGCCCCGCTCTGGGCTCTGCACCCTCTCTCCGCCCCTCGCTCACGCACGCCCTCTTTCTCGTTCTCAAAACAGATACCTAAGTAAAACACTAACGAAAAACAGAAACATAAACATCTACGCTCCTTCTCAAAGTTAATTTTCTGGGAGGAGAAAAGCTTCTGGCTCACACATCTATAGAGAAGTCAGAACCGTTTCCAGACTCGCCTGCGTACACGTGCGCAATTCACGTGGATTCGCTGACTCTGTGAAAACCAGGTTTGGGAAGAGGCGAATCGTCCTAGAAGCACCAAAAGCAGGTGGAGCGGCTCACGGCCACCTCCCGCCGCCACAGCCCCACTCCTTCCGTTTAGACGGCCTTGCACGTGGATGTGTGACCGAGCCCAGACCACCTTGTCGCCTGGGAGCGAGGCGGGGAAGGGGCCGCGAGGACCAGATGAGCCCGCGCAGAGCACCCTGGTGGCCGTGCGGAAGGCGTGGCCGGGCCCCAGCCCCCCCGAGCGGGGTCCCTGGCCGGCCAGCGGGGGGCGGGCCCTTGTCCACACAGAGGAGAGGGAGGGCAGCGCCCAGGGCTGGGGACACAGGGCTGAAGCCTGTCGCCGCCGCGCACAAAGTCCTCATTTTTTCTCAACGGGAAACGATTACGAATCAGTCCACACGGCTAGGCCCAAGCGCCCAGACGGCGTCGGGGGCAGAGGGGGCGGACGCCATCACCGCTTCCCAGCGCGTTAGTAAAACACCCAGGGACGCGAGCGACGCCCCGGCTCCTGGGGACGGGCCCGGCCCCGCGGCCGTCCCCGGCGTGGACGTGTCCCGCTCCGTGCTGCCCCCCACAGAGGCTGCTGGGCAGGTGGGAGGAGGCCAGCGTGCACTTTCAACATGTCTTTTTAAAAAACGCTTATTTTCGAGAAAAGGAGAAAGAGTGCGAATGGGGGAGGCGGGAAAGAGAGGGAGACGCAGAATCCACGGCAGGATCCAGGCTCCGAGCCGTCAGCACACAGCCTGACGTGGGGCCTGAACCCACGAACCTTGAGATCGTGACCTGGGCCGAAGTCAGCCGCTCCGACCAACCGAGCCACCCACGTACCCCCCAACGTGTTTAGTTTTACCGTAACAGGCTACCGACTGGCCAGAACAGAACGTGGCAGTGGGCACAAGAGTCCCCAGACCCCGGCTGCCACTGTCAGGCGGAAGCGTCTGACGGCTGGGACCTGACGTCATAACCATCCGCGGCAGTGCGTGCCGGGACCTCATCTGATAACGATCTGCGGCGGTGCGTCCGGCCCGGCTAGAACCATTCGTGGCAGTACATCCGGGACCTGACATCATATCCATCCGCGGTGATGCGTGCTGGGGGGGGGGGGGGGGGGGCCCTCATCTGATAACCATCCGCGGCGGTGCGTCCAGCCCAGCTATACCCATTCGTGGCAGTACATCCGGGACCTGACGTTCTAACGCGCCGCGGCGATGCATGCAGGAACCTATCTGGTAACCATCCGCGGGGATGCGTCCGACCCTGACGTCATAACCATCCGCGGCGTGCGTGCCGGGACCTCACATGATAACCACCCACAGCGGTGCGTCCGGCCCTGACGTAATAATCATCTGCGACGGTGTGTGCTGAGACCTGACGCAACAACCATCCGCGACAGCACATCCGGCCCCTGACGTAATAACCATCCGCGGCAGTGCGCCCGAGACCTGACGTAATAACTAGCCGCGGCGGTCCGTGCTGGGACTTGACGCAATAACCACCTGAGGCGCTACATCTCGGACCTGACATCATAACCATCCGCAGCAGTGCATCCGGGACCTGACGCGGGAACCATCCGGGGCGGTGCGTGCTGGGACCTCGTCTGATAACCAACCGCGGGGGATGCGCTCGGCCGTAAGGTCATAACCATCCGCGGCAGTGCGTGCCGGCGCCTCACGTGATAACCCTCCGCAGCGTTGCGTCCGGCCCCGATGTAATAATCTGGGCGGTGTGTTCTAAGACCTGACGCAATAACCATCCGCGGCAGTACATCCGGGCCCTGACGTAATAACCATCCGCGGCAGTGCGCCCGAGACCTGACGTAATAACTAGCCGCGGCGGTCCGTGCTGGGATTTGACGCAATAACCACCTGAGGCGCTGCATCTCGGGCTTGACGCAGGAACCATCCGCAGGGATGCGCCCGGCACTAAGGTGATAACCATCCGCGGCAGTACATCCGGGACCTGACGCGGGAACCATCCGCGGGGATGCGCCCGGCACTAAGGCACTAACCATCCGCGGCAGTAACCTCATGTGATAACCCTCCGCAGCGATGCGTCCGGCCCCGACGTAATAATCTGGGCGGTGTATTCTAAGACCTGACGCAATAACCATCCGCGGCAGTATATCCGACCCATGAGGTCATAACCATGCGCAGCACTGCGTCTGGAACCTGACATCATAACCATCCGCGGCAGTACATCCGGAACCTGACGCAGAAACCATCCGCGGCGGTGCGTCCTGGCACCTGACACAATAACCCCCCCCATGGCGGTGCGTCCAGGAACCTGACGTCATAACCATCTGCGGGGATGCATCCCGGCCGTGACGTTATAACCAGCCGCGGCACTGCTTCCGGGACCGGTTCTAATAGCCGTCCGCGGCGATGCGTGGACAGTGTCGGCAGGGGGCGCTGTCCACCCCCTCACGACGCGCTCCACCCGCCTCCCTTCCTACAACTTACATTTTCAGAGCCTTGACAGATGTGGGGCCGGGCCAGCTCCGTAGCGATGAGCGTCAGGTGCGGCCGGAGGGCCTCCCTAGGGCAGCCTCTGACGATGGACGCAAGGATCAGGAGGCCGGAGGGGGAGGGCGACTTCTTCAGCGCGGGCAGGACCAGCTTCAGAAACACCTCCGGGCTGACGAACGCCCCGACCAGCTCGGCAGATCGGGTGCCCTGTGCGAGGAGAAGAGCCGCTGGCGGGCTGCTCCCGGCCCTCCCACGGCTCCCTGCAGGCCTCCCGGCCCTCCCGCGGCTCCCTGCAGGCCTCCCGGCCGTCCCGCGGCTCCCTGCAGGCCTCCCGGCCCTCCCGCGGCTCCCTGCAGGCCTCCAGGCCCCTCACAGACAGCGAGGTCTGTGCCCGGCGTGTGTGCCACAGTTAGTGCCCACCGGGTCCCACACCCCTTGGCTGCTGCCGGTGACCCAAGCTTGCTTCGAACAAACAGCCACACGCCGGCACCACCGTGCCATGGGTGCCACTGGGCAGTCGGGACAGCGGGCCCTAGGGCATCGGGAGGAGCGAAAAAAAGCCGACCTCTAAAGGGCACACCGCACGGTCCCATCTACACGATATCCCCTGGTGACGCAATGGGACGACCACCAGACTGTCAGGTCACTGTTGCAGGCCCACATACGTCCGAAGTGAGGCCCAGGTGGGCTGTGGCTTGGCAAGGCGGGCCAATCAGGACAAGGGAAGTAAACCTGAGGCTCGACTCGCGGCACACGGGGGTGGCGCTAACCGCCAGCCGTCACACGCCGGGCCGCACCCCTGCCTGGCTTTCCCTGCAGAGCCCGTGGGCGTGACGGCCACCAGGGCCAGGGAGGCGCTCTCCTCCCCAAGCTAGACTCTCAGGAACAAGCCCGTGGGCGGTGTCCCCGGCTCGCTGGTGGGATCGACGCGTCCAGAGCCGTCGCCCGCACGTGCTGGGAGCGCAGCTGTGGGGAGGGGGGGCTGGAGCCTGCTGAAGAGGGACCCTACGTGTCCCCCTCCGCGGGACCCGAAACCAGACGTGGGTTGTGCAGGGGCTGTGAGCGAGGGCGCGGCTGCCGAGACCCCAGGGGATCTCAGGCGACGCGAACGTTATCCTGGCCCTCCCGTTTGGTAAAACCCGCAGACCCGCGCGGCCTGACCAGGGCGAAGGCCACAACCCGTAGCCACAGCTTCCGTGACCGGAGGAGGCAACTCACGCTGCGGACCACGGCCCGGTCGTCGTCGGCGCAGGCCAGGTGCAGGGTTCGCAGGACGACCTCCAGGTGCTGCGTGACGTGGTCCTCGGCGTGCAGCAGCAGCACCGCCAGCAGCTGCGCGGCCTTCACCCTGGTCCCCGCCACCCAGTCAGTGACATCGTGGCAGATGGCGGGAAGGATCTTGGAGAGGTTTCTGAAGACGAGCTCCCGACAGCCCAACCCGGGGCGGTGGTCTGCGGGTGAAAACACAAACTGCAATTCACAAAGCACGTCCCACGACCCCAGGGAAGGTCATGGGTCACGCAGCCCTTACTCGAGGTGGGCCTGCAAGTCCCGTTTCGTTTCGAGATCTTAAAAGCGCAGACTGACTCTGAGGACGCAGATGGAGCCGCGTGTCCTCACTTGGCTCGAAAGTTTTGCATGGCGGCCGAGGGCTGACACACAACCCAGCGCACCGCGTGCCTGACGCGCTGTGTCCTGACACGCGGATACACCTCCGCACCGGCGCTGCAAGCAGGATGCAGCTACCCGTGGCCCCAGAGCTTCCAGCACCCCTGTGGGTGGTGCTCCCGGGCTCCCCACTCCGCTTCCCGTCGCTGCACACGGGCCGTCTCTAAGCGGGACCGTGCGGCTCACACCGGCTCCCCGCCCCCTTCCGCCATGCGTGTGGCTTCATCCCTCTGCCTGTCCGTCACCTGCCGGGACCTCGGGCTGCCTCCCGGGCTGGCTGTGGCCAAGAAGGTTGCGTGGACGCAGCGGCCGCTCCCCGGGGGCGGCGACGGCAATACTCCACCGAAGCCAAGCGCAAAGCGGCAGCGGCCTCACCCCTTCCAAAGTGGCTGCGGCGCTTCGCATCCTGCCCCCCGGGCGGATGTGTGTGGGGGGCCAGTGCTCAACGACGACAGCCACTTGGAGCGTGCGTGGAGCCTGCCGTGGTTCCCCGTTGCTCCCTAAGGACGCGGAGCAGCTTCTCGCGAGGTTGTTTGTATCTTCCGTGGTGAGGCGCTCTACAAAATCTGCCCGCTGAAAAATCTGACTGTTCTCGTATCATCGAGTTCTGAGCGTTGTTTCTGTATTCTGAATGCAGCCCTTCAATCTGTAATTTGCAAATCTTTTCCGTCTGTGGCTGTTGCTTCGCTCTGTCAACAACGTCTTCCACGGAGCACAGGTCGTGGGTCTGGTGAAGCCCACCTCATCGGCTCCCCTTCCGCGCACGACGCTCCCCACGACGTGCGAGAGAACGCCCCAGCCCCCGCTCACAGAGGTTTACAGGCTTAGGTGTTACATTTAGGCGCAGGATGCAATTCGGGTTAATTTTTGTAAATCATATGAGGAATGGACCCAAATTCATACCCAATTATGTGCAAATCCAATTCTTCCAGCACCAATGCTGGAAGACCACCCTTTCTCCGCCAAATTGTCGCGGAACCTGTCAAAGATGAGCCGTCCACATGCGTGGGTGTCGTGGACACGTGACCCCTGCCCCGTTTCCCCCCACCCCCCCCCTCCCGCGCCCCCCACCTGTGGGTTGGCCCCATGCAGTCTGGAGTTCTGTGCTCTCACTCTGCAGATTGTTCTGGAAAAGGAAGCGTTAGCCTTTCAACTTTGCTCTCCGTTGTCAACGTTCTGGCTGCCCTAGGTCCTCCGTATTTCCATGTGATCTTAGAGTAACTTTGTTAATTTCCACAAAAACAGGTTCAAAGATTCTGATTAGAAGTCTGATCTTAAAAATTTTAAACTCTGTTCTCAAACTACTCCAAAAGTAGAAGAGGAAGGAAAACTTCCAAATTCATTCTGTGAAGCCAGAACCGCCCTGATACCAAAACCAGACAAAGACACCACAAAAAAAGAGAACTAGAGGCCAGTATCCCTCATGAACACAGGTGCAAAAGTCCTCAACAGAATATTAGCAAACCGAATCTAACAGTACATTAAAAAACTCACTCACCACAATCAAGTAGGAAGGATTCCCGGGCTGCAAGCATGGTTCAATGTTCAAAAATCAATCAACGTGATACATTCCATTAATAAAAGGACAGATAAGAACCACATGATCATTTCAATAGATGCAGAAAAAACTTTTGACAAAGTACAACATCCATTCGTGATAAAAACCCTCAACAAAGTGGAAATGGAAGGAACAAACCGCAACATAATAAAGGCCATATATGAAAACCCCAGGGAACATCATACTCCATGGGGAAAAAACCGAGAGCTTTTCCCTAAGGTCAGGAACTAGACAAGGACGTCCACCCTCACCACTGTTGTTCAACACGGTACCGGAAGTCCTAGCCTCAGCAATCAGACAACACAAAGGACTATCCAGATTAGTAAAGAAGAAGTAAAATTTTCACTATTTGCGGATGACGTGATACTATATACGGGAAACTGGAAAGACACCACCAAAAAAAAAACCCTGCTGGAACTGATACATGAATTCAGTAAAGTTGCAGGATACAAACTCAATGTACAGGAATGTGTTGCATTTCTATACACCAATAATGAAACAGCAGAAAGAAAAATTAAGAAAACAATCCCATTTACAATTGCACCAAAACACTAAGACACCCAGGAATAAACCTAACCAAGAAGGTAAAAGACCTGTATCTGAAAACTGTAAAACATTAACGAAAAAAACTGAAAAGGACACAAAGAAATGCAAAGACATTCCATGCTCATGGATTGAAAGAACAAATATTGTTGAAATGTCCATACTACCCAAACCAACCTACAGATTGAAGATTTTATTAAGTATTCTTGAGACCCAACAAAGGGCTCAAACTCACAACCCCGAGATCAAGAGTCGCACACTCCACTGACCGAGCCAGCCAGGGGCTCCAGCAATCTACACAGTTAATGCAATCCTATCGAGATACCAACAGTATTTTTCACAGAGCTAGAAGAAACAATCCTAAAATTTGTACGGAACCACAACAGACCGCGAATAACCAAAGCCATCTTGAAAAACCAAAACAAAGCTGGAGGCATCACAATTCTGGACCTCAAGCTATATTACGAAGCTATAGTGATCACAGCAGTATGGGATTGGCACAAAAACAGACACGCAGATCAATAGAACAGAAGAGAGAACCCAGAAATGAACCCATGATTATATGGTCAATTAGTCCTCGACGAAGCAGAAGAAAATATCCAGTGTGAAAAAGACACTTCAACAAATGGTGCTGGGGAAACTGGACCACTTTCTTACACTATGCATAAAAATAAACTCAAAATGGATTAAAGACCTAAAAATCCTACAGTAGAACACAGGCACACAGGCAGTAACTTCTTTGACATTGGCTGTCCGTAGCAACTTTTTTCTAGATATGTCTCCTGAGTCCATGGAAATAAATAAACTACTGGGACTCTATCAAAATAAAAGGCTTCTAAACGGTGAAGGAAACAATCAACAAAACTAAAAGGCAGCCTATGGAATGGGAGAAGATATTTGCAAATGACATATCTGATAAAGGGTTAATATCCAAAACATATAAAAAAAAAACCCATATACAACTCAACACCTAAAAACCAAACAATCCAATTAAAAAAGGGGCAGAAGACATGAACAGGCACTTCTCCAAGGACGACATCCAGATGCCAACAGACACGTGAGAAAGTGCTCGTCATCACCAATCATCAGGGAAATTACACATCAAAACTACAACGAGGTACCACCTCACAGAATAGCTAAAATCAAGAACACAAGAAACAGCCAGTGTTGGCGAGGATAGAGAAGGGGGAACTCTCAGGCATTGTTGGTGGGAATGCAAACTGGGGCAGCCACTCTGGAAAACACTACGGAGGTTCCTCAAAAATTAAAAACAGAACTTACTCTACGATTCAGTAATTGCACAAGAACACTAATTCAAAGGGGCACATGGTCCCCACGTTATAGCAGCGCAATCAACAACGGCCAAGCTGTAAAGCAGCCCCAGTGTCCACCGACAGATGAACAGACACAGAAGACGTGGCGTCTGTGCAATGGAGTATTATTCAGCCATAAAAAAGAATGAGATCTTGCCCTTTGCAACCACACGGATAGATCTAGGGAGTATTATGCTAAGAAGGTGAGTCGGTCAGAAAAAGACAAATACCAGATGACTTCACTCATGTGGAATTTAAGAAAACAAAACAAAAAAATGAACAAAGGCAAAAAGAGGGGGGGGGAGAGGGAGAGAGAGGGAGAGAGGGAGAGAGGGAGAGAGGGAGAGGGGGAGAGAGAGGGAGAGAGAGGGAGAGAGAGGGAGAGAGGGGGAGAGAGGGGGAGAGAGGGGGAGAGAGGGGGAGAGGGGGGAGAGAGGGGGAGAGAGGGGGAGAGAGGGGGAGAGAGGGAGAGAGGGAGAGAGAGGGAGAGAGAGGGAGAGAGAGAGAGAGAGAGAGAGAGAAAGGGGGGCAAACTACGAAACAGACTCCTAACTAGAGAACACACACGGCTTGTCACTGGGGGGGGGGGGGGAGGGGGGATGGGGAACAGGCGATGGGGATAAAGGACGCACCTGTGATGGGCAGCAGGTGGTATGCACAGTGTGATCACTACTCTGTACGCCTGAAAACGTTACACTGCACGGTAACTAACCGGAATTCAAACGAAAACTTCATGAAAATTCAAAACTGTAAAGGCAGAAGGGAAACTGAGATCAAAGTTCAAAGGCTGTGTTTTCGGAAAAGCAACAGTATGCACCAGGAGGCCCCATTTCCACGTCTTCCCGGTTACTTTTCTGTTCTCGTGCTGTATTAGGGAATTAGTTCCAAGCGATTCCTTGTTGGCTGCTGAAGTGAGCCTGCTGTAATTTCGCCAACAACAAATAAACAAGAAATACCTTTCTTCCTAATGATGCATCCAGTGTGGGAAGCCTGTCAGATGAGGGGACATGAAGCAGGGTGGCAGGTGACAAGGGGCCACGAGGCATTTTCGCAGAAACACGGGGCTTCACTACATCTGGGTTCTGAAGCCTACCTTCCTGTGCTGGTTAATGGAGCAGAGGTGACCATACTCTTCCGGACCAGGGGTCCAGGAGCCACACGTGGCGTGCTGCCTCTTTCTGTAAATTGAGTGATAGCGGGGATGCGGCTGCCCCTGCTCATTTACTATTGTCTAGGGCCGCTGTGACATCACCACAGCAAGTGGACCAGCTGTGGCACACACGTGGCCTCCCAAGCCTGATATACCGACCGTATGGTCTTTCACAGAAGGAGTTGGCTGAATCCCACTCTAGACTCTAGAATTGCAATTTCCAGCCTGGTAGCTGCTAACCAACGTGGCTGTTTGAAGTTTGTTAGGCTTAAATGAATTAAAATCCGGTTTCTCGGTCCCCGAAGAACATTTCAAGTGCTCAGCAGCCGCCCACAGCTGGCGGCTGCTGTCCCGGACGGCAGAGGACACCCCGTCTCAGTACAGTCCTCGTGCTCAGTGCTGCACTGGAGGACGCGAGGAGAACCCAGGCTGTGGTCTCAAGCAGCAGATGGTACAGAGCACCGTCATCTACGGACTGATCCTTGGTGTCCTCGATTTGCAAAGCGAAACAGCCAATCGAGTAGCTGGGGAGGATGAACTAGGTGGCCCGGGGGGACACGAAATGCACCTGCTACCCCTGGCCCCAGAAACCCGGGCACACGCCTCTGTGCCTGGCTGTTCCCGGCGCTCTGGGGCACACGCTCTCCCCACGGCACATGCAGGGCCGCTCTGGACACGCAGCCCTTCGTGGTGTGCCGTGTGCTCTCCAGCCCCAGGGCCATGGGCGGCTCCCGTCCGGTGGCTCTGCAAGCACCTGTGGGTGCAGGCATTCTAATCCCGGGAGAGCCTCTGGGTCTGGGGGCACAGGTGGTGTGTCCTTTCCTTACATTTAGGTCCAGGCTGTGCTTAGACAGAGACAGGGATACACTGAGGCACATTCAAACAGCTGGCACCTAGAAGTTTCCATAGCTGTTATCTCCAAAACGATCACTTTGGCGGAAGTAAACCCTCCCACTCCCTCTGGGTGTGTGCATCCCCGTGTGGCCTCCTGGAGAATATATAAACGAAGTAAACAGGATGTGAGGGAGAAACGGGCCTGGGCGAGTGGCAGCCTGTGGCCGGGGCGGCCCCGGACCTGGCTCTACCCTCAGAGCACCCACGTCCCAGGTGTTCAACTCAGACCTGACCCCAAACTACAGCCCCTCCAGCAGTCCGCCGTCAGGGTGCTGGGCCTCCCCGGCACCTGCGCCCCTCGGGTGCCGCGGCTCCAGAGTCCCATCACGCGAGGGCCGTCCCCGGAGACCGAGCCCTGAGCGGGGCAAGAGGCCGTCGAGCCACCATATTCTGCACCGTGGGGCGGGAGCCCCCGGTACATGCTCACTGGACCCACCAACAGCCTGCTAACCCTGACACGCCTTGCGGGCTTCGCGGCGCTGCCGAAGCTACCCGCGGCCCTGTGCATGGAGGCGCTCCCCCCAGTGGTACCCCAGCCCACAGAGCCCCGTGCTGCTGGCCGCCAGCCCCTCCCCTGCCCCGAGTCAGCTTTCCCCGCCTACCCTTCCACCTCTTCTAGAGGGCTCACGTGACCGAGCCCGTTCACTAAACACGATGTTTCTGAGTCATTCATGTCGGGGCACACGTCAGAACACTCCTCTTCGTGGCCAGGTGCTGCTCCACGGTGGCAGCAGACACGACTTGTGGTCCAACCAGCTGGTGGACCCTGGGTGTTCCCACTTTGGGGCTGTTATAAACGATGCTGCTGTGAGCACGCACGTCCGTGTCTTGTCGAGCATTCTTCCGGGCTGGGACGGTGGGGTCACGTGATCGCGTGGGAAGTGCAGGTTCATCTGGGTTGGGACAGCGGGGTCACATGGTAACTGCGTGTTTAACACTTGAAGACGCTCCCAAACTTTTCCAAAGCAGCGGCACCATTTTTTACCTTCGCACCGGCACCGCGTGAGGCTTCTCTTTCCCCACGTCGCGATTACTGTTGACTTAGGAAACCACGCAAGGTCAGCGTTCCTGTTTGTCCTGGAATCCGGGGAAGCGCCCCGAGGCCCGAGTGATCGACTCATGTCCAGAGTCCAGACTGCAGCTCAGCCGCTATCTTCTCATCTTGTCCCTGAAAAGTCCCGGGCATGCAGAGGCAGCTCAAGCGGACAGAGGGCGGCCGGCGTGCTGGCTCGGCCCCACAGAACCAGCCGCCGTTACCAGCCTTGCTCAACCTTGCAGCAAGCAGGCCAGACAGACGCTCGTACAGCCAATTTGTTTTCATAATTGAAACAAAATTAACCGACGGCCACAGACAATTGCTTCACCTCGCTAGAAACCAAAGTGAAGGTCAGGAGTAACACGGCAACCTCGTGTCGCCTCTGGGGGTGACACTGTAAAGGTGGGCTGCGAAGGAGGGTCAGAGCCAGCTGGGTGTCAAGTCTGTGCGCACTGGAGGCAGACAGGCTCTGGGAGTGGTGACCTCTGGGTCTGAGGTCAAAGTTCAAATCCTGGCTCAAAGCGCAGGTGTTCTGTCTTCCCTGTAGGTGTCCTTGATTCATCCCGAGGTCGTTTTTCCCACCAGCTGACCTGGGGCTTTATCATCGGGCTGGGTGGGTGCCCGGGGGCTGCCAGGCCTGTGGGTGACGCCCCTGGTGCAGACGCAGTGGCCGAGACCCATCCTGGGGGAGGGAGGGGCGCGGTCTGCAAATGGGCAGAGCGCCCCCCACCGTGCTGGAGTTTTAACTCAAGGAGGGGTCGACGCAAAGCCTTGACTAAGCTGGGCCAGAAGCACGCAGAACGTTACGTTGGCTTAGTTTTTGCTCCATCAGGCAAAGCGCAACTTAATTGTGGGCAGAAAAACAGCTCGGCGGCTTTTTAACGCACGTATCTAAGTGCCACCAGGTCTGCCCTGAACGCGTCTGGGTTTATGAGGCACCACAAACAGGCAGGGTGACACTCGGGCTTCTGCACGAGGTTCCCGTGGACGCGGCTCAGAGTTGACCAGAGACCGCCCCTCCTCAAGAAGTGCAGGGGGCGGCGGTCAGCGGGAAGGCTGGGGAGGGTCACCAAGGACACACATGCGTGTCCTAAGCCCCAACGTGGCTCAGGCGGGTGCCGGTCCTGACTCCCTGCCTGTGGACCAGCCGCTCCCTGCTTTGGGCCTGGGCGCCTCACCTCCGATAAGGAGAAAACCAGGTTCGCCCAGCCTTCTGAGCAGTGGGACCCCACCCGTGTCCCGGAGCCCCTGCTCCCCAGCACCCAAGGCTCCGAGTGGCTGTGCTGTGCGCCACGGACCCTTGCTTGGTTGCACACGGTGCAAACCCGCCCCCCGCCCCCCCATGCCCGCCCATCTCTCCTCCGCACAATGTGACTCTCCTGACCACTGCCACCTCTCCAGATACCTGGACGAAACAGGCAAGCAGAGCAGGTCTGAGCTCTGCAAAGAACACAAAAACCCTGAAGGGCATCACCGTGAAAGCGCTCACGTGACAACGGTGTTTATTCAAACGGAACTCTACTTATTTCTAAGCTGGGGAAAAACCAACTCTGTTCTCTCTTGCGTCAAAAGGTCTGGCAAGCCGGTCACTGTCACGAGGAAATGCTTTCCTCTTCGCTCAAGCGGCACCAAGGACAACAGTGTTCACAGGAGAAAAATTTCCGGGAGAAGGGACTCCGGAACCCACGGTTCGAGGGCGCGACGGATGGGCACGTCCTCTGCAAGCACGAACCTGCACTTCTTGGTTCAGCGAGCGGCTGACTCGGGGACGTAGCTGGTTCTAAAAGTGGAGATTGATTTCTGTGCTGCAACAGGACACTTGGTTTGTCAAGCTAATGGCAAACCGTGTGGTGACGATGACGGCCCGTGCTACGCGCGCCTGGTCCGAACCCCGATGTGACAGGACGAAGGTCCCTCGGCAGTGAGCTGCGCACCTCCTCAAATCCGTCCGTCCGCTCACGGAAGCACGGGGTCAGGGACAGCGAGAGGCCCGTGAGCAGGAGGGGGTCTCCTTCCGCGAGTCAGAGTGAGCGGAGCAGGCCCCGCCAGGGCCACCTGCCGCGGGCAAGCTGGGGACTCCAAAGGCAGTCCGGCCAGAGAGAAGGGGCGCAGGACACAGCCGACAGAGGCCCGTGCCCAGAACGCGTGAGGAATCCTCACGACTCGACGGTTAGACAACAAACAACCCAATTTAACCCGGACGACAGATCTGGGCACTCGACCCCAGACGACGCGTGGATGAGCACGGGGCGTGAGTGCACGACAGATGCTGAAGTCAGATTAGAGCCACGACACGCCCGTGAGGACAGCCGAACAGCAGACCCAATGCCACGGCGTGTGCTGACCAGGACCAACAGTGACCTGCCCCCTGCAGGTGGGACGCAGACACGCAGCTGACAGACAGAGAGACACAGAGAAACAGAGACTGAGAGAGAGGACACAGAGAGACACCCAGAGACAGAGAGACACAGAGACAGAGAGAGAAAAAGAGACTGAGAGAAACAGAGAGAGAGAGAGAGAGAGACAGACTGAGAGAGAGAGATACAGAGAGACATGGAGACAGAGACAGAGAAAGAGACTGAAAGAGAAAGACACAGAGAGATTGAGAGAGACACACAGAGAAACAGAGACAGAGAAGACAAAGAGACACAGAGACAGAGAGAGACTGAGAGAGACACAGAAAGATAGAGACACAGAAAGAGACACACAGACACAGACTGAGAGACAGAAAGAGAGCGAGAGACAGAGAGACAGAGAGAATGGCAGCACCCACTCCCTGGGGCTTAACCGAGAGAGCACATAGTTCATGCAGAGACCCGGACGCAGGTGCTCAGACAGGCCTTAATCGAAATCACCCAAACCCAGAAATGACCTAGACATCCTGGCTCCAGCAGTAGGTAAACTGAGGCATGTCCACAGAAGGAGATGCTCCCCGAGGCAGGAAGGTAGGCCCCCACCCTAGGGAGCCTTCTGTGGGAAGGGTGAACGTGCAAACAGAAATGATCTCACGGCCGTGTCACGAGTCGAGGGGAGGCAGGCGGCAGGGCCTGGGGTGGCTCGTGAAATCTGATGTATGAAATGGTGTAAAAAAAAAAAAAATCTTAAAACTTAGATTTGAAAGTCTAATTACAAAGAAGTAATTTTAGGAGAAAAATGCTAACAATCTAACAAAATCTAGTGCTCATGCCGCTAACCATGATTGGAATTTGTTCCAAACTCGTTCCGGTGGGACTGAAACAAGCCTCTGGGAGGTGGCTGTCTCGGAGCCTGAGAGCCACCAGCCTGCGTGCCCCTGAGCCCTGCGTGACCCGGGAGATGACCCAGCACCGCGCCCACACCGGACAAAATGTCCCTGCAGCGGGAGGACGGCCCCGCGTGCACGCGGGTAGCCGGGGGAGGGGGGGCAGGGTGACAGGCTGACCACTCCTGGGCGGAGACCCATGTGACACGTGGGGAGCTGTCGGCCGAGAACCTCAGGTTTGTCCAGGACCAGGGAGGGAGGCGTCCCGACCTCACGTCCCAGGGCAGTCGTCATTTCCCGTCCGCGGTGAGAAGCCGGCCAGGACGGCCCGTCGGCAAGCGGAGTGTGGTCTCCCGCCGGGCCAAGTGGCGAGATATTGCCTCCAGGCAGCGGAGGGCAGGAAGGCGCCTTCGGAGCTCGGCTTCCTTCACAGGCGATGAGGGCGCGTTTAAAAATAAAATCACAGCGAGCTCTACATCGAAGGTCCACGCTTTAAAAAGACGCCGCGCCGTCAAACTTTACTAAGGCAGCAAAACCCCGCTAGCCGCTGAAGTTGGCCCTTTCTACAACCTGTGTGATCCCCCCTGTACCAGCTGAGCACACACCGGAAGGGGTCACGGGGCTGGGAGCCTGGGGGGGCCGCTCCCAAGCCGGCCTCGGAGCCCCTGTCGTGGCAGGTGTCCGCGCGGCCCTCACGCGGCGGGCTCCTCGTGGCCGCTATGGTCCGACCGCGCATCTTCACCACCGTGGCCCTCGCCAGCGTTGTGTTTGAAGGAGACGCGCTGCAGACAGACCGCAGCAGGAAACGCTGCGTCCCCGGCGGAAAGTGCTGCTCGGCACGTGGGTCCGTGGGGCAGGGAGGAGGGACGGCTCCGGGGGGTGGCTCCGCCCGGCCTGGCTCGCGTGCCCGGGACGCGCCGACGACGACACGTGTGTGCTCGCGGTGTGGCAGGGACCCACAGGGAGGCTGTGGGGGCGCCTCTGTTCTGAGCGCGCCCCTGGCCCGGGCCCTGCTCTTCCCCTGAAACTGCATTTTGGGTGCAGTTCACAGGTTCTCTTGTAAAGTGACAGCACCGCCTGCTTCCACAATTCCTGCCACGGCCAGCAGCCGCCGCCCACGGCTTCGCGGCCTGACGTATCCCCGACACCCGCAGCGGGCCCAGAGGGGAAGGCCCCAGGGAGGTGTCCTGGGCCGGGTCTCCAGCACGCTCTACTCTGCGGGCCCGCGCCCCAGCCCCGGCACAGAACCCCTCACCCGCCCGGGCGGCCCACACTCACCTGGCGAGGGGTGGTGGGCTGGAGGGGGCGAGGCGAAGTCCAGCTTATCTTTGAGGTCGTCTTCGTTCTCCCTCTGCCACTGCAGGCCCACCTTCTCCCAGAGGCTGGCGGCCGTGAGCCTGCGGCACAACACGCGTGTCAGGCGGGCATGCGGAAGGCCGGAGCCACGTCTGCCCCCGAGGGCGCTGGGAACTCTGAGGGCTTCTGACGGCTCTGCTCACGGCGCTAAACCCAGATGGACTCCTTGATGTGCCCGAAGCACCGGGAACTCTCGACTATTTAAAAGCCGCAGACGCGTCCCGTGGGACACACGATCCCACAGCAAACAGGACAGAGGGGACGAGGCGGGCTCCAGGAGGGACTCCACAGCAGACACAGCACCGCTGCTGTAAGTGACAACTTCGGAGGGGCCCCTGACGGTCCCGGAAACACGGGGACCTGCACCCGGCCGGCCCGGGCCTCGCCCAGAGCGGCGGCCACCAGCATGAGCTCCGTACTTACGCGATCTCGGGGATGTCGTCCTCGAGGCTGCTAAGCAACAGTGGGATCAGCTTGTGGAAGAAGGAGTAGCGGTCCCGCAGGTCCAGCAGCCAGCCCCCCACCACACAAGTCACCGCCTGCCGCACCTGCACGCGAAGGAAGTGTGGGGGGGGAAGGGCTTCAACCGGGCACAGGACGTGCAGGGGGCACCCGCCGCGCAGACCCTGCAGCGAGCTCAGGCGCTGCCATCCTGGCCCGACGCCCGCCTGGGGTCCCAGAGCGTCTCTGCCGTCCACACCGCGGGCTGGCGGAGGAAACGCCAGGACTGCCCCATCTCGTGGGCGTGAGCCCGCGTCTCCCGGGCTCTGGCCTGGTCCTCTGCTGGCTGCAGCAGGTCCCACGGGTCTCGCCGGCAGGGCCTTCGGTGTGGGAACCCCCCGGGCTGGGCGCTGTCTCACCGCGGGTATTCAACTTTTTTTTTTTTTTTTTTTAATTTATTTTTGGGACAGAGAGAGACAGAGCATGAACGGGGGAGGGGCAGAGAGAGAGGGAGACACAGAATCGGAAACAGGCTCCAGTCTCCGAGCCATCAGCCCAGAGCCTGACGCGGGGCTCGAACTCACAGACCGCGAGATCGTGACCTGGCTGAAGTCGGACGCTTAACCGACTGCGCCACCCAGGCGCCCCTCACCGCGGGTATTCAAATGGGCCATGGGCGAGCCCCCACGAAACGTCAGCCTGCAGAGGCCACACCGCGCGAGGGCCTCCTGAGGAGGCCAACAGGGGGCCCCTGGTTCTGGCCGTGTGCCAAGGCGGCCTGCAGGCCTCTGCCCACTTTGCCCGCCACAGGGAAGAAACGAGGTGCCTGAGGCCCAGCTCCCTCAGAACAGAGCCCGGGGCGGGGACTCAGCCAGCCTGGCGTCGTGGGAGGAGAGCAGAATGGGCTGAGCCCCAGCCTGCGCCCGATCCTGGGGAGCGCGGGAGCGCCACCGCCCCCCTCCGAGGGCTGTGTTACCCTGGGCAGGCGGCCGGGGTACGTGCCCACCGCTGGCTGGGGCTGCGCTTGCAGGGGCCCCCTGGCGGGTGTGCCGTAGCAGTGACGCCCCCGCCGCTCACAGGTCGGGGGACCAGTGCGGGGAGCCCACGCTCATGTTCAGGCACCTGCACCGGGAATGGGCCATGCGGCCGCCGACCTCCCTGAAGCTCACTCTCCCTTCTCCAAAATGGGAGAACAGGACGCTGGCTCCCGGCCAGGGAGGAAGGCACCTGGGGCGGGGCTTGACGCACAGGAGGGCCAGGCGCCTGGCTCACTAATCCCAGCGGCCCGTGCGTGTAAACAGGGCCGACCAAGGGAGGGGCGGCTGGGGCTCCGCGCTACTGTTGAACTTCTCGTGAAATTATTAACAATCAAAACTGCAGCTAAGGATCCCGGAGAATCTGAGACGTGCTCCCAGCGATCAGAGGCCCCGGTACCTACAAATGGACACCCACAGCCGCCCCACGCCGACTGTGCCGCCGAGGACAGAGTAGCATAGAGCAATCTCTCCGTGAGGTCCTCCTGCGTGACCCCGGGGCCCCGAGGGACTCCTGAGGAATCAACGTGCCTCAGGGCAAAAGTACAAGCAGCAGGCGAGACCCTCGAAGCTCAGCCAACACCTTGAGCTGGTGGCGCCCGAGAGCCTGTCTGACGAGGGCCTACCTGCCACCCTGCTGGGTGCCCGAACACGGGGAACGACTGGGGCCTCTGCAGGATGGCAGGCGCTCGGGACCACCAGACTCCAGGGGGCCGGCCCCTGCAGCGAAGGCGTGTCCCGGCCGCTGGGGGTCAGGGACCTGCCGGACCCTCCAGACCGTCCGGCTGCGCTCTCCCGACAGTCACTGCAATGTCCCCCAAGATCCAGGCATTTTGCAGGTTGGAGACTTCAGGTGTCTCCCCTCGTGAGCTGGGAGAGCCGGAGGGCCGGCCTCCCCCAGCCTCAAGCTGGTGTCGCCAGAAACCTGCTGATCCCCGTCATCACGAGACAAATTACCCCTTTCGGCTCAGGAAAACAGCACTGAGCAGAGTTGCCAAGTAACAGTTTGACTAAGCAGGAAATCTTTCAACTAAAGGAGAAAAAGCAGAATGAACCGAGAGTTCTTCCTCTCCGAGTCAGCCTGCGGACCGGGGGGGCTGGGCCAGAGAGACCGGGCACCGACAGCCAAGGGGGAAGAGCCGTGTACTTAACACAGCACGTGAACACAGAAGAGAACGTCCCACTCTCCTTTAACTGGAGCGTCTCAGGGACCCAGTGAACCGCCCGGCTCTTGCAAGGAGCCCATTTATTTCCGTACCCTGCTCTCAGCAGAGGCTAGTAAGGCCAACTCCTCAGCAGACTGGCACTCGTCATCCCACCAGACTCGAAAGCAGTTGGAGGAAGTCACCTTTCCCTGGAGCTTGAGCAGTTCACGCTTGGGGGCTGGGGGTCTTTCTGTCCAGGGCCTGAGTGTAATTAACCGTCTCACGCGAAATCGTTCCGCAGCACATCACGGCCCGTGCTCACCAAATGCCTTGAATTTTACGCATCTTACATCATTTCAAGTAAACCCCATCTTTATAATAAAAAACTTTTAGTTATTTATTTATTTTTAAATAAAAAAAAAAAATTTTTAACGTTTTTATTTATTTTTGAGACAGGGAGAGACAGAGCATGAACAGGGGAGAGTCAGAGAGAGGGAGACACAATCTGAAGCAGGCTCCAGGCTGTCAGCACAGAGCCCGACACGGGGCTCTAACTCACGGACCACGAGATCATGACCTGAGCCGAAGTCGGACGTTTAACCGACTGAGCCACCCAGGTGCCCCAATAAAAAACTTTTTTAATAGTATCAACACAATGATATATTTTGCTATTTTATTTAAAAAATTTTTCAGTAGGCTCCACACCTAGCACAGAGCCCAACAAGGGGCTCAAATTCACGACCCTGAGGTCAAGACCTGAGCTGAGATCCAGAGTCAGATGCTTAACCAACCGAGCCACCCAGGCGCCCCTCAACACAATATTTTAATAACACAGCAAATTCTGTTTCAAGTATACAATATTTAAATTCAGTTAAAAAAATTAGCAGAAAGGGTTTCAACTCAACCTGTAACATTTTTAGTTCTTAATCCTGAAAAAGGTTCAACATAATATTTCCTAGGTATGCATTGGACCTGAACAGCCGCTGTATCTGTTGCCAGTTTTCCTTCATTTTAACGTCAGGGGCAGGAGGCGGGAAGCAGACGGGGAAGGCGGGAAGATTACGAGGTGGGAAGCGGAAGGTCACGAGGCGGGAAGCAGAGGGGGAAGGCGGGAAGCAGAGGGGGAAGGCGGGAAGGTCACGAGATGGGAGGGGGAAGGCAGGAAGGTCACGAGGCGGGAGGCGGAGGGGGAAGGCGGGGAGGTCATGAGGCGGGAAAGTCACCAGGCGAGAGAAGGAGGGGAACGCAGGAAGGTCATGAAGCGGGAGGGGGAAGGAGGGAAGGTCACAAAGTGGGAGGTGGAGGAGGAAGGCGGGAAGGTAACAAGGCGGGAAGGTCAGGAGGCGGGAGGGGGAAGGAGGGAAGGTTACAAGGTGGGAGGCGGAGGGGGAAGGCAGGAAGGTCATGAGGTGGGAGGCAGAGGGAGAAGGCAGGAAGGTCACCAGGCGGGAAGGTCAGGAGGCAGGAGGGGGAAGGAGGGAAGGTCACAAGGCGGGAGGCGGAGGGGGAAGGCCGGAAGGTCATGAGGCGGGAGGGGGAAGGCAGGAAGGTCACAAGGCGGGAGGCGGAGGGAGAAGGCGGGGAGGTCACGAGGCGGGAAAGTCACCAGGCGAGAGAAGGAGGGGAAGGCGGGAAGGTCATGAGGCGGGAGGGGGAAGGTGGGAAGGTCACCAAGCGGGAAGGTCAGGAGGCAGGAAGGGGAAGGCGGGAAGGTCAGGAGGCGGGAGGCGGAGGGGGAAGGCGGGAAGGTCACCATAACGGCAGAGCACACGGGGACCCCATTTCCCCTGCGCACAGGTCCCAGATCTTCTCGCTCCTGCGGTGAAATCGAGACCTGCCACCAGAGAGTACCCTGCTCCACAAGAGCGACAGGCTCCCAGTCTCAGGCTGTTCTGACCGAACGCAGGACTCCGACACCCGCTCGGTGCCCCGCGGCAGGACTCCACCCGGGGTCTGCAGCTCATCACATCCCCTCCCACAGCCTCG
The DNA here is from genome assembly GCF_024362965.1 of Panthera pardus. Lineage (NCBI taxonomy): Eukaryota > Metazoa > Chordata > Mammalia > Carnivora > Felidae > Panthera > Panthera pardus. The sequence goes on from NW_026526969.1 coordinate 15,761,350, forward strand.
AAAGTCCCCAGAACCGCTGGGGGCGCACCGTCCTCTCCTCAGGCACCGCTCCGTCCCCACACCCATCACCCCTCAGCACCAGTGAGGTCCTCGCAGGGCAGGGGCAGGGCCCGCCCATTTCTCTGCTCCACCGGGGAGCTGGCAGAAGGCGGGGCCTGGGGACGCCCCGAGGCTGGGCCTGGACGCCCGCTGGGCCGGCAGCAGGGGTGCAGGCGGGGCGGCCGAGCTCCAGCCTGCCTAGCCAGGCATTCCCAGGCAGGGCCCCGCGCGGCACCCAGGCAGGTCCCAGGTCCCAGGAGCTTCCGTAACGGGGTCGGCGCGTCTTACCCAGACCGCGGAGAGCACACACAATCCCAGCTTCTGGCTGAGACGTCATCACCTGCAACACGCAGGGGTGCGTGAAGATGAGGCTGACCCCAGGGGTACCCGAGGGCTGTAAGGACACGGAGGACTATGGCCAGGGGCAGAACCCCGGCCGTGCCTCCCCTCGCGGTTGGCGCGTGCGGAGGACGGGTTTCAGAGGAAGCCACCTCAGCCCTGCCGCGCTGGGACACCCTCTTCCCACATGCTCAGACATGTCCCGGAGACCTGAGGTGACGGACCTCCAGAGCAGGAATTCCGGGACCTACCGCCCACGTTCTGAGCCCCCTTGCCCCCGGGGCAAGCTCCGTGCCCCTCTGTGCCCCGCTTCCCCACCTGTGAGACGGGGGGTCCTCACGGTCTCCTCCGCACGGGAGGGCCACACAGACCGAAAGGGTCAATTTGGGCGAAACACCTCTAGTAAGTTACTTCTGGCAGCCACCTGCCCTGCAGTGGGGTGACCCAGGATACGGTCCGGCAAAAGCCGTAGGACAGTAGCTGCGGGATGTTTTCCACAAGTTACGGAGCAGGGAGATGCTCACCTTCCGCGTGGAGCGTGGTGAGATCCGGACACAGCCCCGGGCTGTCCACGGGACCGCGGGTCCGCAAGAGGCCCGGCCCCTGAAACCGCAGAAACACCCGCGGAGCCCGGGACCACGAGGGCCTGAGACCCCGTGCAGACGCATAAGGGGTAGCCAGTGACTTCCCTACCACCTCACTGCGAGGAACTTGCTGGGCACCCCGCTGACAGGACCCCTCATCGGCGAGAAAGCTGGTGGCCAGCTCCAGGGTGGATTGGAAATCCTACCTCGATCGGCCCTGGAAATTGTGCAGAGCAGATCAAATCCCACCGGGAAGAAACGAAAATAAAGACAGCTTTAATAACGGACAGTGTTTCTGGAACACTAAATCACAAGAAAGAGTTGCAGCCCCAAGTCTGGAAAACTCCGTCACCAAGGAGGCGGAATGTTGCCCCTGACGGCAGCAACGGCCGTGCCGTTCTCAGGGACCTGTCCGTTGACACGCAGCCACAGGGTTCACAGGGACCTGTCGACACCCATCCTCACAGGTCCACGCTCACGGGGCCTGCGACACAACCAGGCTGTTTACGGGAAGCTCCCGACTGACACTCAGTAGCACTGTTGACAGAAAGCTGTCGTACGCGGTCACCACGCTCCCTCGAGGAAAGCTGTTCCACCTGCCCTCGCGCCCCGGGTCCGCCTGGCACAAGCCGGGAGGGAGGCCGTCCCGGGGGTGGCGGCACCACCGTCTGCCACCGGGATCCACCTCGGGCCCCTGCCTCCTGCACCAGGTCTCCAGTCCAGGCTGCAGCCGACCCAGCGCCCCGCCCCCTCCCGGGGCAGAGCCCGCTTCTGCTCTCGGTCCCCACCTCCCATGCTGCCCGGTGCCGACCCCATCCAGCTCACGGGGGGGGGGGGGGGGGGGGGCCGCGTCCCCAGTCACCCCAGTTCAGCGGCCCGCAGGTTGTTGGGAGCAGGGAGGGGCTCTCTGACCCTGGGGTGTAGGGACACGGCCTGAAGCGACATCCTGGGCGGCTGGCACGTCACACCCGGACCCCGGTGCGGGACGTCACAGGCGGGCAACTGAGGGGGGCTTCTGTCCTGGCCCCTAGAGCCCTGAGGGAGACTCATCCTGCCGAGAGGCACCTCCAGTCCCCAAGGGGTGCCGGGGCCACCCCCAGCCCCTCTGCCTCCTCAGGCATCCAACAGCAAGTGGTAAGAAGCTCTAAGCCGTCCACACAACCCCAACAGGCATCGGGGCCCCTTCTGGGCACGTGTGCACACGTGCCTACGGGCCACACTGTCAGGGGCCCCGAGCTGAACGTTCTCGCCTGTCAGGCGAGACAATCCGGCAACAAGCACGCGAAAATATGCTCGACGTCACTCACCATCAGGGAAACAGAGTCACGGCCACACTGAGACGCCGCTTCGCACCCGGCAGGACGGCGACAGACACACACAGACCCCGGAGAAGCGCCGTGGGGACGTGCAGGGGGCGGACCCCTCGCGCACCGCCGCCGGGAATGCCAGGCGCGCGGCCACCGCGGAGAGTGGCCCGATGGCTCTTCCATAGGCTAAACGGACAGTTACCGTACGACCCGGCACCCCCACTCCTGGGTCTACGCCTCGGGCCCCAGAGAAGCGAAGGCGGGCTCAGACACCTGCGTCCCCACGTTGGCACAAGCGCCCGGCGACGGGTGAAGGGACAGAATACAGCCCGCCGCACAACGGCGATCCCTCAGCCTCACGGAGGAACACAGCGTGACCCCCGCTGCAACACGTCGCCCGGTGGAAGAGCCACCAAGACCACTCGCTGTCCTGCTCACGGGCGGCAGGGAGTGGGGGCGGGGAGGAGGGGGGAGGGCGCGATGGGAAGAAGTTGTGGTTAACGGCGGCGGTCCCACCGCGTCGTGAATGCGCTTCACGCGTCCGAACTCCCTCTCAAAAGTGGTAGAAATGGCCCACTTTACGTTACGCGTATTTTACCAAACGCTCTAAAGATGACATACCAAACACGCTGAACGTTTAAATGAGTGATTTGCACACTATGTGAGTTGTTGCTCCATAAAGCTGCGTAAAAAAATAAAACCAAACAAAGCAACTTGGAAGGAAACTGAAGCGTGCCTGCGGCCAGGCGGCCGGATGGTGCCGGGCAACACTCTAGTGTCACCACACTTGGCCCCGGGGGCCAGCTCCGGCGGGGCCACCCTGAGCGTGCAGCACCATTTCTAGACCGCAGGGGACATGCGAGCAGCTGGTGTGAAGGGTTAAAGGAGACAGTGTGTGGACAATGGGGGAGGGGCCGGCACACAAGTGCTCCCCCATCGGGACAGCAGGGGCCAGGCGGCCATAGCACCAGCTTCTCAGTCCTTGGCCACCTTGGGCCACCTCATGCCCCCACGGCCACAGGCAGGGGCACTTTCTAACCACTCGGGGGACTTCTGCCAGCAACCACTGCCCCTCCCTCCCCGGGCGACCCCCTCGTCCGTCTCCTCCCTCCCCTAAGTGATCCCCTCCCCGTCTCCTCCCTCTGGGGGGCGGGTGGCTCTCTTCCCCTTGTTGTTGCCGGGGGTCTTCAGGTTCTATAAGCAAACTGTGGCCTCACATCCATGACCCAGCCTCCAACCTGACTTCTGCCAACAGAAAAGCCAGCATTCTGGTCTCGGTCTGTCTCTCTCGGTGGGTCCCAAGGCCCAACAGAAACATGACCCCGACACACCAATTCTGACCCTCCTCCTCCTCCTCGCAGGTCTGGTTCACCAACCGCTGGGGTTCCTCAATCCGCCTCGATGGACGTGCGTCTCACAGACGCCTCTGAAACCACGCGCTACACTCAGTTCGACTGTTTTCCAAGGAGGAAATACTCCCGTCCCACGTTCCCCCAAGTGAAGAACAACGAACATATTAAAACAATTCAACTCTCCCCGTTTTCCCAGAGGCGTGAACCAAGACCACCCAGTGACGGCAAATGATGCAAGATGTCCGGGGCAACAGGTAAGAGTTTTACAGAAAAAAAGAAGTTACAAATAGCGCGTTCCCGGTGAAGGGGGGGGGGACCACCTAGAGGAGAAACTCGTTACCTGGGGGACGTCATCGAAGAGCCTCTGAGCAAAGTGAGGGAGGACGTCGTCCACCGACTTCCCGCTGCCAAACTGGATCACAGAGCCGGTGGCCTCGATGACAGCCACCCGCACCTTCCAGTGCTGGTGTGAGATGCTCTGCATCAGGGGGCCGATCAAGGACTCCGACTGCATGTGGAAGTGGTCTGTGAGACAGGGGAGGAACCCACTTACCTCCACGGGCTCCTGGGAGGACAGGCCCCCCCGCGTCCCGGAACGCCCTCTCCCCACCCAGGTCCCTGCTGCCGGCCTGCCGAGCACAGGTGTGTGCCCCCTGGCGCCGGGAGAGGCACAGGACTGGCGTGTGACCCAGACGGCACGAAAGGAAAAGGCCAGGGGCTTGACTCCCTCTCGGCCGAAGGCAGGAGCTACGAGGAGAGCGTGAGGCTGTCAGCAGTGGCACTGGGTGCCCGAGAGGGATGCCAACCAAAGGAGAGAAACGGAGCTGGAGGACGCTGCCCAAGTCCCCACACTGGCTGTGCCTCGAAGCCAGATGGCTGGCGCTACACAGGGAACAGGGCCGACATCACTTGGGGTGAAGCCACTCCACTGCCTACTTGTTCGGGCCTCGCACAAAATCAGAACTGGGATGGCTCTGGCAGGTAGGCCGGCCCGCTGGTGTTGGAGTTCTGACTTCAGTTCTGCCGCTGCCGGAGACACAACCACAGACGGCTACTTCGGTGATGCTGTAGCTGAGTTCTTTCGCCCTGAGGGCCTCAGATCAAGGCGGGATGTTGACCTAGCGCTGCCCAGTGTGGTGTGGATCCAGGAGAGGGTCCTCACGGGGAGCCGGCAGAGTAGAGGGTCTGGAGGAGGGACGTCCTTCAAGCACAAGGAACCGTCCCTCGCTCGGAAATGAGTGGCACCTAGGATGCAGGCAGGCACTGCCCCACCCTTCCAGAACTTACAATCCAGTGAGGGAACACACAAAGGCTGCAAGGCAGAAGCCGTCACCCTGGCTGACCCACAGACCAGGGAGCGAAGTGGTTGGGGGTCAGTGAGAAATGTGTTAAAAGCTTGTAATTCCCTTGGGGCGCCTGGGTGGCTCAGTCGGTTCAGCGTCCGACTTCGGCTCAGGTCATGATCTCACAGTTTGTGAGTTCGAGCCCTACGTCGGGCTCTGTGCTGACAGCTCAGAGCCTGGAGCCTGCTTCGGATTGTGTCTCCCTCTCTCTCTCTGCCCCTCCCCCGCTCATGTTCTGTCTCTCTCCGTCTCAAAAATAAACATTAAAAAAAATTAAAAAAAAAAAATAAACAAAAGCTTGTAATTCCCAAAGGCTGTCTCCAGCCCGAGCCTCAAACCCAGCTCTCTTAGAAATTCTGTACTATTTGAATCCAAACTTGTCACTCACAACGGAAATCTTGACGGTCCCTAATGGCAAGGGGTGAAAAGAAGCCTCATTCATTCTTCTTTGTCTCCTGTCCACCCAAACCTCCTTCTCCCTCATCCCCCACCCAGTTCAACAGGACACCCTGCCCGCTCCGTGCCCGACATCCATCCACCCATCCACTTTCTTCCATGTCTGTTAGCCGACCGCTCACCCCCACAAGTCCAAGCCAACCATCATCTAAGTATGGATTAACTCTCGCCCCAACTGACTTTCTCATTTCCCCTTGCCACCTTTGGTGATCAATTCTCTGAGCACCACAGTCATCTTTTAAACATCAGAACTGGGGTGCCTGGGTGGCTCAGTCGGTTAAGGATCCGACTTCAGCTCAGGTCATGATCTCCCAGTTTGTGGGTTCAAGCCCCGCGTCGGGCTCTGTGCTGACAGCTCAGAGCCTGGAGCCTGCTTGGGATTCTGTGTCTCCTTCTCTCTCTGCCCCTCCCCCACTTGTGCTCTGTTTCTCTGTCTCTAAAATAAATACACGTTAAAAACAAATCAGAATCTGAGCCTCTCCCGCCCTTTCTCCACACCCCCCGCTGGCTCCTCATTGCATTTAACACTAAATTCAAACCTGCAGCAGCTTCCCCCCTTTCTTCCCTCCAGCAATCTTGACCTCCTTTCTGCTCCTCACATCTACCAAGTTGTTTATTCCTCAAAGCTGGTTTCCTCCAGACCACAGATCACAGATCTTCAACCTCTATATTTCCTCCTACAGGAAGCCTTCCCAACGGGACTAAGTAGAGGCCTCCAACCATTCCACATCCCAGTCTGAGGCAGTAAGGAGAAGTTAACTGGGGCAAGATCCTGCAGAAACAGCTACTTAGAAAAAGGGAATGTCCTGATCAGATTAGAATTCTTAAAATAATGGAGAACGAATTAAAGGAAAACACGTGAGAAGTGGCCTCTCTCCATTCAGGAGGACAGCGCTCCGACCCAAAGAGGGAAGACCGATAGGCTTAGCGATGGGGACGAGGCCTGGGAGACCGCAGCGGTGATTCTCGGGGCGCGCTCCCACCAGCGCCCGGGTTCGTCACGCGGGTGAGAAGCAGCCACCGGAACGCGCCGCGTCCCAGACCCTCTGGGCGATTTCCGCGGGGTTTCCGCGACTCTGCATTTTGCGAACCACCGAACGGCGAGGAGCGGCCGCAGCTTCGGGCGTCGGGGACGGCGCCCGTGCCTGCCCGCGCCCCCACCCCGACCCCCGCGCGAGACGGGCACCTGGCGTGGCGCGCGCCAGGCTGGCGGCGCACTGGCAGCTCTCGCGGCGCACGGCGGCGAAGGGGTCGAGCAGCGTGCAGCGCAGCACCCTCACGGCGTCGTCCAGGTGGGGCGCGAGCGCGGCGCCGCCCAGGCGCACGGCCAGGCCGAGCAGCTGCACGAGCGCCAGGCGCAGCTCCTCGCAGGTCTCGGGCGGCCGGCCGCGCTCGGACTCGGGGCCGGCCAGGCGCGCGACCAGCGCCGGCAGCAGGCGCGGCAGGGCGTCGCGGGGCCGCGCGGCGCGCCGCAGGCCCAGGCCCAGCAGGTGCGCCGCCAGCGCGCGGCAGCCCTCCGCCGGGTCAGCCAGGCAGAGCAGCAGGCGCGGCAGCAGCAGGCGCGCCCACGGGCCCTGGAAGCCTGCGGCCGCGGCGGCGGACTCGGCGGCGGGCTCCTCGGGCCACGCCGCCTCGATTGCGCGCTGCAGCGCCTCGAGCGCGCGCCGCCGGCTCAGCTTGCTGTCGGCCTCAAGCCCGGGCAGCAGGCGGCTCAGGGCGCGGCTCAGCTCCGCCGCCTCGGCCGTCTCGGCCGCCTCGGCCGCCTCGGCCGGGCCCAGAGGCGCCGCGGCCTCCGCCGCCACCAGTGCCGCCATCTTGCCCGCGTTGCCCGTCGCTAGGGGAGACCGGCGCTTTCACGACGGCCGCGGCGCGGATTACGGCTCCCCTTCCGGTTGGTCGCGAATACAACTTTATTGGCAGCTCTGGGCGCGGACGGGACACTGCCGGGAGGGGCCGGAAACGCCGCGGGTTCCTGCGCGCTCGGGTCTCAGCGTAGCGATAGGAGGCGAAACTGGTCGGGGGAATGAATGGCGAGGGGACTTGATGTGGACAGGTAAGTCCTGCCCGTGAAGTGACAGCACCGGTGACAGGGCAGGGTCAGTGAGAGGAACTCCGCGGAGGCGCTGGCGCGAGAGCCGGAGCGGGAGGGAAACGGCGGGGGCAGAGGCCCCGGGTGGGGGTGCTGTGGTTTGAATTGTCTCCCCCAAGTTTGTGTATTGGAGTCCTAGTCCCGAGAACCTCAGAACGTGACCTTATTTAGCGATAGGGACCTTACAGCGGCCATCAGAGTAAAAATACGTCACGGGGGCCACGGTCCCATGCGACTGCCTCTATTGTTGCATCCACACGATTCCTGAAACAGAATGCTATGGGCACCAGTGACAGTCACAACAAAGTTTATTACAATGAGAGGCAAGGCCGACCGACCGGGTCCAACACTCTTGATAAGAGTGCAGCCTGGAACACCCGAGGTAGAGAGTTTTTATAACCGATCACATCGTTTTATCATCACCTGGGAACAGAACAAAGAAACAGTTGCCAGATGAGTTAGAAACAGTTGCCTAATGAGGTGTTCATTTTAGACTTTCTGCCTCTAAGTTGCAACCAGTGGATCTCCTTGGCTCTGCCTCTGATGCTCTTTTCTTTGAACTTTTGTTTCCTTAATTGGTGAAGCCTAATTTACAAGAGTATGAGGGGTAGTTTACAAGAGCAAAGCAAGGCTGTTATCTCTTAACCTTCAGTGTCAACCCAAAGCTGTTATTTTTCAAGCTAAGCGTTAGCCCTACACTACAGTTTAACCCTTACACTATGAAGGGCGGATTTTGGAGGTGGATGCAGCACACACGGAGAACACAACGTGTGCAGGCCAGGGACAGCGGCCGGGACAGAGCCGCCCTGCAGCCTCCGGACTGGGTGGCCCAGCAGCCTTGGGACAGCGGCCCAGGACAGAGAGGCCCAGCAGCCTGGGGACAGCGGCCTGGGACAGAGAGGCCCGGCAGCCTGGGGACAGCGGCCTGGGACAGGCTGGCCTGGCAGCCTAGGGACAGTGGCCCGGGACAGACCTGCCCCAGCAGCCTGGGGAGGAACCAGCCCTGACTTCTGGCCTCCAGACTGTCGTGGAAGGCACCCGGTCTGCCAAGGGAGCCCATCAGGGAGGCCCCGAGGCTGTTCTGGAAGCTCCTTGTGGCTGCAGCCCAGGGACCCAGGGAGAGCAGGAAGAGGGGGAGGGGGTCAGACCACCAGGGCCTTTATCTTAGAGTGATGGGGACACAAGGAAGGCTGTAGGGGTGGGAGAGTCGGCACCGGCAGGCTTGTACTTTTCTGAGCGTGCTTTGCTGCTGTGGGGGGAGTGGGGGGCAGTTGTGGCTGTTTGAAGGTGAGCTCTGCCCCAGATGGGAAACAGCAGGCAGTCGACTTAGGGTGTTGCGGCCTCCTGCTCCAGAAAGCGTGGTGCAGACTCACTGTTCCTTGCTCCTTCCTGTGGAATACCTTACCAGTAATTCCACAGTGATGGGAAAGGACAGGCCAGGGTCCTCAGCACTGGGTGGCGGCCGCACAGTGGGTTCCCTGGGTTTTCCTCTTCTCTCTCACAGGTTCCCAGAATAGGTGCCAGAGAGGCCTGCAGCCCAACCCAGAACTGCCTGCAGGCTGTTGAGTTTGACTAAACTTGTCTATAATGTTGCTGCCTCTGTGTCCGTGGAGTGTAGCCAGGCAGCCTGCAGGGGCTTTGGACCAGCACCAGCCCCTCCCACGCACACGTGTCCTACAATTCCTGCAGAGTCACAGTCAGTGAAAGTTTTGGTATAACTCTCCTGCAACCCTTGTGATAAGCACGTTCCCCTGACGCCCAGGGAGCCCCTGCAAAGCTGACCAAAGCCCTGCTCTTTTTGACTCAAATTGACCGATCCGGCCCTAGCCCAGAACCCCCAAAGCACTCCACGGACCCTTTCTCTGCCTGTGCCCTGCCTCGACCTCCCCACATGCTGTGCTGTGCACCCCCAGGACCTGTGAGTCATAAGCACCTCTCTTGTACTTTCCCTCCCAGTCCTTGTGTTCTGCCTGTCAAATGTTAATTTAACAGTCACAGCACGGGCAAGAAAATTGCAGGACGAACCACCGCTTCCTGGCCACAGGACTGGGAAACACATCATAGTTAAACTTCTGAAAACCGAAGAGAGGAGAAAAAATGTTATACATAGAAACGATGCGTGGCCTGTAGGGGAACAGCAGCATGAGTGACAGCAGGTGTCTTATCCTACATCACAGAGGCTGGGAGGAAGCGGCATGTTGTTCAAGCATCGAAAGAGATTGAAAGGGAAGTGAATTCTCTACCAACAGAACCGTCCTCAGGAGTGAAGGAGGAATGAAAATATTCTCAGACAGAGGCAGACTGATAGAATTTGTTGCTAGCAGACTTGCCCTTGGTGAATGATTAAAAGGAGCTGTCCAAGAAGAGGAAAATTGTGACAGGAAGGCAGGGCCCTTCAGAAAATTAAGAATAGAATGGGTAAGAGTGGAAGGACACACGACTGACCGTCTTTCACTTCGTAAGTTTCTTCAATCAGGGTTGATGCTTGAAGCAGAAAATAACGCTGATGTGGGGCTCGGTGTATGCAGAGGAAATATTTATAATTATATTTGAAAAGCGGGAAGGATGAAGGGACGTAGTGGCAGTAAGGTTTCTACACTGCACTCGACGTGGCACAACATCGATACCAGGGGACCTCTAAGTGCCGTGTGTGTGTGTGGTGATGTCTGGGGCAGCCGCTGAGAAAGCTCAACATGGCGGTAGAGGCAGAAACATTAAATGGAATTCTAACAAATGTTTCAGGATCTCACAGGGCACAAGAGAGGAAACCAACACGATTAATGAAATGGCAGACGGAAGCCCTAATGTGTCAATGATTACTTTAACGTAAATGGTCTAAATGTACCAGTTAGAAGACAGAGGTTGGCAGAGTGAATAAAAAAACCGAGACCCGACTCTGCGTTGTCTACTATATGCTGAAGCTCATTTTGGCCACAGGGACATGGGTAGATTGAAAGTAAAAGCATGGAAGAGGATATATCAAGTAAACATTAATTTTTAATAAGCAGATAGACTCTATTAATGCCAGCCAAAATAATCTTCAGAGTGAAGAAACTTTCTCAGAAAAAAACAGGGACGTTACCTAATGATAAAATGACCAATCCCAAGTGCACAGGCACCAAATGACAGCTTCAGAGCATATGAAGGACTTTATATGAGGACTTCTTACCCACTCTCAGCAGTTGTAGAATTACTAGACAGACATTCAGCAAAGATATACAAGAGCACCGCCCTCAACCGACAAGATTAAGGGACACTTGTGGAACACTCCACCCAACAACAGCAGAGGACACATTCTTTTCCAGTGACCGTGGAACATATTCCAAGAGAGACCATATCTTGGGCCATAAAACAAAATCAATTTAAAAGAACTGAAACCATACGGAGACTATGTTCTCTGAATCAAACTGAAAATCAGTAGCAGACAATAAGAAAATCTTCAAACGTGGGAATTCAGCACAGGTGTCCTCAGAGATACAAAGGAATGAATGGCTGCTCTACACAAGGAGCTGGTGACTCTAGGGAAGATGTCGTGAGTCCAAAGGGCAGTCATTAAAGGGTGAGTGCAGCGAGATCCCACTTACGTGACATTCGTGAAGTGACAAGTCCAGGTCTTCCTGGTCTCCGGGGTTAGGGATGGAGCTGGGAGTGGCCCTGACGCACCGATGGGGCAGTCGTGTGTGGTGACGGTACTTAAGCATTGTGATGGTGGTGGTGGCGGCCACTCGGATACACAGACGGCATCTGCCCTGTCTCCTTCCCGAAGACACACAGCCAGACCGAAGGGAAGGAAGTAAACCGGTGATCCCAGGAGCAGCCCAACGGAAGGGCCAGTGCATCAAAATAAGTACGACATGCCCATAAAAGAGGTGAAGGTCTTTATCTTGGCGGTGTGACACCGGGAACAAGAAGAAGGTGCCTAAAAGAGGGGGATGGAAGCAAAAATGCTGATATCTGGTTGATGGATGCCCTAGAGAAAGGGGTCATAAATACGGGGAGTAGCCAATATTTGAAGGGACAACGGAGACAAATTTTCCAGAGTGGAAGAGAAAGGACCGTCAGCTTAGATCTGCAGAGTACCAAGGAGGCGCACATATTGACAGGCTATGGAATCCAAGAATGTCAAAGACAAACGTGGAGAGGACTGCCAGAGAAAAAACAGATTGCTTTCAAAGGAACAGGAATCAGACTGAGATCAGATGTTGTTACTCCACCGCTATCTCCGTTACGCTTCTTGCCTGCGTAGAGTACGAAAGGTTGATTTTTCCCCCCAGTAGCAAAATACGTAGATAAACCTGAACCTGGTAAAAAAAAAAAAAAAAAAAAAAAAAAAAAAGGAATAATAAAGGTTAGAACAGAAAGTAATGAAACAGAAAAACATACAATGGAGAGTATCAATAAAACCAAGAGTTTGTTCTTTTACAAGGCTACGAAAATTGCTAAACCTCTGTTAAGACTGACAAGGGGAGAAAATGCAAAAGCACAAAACCAACATGGAGTGGAAAGGGGTTATCACTACAGGTCCTAAGCAATAAAGAGACACTGCAAGGATCATATGAATCACTTTATTCCTCCCAAAGCAGATGAATTGGTGGATTCCTAGGAAAATGTGGTTTACTAAAACTTATGCAAGAAGAAATAGGAAGGCAGGAGAGTGTGGTACCTAGTAAAGAAATTGGCTTTGTGGTTTAAAAGCATTGGGGCGCCTGGGTGGCTCAGTCGGTTAAGCGAGTGACTTCGGCTCAGGTCATGACCTCGCAGTCGGTGGGTTCAAGCCTCGTGTCAGGCTCTGTGCTGACAGCTCAGAGCCTGGAGCCTGTTTCGGATTCTGTGTCTCCCTCTCTGCCCCTTCCCAGCTCACACTCTGTCTCTCTCTCTCTCAAAAATAAACATTAAAAAAATAAATAAAAAGCTTCCCACGATAATGGCTGTAAGCACAGGTCTTTATTAACTTCAAAACATTTAACTAGGAAATAACTCTGGGTCTAGACTCTTTGACACCAGGAAGAGGGAGCATCTCTAAACCCATTTTATGAGGCCAGCATCATAACCTTGATCCCACATGGTGACAGGGACATTACACAAAAGGAATATTATAGATCAGTCTCTCTCATTGAATACAGGTGTAAAAATCCTAAATAAAATATTAACCAACTCAGTCTGGAAATCAAGAATTTAAAAAGAATAATACATTGTGACCAGATTGAATTTATTCCAGGAATGCAAGTTAATTTAACATAGAAATGAATGTAATTTACCACATTAAAACAAGCTGAAGAAAAAAAAAATCATGGGATCATCTTGGTGGGTGCAGAAAAAGCACGTGATGAAACATGACACCTGTTCGTGACAACAACTTGGCAGATGAGGGGTAGAAGGCACACCCACAAATACCCACTTAGCACATGTCACATGAGATGCAGAGGACTGGTTCCAAAGACAGCTGCTGACATTCCTCCCATGCCTGCACACGGATCCAGCCTCCTGTTGAATCTGAGCTGGCCTGCGAGCTCGCCTGGTCCCTGGAACGTGGCAGGAAGCGTGCCGAGCTGTCTCCACGCCTGGGGGAGGCGGTTACTAAAACAACAACAACAGAAAACAACACGTATTGGCAAGGACACGAGAAACCGGAACCTGGGGCGCTGCTGGTGGAGGGCCGCTGGGGAAGATGGTCTGGCGGCTCCTCAAAAAACGAAACCTGGGACTCCCGTAAGCTCCACCACGTCTGTGTCCTGTTACACAGCCTATAGAGGTGGACACAGGTCAGGCAGGTCCCTGCACGCCCGTGCTCCCAGCAGCCGAGCGGCGGAAGCGGCCCGGGTGTCCATCACGGGTGACGGATAAAGCGTGGGGTACTGTTGAGCTGCAGAAGGAATGAAGTGCGGACGCCGGCCACCGTGTGGCTGAACCCTGAAAACACGATGCTCGGTGAGAGCCCGACACGGAAGGCCACGCAGCGTAGAGTCCCCTCCTGGGAGGTCCCTGAGGCTGACGCAGTGGCCGGTGGTGTGCCCTCTTCTGGGAATTCTAGATGCCAGAGGCTGTTCCGACGCGGGAGGGGGCAGGCCCCGTTACAGAGTCTGGGGAGGGCGGTGGGAGAGCGAGAGAGGGGCAGAGCTAAGGGACCCCTCTCCTTCCCCACTGCTCGCAGCAGGGCACCTCGTTGGAGGAGGCCGTGCTCCTAATCTCTGGTTTCGCGTTTTCATCACTTCCTGGTCCTGGACGATTACGACGACTGAGCTGACTGACGCTGGGTTCATATCTTAGCGTAACCTTAGAACTTTGAAACTCTATGTTTGAGCCAGAACGAGATGCCACTGTCCACACGTGCCTCTCGGGGCAGAGACAGGACTGCCTCCACTGAATAGTTAAAGAGTCAGGAAGAGGTAAGGAAAACGTGATTTCCAAGTCTATTCCCGGAGTCTCGCTTGTTCAGTGTCCTGTGCCACGTGTTTTAAAGCGTGTCATTTAAGCCAGTATAACAAACTGACTTCAGCAAATAATTCCTGCTTGGTTGATTCATTCGTGATCTCATCCAACACACGTGGGCTGTTTGACGTTTCTGGGCATCCTGCTGGGCACCAGGATACAGCAGGCAGTCAAAGCAGACGCTGTCACTTCTCACGGAGCCGACAGCCGGGAGGGGAGGTGCCACGTGCAGTGGGGGGCAGGGCGGAGGTGCAGACGCCCCCAGGAGAGACTCTGGAGGTGGGGTCCGAGGTGGAGGAACTCAGGCACAGAGGAAGGGAATGCTGGTCCGAGGGCCGGGGGGCAGAGGGAGGGAGGGGGATGGGGACCTTGGCTGGCTTGAAGGCGTCACTGGCTTTGCCCCTGGACCGGCCTGACGGGAGACGGTGGGGCACATGGGTAGGGGCAGGGTTACTTTGCAGAAGCAGATTCGGGGCTGAGGGGCAGGGGGGTGACCAGGGCGTTCCGATTCCTGGCTTGGACAGGGTCACAGACGGCTGAGACCTCCAGGATCCAGTAAGTCAACGTGGTGTAGCCTCCGTCCGAACGGCTCGCATGAGTTAGGAAGTCCGTAGGCTGGGAGTGGTCTCCAGCCCGTGATGCAAGGGCCCCCTCGAAGGCCGGGGCCCCGCTGCGGGGCAGCTCTCCTCCTGGCCAACTCCGGCTTCCTAACTGGTGTGATGGTGGGCAGTTTCTAGCATCCGATGTGTGGCTTCACCCCTCGAGCGACACAGGCCCTCAGGGAAGCTCGGCGGCTATCGGACGTTGGGTGCATGTGGTGGCGGGAGGGCCGCTGCTTTTAGGCCCTGCTGCTCAGGCCGGGCGCTGGGGAACTGCTGGTGTCAGTGTCTTGGTGTCAGGCTCTCCGCAGAAGACCCACCAGCGCCGGGGGAGGGCGAAGATGGGGCCCCCGGCGTTCCGGTGAGGGGCAGGGGTCCGCCCTGGTTTGGGTCTCTGCCGTCCTGGACCCCCAGTCTAGAGACCGTCCTCCTCCTCCGGGGCCGCAGGGCCGACTCTCCCCCAGCTCCAGCAGCTCTCCCTCCCAGGGGATCCGGTGAGACCACCTCTGAGGCTGCGGGGGTGGGGGTGGGGGTGGGGAGGCCTGTGGTGTGAACTGGGCTCTTCGACAGGCTCTTTCTGCCAGTTCACAGTTCAGTAAGTCGACGACGGCTCTCCCGTCCTCGTTTGGGCTCCCAGACTCTTGTGAGGGTCTCCCCTGGGTTCTCCCCGTCCTCGGGGCTTTGCGCCTTTACAACAAAGTCCCTTGGAGCACCTGGGTGGCTCAGCCAGTTGGGCGTCTGACTTGGTCAGGTCATTATCTCGCAGTTCGTGACCTTGAGCCCATTGTCAGGCTCTGTGCAGAAGCCGCTTCAGATCTTCTGCCCGCCCGCCCCCCTGTGCCCCTCACCCGCTTGTGCTCTCTCTCAAAAATGAATATTAAAAAAAAAAATGCCTTTATTGTGATTTTAGTGTGGTTTGTGGAGGAAGCGAAAATAACAGGTGTTTTGAATTCCCTCTTTCCAGGAAGATTTTAAAAATTTAATGTAAAGAAAACCGATTACTTTTGAACGGTTAAGACACGCATTTGGTGCACAGCTCGAATGGCACTCGAGGACACGGAACACAGAAGGGCTCCTGCCCCCGCTCGCCTCAGAGGCCGCCTGTGTCCTTCAGTGTCCCTCTGGAGGCGCCATGCCTGAATCCGCACGCGCCCACACGTACGGCCACCCCTCAGCTGGCAGCGCACGTGCCAAGTTTCACACCGTGGTTTTGGTTTCTGCTCAGGAACACACCGTGGGGATGGGTTAGCGTTAGCGCACTCAGGGCCACCACATGCTCTTTAAACGGTCGTGTGGCGCCCCGTGGTCCCGTGGGCCGCAGAGTATTTCGTCAGACCCTGTCGATGGACACTTGGTTTTTCCTGCCACTCTGCTTCTCAGGAGTTTCTGTGCGCCCGGAAAGGTATACGTTGACCCACGTGCAGAAAAACGCACCCATCGGGATAGTCACTACGGTATTGATTTGTTATCAAATGATTGATAAACCTAGCGAGGTAGGATTGCTGGGATCTGGGTATTTAACGATTTTCCACAAGTGTGCGAAGAGGCCCCTCTGTGCACACCCCCACCAGAAGCGCGGGGGGGGGGCCCGTTTCCCATGCCCCCACCACCTGCAATTGCCAGACCGCAGGGCCTGTGTGAGCCCGACAGGTTAATCTGCACTGGGTGTCTTCATGCAGAGGAAATCGGCCCTTTGTGACGGGTATCGTGAATTTATCGCCTGTTTTGTTTTTATTTTGAATGTGCGAGGGTTTTTTTATGCACAGGTTTTCATTTTTACGGAGTTGAGTTTATCAGTTTTCATATTTATGGCTCCTGGATGTATGATTACAAAGGCCTCCTGTGACAGGGTGTCTGGGTGGCTCAGTCGGTTGAGCGTCCAACTTTGGCTCAGGTCATGATCTCACGGTTTGTGGGTTCGAGCTCCACGTCAGGCTCTGTGCTGACAGCTCAGAGCCTGGATCGTCCTTCGGATTCTGTGTCTCCCACTCTCAGCAACCCCCCACGCCCTGCTCTCTCTCTCCTCCTCTCTCTCTGCCTGTCCCCTACTCATGCTCTCTCTCTCTCAAAAATAAAAAATAAATGTTAAAAAAAACAAGGCTTCCTGTGTCTGGAGATGATATTTCCCAAACGTTACTTTTGTTGCTTGTGTATCATCTGACCCGTCTCAAGTTGATACAAAGAGAGACACTGGGATCCAACCCAACTTTTTTCCAATTGACTTTACTTCTTCCCAAACTATTAAGTTATCGTCATCCCCACAAATATGCAATGCCACCTTCATCACGTGCAGAGTCCCTGTAAATATTGGTTTGGGTTTATTTCTGGATTCCTTGTTCTGATTCTCGAACGTCTGTTCTTTCCTGTACCCTGTTCATAATCTTTTAATGTATCTTCCTATGTGGCTCTGCTGGATATTCCCGCCTCCTGAGTCTGCTCGGGCTGCTATGACAAAATTACCACAGGCCGGGCAGCTTGTGAACAGCAGACACTGATTCCTCACGGCCCCGGAGGCTGGACGTGGAGAGGAAGAACCCCCTGTGGTTCCGGCCAGGCCGCTGCTGGCCGTCTGGTCACCGCATCCTCGCCGGGCTGTGGGGGCGAGGGCGCGCCCCGGGTCTCTTTCGTGAGGGCACTGAGCTCGCCGTGAGGGTCCCGCCCAGGACCTAGCACCCCACGCTGGGGGTCAGGACTTGAACAGGAGTTTGGGGGGCCGCAAACGTTCTGTCTGTGGCATTTCTGTAGCTGCGTTCTCGTCCAGCACCCACCCGGACGTGAGGCTGGGCTTCTCCCTGGCCCCCACCCTCTGCCCGGGACTCAGCTGTCCACGGAAAGAGTCCCCGCAAACGCACTGACTGAACAACACACCCGATTATCCCGTGGCTCTGTGGGCCTGGGGTCTGTGTTCTCACCGGAGGCCCCACGGGGTGTCTGCTTCCAAGCGTGGGCTGTCACACAGCAGGGCCACCCCAGGGAGTGTGGGTGATCAGACTTCACAGACATGTGACAAAACTGGTAGGAAGTTGTGCATCCCAGACCCACCTCACGAGCCATTTAAAAGCTGAAAAATCAAGGAGCGCCTGGGTGGCTCAGTTGGTTGAGCGTCCAACTTCGGCTCAGGTCACGATCTCACAATTCACGGGTTTGAGCCCCACATCGAACTCTGTGCTGACAGCTCAGAGCCTGGAGCCTGCTTCGCATTCTGTGTCTCCCTCTCTCTCTGTCCCTCCCTGGCTCGTGCTCGGAGTCTCTCAAAACTAAATAAACATGAAAAGAAATAAAAGCTGAAAACTGGATAACATTGTTCTTGCAACGTTCTCCTGCTGCCTCCTTCCCAAGGAATCTCTCTCACCGAATGCAGCTTCTTCAGAAGTACAGGGTTTGGGGGATGCTTCCCGCCTCCTCTCCCCCTGTGGCCCGTCTTCTGCATCCCTACAGGGCCCCTGCCTGTGTGTGCTCAGGGTGGGACTTAGAGCCCTCCCCGAGGAACTGCTGTGGCCCTAAGAATAATAACCACTGGGGGTCACGGTCACTGGCCCCTGCTGCCTGCTGCTCCCTACACGCCCGGCCTCCGTCCCAGCTCCTCACCTAAAAGCTGCACTCGAGTACCATCCACCCGTTTGAGGTGTAAGGGCCTGTCCAGGAAGGCTCTGGCACCCGGCTGTCCCCCAAGGGCCTCTCCAGGAAGGCTCTGGCACCCGGCTGTCCCCCAAGGGCCCCTCCAGGAAGGCTCTGGCACCCGGCTGTCCCCCAAGGGCCTCTCCAGGAAGGCTCTGGCACCCGGCTGTCCCCCAAGGGCCTCTCCAGGAAGGCTCTGGCACCCGGCTGTCCCCCAAGGGCCTCTCCAGGAAGGCTCTGGCACCCGGCTGTCCCCCAAGGGCCTCTCCAGGAAGGCTCTGGCACCCGGCCGTCCCCCCAAGGGCCTCTCCAGGAAGGTTCTGGCACCCGGCTGTCCCCCAGCGAGCAGGTCAGTAGCAGTCAGCCACATCCTCTGCCCTCAAGGCTTCTGCACGCTGCCCAGGACACGGTGCCTGTGGGGAAGTCAGACCACGGTGCCCCACCACGTCTCCAGAGGCCAGGGTCGAACGAGTCATTTTCCCTTCTGCACCCAGAGAATGTTTGTGTCTCTGCCCCGCAGACTGAATAAAGGAGGGGAAAAACAGCACCGCGCCTATTTGAGCTCTCAGCATTAAGCAAGCAGATTCACATAGTCCCACGAGGGGAGTCCACGTTGCCCCCACAGGTGCCCACCTCCGTGCAGGGGCAGCGCCACAGGGAAGTGTTCCTGCAGGAGAAACACTCCGGTGGTTGAATCTTGGTGGGAGAATGGAGCTGACAGACCCAGGGGTGGTGCTCGGGAAAGGACGTGGCTCTGAAGTCGGGTCTTTGCAAGGCTTGGTCACCCAGGTTCTAGGGGTAAATACCCCCCCCCCCCCCAGAGCTCGGATTGTCGATAACCTCTGCTGGGGAACGCAGTAGGGCTGAGCATGTAGTGGGGGGCCTCCCTGTGGGTGGAGGGGACGTTCTCAGACGAGCACTATTTACGGGGCTTGTGAATGGGCGACCTGATACCAGCCGTTTGTTCCCAGTGGAAGGCGGGGGCTCTTGGACACCCTACAAGAAGCCAGGATTTATCACTGCCCGGGGGGAGGGGACCTACCCGTGACTGTCAGCATTGTGGGTGCTCATGGTTTCACACCCCAGCTCTGCGAGGGACACTCCCGCTGTCCTCACGTAAGCGCATTGGCTACTGATTGTCCAGTTGGCTGCCCAGCTGACCCCTGACCTCCCCCCACATTGAGGGCAGGCGCTGGGGAAGCGGAAAGGAGCTCCTAGCTTCTCCACCTGAGTGTGACCTGTTCCTTTATCTTTACGTAGGCAAGAGAAAGTGGGGCCAGCGTCAGCCCTCGTGGGGGAGCCCACCGGGTGAGGCCGGCCTTGCTGTGATGTGCTGAGGACAGGTGAGCAGGGAGGACAGGGGAGCGGAGGACAGGTGACTGTGCACAGGAGAGTGTGGGAGAGGTGCACAAATATCTTCTGTCCCTTCAAGGCCTGGGTTCCCTGTCCCTTCTCCTGGTATCTGGACCACTCTGTGGCAAGGGTGGGGTCCCCCAGCAGACTGAGATGAGTTTCTGCCCCCACCCTGCCAGAATGGGGGCAAAGCCTGGTTTGGGCAACAGGAAAATAAGGACAGTTCCGTTTTCTGCAGGTCTGGGCTTACAGATTAGGAAGTCACTGGGGGGGGGGGGGGCTCTGCAGGCCTCGGTAACCTCGTGGACACCGGAGGGTGGTGGGAAGAAACTCGGATGACCCCCTGATTTCCCACTGGGACATCTGAAGGAAATCGGCTCACCTCTAGGTCTGGGCCCATCTGGCCCCCTCTTCTGGCCCTGACTTGGGGCCCTCGACCCCGAGAATGGGTGCACCTGCTGGAACCAGTACGCTGCAGCCTGTGTAGATGGAACACGCCAGGTGTGAGCAGTGGGGGGCCCGGCCGTGACCCTGATGCCGCCTCAGCTGCAGCCAACCAGGGTGCAGGGGAGGGGGGGGAGGAGGTGTGGGCGGTGGGCGGCGGAGGGCGGTGGTCCCGGCCGGCCGTGGGTTTGTGCAACTCGAGGCCCGCCCGGGCTTGGCCAAGGCGGGGAGGGGGGAGCGCAGAGGTAAGCCAGGGGCGAGGGGACATCCGCGCGGAGAGGTCTGCGGTCGGGCAGAGGGAGGCCCGCCGCGGCGCCGGAAGTAGACGAGGTGGGGGGCGGGCGGGGGGGAGGGGGCCGGCCGGGAGCCGGGGGCGGGTCGGCGCGGCGCGGGGGCGGGCGGAGGGCGGCGCCGCTGCAGTGCGGGGACCCGCTCGCCCGCCGTCCCCGCGTCCGCGCGCAGCCGCCTGGGGCTTCGGGCGCCGCGCCTGCAGGTACGCGGGGCTGCGACGGGGTCTGCGTAGGGCCCCCCGGCCTGCGCGGGCTGAGGGGTGGGCTGGGCCGGCCGCGAGGCCCGGGGAAATGTGGGCCCGGGGAGCCCCCGCCCCCTTGGCCGCACCTGGCCCCGTCGCGCAGTCGTGAGGGGCGCGCGGGCTGGGGGCTCGGGGCGGGGGCGCCGGGCCTGGGGAAGGGGTGCGGGGGCCCGAGGAGGTGGGGCCCGGGGAAGGGGCACAGGGACGGGGTGGGGGAGCGCAGGGCTTGGAGAAGGGGCAGGGGGCGCAGAGGTGGGGGAGGGGCACGGGGTCTGGGGAGGGGATGCAGGGGCCCGAGGAGGTGGGGCCTGGGGAAGGGGCGCAGGGACCGGGGGCGCGCAGGGCTTGGAGGAGGGCCGGGGGCGCAGAGGCGGGGGAGGGGGCGCGAGGGGCCTGTGGGGGGGTGCGCAGCCTTGGCACCTTCCTGGGGTCCCCGCGAGGCGGGGGGGGGGGCGGGGGGGGGGCGGCTGGCGGGAGCTGTGCAGCCCCAGTTCCTGACCTGTCATTGTGACTTAGCCCCCACCGCCGGGCTGAGAACTGCGCGGCCCTGCCATTGTTCCCCATGTTCCATCCTTCCAGAAGGCCCCTCAGCTGGCTTTCAACCGTTTTCCTTGTTTTCTTTCTGTTCCTGCAAAGCAGGCTTCGCGACCCCATAGCAGCACCCCTTCATTTCCCCGGTTCACACAGCTGTCCCTACAAAGGGGGGAGGGATGGTCGCCACTCAGGTTCCCAGGGCCCCCACTTTCCGCCTTCAGGTTTCTCGGGGACCAGGGGTTTGCTCATCTACAAAATCTGGTTGATCCTCCCCCATGCCCACAAAGATCTTCGCGGTAAGGCTTTGTGTTGACGACTCATCCAGCCCCTGAAAAGGAAGACCTGTGACAGGCGGGGGGGAGGCACGTCCGCCCGTCGTGGGGTTGTTGGATTTGACATCCACACATCCCAGGTGCCTTTCAGATGCATGTGTACAGCGGCCTGCGTTTTCTTCCCCAGGAGGCCAGAAGTGGGGCCACCATGGCGTCCCCGTCCTCTTGCCCGGCGGCGGAGGAGGACGAGAGCCTGAAGGGGTGCGAGCTGTATGTGCAGAAGCATGGTGTTCAGCAGGTCCTGAAGGACTGCATCGTGCACCTGTGTGTGTCCAAGCCGGACAGGCCCATGAAGTTCCTGCGGGAGCACTTCGAGAAGCTGGAGAAGGTCAGTGCCGCCCGGTGTCCCCCTCCCTGCACAGGGGTGCTGGGCCCACCTGCTGGAGCTCGAGCTCAGGAGAGTGCCCCGCGGCTCTTCCAGGGCCCAGCCCGGGAGGCTGACCTCACCTGATTCATTCTCCTGCTCCGAGGTCCCAGCCACCACCTCCCTGCCCCCCTGCCCTCCCAGCGGTTCGGGGTCTGCCAGGCACAGCGCCTTAGGGAGAACTGACTGGGAAGACGGCCTACGGGGCCCGCTGACAGTTTTCTCTTTTCACGTTTATTTATTTTTGAGGGGGAGAGAGAGAGAGAGAGCGCGCGGGAGCCCAAGTGGGAGAGGGGCAGAGAGAGAGGGAGACGCAGGATCCGAAGCGGGCTCCAGGCTCCGAGCTGTCGGCACAGAGCCCGACGCAGGGCCCCATCTCACGAGCTGTGAGATCACGACCTGAGCGGAAGTCGGACGCTCAACCGATGGAGCCCCCAGGCGCCCCTTCGGGGCCCGCTGAGTTTTCAACTAGGGGGACAGAGACGGGGACCGGGTGTCGTTATGGGTGCGTTGACATTTGGGACGAAAGGACGCAGGTCTGAAGTGCATGTGACGCTCGATTCCGCAGCAGTCTGCCTCTGGGAGGAGGTGGGCGCCCGCAGAGGGAAACGCCCCTTAGAGGCATGCAGCGTGGGGAAGTGCACACGACCCACGCCTCTCTTCTGAGGAGCGACCCTGCCACCCCCTGGCTCATTCCTCCGTGAACGGTCTCCCTCACCTCTTCTGGTCCATCGGTGGGAGGACGGGCTCGGAGCGGGAGGGGGTTCCCGAGCCCCTTGGCGACCTGCCCTTCCGTGGCGGGCTCCTTCCTCTGGCTTCCCACCCTGAACCCTCTCCGGGGGGCACCTGAGGGTCCTCCTCTGGGCCCCTTGCTCACAACCTAACTTAACTGTCCCTGCCCTAGTCTCACAGGGTGGATAGAACCCTGGGGTCAGACTCAGGTCTGTTCTTTTTTTAAACATTTTTTAAAATGTTTATTTTTTGGGAGAGGGGGAGAGAGAGAGTGAGCAAACCAGGCAGGGGTAGAGAGAGAAGGAGAGATGAATCCCAAGCAGGCTCCACGCTGTCTGTGCAGAGCCCCATGCGGGGCTCGAACTCATGAACGGTGACATCATGACCTGAGGAAGCTCAGGTTTGCTCTTAAGCCTCTCTGAGTCCCCCCTCCCCCCCAGGGGCCTCCTGTGACCCTTAGCCCCGACCCAAAGGAATTCCTTTCTTTCCTTTAAAACAGTCTGTTAGGGGCACCTGGTGGCTCAGTCATCTGACTCTCGATCTCAGCTCAGGTCATGATCTCACCGTTCGTGGGTTCTGGCCCCTCATCAGGTTCTGTGCTGAGAGCGTGGAGCCTGCTTGGGACTCTCTCTCCTCCCGTCTGCTCCTGTCCCACTCTTGTCCTCTCTCTTCTCTCTCTCAAAATAAACAAACTTAAGAAAGTTAAAACAACCTGTTAAACAACATTTTCGAGTAAGGCCTACCTTTAAAAAAATTTTTTTTAATGTTTATTTTTGAGAGAGAGACACAGTGCGAGCGGCGGAGGGAGACACGGAATCAGTCGGAAGCAAGGCTTCAGGCTCTGAGCCGTCAGCACAGAGCCAGACTCGAGGCTCAAACTCACGGACTGTGAGATCATGACCTGAGCCGAAGCTCGATTGACTGAGCCACCCAGGTGCCCCAAGTAATGCCTACCTTTTAAAGAAAGTTTGAAAGGTTCAGAAGCAGAAAGAAGGAGTAACAGTCGTACGTGGCCCCCCTCCACCCAGTTGCCCCCTCTCCCCACACAATCGTGTCATAGATGCCATTTTATATCGCATACTTGTGCTTTTCACAGACCTCACTCGGCTGGGTGTGTGACCCTACGTTGAAGTTTTCTCAACACTCTCCCTCATGACGAGACAACTGAGTTGTTTATGGTTTTCTTCAAAGTTGAAAATAATGCCACACCAACGCATTTGTACGTGGTCTTTTTCCCCTGTGTGTGGCATTGTTTGTTTAGTACAGTTTTTGGAAATGGGATTATGGAAATTCCAGATGGCATTGTTGAGTGGCTATGGCTTCGTTGGGTGGCGGAGGTCCCGGTGGGTGGAGGAGGCCCCCGTTGGGTGGCTGTCGCCTTGTCGTGGCAGCTCACGTGCCCGCCGCCGACAGAGTTTGGCTGTGGGTCTGCCCATCGTAGCCGGCTTGGGCAGTTTTCATTTGAAAGGCTGTCGTTCCCAGTTGATGTGCAACAGTCCCGTGGCCCTCATCCACTTTGCTTACTCTTGAGGTCATGGTTGTGGAGCGGTGCCGTGGGTGTGAGTGTTGGCCACCAGGCCCACCCACAGGTGACGTGCCTGTCCCTGTGGCCTCCTCCCTTCCCTCAGACCCTCACTGTCAGGGCTGCAGTCATTTGCTGGGGTTGCTCCCAAGTGGCACCCGCTAGGCGACGTGTCTCGGAGGTGTGGCTGACGGGCATCAGTGCGAGATGGAGAGGAGGTTCTCCACCGGGGACGGTTGGCCCCCAGGGGACACACGGCGATGGCCAGAGACGGTTGAGCATCCAGCGGGGGTGCGGAGGGGAGGCAACACGGCTGTCAGTTGTGGCTCAGTGCTCAGGGCTGGCCGGTGGAGCGGACGTAGGAGCGGGGCAAGAGGCTTTGGTGTGGACCTGAGTGAATGGCAGTGCCACCTGGCAAGAAGGGGACAAGTGAGAGCAGACGGGCAGGGCGGGAGAGCGGCGACAGCGCGAGTCTTCAGGAGGCTGTGAGCTCGCGTTGGGGGCAGGGGGTGGCCGGCAAAGGGCAGGGGGCGGGAAGGTTCTCTGATCATACTTGCCCTAGGAGGTGACAGGTGAGGACCGGGCTCTGGAAGAGGAGGGTGGCCTGTCACAGTCGGGGGAGGAGACTGAGCAGTTTCCTACTACTTGACAACGAGGGATTCGTATCCTCGCCAAGTCATGGTCACCGTAGCTACCACGTCAGCCTGCCGGGGCCGCCGGGTCAAAGCCCCGCAGACCAGGAAGCCACACTCGGTCCTGGAGGCTGCGGGCGCGGGCCCGGCCTGCCCCAGACGCCTCCCCCAGGGTCAGCCTGCGGTGCTCCCATCCCGACCTGCATCCACCCTCACACGGCCTTCTCTCTTTCCGTGGGGACACGTCACCTTGCCTGAGGGCCCACCCCGTGACGTCATTTTAATGATCACATCCGCAAAGACCCTGTCTGCAGATGAGCTTACGGTCTAAGGTCCTGGGGTTGGGAACCCAACAACTGTGCCCTGGGGGGTTGTAGTCCGGCTGCAAAGGGCTGCTTTGCTTAGGCTGCGGGCGACCGCGAGCCACTGGTAACGGGAAGAGCGGGTGACCAGCCTTCACGTCTTTGTCAAAGGCAGCGCCAGACGAGCTCCGAGGTGTGTGACAGGCGGTGCGGACAGAAGCCGGTGCCTCAGGGCCCGGCTGCGGCCTGTTGTCACTTCTCCGCCACGGCTGACGCGCTCGGGCGCTGGGGGGATTTTGCGGGTTCTCTGACACCACGTGCATGCTTTCACGTGTGGGTGACTCTACTAGGGAGTCCGTCCCTGGTGCCAGATCTGAGACCCCTGCCTGAGGGCGTCCTGAGCTCCCACGGGAGTCTCACTTGCTCAGCCAGCGTTCGTTAATATGGGAGCAGGAAGGCTCTTTGCCCGTGGCTGGGGGAGGGGCGGAGTCCCGGGCCACCTGCTCCCTGCAGAGGCCACCGTGAGTGGACAGCAGGCAGACGCCCGGGGAGGGGGAGTTTTCTCGTGTGACAAGCGGGAAACGTGTGTGCGCGGCCCAGATAAAGGCCCGGCACAGAGCGGCGGGGATGGCCCAGCTCTCGGGGCGCTGCCCTGGCCGGGCCTCAGGCCTCCATGAGTGACTTCATCGCGGGCCATTTAAGCAGGTGGTTCTTCTAAGGTCCAGACTTGAGGGGGCCAGACGGTCCAGTGCATCATTATGCACTGATGACACGGCCCCGAAGCTTCTCCAAGACGTGGTCTTTCAAAAGATCATGGGCGATGAAGTCGTTTGTCCTTTCCAGAATGGAGTTTAGACGCTGTAAGCAAGAGTTCCCTCCATAAAGATACACCTGTTACCGTTCACGTACGTACCAACCCTGCGTTTTCACGAGGACTGTTCCCACTGTGCGGCAGACACGTGCACGTGCAGACCTGAGTCATTGTCTCGTACGCGCACTTTCGGTTTGACTTTTTGTTAGTGTTCTTTTATTGTAGTAAAATGTATGGGACGTCAAGTTCACTCTGTTGACCATTTTATTTTTATTTATTATTTTTTAAAATGTATTAAACATTTTTTAATGTTTAATTTTGAGAGAGAAAGAGAGAGAGAGGGACACAGAGCATGAGTGGGGGAGGGACAGAGAGAGAGGGAGACACAGAATCGGAAGCAGCCTCCAGGCTCCGAGCTGTCAGCACAGAGCCTGACGCGGGGCTTGATCCCGTGAGTCACGAGATCGTGACCTGAGCTGAAGTCGGACGCTCAACTGACTGAGGCCCCAAGGCGCCCCCTTGAACGTTTTAAAGTGTCCATTCTAGTGGTGTCAAATGCGTTGATGTTCCGTGCTCGTCTCAGTAGCACCGTTATGGCATCTGTGGCCATAAGATCACGTGGATGTCGTGGCCTTTGTTTGCATTGTTTCGTGTTTGATGGTTTTCAGTTTCTTTCTTTCTTTTTCTTTTTTCTTTTTTTCCTTCAGAAAACACCTTTGTGCCTTTGTGCTGCAGTCAGGGCCTGTGCTCTGGGGTCTGCGTGTCTGCGTGTTTTTACAGCTCTAGAGCCACGTTTCTGGTTTACTCCACAGAATTAGATGAGTTTGTGGTTCCCCTAACACGCGTGGCTCGTGCCGAATTCCCAGATCCTCACCAACATTGGCTTCTTTGACCGTTGTTTTGTGCTCATCTGTGGACATCGATACCTCACTGCCGTGCCTGGCCCCCCCCCCCCACCCCCCCGTGCCGGATATCGGTTCAGCGGTGGTGACACAGTCCGAGCGGCCAGGCTCACTGCTATGTCTTTAGTAAAAAGTAACAAGTCACGTGTCTTGCTTTTGGAAGGAGCGGACACAGCTCAGAAGGGGCAGCTCTCCTGGGAGACATCCGTGGCAGTAAGTGGCGTCCCACCCAGAAAACCGCTCCTGAGGGCGGTGGGTGGACGCTGGGCTACGGGACGGGTCTCTGGTCGCTCAGTTTGGAAGCTCAGCACGTGCTTCCCGGTGACCGGCGCCATTCTGGTGGCGCCCAGAGGCCTAGACGGACGGACTGCTTCATTGCACACCCGGGGGACGCAGAGGGGCAGAGTCGCATGGAATCACCACCTGCTTGCTCCCTGGCACTTAGAGCCGCCAGGCCTTCCGGGCTCCGAGGTGACTGCTGCTGTGCCCGGGGACGAGAGCGGCCGCGACAGCACCCGTACCGTCAGTTAAGGCCCCGCGTCGGGCGGGGGACAAGACAGCTTCTCAGAGCAGGACGCCCTACTGGATGCACGTGCCAGGGAGGCAGCCCAGAAAAGTGATGTGTGCGTATGGCCCAGAGTCAAAGGTGTGAAAGCTGAAAGTCTCTCACCCCCACCGCCCCTGCCGCCCAGAGCCCACCTCTGTTGGCTCCGTTGTCTGAGATTTCTCGGGAGGATGTTACGCATTTTGGGCAACGTGGGTGCGATTTCTGGGCTGACCTGCACGTGGGCACGCTGCCCTGAGCCTGGCCTGTCCCCGCTGACGGGTCACTCGAGGGGACGCTCCACGGCAGGACGGGTAAGCCCGCTCCGCTCGCCTGTTAAAATTCTCCTTGAATTTATTTTTTTTTATTATTATTTTTTTTTAATTTTTTTTTTTCAACGTTTTTTTATTTATTTTTGGGACAGAGAGAGACAGAGCATGAATGGGGGAGGGGCAGAGAGAGAGGGAGACACAGAATCGGAAACAGGCTCCAGGCTCCAAGCCATCAGCCCAGAGCCCGACGCGGGGCTCAAACTCACGGACCGCGAGATCGTGACCTGGCTGAAGTCGGACGCTTAACCGACTGCGCCACCCAGGCGCCCCATAATTCTCCTTGAATTTAAATGCCCTGAAGCTCGTGCTGTGTGCTTTGCAACCACATGAGCTCTGACCGTAGTGTTCCTGCCGTCGTAACCGAGGCCCAGACCTGAGGTGCCGCTGTTCTCTCGTCTGCATCCCCCCCCCCCCCCGCCGCCCATTTCTTTCTGCCCGTGCTGGTCAGACCGTCCCCCACCTGTAACCCCTGGCACCACTGGAGTGTCCGAAGCTCTGCATTTTCAAGAATGTTCCGTCAGTGGAGTCCTGCGTGGCATGTGGCCTTTCGAGGAGTTTGGGTTCTTTAACTTAACGAAGCGCCTCTGAGGTTCCTCGAGGTTTTGTGAGTGTCCTGAGTTTGAGTTATTTTGCTGAACTGCACTCCGCTGTGTAGACGGAGCACAGTGTGTTCATCCTTTGGCGGGTTGCATTCCCACCAGCAGTGGCTCCTGGCCCTCACGTGGCCACCACTTGGTGTTACCAGGTTTCAAAGTTTAGCCATTCTAATGGGCATGGGGTGGCCCTTCAGGCCCCTATTGCATTTCCTAATGACCAGTGTCACTGAGCATCTTCCCGTGCTCTTCCTATGCCCTTACTTGCCCTTGGCCTGTCTCCCCGCTGAAGTGCCTGTTCATGGCTCTTGTCCATTTTTTTTTTTTTTCCCTTGTCCATTTTCTTACCAGGTCCTTCTCTTACTGTTGGGCTTGGAAACTCCGTGCGTTCAACTCGTGCCCTTATGTGCATGGATGCAAGTCCTGCGTCAGGTTCTGGTTTGCAGACACCTCCTTCCAGTCCGTCCTCAGCCTGTCTGCCTGTTTTCTCACTAGTGTGTTTCACAGAGTGGAAGTTCTGGCTTCTGAAGTCTGGTTTTTCAAGGTATTTGTTTTAGTGGATTGTGCTTTTGTGTTTAGCTTTGTGTGAAGAACTCTGCACTGAATTTGGGCAGACCTTTGACTTCATCAGCTGGCCGTACACTGGGGGCATGTCTCTGGATCTTTTTTTTTTTTTTTAATGTTTTATTCATTTTTGAAAGAGAGAGAGGGAAGGGGCAGAGAGAGAGAGAGAGAGAGAGAGAGACAGAATCTGAGGCAGGCTCAGGCTCCGAGCTGTCAGCACAGGGCCCAACGTGGGGCACAAACTCACAAACCCTGAACTCATGACCTGAGCCGAAGTCGGACACTCAACCGACTGAGCCCCCTGGCGCCCCTGGATCATTCTGCCATTATGTGAAGATCGAAGTCGGGTAGTATGAGCCTCCCTGCATTATTCTTTCTCTTTTCTTCTTCTTCTTTTTTTTAAACGTTCATTTATTTATTTTGAGAGAGAGGGAGAGAGAGAGAGAGAGAGAGAGAACGATTTGGGGAAGGGGCAGAGGGAGGTGGAGAGAGCAAATCCCAAGCAGGCTCCGTGCTCATTGCTTAGCACAGAGCTAGACGTGGGCCTCGGTGTCACGACTGTGACATGACCTGAGCCAAACTCAAGAGTCAGATTCTCAACCGACTGAGCCACCAGGCGCCCCTGCATTGTTCTTTTTCAAAATTGTTTTGTCCACCCCGGTTCCTCTGCCTTTTTAGGCGTGTTTTAGCGTGATCTTGGTGACATGGACCAAAAAATCCTCTTGGGATTTTGAGTGGGTTCACGTTGATACATAAATCAGTTTAAGGAGAATAGACAACAATCTAGAATATTCTAGTTATCCTGCAGCTAACTTTCCAGGATAGCTCTTTGTTTATCTAGGTCTTTGATTTCTAATGTCAATGAAAGAAAAACTTGTATTTATTTAATTTTTATTTATTGATTTTTAAGGAGAATAGACCACAATCTAGAATCTTCTAGTTGACCTGCAGCTAACTTTCCAGAATAGCTCTCCGTTTATCTAGGTCTTTGATTTCTAATGTGGATGAAAGAAAAACTTGTATTTATTTAATTTTTATTTATTTATTTTTATTTTAGAGAGAGAGTGGGTATGTGCAAGTGGGGAGAGGGGCAAAGAGAGAATCCCAAGCAAGCTCCACACTCAGTGCAGAGCCTGACGTGGGGCTCGATCTCATGGCCCTGGGATCATGGCCTGAGCTGAAATCAAGAGTTGGACGCTCAACTGACTGAGCCACCAGACGCCCCTTTAGATTTTTAATACACAGCTCCTTCATGTGTTTGGTTAGATTTACTCCTGTTTCGTTTTTTATTGTTATTTAAGTGGTACTCCTTTTTATTTTATTTTTTTTTTTCAACGTTTTTTATTTATTTTTGGGACAGAGAGAGACAGAGCATGAACGGGGGAGGGGCAGAGAGAGAGGGAGACACAGAATCGGAAACAGGCTCCAGGCTCCGAGCCATCAGCCCGGAGCCTGACGCGGGGCTCGAACTCACGGACCGCGAGATCGTGACCTGGCTGAAGTCGGACGCTTAACCGACTGCGCCACCCAGGCGCCCCAGTGGTACTCCTTTTTAACGGACAGGTGTTATCTTGTGGGAGCAGTTTTAGGGCCGCAGGGCTCCCGCGTGCCCCGCTCCGTGCGGCTCCCCACTAGTCCCGCTGTGTCAGTGGAGTGTGTTACAGCTGGCGAGAGCCGCCGCCCTCGACTGAAGCCTGGAATTTATGTCAGGGTCACTCCTTGTGCCCCACAGTCCTGTGGCTTCTGACAGATCCCTGATGTCACATATCTGTCGTTAAAGTATCATTTTGATTAGTGCTGCTGCCCGAAGAACCCCGAGCTCTACCTGTTCATGCCTCCCGCTTTCCCTCTGAACCCTTGATCTTTTACCGGCTCCCTGCCCCTGCCTTTCCCAGAAGGCCACTCGGCTGGGATGACCCAGGGGGCGGCCTCTCCAGACTGGCTTCCTTCACGCAGTAACCTGGATCGAAGGTGCCTCTGCGTCGTTCTTGGCTTCGCGGCTCCCTTCTTTCCGGGGCTGAGTAAAACCCCACCGCCCGGATGGAGCCCGGTCGTCCATCAGCCACCGAAGGGCGTCCGGTTGCTGCCCGGGTTCGGTAATCACGGATAAAGCCGCTGCAAACATCCGCGTGCAGGTCTGTGAGCACGCACGTTCTCACATCTTGGAACGTGACTGCAGGACCGCACGGCGAGACCGTGCTCGGTTTTGTAAGACACCAGGGTCCCTCTCGGAGCGGCCGCGGCATCCTGCGTCCCCTCTGCTCCCCGTCCCGCCAGCACCCGGCGGTGACGTGCTGTGGGCCGTGGCCCTTCTGACAGGCGGCGGTGGCCTCTCCTTGCTGTCTTGCTCCCCGTTTCCCTGACGGCACACGACGTGGAGCACGTTCCCGTGCGCGCCTGCCCTCCCACACGCGTTCTCCCCCGGCTTCTGCTCCGATCTCCTGCCTGGTGTTTAACTGGGTTGTTTGCTTTCTTGTTGACCTTATGAGGTTTCTCGAGCATTTTGGACACGAGTCCTTAGCGGATGTGTGTTTTTGAGTATTTTCTCCTAGTCTGTGGCTTGTGTTTTCATTCCCTTAACTGTATGTAATTTTGACTCCTTTTTTTTTTTTTTAATATTTATTTTTGAGAGAGAGAGAGAGCGCGCGCATGCGAGGGAGGAGGCAGAGAGAGAGGGAGATACAGAATGTGAAGCAGGCTCCAGGCCCTGAGCTGTCAGCACAGAGCCTGACGCGGGGTTTGACCCCACAAACTGCAAGATCATGACCTGAGCCGAAGTTGGATGCTTACCCGACTGAGCCACCCAGGCGCCCCTATGATCATCTCTGTGACCGTTAAATGTTACTAAAAACGTGACATAACAAGCCAGAGTATTCTATTACGTAGATATTTCTAAATTATTTTTTTTTAATTTTTTTTTAACGTTTATTTATTTTTGAGACAGGGAGAGACAGAGCATGAACAGGGGAGGGTCAGAGAGAGGGAGACACAGAATATGAAGCAGGCTCCAGGCTCTGAGCTGTCAGCACAGAGCCCGACGCGGGGCTAGAACTCACGGACCGCGAGATCATGACCTGAGCCGACGTCAGCCGCCCAACCGACTGAGCCACCCAGGCGCCCCTTATGTAGATATTTCTAAATTGATTCAAGCAATTTCTTGCTGCTAGCTGGATTAAAAATTTGTTGAAACACTGCAGAGAACATTCTAGTACAGGTATCTCTGACACCTCTCATTGCTTCCTTTGGATATATTTTAAGAGATATATTCATGGGGCCTAGAAGTGTCCATCGATTTCTGGTGACAGTTCTCCAAAAAGGTTTTATTCACTTACTCACTTAGTTGACAGATGTTTTTTGAACACCAGCTACGTGGCAGGTGTCGTTCTAGGTACCGGGCCGGATCTGGGAGCACATCAGGAAGTCCAGGACTTCCCCGCTGTGCCGCCCTGGGCGTGCGCGCTGCCCTTCACCCAACTGCACGAGGCAGCAGGGCCACGGCTGGTCAGGGCCCCAGGTCGGCTCTGCGTCCTTACTGACTTACGTTCTTTCTGGGATGCTTCAGTGTGTGCTCAGGCAACTGACGAGATCCTGGAAAGGGGTGTGTAAATCAGAATTTTACAATCAAGTACATCCCCCGATGAGGTTAAATCTTTTTCTTACTCAAAAACCATATTCTTTGACCATAACCCAATAAAGTTGTTTTACGGTCATTAATAAAGTGCTAACCAGGAGAAAACGGAGGAAGCCAGCCTCCGCATACGCTTGGAAACCAGTAATGAGCGTTTGTGTAATTTGTGAAAGAAGATTGTCATAGTAAAAAATTACAAGATATTTAGAATTAAGTGACATTTAAAGCATCCCAGTTGGTCTTTTTTTTTTTTTAACGTTTGTTTATTTTTGAGACAGAGAGAGACGGAGCATGAACGGGGGAGGGGCAGAGAGAGAGGGAGACACAGAACCGGAAGCAGGCTTCAGGCTCCGAGCTGTCAGCACAGAGCCCGACGCGGGGCTCGAACTCACGGACGGTGAGATCATGACCTGCCTGAGCTGAAGTCGGACGCTTAACCGACTGAGCCACCCAGGCGCCCCCTAGTTGGTCTTTAGAGGGAAAATTATTGCTTCACTGGACACTAAGATTAGGAATTACTGAACCATGTGTCTCCGACTCCTACAGCACCAGAGTAAATCCTCACAGACTGGGGGGCCGCGAGCAGCAGGAATTTTCTGCCCCACGGCTGGGAGGCCAGGAGCCCAAGCTCAGAGCTGCAGCGGGCACTTCCTCCTGGTGGTCCCGACACGGGTCCGTCCCGGCCTCACGTTGCTCTCAGCCCCTGATGTGCAGACACGTCACCCGGCCTCTGCCTCTGTCTTCACGGTGAGATCTGCCCTGAGCCGTGTGTCCAAATCCTCCTCCTGTTACGAGGACACCAAGGCCTCATTTTCACCTGTGTCTGCAAAGGTCCTGTTTCCAAATAGAGCTGCCCTCTGAATTTTCGAGGGAGCCTATGGAAGCCGCTACGGTGTGCGGCCTGGGAGGTTGGAAAGAGGGTGAGTGACAGAGCCACACGGTGGAAATGACAAGGATAAAGCAGAAGTTAACGAAACGGAAATGGAGGAGGTGACGGCAGATGGTAAAGGAGGTGACTCTGGGGATGAATAAAATGGACAGCTGGGAAGGTGGCTGCACAAAGAAGGGACCATGTAAACGGGAATATGCCACAGGTCCGGAGAGGGCACCTGGGGAGGTGGGGGGCTGAGCTCCCAACGACCCACGGTGTCCCCTGGGTTCGGCCTGTCTCATCCGGGCCGGCTCAGAAGGCCCCTCCTCCAGGAAGCCCTCCCGGCCTCTTCCTTCCCAGGGGTGGCCTAGGAGCCCCCTTGCCTGCACAGCCCTTGTGTCTAGTCCTTCATGGCTCAGCCGGTTTCTCTGTCAGACTTGGACCCGTCTTTCCTATTAGATCGAAACCTTCCGTGACAAACCGTGCCTTTTTCTCTGTATGAGGGCTGGTATTCAGAAAGTGCTCAATAAATGGTTGAAACTGCACCTTTCTCTCCTCTCTTTGCCACTGAAGGTCGAGCGCCCCTGGACATGCCCCTTGCACTCTCCGGGCCTCGGTTTCCTTGCCTTGTAGGTGGGGATGGCTGGCCTCGGGGCTTGCCTCGTGCTCTGAGATGCTGCAGCCCTGGGAGGGGGCTTGTGGTTGGTCCAGGGGTGGCACCATGGACCCCTGTCCTGGACGCCGCAGGTCCCCAAGTAGCACGGCTCTCCCTCGGTCGGAGGGGACAGGGAGGCAAGGGACAGTCCCCCTGGGGGGAGGTCCAGAAACGCCAACTTGGCCACCGCTGGGGAAGCGGCCCCTCCTCCTGCGGGGTGTTCAGGACCAGCGTGGGCAATCAGGCTGGCGTGGACCGCTGCCCCAGAAGGCCTCTCAAAAGGACCGGCAGGCTGTGTCCTCAGCCAGAGAGGGGGAGCATGGGGTGGAGGGGACGACTCCATCTGTGCCGGGTCCCAGGCACGTGGGCTTCTCAGCAGCGTATACTGAGTTCCAGAAAGTCTCCCGACATCCCGCCTCCCGACATTCAGAAGAGAATGTCCTCTTCTGAGGCCGCAAGGCCGCATTTTGCCCCTCGTGCCGGAAAATCGTGGTCAGAAGACAGTGAACGTCATATGCGGTCTGGGGAGAACGTGGCCCCGGGGCAGAGCAAGGACGGTCCCTGGGGTGGCATTAGGCATTTCTGGGGAAGGTTCTGGCAGCAGAGCTTTCTGGAATCGCCGTTCCCACACTGTTGTGAAGATTCCTCTGACCTCCTGCCCTTGACCATCCTGCAACCCAGACAGTTCATCTGCGTGAGAGCAGGAGACAGGAAGGGGGCTCTGGAAAACCAGAGGCTTTCCTGGAATCCCGAGGAGGAGGGGAAGGGGTGCCGTCCAGAAATAACGGCCCCGTTTCCGCCCAGCACCTCCCCGAGTGCCTTGCATTTGGAAGCCCCCGGATCCATGGAAAGCGGCTGGTGCCAGGACAGCAATGCCCACGGCCCCATGGAAGGGGGGGCCCCGACAGTGCTTCCCTTGAGAAGGTGGCCTCTGGCCGGTCTCTTGCGTGCAACCCTGCCCTCTCCGCTTGGACCCCCCTCGCCGCACCCGAGCCTCTCAAGGGGGCCGCGGGGCCGCCGAGACGCACCCGGAGCCTGGGCCCTGAAGGGCGCGTCGCTGGACCCGGCCCCACGTCAGCCCCTGAGCTCTGTGGCCAGGGGCTGGGGTGGCCGAGTGGTGCTTTGTGGTCCCGACGGCTCATGTAGCTTGAGGACATGGGGCTCTATGTTTTTTAAAGGTCATCTTTTAGGAGGTACATACTAAAAGGTCTAAAACGAAATTCATGGGGCGCCTGGGTGGCTCCATCGGTTGAGCGGCCGACTTCGGCTCAGGTCATGATCTTGCGGTCCGTGAGTTCGAGCCCCGCGTCGGGCTCCGTGCTGACGGCTCAGAGCCTGGAGCCTGCTTGGGATTCTGTGTCTCCCTCTCTCTCTGCCCCTCCCCCCTCACGCTCTGTCTCACTCTGTTTCTCAAAAATAAATGTCAAAGATTTTTTTTAATTTTTTTTTTTTAATTTTTAGTATTTATTTTTGAGACAGGGAGAGAGAGCATGAATGGGGGAAGGTCAGGGAGAGAGGGAGACACAGAATCCGAAGCAGGCTCCAGGCTCTGAGCCGTCAGCACGGAGCCCGACGCGGGGCTCGAACTCACGGACTGTGAGATCACGACCTGAGCCGAAGTCGGCCGCTCGACCGACGGAGCCGCCCAGGCGCCCCCCAAAAAAGAAAACTTTTCAATGAAATTCATAACATCTGGGATTTGCTTCGATTTCCTGTGTGTCAGAGGAGTCTTGTGTGTGTCTTGTATACACGTATGTGTTACATGTGCAGAACTGTGTACGTATGTGTGTGTATATGTCGTGTATGCGTGTCTGTGCGTGTTGTGTGCGTGTACATTGTATGCGTGTGTTATCGTAGGTGCGCGTACCTTGTATACACGTGTTATAGGTGTGTGCGCACCGTATACATGTTGTCCTAGGCACACGTGCACTATACATGTGCTACGTATCGGAATGTACTGTATACGTGTGTTACGTGTGCCTGTGTGTATTATACGTGTGCATGTTGTATGTGTCTGCCGTATGCGTGTTCTATGTATTGTGTATATATCATGTGTATGATGTGCACACATCATCGGGTGTCACGTGTGCACGCATGTATACGTGTGTGTTGCACGCATGGACACGTGTTCGTGTTACATGTGTGCGTGCGTGCGTGTGGAGTGCGTGGAGGTGAGCTGAAGTAGGTGTGCCCTGTTTTGATGATTGTTGAAGATGTGTGATGGGGTTTTGGTGATCGTCTGTCACTCCCTCTGCTACCCTACGGACTTGAGGGTTTCCACACTGGGACGTGAAAAGGGGCGGTGGTAGGAAGGGAGGAGCTCACCTCTGCACACCTTTCTGAGTTGGGAGGTGGGGTGCCGCGCCCCAGGGTGTGGCTCCCTACGGACCCGGTGGCCCTTGCTCCCCAGGGTGTGGCTCCCCACGAACCCGTTGGGCCCCCCTGTCTGCCTGGAGGCTCCCTCCTTGGATCCGGGGGCCTGTTCCCTGCACACCCTCCGTGTGGCTTGCTCTGGCTGAGTGCCAGGCAGCTTGCTGTCCTGTTTTCCAGAGACCCGTGGAGGCATATGCCCTGTGGTCCTCACCGTGCGGACTCGCCTCCCCTCAGGCTTTAATTTTACCATCATTTAGGGGAGGGGGGAGGGAGGATGCGTATCACCCATCTGCCAACCCTTTCTTTTGGAAGTTCTATAAAGATACTTTATTTTTTATTTTATTTTTATTTTTGTTTTTAACGTTTATTTTTGAGACAGAGACAGAGCATGAACGGGGGAGGGTCAGAGAGAGAGGGAGACACAGAATCTGAAACAGGCTCCAGGCTCTGAGCTGTCAGCACAGAGCCCGACGCGGGGCTCGAACTCACGGACCGTGGGATCATGACCTGAGCCGAAGTCGGCCGCTTAACCGACTGAGCCACCCAGGCGCCCCTAAAGATACTTTTAAATAGCTGCGTGAGGTCGCTTTCAACAGTCCTTGATGGAGGCCCAGAGAGGTGAGGGGATTCACTCAGGATCGCACAGTGCACTCCGGAAGGAGCCTTCCCAGCTCACTGTCCTGCCCACTGGGCACACGTACCTTCCAGGCTCTCCTGACTGCTGGTGCTCTGCCCGCCCGTTCGTCTTCTCTCTGTCTCGTTCCCTCCTCCCTGCAAGGGGCAGGATCGCACCTGGGGGGAGCCGGGGCCTCTGCTTCTGCTCTGAGCTCAGGCTGCAGCAGGTCATGGGGCACAGGGGGCAGCTCGTGCGTGGAGAGCTACGGTGCCTTTAAAGGCCTTGAAATTTCCCGCAAGGAGCCTGGTTTGTGGGCCTCACCGGAGGGGAAATAAGGGAGCAGCCGCGGGCCCGCGAACACTGGTCTTGGGCCCAGGCGGTGGCCGCAGGCGGGCGTGTCCTGTGGTCCACGCCACCAGCGTCCCCCACCCGGGGCACAAGTGCCACGTAACGTCCCACAAAGCTGACGTGCGCCGTGTCGAACTTTCGCTTGGCTCTGTATTCTTTGCTTGTTTTTAGTGGAAGAAATAAACTTGTTTGAGGGAAAAGCAAAACCCCGACAACAGCACCTGGCATGCGACAGGCGGCCCTCCTACGAGGAATAATGGCAGAACTGTGTTGGTTTTGGGAGGACGATAGCTTCTTGACTTTCTTTTCTCTGTGGGTTCCCAGTCGGAATACCACACCTCCCGTTTGAACTTCAGAGTCCCGTCTGGGGTCTTTTAAAACGTCGTCTTTAGAAAGTACAAGCCCTCTGGGGGAAGAACGCCTCCAGAAGTCATTTACACTGTAGTATGAATTAGGATAGTTTCAGGGTTCCCTCGGGGTTCACGGGCTGCCTGGGAAGCAGGGAGGGGTGCTTTGGAACGTGGGGCAGCGGGAACCCCTGAGGAACCGTGGGTGGGACTCAGTTTCCTTCCTAACTTCATGTTTTTGCTGGGTCGCTGCCTGGTAAAGTCGGATTAATTGTTGTGCTGGGTTGACCCAGGAGGTTGCTGGGTGTGGGTGTTCTGGGGAAGGTGGCCCTCGCCGATGAGGGGACGGGGGCCTTGTCCTAGGTAGGTGGGGAGACAGGTGAGGGCCTGCTTGCCTTGGATCCCCACCTCACTCTGTGCTGCCCCACCGGTCTTGACACTGATTTTGGGATGTGGGGATGTGGTGGCTGCTTGGCAGTGTGCGGTGCGTGTTCCTGTACACTTTTGGAATTCTGTGCCCTCTGCACGCACTCACGATTTGTAAACCATTTAAATAATGAAGGGAGGGAAGAAAACAAAACAGATTTCCTTTCCTTTTACGTGTCCGCCCACCATTTCTTGCGTGTCTGCCCGCGTGGGAGGCGGGGGTACAGGGGTGAACGGAGCGGACGTGCCCCCCGCCCCCGGGGCCCGGCCATCAGGGCCGTGTGGGTGGGGGAGGGGGACTTGGAGGTGGCCTGGGAGCGGGGGGCTCTTCCCGGCCTGGAGAGGCCGTCAGAGGGGAGCCCTGGAAGGTGCTGAAGGAGCAGGCTCGGGAGGGGGGACAGGCCCAAGTGTGAGCCCGCCCGCTGTCTTCCCCACAGGAGGAAACCAGACAGATTCTGACGCAGCAGAAGTCAGACTCCCACGACGAGGAGGTCTCCCCGACCCCGCCGAACCCGGTGGTGAAAGCCCGCCGTCGCCGAGGGGGTGTGAGTGCCGAGGTGTATACGGAGGAGGACGCCGTGTCCTACGTGAGGAAGGTGGGCCCGCCCCCCCCCCCCCCCCCCCCCCCCCCCGGCCCAGGCCCTCAGGGTCCCGGCTTCTGGCCACGCTCCCTTCTGGTCGGGGAGGGGCCGGTGTGATGGCAACGTCATGGTCAGGGTCACGGGCATGCCCGTGGGCTCTCCTGTGGGGTTTCCTGACCCACGTGTTCCAGGGAGGGACGGGACAGCAGCTCACGGGGTGTGGGCGGAGGGGCCCGAATCCCGATCCCGTGGTCCCTGTCCTCCTAGACTTCCTTCTGCCCTGGAGGCTGGCGCCTGGCCTCGGAGCTGCCGGGTGGGAATTCCCTCCTCCATGTTGCTGTTCCTTAGTGTCCCTCCCTTGGGGACGGCGGCCAGCAGGTGTGCCTGAGTCAGGACGTGCTCTGGAGCGCGAGGACACGTGGTGTCCCTGTGCCTGTCGGTGTGCCCGGCCCCCTGCCCGGCGCCCCCTGCCCACCCCCCGCCTGCCCTTAGACGTGGGCTCTGTCGTTTCCATCTTGTGTGTTTCTAGCCTCAGTTTTACTTTCTTTTCTTGGTATTTTTAGTTTCGGACCTTTTAGAAAATCTAATCAGGCAAACACACACAACGCAGCTTATTGTCTCTGTGAGCCTGCGTAGCTGGGGCAAAGACGCTCGCTCACGGTCTGGAGGCTGGACGTCCGGGAGCAGGTGCTGGCTGGCTCTTGGTGGGAGCCGCTCGGCCTCCTGCGTCCTCGGGCATCTGGGGAAGGGGGAGTGGGCTCTCGGGGTCTCTTGCCAGGAGGGCGCTGATCTCTCCGGGCCACCTCCAGACAGCACGCACTGGTGCCTGGGCTTCAACACACGGGTTTTGGGGGGCAGCTGGGTCCCGGGCCCTCTGAGCACCTTCACGCTGCCGAGCGGCCATCCCCACCATCTGCCTCCAGAACGTTCCGTCCCCCTGCACTGAGACTCTGGCCCCGTTACATGCTGACCTCAGCACTTAGTGCTTTCACCATCAGGGATGAGAAACCACCGAAAGTGTCGTTTAAAACCCCCAGGGCACTTCACTTCTGTGGTCTTCCCCCCCACCCCCAGAACCCCCTACCACCTCGAGAAGATCCCAGACAAACCCAGGTGGATGGACATTCTGCAAAGTAACTGGCCAGCACCCCTCAGACCCGTCCAGGTCATCAAACCAAGGGCGCCCTAAGCAACTGTCCAGAGCGGGGGGCTCGGGGTGCAGTCACTGAATGTGACCTGGGTGAGGCCCAGGGACAGGGTGAGCGGCTGGGGTGAAACTGAGGACGTGTTGCCAGCACGCGCCGTGGCTGGTTCCATGGCTGGTTCCGTGGCTGTGGTGTGTTCCCGAGTAAGGTCAGGTGCCAGCAGTGGGGCCAAGTGGCTGCAGGGTACGGGCACTGCCTTTGGCAACTTTTCCATAAGTCTGAACTATTCTAAATTTTTTTTTTTTAATGTTTTATTTATTTTTGAGACAGAGAGAGACAGAGCATGAGCAGGGGAGGGGCAGAGAGAGAGGGAGACATAAGATCCGAAGCAGGCTCCAGGCTCTGAGCTGTCAGCCCACAGCCCGACGCGGGGCTCGAATGCACAGACCCCGAGATCACGACCTGAGCCGAAGTCGGACGCTTAACCGACCGAGCCACCCAGGCGCCCCAAGTCTGAACTATTCTGAAATAAAAGGCTTATTTTTAAAGAGTAAATCTCTAGGGCTTGAGTCCCGTCTCTCAAAGTCCCTGGGTGAAGACCCATGGTATTAAATGTAATGCGCACATGTGCTGGGGCCTAATGCCACCCCCCAGCCTGGCAGAGCTTTCTGGCAGCTGAGCTCCAAGAGGGGGTCACGTTACGGCCCAAAGAGCCCTCCCACCGGTGTCTTTTATTTTGAGGGAGAAATCTTGGCGTTTGAGATGCTTCTAATGTGAGATGCAGGCACTTTGTGCTGTTCGGTGGGTGATGGAGCTCTTGGGCACGTGCTTACTGGGAGCTCTGAGCAGGCAGGTCTGCTGTGGCGGACGCTTCCCCGCGCCCGGTTACTGGCAGGGGCTGAGCCCCCCTTACTAGGCCCCCATAGCCATGCCGAGGGTCCTGAGCCCCCCCCTTACTAGGCACCCCCCCATCACCACACCCAGTTATCAGCAGGGTCCTGAGCCCCCAGCCCTTATAAGGCCCGCCCATCATCGGGCTCAGTTATCGGCAGAGCCTCCCTTACAAGGCCCGCCCATCACCGCCTCGGAGGGTGAAGGTCAGCCTTGGGTGTGGCTCCAAACTTGGCTCAAGCTGTGTTTTTTTTTTTCAGTCTTCAAATATTTACGCAAGTGTTTTATTACCTTAAAAACAAAGCCACTGAAATAAAACAGAAGAACTGATAATCCAGGGGACTGGAGGTCTTGTAGCATCCTCTAGGGGTCCCTAAGGCCCGCCAGGGCCAGTCCACCAAGGCCCCAAGTCCCCCAGGTTCTTAGGCCACCTCTCAGAGCACCGTGCTTTCTCGTCTTCCCTTTCTTTCGTCATGTTGGTTCCAGCTGCTTACAGCGATGGTGACATACACATCCCATTCCGGGATCACACTCCGGGCTGTCTTTGCGGTCCTCCAGCAGTAACACGCCGAAGGTCGGACGGTTCTGTGTCCAGCCACGTCATGGTTTCTCAGGGTCCCGCAGGTGCTGGGAGGGGCCGGGCCCCGAGCCCTGACCCTCAGGGGTGCCCGGAAGTCTGACTTCCGCTGGCTTCCCCTGCAGGTTATTCCCAAGGACTACAAGACCATGACGGCACTCGCCAAGGCCATCTCCAAGAACGTGCTGTTTGCTCACCTGGATGACAATGAGAGAAGGTAGGAACCTGGGAGGGGCAGGGCTGGGATTGACACCCCTCCAGGGAGGCCTTGCCGGTCACCACCAGCCCTGAACCCCGGGGACCTGGTCACAGGGCACACTTTTGGAAGCATGTGCTCACAGAACACGGGCGGCTTCCAGCAATAATGTGCTCTGTGCACCTGCTGTCCTTCTGCATACCAGGTTAGCATCTGCGGGTTCCATGTGACTTTGTCGTCAAGAGACACTGTGGGTCTCCTCGCTCTGACCACTGGGGGCCTAGTCTTCCAGCAACTTCTACAAGGATCTGCCTTGTTGGGCTGAGCTCACTGCCTGGTGGGGAGATGGGACTGGCAGGCAGGGCTCGGGGGTCCAGGAAGGTGACTGACCAGGTGCTGATGTCAGTCACATGGTCTAGAAGGGCCGCAGGAATGGCCGTGGGTGGGATCTGTCCAGGGACGGGCACCCGGCAGCTGTGACGGGCTGGGTGCCATGCTTGGGAATGAAGGTCCTGCACATAGTTGGGAAAATCGGACTGGGAGCGTTTTGGGGTGATCCTTGGGGGTTTACTTGAAGTGTGCGCTCTAATTCCATGTTGTCACAAAATGGGATCACATTCTACGAGTTTGTCATGCTTACGAGGTCACGGACATCCCTCTTTGTCAGTAAAGACTTTTTCGGGGCTCACTGTATGGATTTCTGTGGAGTTGCTATAACTTCCTTACTTCTCTGTGTCTGTTTCTTCCTTCGAGCTAAGCTCCTCAGGGTGGATGAAAGGCTGTGCAGTGTTTTAATTCTCTTTTTTTTCCATTTT
This sequence comes from Panthera pardus, assembly GCF_024362965.1. NCBI lineage: Eukaryota > Metazoa > Chordata > Mammalia > Carnivora > Felidae > Panthera > Panthera pardus. Next base: position 15,803,467 of record NW_026526969.1, read on the forward strand.
TGGTGAATTATGTTTCTTGGTTCGATAACCTAGTGTTCTGATGACAGTCCTATACAGAATCTAAACAACACGCAAACCCACAAAATAAGAGAAAGTCTTCTCGCAGCCTCATTCTGTGACGCTCATGGGTCCTTCCGCGTGAGCGTCTGGGACGGTTAACATCTGCTGAGCGCCGCCCCGTGCGGGGAGAGAGAGGGTCTTTGGGAGGCTTGCGGTTCTTGGATGCCATCGTGCCCCGGCGGACAGGAAGGAGCGGTGTTTACGCAGGATGGGCCCCCCACAGAGGAGCTGGGCCAGAGAGACGGGGCGTAGGGTCTCCGTAGGTGCCGGTGCGTTTTCCAGGGCTTTTGGCAACACGGCACAGGCTGCTCACCCAGGAAGGCCGCAGGGAAGGCCTGCCCACACCTTGGGCGCTCCCGGAGTCTCCGAGGCGAGGCCTGGCTGGCGCCGTGTTCCGGGAGTGTCTCGGGGGCATTTGAGATGTCCACCCGTCAGAAGCACATGGGGGCGTGACGGGCAGGGCGGGAGGCCAGTTCTCCACGTGGGCCCCCCAGCTGGGCTCACGCCCCAGGAGGGTTTTGACACGGAGAGGTGGTCCGGGATTCACCCTCCACAGGCCCTAAATGCAGGCTTGTGTCCTTGCAAGAGGGGAGCATGGGGGGGATTGCTCCGAAGAGAAGCCCTGTGACTGCTGCTGCTGCTGCTGCTTCTGGGCTCCTGGCCTCCAGAACTGGAGACAGTCCCCCGTTCTCAGCCTTCGTGGAGGTGTCCACCTGGCAGGTAGGTCCTCGGTCACCAGGTGGGACCAGATGACTCGGAGTTGTAGCTTTATTAACTTGAATGTAAACATCAAAAACTCAGTCCAGATTTAAACCCGGGCTCTGACTGGATGGTGCGTTCACACGGGTCGAAATTCAGAAGGTGCCAGGGGTCCAGAGTGAAAGGTGAGCCGTCTGGAGATGGCCCCAGGACCCTGGCTCGTCTCTGTGGACAGACTCCGCACCCTCAGGCAGGAGGTCAGATGCTCCCCACAGCGGCCACACAGACCACCGTCCATTCTTTTTTAAAAAAAAAAAATTTTTTTTAACGTTTATTTATTTTTGAGACAGAGACAGAGCATGAACGGGGGAGGGGCAGAGAGAGAGGGAAACACAGAATCTGAAACGGGCTCCAGGCTCTGAGCCGTCAGCCCAGAGCCCGATGCGGGGCTCGAACTCACGGACCGGGAGATGGTGACCTGAGCCGAAGTCGGACGCTTAACCGACTGAGACACCCAGGTGCCCCCACCGTCCATTCTTTACCCGGTTTCAGTCCTTAGGGAAGGGATGGACCGTGCCTGGCTCCATCGGGGTCCTGGCACTCTGCGGCCAACTCGGGGGGAGGAGGCGCTGCTCTGGGTAGAGGAGACGCTGTGGGCACGCAGCTGCCGGGCGGTGCGGGGCGGACCTCGATGCCGGAGCCCGGCCGGCGTTGTGCACCTGACCTGTGTGCTGCAGCCGCTGGCCCCGTCGTCACCGGGTCGGGCCCGTCCCCGAGTGTGGGGCGGGAGTTCCGGGGCGCCGTGATTTGGGCTGTCCCCCAAAACCCAGCTCACACGGAAGGTTGGTTTTGTTCTCTGGGCCTCGGTGTCCCGGTCTGGTCCGCGTGAAGCCCCTGTGGGAACGGCCGCGGTGGCGGTGACGGTCACCCCCAGGAGCTTCTCCTTGCTCGTGTGTTTCCGGACGCAAGAGCAGCGCAGGCCTGGCGCCTGCGTGAGCGGTGGTGGGTGGGGCTGGGGGCGTGGCATGCGTGAGCTTTGGGTTCTCACAGGTCCGCGCCTGAGGGGTGGTGGGTGGGGCTGAGGGTGGTGGGTGGGGCTGGGGGCGTGGCATGCGTGAGCTTTGGGTTCTCACAGGTCCGCGCCTGAGGGGTGGTGGGTGGGGCTGAGGGTGGTGGGTGGGGCTGAGGGCGTGGCATCCCCGGGCCGCGTGAGGGTGACAGCAGGAGGTAACCGTGTGAGCGGGCCCTGGCTGACTTCATCTGAGCGGGGGGCACCAAGCTGTCACCCGTCGTTCGGCCCCTGATCTGATAAAGTTGACGGTGAAAGCGGCGAACAGACGGAGGTCACCCCGAGTTTGTGTGTCCGGCTCCACGGAGGTCAGGGCGCCATTGCAGAGCGTGTGCTGGGCTGCGCGCAGGTGCTGGGGGCGGCGGAGCAGAGGACGAGGTCCTGCCTCGCGGGGCTGGCCTCCCCGGAAGTGTCCATCAAGGGAACGCAGACGCCCGCAAGTTTGGAGGCTGTGCTGGGACGGTCGTCCGGGGAGGCCCCAACGTGTAGCATGGGGTGACTGTCCCCAGGTAGGGCGCAGCCGGGTGGAGGTTGGGGGCAGGAAAGCTCGGTTGTGGCGGCCCAGACCGGCCGGCCCCCCCTGTGCTCCGGACACTGCCGTGCTGGTGTCACAGGGCACAGAGGGGTGCTTGGCGTGTGGCCGGAATCTCGGGACTGTCCCAGGACTCACGGGATCGTCCCCTCCCAGGGATCCTCCCAGAACATTCGCCTGGCCTGGCCTGGCCGCGGGGACGCCGCCTGAGGCAGGGAGGCTGCAGACGGGCTCCCGGGAGGCCGAGGCGTGGTCTCGTCAACGGCACCCACCCGACCTCCCCCCAGTGCGGGTTCACAGACAGACCCCCGGAACAGTCACACCGCGTCTGTCCTCTTGTGTCGGCTCGCACCCTCGGGGTGCCCCGGCTCAGTCCTCATTTCTTTCTGAGGGTGGGGGGTCTCCCCGTTGCAGGGGGGCCACCATGTGTTTATCCGCTTCTCCGCTGACAGACGTTGGGGCTGCTCCCACCTCTTGGTCGTTGAGCAAAATGCTCCCGTGAACACGGGCGTCTGGGTCTTTTGGTTGCAAACCCAGAGGTGGCTCGCGGGGCAGATAGTCCTTCCCCGTGTAGCTTTGTGAGGAACCCCACACTCAGCTTCCCTTCTGGCCCCACGGAGCTTCAGGTCCCCCCTTCTGTGGAGCCCGGGTGCCCCTTGGGGGGCAGTCGTGTTCGAGCCACGCCCTCCACACCCTTTGGTGGCCCCTTCCCAGCTCCCAGGCACTGGCTGGCCAGGGGCCGGTGTGGCCCGAGGACACGTTGATCCAAGTGGTGTCTCTGGCCACGTGCGTCCAGGAAGTGTCTGTGCCGGGGTCCTGTGCCCTTGGCCCTGACTTTCCAGACTCGTGCAGCTCCTACCCGCCTCGGACTTTTCCAGATCTGGGAGCCAGGTGGACAAAAGTGCAGGAAGCAGATGGTTGGAATGAAAATTCCTCTTTGCGAGGCTGGCTTAGGAAGAGAGCTTTCTGTCAGGGGGTGTGTCTGTGGTTCAGATCTTTGTTTTGCCCTCAGGAAAACTCACTTTCCATATTGAAACCCTGGGGGGGGCTCCTCTTTCTGGCCTCTGAAGGAGCAGGCTGACGGTTCAGGAAGTGGCCTCCGGGGGAGCTGGCGGCCAGAGACTCGTCTCTTGACCTTTCCCTTGATGTCCCCTGTGTGACATACAAATACTTTGCTTTTTCCAGTTCAGGAGAAGGCGGGCTCAGCAGCTTGGGCTGGGGTTTGGGGCCCATTCTTTCCAGATGCACGTCTCGACTCAGAGGCTGCCTCCCGCGTGAATCCCCAGGAGTGAATCCGCTGGGGGCGAGCGCACCTTTGTGCTGAAATACCCGCCCCCAGCTCAGGTGTGAGACCAGTAACCCTGTGGTCACGGGCTGGGTGGTTTTGCCCTTGTCGGTTAACGACGGCATCTGTCCTTCAGTCTGTGTGCAGATACTTGTGTCTGCGAAGAGGTGAGCACTTTGTTCAAAATCTTTTCTTGAAAAGAAGGTGATGCAACATAGCCATGGGGGAAGGGTCCTAACCCCCAAACCGCCGCCTGCCTCCTAGGAGGGAGCGTCCGTCGAAGGCTCTCTCTGGGCCCCTGCCTCGGGTACCCCCTCCGTGCATAAAAAGGGGGTGTCTTTTGACCAAGGCCCCACACTTGTCACAGCAGAGCCAGGACTCCTGAGTCTTGGGGGCTCCGAGGCCATGCTCCCCCTCCCTCACTCCTCTGACGACAGGTCACATACACCTGCAGGAGGAAGGAACACTGGAGGGTGGGTGATCCAGACGTGGTCATTGGGGGGGTCTGCAGGTATCCTGGGGTGAACTGGCAGTGGGGGATCTGGGGAGCCAGAGGGAGGACCAGAAGACCCCTGAACACGGTGGCAGCTCAGTGATTTCTTAAGCACATACACACCCCGACTCACACACACACGTGTACAGACACAGGCATACTCACACATGCACACGTTCACGCTGGAGAATCCCACGTGTGTTAAAATGTCTTTTGGAAGGAGACCGTTGAATCATGTCTTTAAGTTGCGTAATGACCTTCTCGGGGACTCCGTCCCCTCAAACGTGTCAAAAGCGTCAAATGGGAGGAATAAAACCAACTTCGAGGGTTGCAGTGACGGTGGATTGTAGTAATGTCCATGGGACTGTCCTCCCGTGTTGTGTCGTCATCCCCATTGTCATCGTCCCTGTCATCGTCACCCACACCGCCACCATCACCCCCACCCTCCTCCCCCTCCCCGTCCCCATCCTAGTCACCGTCGTCATCCTCTTTCCGGCAGCCCTTTGGCTGTGTGGAGGGCAGACTGCATCACTGGGCTTCTCCCTGCCCACGGCCTTGCTGCTCTGATGCTGGCGCAGACGCCCACGCGAGCCCCACAGCCCGGCCTCACTCCCTCCCAGTGCTCAGTCCGTGGCCACTCCACAAGGTCATGCTCTGCTCCATCCTGGGCCTGAGGTGGGTCAGCTGGCTGCTCTGGGCCTCCGGATGCAGCAGGAAGGGCTGTGGGTGACCAGCTCATCTCCCAACCTCAGTGTACAGACGACGGTTTCGAGGCCCAGTGAGGGGAGGGCCTTTGTCCTTCGCTCCAGGTCACGGTAGGTGTCCGAGCGGGGGCTGGAGCTGGTGTCTTCACGCCCCTCCACAGCCTCTCTGCTAAACTGAGTTACTCCGGGTGAGGGTCCTGGGGGCAGGGGGCAGGTGCAGGCTCCTTGCTTGGTATCAGGTACGGTGAGCAAAGTCAGATCCTTTGTCCTTCCTGGGGGTGCTGGGGGCACGTACTCTGCTCAGGGACACAGGCGGCCTCAGAGGGCAGCCTGCGGGGCGCTCCACAGCCCTGGGAAGGGCCATGAACCGCGGCCTGGCCCCGAGGGTGCATCCCAGGCCTGAGGGAGGGAGGTGGGAGCCCCCGGGTTCAGTCGAGCACCGCCGTGCCCCTGGGAGTCGGGAAGCGTGGCAATGAGGAGGCCCCGTGTGTGTGTGTGTGTGTGTGTGTGTGTGTGTGTGTGTGTGTGGTGCTTCGGGCCTCGGCGGGGCCTCATTGCTGGAGCGCCCGCCCCACGAGCGATCTCACCCTGGGGCGGTCTTCCTGGCTGGCCCTGCTCTCTGCAGCTCTAATTAGAACGGGCCTCTGGCTGGAGCGCTGCACCGCTGGCCTGAGCAGCTGTCTCCTGCTACCTGCCGCTGTCCCTCTGCCTCCCGCCCGCGCATCTCTGCAGTCTGTTTTTCCACAGATTGGCTCAGGTTCCCAGGTGATGAGAAAAACACGCTGCGGCCGAGGCATGGCCTCTGCCTGGCCCTTCTCTCCCGTCTGCCCTGGCTCTGGCTTCAGGGCGTGCTGCTTCCCTTTCAGGCAACACAAAAAAAAACCAAAATTAGCATTTTGGAGAACGCAGGGCCTCATCTCAGGAGGAGATTAATGGCTTGAACATGCAACGAATTTGGTTTTCGTCTTGCATAAAGCCTCCAGCTCCGGGCAGAGGAGACCGTGAGGACTGGAGCTTGCTTCACGTGACCTGTTCCGAGCTAGTCCCTGGACCTCGGGCCTCACGGGCACCGTCTCGTTAGAACAGCGCTGGCCGGCTTCACTGCTGGGGCCTCTGATGAGGCATAGAGGCACAGAGAGGTTAGGCAGGCTGCTCAGAGCCCCCAGCTAGGACTGGGAGAAGCTGGGCTTGCACCCCGCCAGGACAGGGCTGCGCTGGGCCGGCCTGCCTCCGTGTGATGGTACCCCCCAGCTCAGTAACCCCCCCAGGGAAAGGGAAGAGTTCTTTCCCTCGTGCCCAGAATTAGTCCAGCTGATGGGGAGTCGTGTGGTTCCAGAAGGAGAACAAGGCACAGCTTTGGAGTCTCTGCGGAGTCTTTGGTGAGAAGAGCTGCCCAGGCTTGTAAGCAGAGTGGTTAGAGCCCGTCCCGTCTGTCGCCCAGCTGTGGACATGTGGCGGTCTGTCTGTGGTCTTGGTGGTTGGGTGCCACAACGCTTTGAATCTTCTAGCATTTGGCCGTGTGCCGTTCCCAGAATGCCACAGACCCTCCTGTTCCCCTTCTCCCCACCCAACTGGCTCTCCTGCTGATGCCACCTGACGAGGCCCCGTGGACGATGGGTTTGAGCTGCCCGATGTCTTCTGTCGCCAGTACCCTTTCCATGGGCGAGGGCCTGGGGGCCAGAGAGGGGTGGGACAGCCTGTTGCCCAGGGGCAGGGACTGGGGCCATTCCTTCAGCACCGAGTCCCCGAGGGCCGCTCCTCAAGATGCCCCCTGGCGGTGAGCGGGCCCACTGCACCTCTGCCCCCCACCCCCAGGGGGCGACGCGGCCCCAGGAAGGGGGCAGGGGCTGGCTTTGAGACCCAGTGGGCGCCTCGGGTCCTGGCTCCGCTCCATTCTTGAGCCGTGGTCACTAAACGTAGGTGAATTGCCTGCCTGGTGGGGTGTGAGGAATTCACCAGCTGGCTGGGGTCAGAGTGGGGGTTGTAGGGAGAGGCCGGGGTGAAGGGCAGGTGGCCGAGAGGACTGTGGTCACCCACACTTGTCCTCATCTCCAGGGGGACTCCGTGGGGGCCTGGCCGGCTTCCCCGCTCCCGTTTGTCAGGCGGGAACATTGAGGCCCGGAGGAGGCGGGTGACTGAAGGTCACGTGGGTTCCTTGGGGAGCACCAGTCTTCCCGAGACAGTCGTGCACGTGTCCCGGCTTCCGCAGTGAGAAAGCCTCGGGTATCTCAGTGTAACTTTAGGTGATGCTGTGCTCTGCATCAGGGCCTTGGGTCTGTCCCGACCCGCACAGCTGCCCCGTGAGAGTCAGTGATGGGGTCACCTGTGCTCCAGCTGAGGGCGAAGTCGCTTGCCCTGGGTCCCACAACCCGCGACCAACCGTGGTGAGCCCCGGTCGAGGCGCTGTGTGGTGCGTGGCCGTGCGCCGTCAGGACCCTGCCCGCAGCTGTGCCTCCCTCCTGCTGAGGGCTCATCCCAGTGGGGACCTTTCTGGGAGGAGGCTGCCCTGCGCCTCAACGCTGTGGGCTCACAGAGGAGGAAAGGACCCCATTCTCCCTGTACTTTCGGGGCGCTCACTTACCAGAACCAGCGACCTTTGAGCCCGGTCTTCGAGGATGGGCAGAAGAGAGTGGGGAGGGCATTCGAGTGTTGGGAACAGTGTGGACAGGCGGAGGCAGCAGCGGGGGTGGAGGAAGGGGGTGCCGGAACAGATGCTGAGTGCAGCTGGGGCCACGGCTCAGTGGGAAGACGTCTTCTCCGACGCAGAGAGGGACAGAAGGAAGCAGGGAGGCCCGTGCTGGCGCCCCCCTGGGACACGGTCTTTGCTGCCCCCACAGCCCCGCCTGATTCCCGTCAGGTGTCTGTGCCCTTGGGTCAAATGGAGCCGGCTTCGCGTTTGGAAGGAGTGGGAGGAGGCACCCGCCTTCCAGTGGCCCAGCTCTGCGTGCGGCGCCCACGCCTGTGGCTTCCCGCCTGGCACGTCCACCGGGAAATGGCACCTCTGGTCGCTGCGGCTGCCGCTCCGGAGGCGCCTGCTCGCCCTTTCGTGACCCGCCGTCCCCGCGCCTCGTCTCCGCCAGGGGCCCACACGGCCCGCGTGCAGGGGACCCTCCAGGGGAAGGGATTGCGCTGCCTCCGCCTGGTTTCTGCCTTTCGTTTCCCGCAAACTCGTGGCAGTGGGTCCTCGGTGCGTGGGACCTTGTGGGAGTGGGTCCCGGTGCATGTTGGAGTCTCCCCTCTGTCTTCAAGGCTGAAATATTAATATTCTACTGGACGGACCGGGCTTTGTTCGCCCGTCGATGGGAGGCTGTAGGTTTTACGTTGGCAGATTTCCTCTCCTTCCTCGATGGCTTCTGATGTTCTTCTCAGAACGCCTTCCAGACTTCAAGACCATAAGCAAACACACTCGTGATCTTTTCTAGAACCTTCCCAGATTGCCTGTTGCTTGTTTCTCTTTCAGTGATGGGAGGCTTGATCCACCAGGAATTTTATTTTGGTTTAGGGACATAAGCACATCGGATTTTCCAACAGCCATGCGTGCTGACACGGCCACTGAGCGGAAGTGTCTCTGTGCCTACTGATCCGACAGAAACCTCGTCCCTGTACGTGTGGGGGTCTCTGCCAGGTCTGCGCGTTCACTGAGCACCTGGGGGGGGGGTGCTGGCCCGGGCCCGCATGTTCTGAAGGCCTCCCCGCAGGGGCGTGCGGGCCTGGAGACCCCAGCAGGCTGCGGCCCCTCTCTGGGTGGGGGTGGGAGGTGCTGGCCCGGGGCTCAGCAGCCCCCGGGTGGCTGTGGGGCGCCGTGAGGGCGTTGGGGGGTCCAGGAAGGCGTGCTCAGGTTTCCGTTGTGCGGAGCTCTCTGGCCGGTTAGGGGAGCGCAGGCCGGGGGTTCAGGTTGGCTCTGCTGAGGTGGGGTGCGGACGGATGTCCCCGACGAGCGTGTTGTGTGTGCACGTGGCGAGTGTGACTTCTGCCGCTGGTGTGGGGGAGTGCGTTTGGGTGACTGTTGCTGGAAACGCTGCGGGACCCTCTGTTACAAGTTCTGTCGCAGAGAATGGCAGGCGTGGGCGGCAGGGAGGGGGCCGTGCCAAGGAGCCCTGGCCGCCGCGGTCCCACCCTTCCTCCCCCTGCCCACGGACCCTCAGCCGTCACTCGGCCTCGCTGTTGATACTTCGTGAGGCGAACGTGTCACCCGCTCCCGTCCTCCACGTTTGGTGCGCAGTTGGGACAGGGTGGCATTCGCTGGGAGGTGGCTCCCGGAGCTGGCGCGTGTCGCCTCGCGTGTCCGGATGGGAGCGCCCCTTCCCGCGTGGGATCAGGGCCCCCAGACGGTCCAGGGGCCGGTGGCGCACCCTAAGCGTGTGGGCGGCCAGGAACGGAACGCAGCGAGGACCCTCTGGAACTCCGACAGTCGGGGGGGGGGGGGGGGGATGTCCCGTCAGCGTGGCTCCTGAAGGGCCGGCTCCCCGCGCTGCGACCCGGGGGCGACAGCTGGTCCCGCCGCCTCCTTCAGAGAGCAAGGCGGCTGCACAGATGTGCTTTGACCTCAGGGGCAGCTATGGGGGTGGGGGGGACACGGCAGGCCTCAGACCTGCCTGCAGCGGGGCCCTTTCACCCCTCGGGGCCACTGACACCTCCTCCCGCCCTGCCTGCCCCCCACTTGTGTCCCACACTGAGATCAGGCCTCTGGCCATTGGCACAGAGCCCTCTTTTGGTGGAGGCTAGACCGGGGCTGTTGGGGGACCGGAGGCCATTTCTCATTCATTCGTTCATTCATTTGTTCATTCTCCTTCACTTCTTCCTCCAGTATCTGTCCTCATTCACTCGTTCATGCGATGTGATCCGTCCTCATTCATTCATTCATTCATTCCTGTCATTCATTCATTCACTCGTTCACTCCCGTGATCCGGCCTCATTCATTCATTCATTCCTGTCATTCATTCATTCACTCGTTCATGCCACGTGATCCGGCCTCATTCATTCATTCATTTCTGTCATTCATTCATTCACTCGTTCATGCCACGTGATCTGGCCTCATTCTCCCACTCCTTACCTATTCCCACTCACTCATTCACTCCGTGAGATCGTCCCCATGGATCCATCCTCAATCACTCCTTGACCATTCAGGTTCCTGTGGCTTTTCCTGACCTTTCTCTGGCCTTTCAGAAAAGACCGTTTTCTAAAGGTTTGTTCCAGTGCTTGGCAGGGGTTACCCCTGCCTCAGGTGTTGGTTTTGCCCAGTGGCTCCCAGTCGTCAGTGTTGGCTTCATCTGTGCTGTGTACCTGCTGAGCACCGGGCACTTGTGACCTCATTAATCTCTCCCAGCAGCCGTGTGTGTGTGTGTGTGTGTGTGTGTGTGTGTATGTGTGTGTGTTGTCTCTGTCTGATGTTTAGGTGAGGAAAGTGGGCTCATAGGTGAAAGGGCTTGTGTGTGGTCCCAGAGAGGCCAGGCCAGCATCCAGCCTGGCCTGTGTGGGCACGAGGTCCCCTCTGCCGACTTCAGGGCCGTCGGCCCCACTAAGCTTGGCTATGTGCGCTGTCCTGGGCTGGGTGCGGTGGGGAGTCTGGGCAGGGCAGCGGAGCTCTGGCCCTGGCCTTGAGAAGTGCTCAAATTCTGGGCCTGGGAGAGTTTCAGCACTGAAAAGGGAGGAGCCTAGGGAAGCTTCCAGAAGGCGGAGGGCCTGGAGGACCCTTAGAGTGGTGGCTGTGCTAGAGACCGTTTTTTTTTTAAGTTTATTTATTTATTTTGAGAGAGAGAGAGAGAGACACAGAGAGAGAGAGAGAGAGCACGCGTGCTGGGGAGGGGAGGGAAAGGGGCAGAGAGAGCATCCCAAGCAGGCTCTCATCTGCACTGTCAGCACAGAGCCCAACGCGGGGCTTGATCCCACGAAACCTGAGATCGTGACCTGAGCTGGAATCGACACTCAGACGCTCAACCGACTGAGCCCCCCAAGATCCCCCCTCCGGGAGCCCCAACACTGTTTTGCTATCAAGAGGAGGCTGTGTCAGACAGGGGAGCCAGAGGATGACCCTGGGCGCCGGCCTGGCCTTGCTGAGGGCTGGCTGTGTGACCTCGGAGGCAGGAGCTCTCTCCCGCTCACTGGCTCGTCGGCATGTGATTCTGTGCTTTCTAGGGAGGGCGGGGGCTTTGTGGGAAACGCACCGGGAGTGGGCGGGGGGAGGGTCTGTGCTGGACACGCAGCTAGGGACGGCCTTTCGCGGGCCGAGGAACGTTTCAGCCAAGACCGGAAAGCGTGGGGATCGGGAAGCTTGTTTCTGGTCTGAGGGCCAGGGGCAGCCTGGGTGGTCGGAGGTGACCAGGAGGGATCCTGTCAAGGCGGAGAGGGTGACCCAGACCCTGCCCTTCTGAGGGCCGAGATCCTCCAGCGTGACACACGGACCCTGGTGTGCAAGCCCTCCACGGGCCACTCAGCGGGGCCAGAGTCCTGGGTTTCAGAGTCCAGATTCACACTTGGGACCGAGCAGTCGAAGTCACCTTTCCCCGACTTTTCCCCGACCTTTCCTGACCGTTCCTAGCCCTTACTCTTAAAAAGTTGACCTCTGGGGTGCCTGGGTGGCTCAGTCGGTTAAGCGTCCGACTTCAGCTCAGGTCACGATCTCGCGGTCCATGAGTTCGAGCCCCGCGTCGGGCTCTGGGCCAATGGCTCAGAGCCTGGAGCCTGCTTCCGGTTCTGTGTCTCCCTCTCTCTCTGCCCCTCCCCAGTTCATGCTCTGTCTCTCTCTGTCCCAAAAATAAATAAATAAAAAAAAACGTTAAAAAAAAAAAAAAGTTGACCTCCTCCACTGTCAGAGGGGCGGTCTTACCTGGGTGGATTGCCCCAAGGTGCAGAAGCCTCAGGGCCACGAAACGTTGGAACGAGGCCTCATTTTAAATAAGGCACTATAAATCAGTATAAATACAAAAACTCCAAGTGGTGTATTTCCAGAACAGTCATAATCTTTCAATTTAATAATTATTTATCAAAAATGTTGACGTATGTACATTTAGTCAGCCAATATAAAAAAAAAAAACTTCTGTATCTTAAAAAAATTACGATAAAAGCTCCAGAAATTCAGTGTATCTCATACAGAGAGGTGTGGTAGGGTGATGCATAAATGTTCTTATGTTCGGGTATGTTCTGTGCGGAAAGTTCTGGAGACAAGGAGCCATGTGAACATCCAGCGCTCAGTAACGTCCCGTTTTAAGTAGCTGGCGAGGGGCCGGTCACCCTCGCCATACTGGGGAGGATTCTCTGGGGAGACGAGGCCAGTGGGGTGCAGACATACCTGAGGCATTTGGTACCGGAGTCGGGTCGTGTGATTGTGGGGGCTGACCCAGCAGAGCCCGCTGTGTGCTCTGGGCTGAGTCTGAGTGCCCGGGACCCAGGAGCCCTGCTGTCTGGAGGCAGGAGGATGTGATGTCCCAGCTTGCACAGAGAGCCGACTCTCCTGCTATCCTCCACCCCCCGCCCCCCCCCCCCAGGCCCTCCGTGGGTGGGATGGCGCCCACTCACCACGGGGACGGTCATCTCCATTCCATCCTCCGGTCCAGGTGCCCACCTCCTCCAGAAACGCCCACACGCACCTGGAAGTAACACTTCTCCGTCTGGGCATCTTCGGGGCATCCCGTGGCCTGGGCGGTGGGCACACGAAGTCTCCTTCGCACCAAGGGTTTACGTTGACCGTATTTGCAGAAGGACAGAAGGACGGGTGGCAGGCTGTTGTCTGCAGCGGCCAGAAGTCACTCCCTGTCCAAGTATGTGAACACACAGTGCAGCATTTTCGTTGTCGGCTTAGAAACACCCGAAGGGATGTGGTTTAAGGGTACTCATGTGCAGGCATCGCGACCACGGGCGTAGTCACAGGAAGGGAGGGACTGTGGATGTAGCCTGGGTGCAGGGAGGCTGCCAGTGGCCTTAGATCCGGAGAGCCTGGCTGGAGCAGCCCGCTGGGCACTGGAGGGAGGTGTCATGTGCCCTGGGTGCCCTCACCGCTGCCCCCGCTGCCCCGTTCCTGCACGGCGTGTGCTCAGCCGATGGCCTTTCGGATTGGAACCGCCTTCCTGTTATATTCAGGCCAGCGGCCAATTTCAGCATTTAAGTCTTGGTTTTCGTTGAGTTTGTTGAACATGGCTTGTTCTTAATTACCCCTGCCGTGACGGCTCGTAGTTCAAAGCTAAGCGTCTCTCAGAGCAATTAACTCGTAATCAATTTTACGTGGCTCCTTGTGAGTTCCCGGGTCCGGGCCGAGAACAGAGCCACTTCCTAGCGATGCTTTCGTGGCGAACAAGGTTTAATTGTGTGGAAATGATGATGATTCTGCAAGCAGCTGTGTTCCTGGAGCATTTCGCTCCTTTCAGCCACGTCGCAGCTGTGGTTAGCCGGGGTGCTGGCGGAAGAACACGGTGTTCTCGTGTCCTCTGGGCTCCGTGGCCTTCAGCACTCGGATTTGCAGAACCGGAAAAGTTCACGAACATCAGACTTCCCATGTTTTGGAATCTGTGCGCCACCTGGCCAGAAACATTGAGTCTTCTCCTGAAGGGGGAGCACGAGGTTGAGATTTGGGGTGGGGTGCAGCTCCTCAGAGCCAGGTTCTCAGGCCCCTGCCTCCCTGGGTCCAGTGTGAACCTGAGCGTGGCCGCCCCGTGTCCAGCCTTTCCCAGATGGATGTCTGATCTTGCCCCCGCCTGCCGTACGGGGCCGTGTGGTGACGTCACGGCGTCCAGCATCGGGTGTGAAGGAGACGGCGGACATAAGCCCGCTCACGTCCGGTGCGCGGTGCCCTCCACACGCAGAAGCTGCGACCAGCGTTTCCCGCCATCGGGTCACCGCAGTGTGTCCTATCACCTTGCCATCAGGTGCCCGTGAACTCACTGCTGTGTTCAGCTACAGCATGCTGGGGCGCTGCGGTGGGATACGAGACGCACGGGTGGCCCTGCCCTTGCCCCCCGGCCCGAGGGAGGCCTTACTGGAAGTAACTGACTGGGTTTCCTAGGGTGAGCCGGGGCCCCCATGTTGCACTAGACTTGACTGGTGTTTCTTTCAAGGGTTCTGAGCCAGCCCGATGCTAAAGCCACGTGTGGACGTAGGTCTGGCCGAGGACGTGCACCCGAATTCCACCTGCGTTCTCTTCCTGCGGGTTCTCTCTGCAGCCTCTGTGTTCTCGGAGGGGAGGGCACGTGGGCCTGGGGACGCTGAGCGACCTTGGGCAGGCACTGCTTCCTCTGGCCCCCACGACGAGCGGGGACGGTGCGGGAAGGGAGGGGCTCCAGAGACACGTCTGCTCCTTTCTCATCTGTGTCTCTCAGTTAAGGGTCTCGAGTGAGTCACGGGTCACAGGACAAGCTGCACCTCGTTTACAGAGGCTGAGAGGCTCAGTGTGCAGAAGACGCCTGTCCTCACTCACCCTCACGGGGTCACGGCTCTTAGACGTCTCGAGAGAGGACCGCCCAGGTATCCAGGGGGCCCTCCACGTGGGGCCCGGCCGTGCCCCTGCGGGGACCCTCGGCTCCAGGGAGCCTGGTCTGGGCCCCCGAGGAGTGAATTCTGTCTCTAGTGCGTGGACCACCTCCCCCTGACCGCGTGGGCTTCCGGAGCTCAGAAGTGGGTGATTTGAACAGCATTTTAAGAGATCTTTGACATCTTGAGATGCTTTGGACAAGGGAGCTGCTCTGTTAGCCCAGGGCTCGCTCTCGGTGCGGGTAAGTGTCTGCACGCGAACCCACTTTTCTGCAGACGGGCGGGGGCACCTCTGCCCCCTGCTCGCCCACATGCTGCAGACCGAGGCGCAGCGGCCCCCCAGACGTTGTGGCCTGAGCAGTGGCCATCTGTCATGCTGGTGGGGCCCGGTGGGGACGGCTTCCGAGCCCCACGAGGCCGGGGACCACAGCCAGGAAAACACAGAAACAAGGGGTTAATGAGGGCTCAGCACCCCAAGACGGGTGCCAGATGCGGGGTCTGCACCCCAAGTCTGGTGCCGGGCTCGGCCGACTTGAGGTCTGGGCCGGGCTGGTGCCTGGAGCGTGGTGGCCTCGGCCCTCGGACTCCCTTGTGACGGATCGGGACTCCCGCAGAACGAGGTGGAAGGAAGCCGAGTGACCAGTTACGACCGAGCTGCCCCACAGTGTCCTTTGCAAGGTTTTCGGTCACCAGTCTTGCTCCTCCTGGGGTCCCAGTCAAGTGTGCGCCTGGAGGCCATTGGGCACCAGCGCGGGAAGAGACGGGACTGCGTTTTGGCCCAGGATCGTGCACTCTCGAGCCACGCCGCTGGAAGCCGCCTGAAAGAGTGACCATGTGTCCGGAAGTTTGAGGTAAAGCCTCATTTTCTTCTTCCTGTTTTGCACCAGAAAAGTTCGGTTACGTTCCCGCTGAACAGCACTCTGCTCAGAGCCAGACCGCTCGGCACCTGCCCCATGCTGGGGGCTCCACGCGTGTCACCGCTCGCCGTCTGGGCGGTAGGGGTGTGGCCTGCCTTTTCCTAGGGTGGAAGCAGGCTCGGAACGGCCGGCAGGACCGGGACCTCGCCGTCTCCCCTGGGTGTCCCGTCGTGACGCCAGCCGTCTGGCGTTTAGGAACCAGGGGCCGACCCGGGTCCTTGGAAGACAGGTGTTTTCCTGCCTCTCCTTCTCTCTCTTTCCGGAGCCGCTCGGTCGGGGTATCGCACACGTACCGTACCGCTCGCCCAGAGTAAGCGTCCGACTCCAAGACTCCTGCCGACGTACGTCCCCGGTGCCTATTTGCCATCCGTCCTCTCCACCGCCCTACCTCACCACGACTCTGCACACCTTTTCTGGACGCTTGAAATGATGGAAGCAGACCCTGCGTGGCCCTGTGTTTCTGGCTTCTTTTACGTAGAACGACGTTGGCTCGCCTGTGCTTGGATTGCCGTCAGCCTCGCGGGTATCACACGTGGCTTCGCTTTGCATTTGCCTAGTGACTAATGAGACTGGACGGCTTTCCAGGTGCTTCTTAGCCATTTGTACGAAGTCTTTGGCAAAGTCCTTAGTTAAATTTTTTGCTCATTTTTCAATAGAGTTCTTGGTCTTATTGTTGACTTTGGAGCACTCTTTATATATTCTGGACGTGGATTCTTTATCAGATGTATGTTTGCAAATCTTTTCTTCCCACTTGGTTTGGCATTTCTTTTTTTTTTTTTTTTTAAACTTGTGTAATGTTTATTTTTGAGAGAGAGAGAAAGAGAGAAAGCTGGGGAGGGGCAGAGAGGAAGACAGAATGTGAAGCAGGCTCCAGGTTCCGAGCTGTCAGCACAGAGCCCAACATGGGGATTAAACTCACGGACCGTGAGATCATGACCGACCTGAGCTGATGTCAGACGCTTAACCCACTGAGCCACCCAGGCGCCCCGGTCTACGACCCATTTTGAGTTACTTCTTGTGTGTGGCTGGAGGTCAGGGTCCAGGAGTATTTCTTTCCTGTGGATTCCCGTTGTCCCAGCGCCTTCTGTTGAAACACTGCTCTCCGTGTTGGACGGGAACCTGCGGCTGGAAGTGTGAAGGCTTATTTCTAGACTCTCAGTCTGTCCGTTGCTCTGTGTGCTCGTCGTGGCACCGAAGGCCGTGTGAGGCAGGGGGGCTCTGTCGTAAGTTCTGAAACCAAGTTGTGCGAGCCTTTCATTTTGTTCTTTCTCAAAACCGTCCTGGTTGCTATGGGGCCTTTGCTTTTCTTTATTATTATTATTTTTTTTACATTTATTTATTTTTGAGACAGAGAGGGACAGAGCATGAACAGGGGAGGGTCAGAGAGAGAGGGAGACACAGAATCCGAAGCAGGCTCCAGGCTCTGAGCTGTCAGCACAGAGCCTGATGCGGGGCTCGAAATCACGGACCGCGAGATCATACCTGAGCCGAAGCCGGATGCACAACCAACTGAGCCACCCACCCAGGCACCCTGGAGATCGGTTGCTTACCGAACTGGTATCTCGTCAGTATCACGGCTTCGGAGTCCCAGAAGTGAGACCTCCCTCTGTGTATTCAGACTCTTCGTTTCTCTTCACAACGTTCTCTAGTTTTCAGTTTCAGTCTTGCATTTCTCTTGGTAGATGTTCTGTTCTTTTCGACGCTACTGTGAGACAGACCTTGTCCTCGGCAGGGTGGGCCGGCTTTGGCCTGGAGGCCGCTGTGGGGCCTCTGGTGGGCAGGCGTGTGGCAGGCCGGTCCACCGCAGCGGGCTGCCGGGGGACTTTGTCTGTGGCTTTGCCTCATCTCTGCTGGGCCCAGGGACAGCTGCTCAGTCCCCACCAGGTGGAGCTGGGTGAGGTCTCCAGATGGGGTTTAGTTATGGGAAGTGTGCCTTTGCAAGTTGCCTCTGGGACCAGTTAGGGGGAGAAGCTGTTCCCCCGCTCAACATTCGCTGCTCTGCTCTGGGCATAGGCTGGCATTTAAGTTAAAATGTGCCAAGTCCCAGCGACTCACAGACATTCTGAAGATATTCTAGGCCTTTGTTCCACAGGTTCATTCCAGGGCATTTATTAAATGCCTGCTGTGTACCCTCGCTGGCCGGGCATTTATTATGTGCCTGCTGTGTGCCTTCGCTGGCCTGTGGCACTCAGATATTATCAGTGATTGCGAGGCTGGCAGCTGCCAGGGCCCCCCCAGGCCTTTTCTGGGCAGGACGAGGCCTTGGAACAGAGCACAGCATGAACAGAACGGGCTCTTCCTTGCCCTGAGCTGAAGAGACTGCAAGAACCAGCTGCCGGCATCCAGGGACCCCAGCATGGGGCTCTGCCCCTTCACGAGCTGGGGGGGGATGCCTGGGGACCCCAGCATGGGGCTCTCCCCCTTCACGAGCTGGGGGGGATGTCCGGGGTTCCCAGCATGGGGCTCTCCCCCTTCAGGAGCTGCAGGGGGATGCCTGGGGACCCCAGCATGGGGCTCTCCCCCTTCACGAGCTGGGGGGGATGTCTGGGGACCCCAGCATGGGGCTCTCCCCCTTCACGAGCTGGGGGGGATGTCCGGGGTTCCCAGCACTGGGCTGTGCCCCCTCCAGCATGAGGTATGTATGCCTGGTTCTAGCTTTCCCGATTCTCATTGTTTTCTTCTTTACTCCTTTATTTTATTTTTTGTCCCTATAACATTGTTGAAAGTCTTTATTTAGGAATTTACAGTCCTGTATAAAAGGTTTTTTTTTTTTAATTTAATTTTTTATTTTTTAAAATTTACATCCAAATTAGTTAGCATATAGTGCAACACTGATTTCAGGAGTAGATTCCTTAGTGCCCCTGACCCATTTAGCCCATCCCCCCTCCCACACCCCCTCCAGTAACCCTCAGTTTGTTCTCCATATTTGTGAGTCTCTTCTGTTTTGTCCCCCTCCCTGCTTTTTATATTATTTTTGTTTCCTTTCCGTTATGTTCATGTGTTTTGTGTCTTAAAGTCCTCATATGAGTGAAGTCATATGATATTTGTCTTTCTCTGACTAATTTCACTTAGCATAACATCCTCCAGTTCCATCCACATAGTTGCAAATGGCAAGATTTCATTCTTTTTGATGGCCGAGTAATACTCCATTGTATATATATATCACATCTTCTTTATCCATTCATCCGTCGGTGGACATTTGGGGTCTTTCCATCCTTTGGCTGTTGTCGATAGTGCTGCTATAAACATGGGGGTGCATGTGCCCCTTCGAAGCAGCACACCGGTATCCCATGGATAAATGCCTAGTAGTGCAATTGCTGGGTCGAAGGGTAGTTCTATTTTTAGTTTTTTGAGGAACCTCCATACTGTTTTCCAGAGTGTCTGCACCAGTGTGCATTCCCACCAGCAGTGCAAAAGAGATCCTCTTTTTCTCCGCATCCTCGCCAACATCCGTTGTTGCCTGAGTTGTTAATTTTAGCCATTCTGACAGGCACCAGGTGGTATCTCAGTGTGGTTTTGATTTGTATTTCCCTGATCATGAGTGATGTTGAGCATCTTTTCATGTGCCTGTTGGCCATCTGGATGTCTTCTTTGGAGAAGTGTCTATTCATGTCTTTTGCCCATTTCTTCACTGGATTATTTGTTATTTGGGTGTTGAGTTTGATAAGTTCTTTATAGATTTTGGACACTGACCTTTTATCTGATATGTCATTTTCAAATATCTTCTCCCATTCTGTCAGTTGCCTTTTAGTTTTGCTGACTGTTTTCCTTTGCTGTGCAGAAAGAAGCTTTTTATTTTGATTTTGCTTTTGTTTCCCTTGCCTCCGGAGATGTGTTGAATAAGAAGTTGCTGCGGCCAACATTGAGGAGGTTTTTGCCTGCTTTCTCCTCGAGGATTTTGATGGCTTCCTGTCTTACATTGAGGTCTTCCATCCATTTTGAGTTTATTTTTGTGTCTGGTGTAAGAAAGTGGTCCAGGTTCATTCTTTTCTGCATGTCGCTGTCCAGTTCTCCCAGCACCACTTGCTGAAGAGACTGTCTTTATTCCATTGGATATTCTTTCCTGCTTTGTCAAAGGTTAGTTGGCCATACATTTGTGGGTCTATTTCTGGGTTCTCTATTCTATTCCATTGATCTGTCTGTTCTTGTGCCAGTACCATACTGTCTTGATGATTACAGCTTTGTAATACAGCTTGAAGTCCGTGATTGTGATGCCTCCTACTTTGGTTTTCTTTTTCAAGATTGCTTTGGCTATTCAGGGTCTTTTCTGGTTCCATACAAATTTTAGGATTATTTGTTCTAGCTCTGTGAAGAATGCTGGTGTTATTTTGATAGGGATTGCATTGAATATGTAGATTGCTGTGGGTAGTATCGACATTTTAACAATATTTGTTCTTTCTTTACTCCTTTAAAGTGTGTTTTAGATTTACATACATCAGGAAGAATGCCATTTTCTTTTTCCTTAGTTTAAAATTTTCCCAATTTTGGAGAGAGAGAGGGACAGAGTGCGTATGCTAGCAGGGAAGGGGCAGAGAGTGAGAGAGAATCCCAAGCATGCTCTCTAGTCATCACGGAGCCTGATGCAGGGCTCGATCCCATGATCCTGGGATCATGACCTGAGCCGAAATCAAGAGTCGGACATTTAACCGACTGAGCCCCCCCAGGAATGCCTTAAAGAATGTATAATGCATTTTATTTTATTTTATTTATTTAAAAAAAAATTTTTTTTAACGTTTATTTATTTTTGAGACAGAGAGAGACACAGCATGAATGGGGGAGGGGCAGAGAGAGAGGGAGACACAGAATCGGAAGCAGGCTCCAGGCTCTGAGCCGTCAGCCCAGAGCCCGACGCGGGGCTTGAACTCGCGGACCGCGAGATCATGACCTGAGCTGAAGTCGGACGCTTAACCGACTGAGCCACCCAGGCGCCCCTGTATAATGCATTTTAGTGAAGTAATTCTAATGGACCAAACTGTGAGGGTTAAGAACCAGAAGAGTTAGCGTCCGTTCTGGGGACTCCTTCCCTCTAACACTTGATAATTTTACCACCTATGTGTACTTGCCCGAAGCATGCATTCTTGTTCTGCGTATTTTAAGTTTTGTATAAATGGAATCATTCTCTTTGTTATTTTCTTTTCTGTCTTATTTTCTGTTCAATGTTTTAAGATTCATTCATTGAAGAAAGCAGCTGTCATTTATTCTTTTTTTTTAATTGGGGTGAAATTCATGTAACATAAAACTAACCATTTTTAGAGTGAACACAGCACTCTAGTCACAGCACCATGCATCCGCCCCACCATCTTGTTCTGGAACCTTTACACCACCCCACAGGGTACCCCGTGCCCACTGGTCATTGCTCCCCATCTCCCCGCCCCACCCCTGCAACCACCAGCCGCCTCTGTGCATGTCCCGTTCTGGCTGCTTCATGAACACGGAATCACTCAACATGTGGTCTCGACAAGTCTGGCTTCTGTCATTTAACATAATGCCTTCCAGGTTCATTGTCGCTGCAACATAGACGAGAGCTCCCTTCCTCTTTGTGGTTGAGTGGCGGCCCACGGTATGGCTAGACCACGTTTGGTTTGCCCATTCGTCTGTTGGTGGACGTCAGGCTGTTCCCACAGTTGGGTTCTTGTGAATAGCATTGCCGTGAACATCTACACGCATGTATTCACATGAGCACGCTTTCAGTCCTCTTGGGCACCTACCTACCAGGGTCTGTGGCAGCTCTGTGTGTGACCTTTGAGGAGCTGTCCCGTTTTTGTTGGGTACAGTGTTTGATTGTCTGAATATTCCATGGCTGACCCGTTCCATAGTTGACGGTTGTTTGGCTAGACCCTGCTTTTTGGTGGCTGTGAGCGTTTGTGCCTCCTTTGCACATGGGCAGGCATTGTCCACGGTACGTACTCAGGTGTGGACCTGCTGGGTTGTCATCCGGGTGTGTCTTCCGTTCACTGGGGAAAGCTGCGTGTGCGGGCCCCACTTCCCCACACCTTCACCAACACTGGGTATTGCTGGCTGGTGGTGGGCTTCTTGGTTATTTCGGTGGCTGTGTGATGCTGCCTCGTTGTGGTTTCAATTTACATTTCCCTGATGACTGATTCGATGAAGCATCTTTTCATATGTTCATTCCCTGTGCGAGTCTTTTACCCATTTCGGTATTGGGTTGTATGTCTTTTTCTAATCCTTTTTTTTTTTTGGTTATTAAAAAAATTGTTTTTAAATGTTCACCTATTTTCTGAGAGAGAAAGAAACAGAACATGAGTAGGGGAGGGGCAGAGAGAGAGGGAGACACGGAAACCAAAGCAGGCTCCAGGCTCCAAGCTGTCAGCACAGAGCCTGTCGCGGGGCTCGAACTCACAAACTCACGAACTTTGAGATCGTGACCTGAGATGAAGTCAGACACCCAGCTGACTGAGCCACCCAGGCATGCCTGTCTTTTTCTAGTTCTTTTTATGGGTTGTAAAATGTTGTAGATTTTAAACCACCGTCTCTTTGTACTTGCACATTCATCCCCCAGTTTGTGGCTTGTCCAAGGTAGTTGAATGTACTACTTTTTCCTGTTAAGGTTAGTGTTTTTATGACTTGATGAAGGATAAAGAAATCCTGTCCTTTCCTGAGACCATGAGGATGGTCTCCTAAGTTATGTTAGGAACCTTACAGTGTTTTCTTTTGTAGTTAGGTCTCAGGTGTCCCTGGAATTGGTGTTTTCTATGGTATGAAGGAGGGGTACAGTTTGGCCTTTCCACAGGGACAACCAGGTGTCCCAGAAGCACCTGCTAAAATTCTGCCTTCCTTGCACTGACCTGGAATACCGCCCCTATTGTGTATCAAGTGCATTGGACTGCCTACCTCTCCCTGACCCAGCACCACCCTGTCAATCACCGTAGCTGTAACAGGAGTCTTGATTTGTGATCAGGAGGATGCTCCCTCTTTCTTTTTCGTTTGTCCTACTTAAAATAATTCTTTTTCTGCCTCTTTTGTTCTCCATCTCTGTCTTCTCTTTAAGTTGCAAGCTACATCGTATACACAGAAGAGCGCACAGAACGTTTACACGTGTGTGCACACATGCACTCACAGGGCTTAGAGAGCACATATAAAATGAGCCCCCGTGTAGCCAGGATCCGTTTGTAAGTGGCTACGCCTCGGGGCTTCCAGTGTGCCTCTCCCGACCACGCTGCATGACTTCTGCGGTCATTACTCTCCTGCGTTTCCTTTTAGTCCTCTGGCGTGCACGCAGCCCTAACAGGGCAGTGTTGCTTTCTCTGCTGCTACCCGGTTTGGAACTTCATATGAATGGAGTGAATGTGTATGTTTTTGTGTCTTGGATCCCTGTCCGACTTGGTGAGCTTTTACTGGTGCTGGAAGTCACTGTTCCCTTCATTTTCATCACTGAATAGGCCTTTGTGTTTTCCTCATAGTTTGTAATCAGCTTGTCCGGTTCTCCAGAGTCACCACTTGGGGTTTTGACCCGTATTGCACTGAGTTCTGCATTTATTCGGTGGGAATCGACACCTTTCCTATGTAACCCATGAACACGGTGTCTCTCTTATCTAGGACTTTAAAGAATTTTCCAACAGTTTTCTCCATGAAGGTCATAAAATCTTCTGTTCAGTTTGTTCCCAAGTGATTCACATTTTCATGTTTTTATAAATGGTATCTTTAAAACATTTCAGTTTTTGATAGCCTGTTAGGTTATATGCTAATGCAGTGGGTTTTGATAAAATGGTCTGGAGTCCACAGAGACTACAATTAGCACTCACAATTTATCTGCAGACCCTTCGTATGATTTCCCCCTGTAATCTGTCACCAGGATGGGTTTACATTCAGTGGTTTCCCACGTTAAATCAACTGTGGGCTAAACCCGAGGAATCTACAGAAATTCCCAGAACTAATGCATGAGTTCGGCACGACCGCAGAATGCAAGGTCAGCTTGCAAACACCACCTGCATTTCCACATACGAGCAATGTGCCGTGTGAACAGAAATTAAAGATGCAGTATCGTTACGGCCACTGTAAATAAAGTGACCTCCTTCGGTACACACTTAACACGTGCAGGATATGCGTGCTTCAAATTACAAAATGCTGAGGAAAGAAGTCCAAGAACCCTGAATATGCAGAGAAACATACCATGTCCATGGATGAGGAGGCTCCACCTTGGAAAGATGTCACTTGTCCTCAGACTGATCCCTGGGTTTAATGCATTTGCTACCAGTATCTCAGCAGGTGTTTAGTTAAAGTCTGCATGGGAGTGGACAGAACCCAGGGCAGCAGAAACAACATTGCAAAGGAACAACGAGTTAATAAGGCAGGAGGCTCGCTGTGTCCCTGCGGCAGCCAGGATGAGGCTCAGAACAGGAACCACACAGCTGTGCCCAGCCGACTTCTGAGGGGACCGGGATGGTGAGGCAGCGGAGGGGGATAGGCTTTCCACGTAGGGGCCGGAAAGCGGCCTCGACCTCAATCCTGCATCTTACTCAAAACGGAACTCGAGATGGATCTCAGACCTAGCACGGCTGTGAAACTTCTAGGGAAGGTCTTCAGGCCCCATGACTGGCTGGGACAGAGCACTTTGATGGCAAGACTGTGATATATGAAAGGAAGATAGACAAACTGACTTCTCAAATTTAAGGTGTTTGGTCCTTGAAGGGTCATGTGCAGAGGGTAGGGGACGGGCCTAAGGTGAGAGCACACGTCCCCAGCCACATGCCTGAACGAGGCCTAGTGTCTAGAATATAGAAAGACCTCCGGAATCCGCTACACAAAGCCAAACTGCTTAGATATTGGGCAGGAGACACGGAGAGACCCTTCCCGGAAAAGGAAACGCAGGTGGAACAGACGCAGGGACAGATGTCCAGACCGTCAGCCTCCAGGAACCCTGACCCCTGGAGCCCCGCCTCCAGCCCCAGGAGTCCCGCCTCCAGTCCCGGGAGCCCCGCCTCCAGCCCCAGGAGTCCCGCCTCCAGTCCCGGGAGCCCCACCTCCAGCCCCAGGAGTCCCGCCTCCAGCCCCGGGAGCCCGCCTCCAGCCCCGGGAGCCCCGCCTCCAGCCCCGGGAGCCCCGCCTCCAGCCCCGGGAGTCCCGCCTCCAGTCCCGGGAGCCGCGCCTGTCTGGTCTGAAATAAACGGCAGGGACCCCTCCTGAGCCGTGGAGGGTGTGGAGACACGGGTTGCTCAGCCCGGGTAGGGGGCGGGGCACAGATGCCACAGCCTGCAGGGCACTTTGGCAGCTTTTTAAAGACCTAAAATTGATTCTGCCGAGTGACCAGCACTCAGTTGCCTGTCCCGGAGCAGCGGTGGCTTACGTCCCCGCGAACACCTGTGCGTTAGTTTTGCTCACGGCAGCTCTATTTGTGATAGCCCCAACCTGGAAACGACCCCGACGCCCTTCAGTGGGTGCAGGGTGGAGTAAAGCGGGTGCACACGCACTGTGGATGAGGCCTCGGCCCGAACAGGGAGGGGACCTTGGATAGGGCAGCAGCTGGAGAGTATCTTGGGGGCTGTGCTGAAGGAGACCAGCCAGTCCCTGGGGGTTACATCCCAGTGCTTCCGTTGAAGTCCGCCCTCAAAGTGACAAAATTGGAGAAATGGGGAAGAGGTTGGTGGCTACCAGGGGTTGGAAGCTGGGGCAGAGGAGGGAGGGATCGGGAAGACGGGGTGGGTGCGGCTTTTAAAGGACAGAGTGAGCCATCCTGGTGGCCCCTGATGACCCGAATCTGGGTGTATCACCGTGGGCACCCTGGACGCTGCCACCGTCTTGTAGATCGTTACCTTTGGGGAGAGGGTGTCGCGGGCACATGAGCTCTCTCTCTATTTCTTTCTACTGTTTCTGCAGATTTAAACCTGCACAAGGAGTCCGCAGTGGTATTTTCTTTGTGTTTCTTTGTAGTTAGTGAGGATGTCCACTCTCCTACCCGGTGGCTCGTTCTGTGGGAGCCGATGCTCTTGTCAACTCACCTTCTGGCTGGAGCAAAATATGGTTGCTGTTCCATTTTCTTGTTAGATTGGATTTTTATATATTGATGCGTTTGTCCAGTACGGAGTACCGCTTTCCTTTTTTTTTTTTTTAAAGAGAGAGAGAGAGAGCGCGCGCACGTGCCTGAGTCTGAGTGAGGGAGGGGCAGAGAGAGAGAGGGAGAGAATCCCAAGCTTTGCTGACAGCACAGAGCCCGACGCGGGATTCGATGTCATGACTGTGGTATCATAACCTGAGCCGAAGTCAAGAGTCGAACGCGTAACCAGCTGATCCCCTAATGCCTGGTGTTCTTTTTTTTTAATTTTTCATTTTTTAAAATTTACATCCAAAGTAGTTAGCATATAGTGCAACAGTGATTTCAGGAGTAGATTCCTTAGTGCCCCTGACCCATTTAGCCCATCCCCCCTCCAACACCCCCTTCAATAACTGTCAGTTTGTTCTCCATATTTGTGAGTCTCGTCTGTTTTGTCCCCCTCCCTGTTTTTTATATTATTTTCGTTTCCTTTCTGTTATGTTCATCTGTTTTGTCTCTTAAAGTCCTCATATGAGTGAAGTCATATGACTTTTGTCTTTCTGACTAATTTCACTTAGCATTACACCCTCCAGTTCTATCCACGTAGTTGCAAATGGCAAGATTTGATTCTCTTTGATTGCCGAGTAATATTCCGTTGTGTGTGCGTGTGTGTGTGTGTGTGTGTGTGTGTGTGTATGTATGCATGCCACGTTTTCTTTATCCATTCATCCATCGATGGACATTTGGGCTCTTTCCATAGTTCGGCTGTTGTCGATAGTGCTGCTATAAACATGGGGGTGCATGTGTCCCTTCGAAACAGCACCCCTGTATCCCGTGGATAAATTCCTGGTAGTGCAGTTGCTGGGCCGTAGGGTAGTTCTGTTTTTACTTTTTTGAGGAACCTCCAGACTGTTTTCCGGAGTGGCTGCACCAGCTTGCATTACCAACGGCTGGTATTCTTGCACTTGACTTCGTGGTTCTGACGAGCAGGGCGGTGTGCACCTGTGCATGTGGGTGGGTCACTGAGAAGCATCTGAGGCATGTGTATAATGAGGATTGCATGCCAGGCAGTTTGCTAGGACCGTTTAACCTCACAGAAACCACAGAAGGCTGGTGGTAGTCGACCCCACGCTACAGGTAAGGACACTGAGTCCCAGAGTGTGAGGTGGCTTGCTCAGGGCACACAGCCGTGACAGCACAGAGCCAGCTTACGTCCTGTTCTAAGGACTCCAGAGGCCACAACCGCTGACAGGGCCTTCCCAGGGGATGGCCCTGCCCAGCTGAGCCTATGGGGTGGGATGGGGCTCTGGAGGGCTGGGGTGCACCTTCTGACCGGCAGGAAGAGTGGCTTTGGGGGCACGGGGGAGTGGGGTGGGAGCGAGGATGGGGCCCAGAGTGCAGATGTCAGGGCTCCTACATGCACAGTGGACTCCTCTCTGGGTGGCTTTGGCACATCGCTTCCTTCACACAGGACCGCTTGGGCTGTGCTCAGTGAGAGTGGGATCTGACTCTCCCAGGACCAGTTGCGTGTGCATCGTTGGCCGAGAGGCCGTTTCGGCCTCCTCCAAGCACGGTGCCCTGTGACCTGGCCTCGGGTGGGGGCGTACGGGGGTGCCTGAACCCTGTGAGTTTGAGGCAAAGTGCACGGATGTGCATTCTGCTGGGAGAGTGGTGTGGCTCCTCTGGGGTCTCAGAGGAGCCGGATGGCTCAGAAAAGTAAGAGTCCTTGTTATGGAGCCTCTAGGAAGCAGGCATCATGATGCTGGTAACTGACCAGCCTGAACTTAGCTCCTGGCTCCAAGGCTCGGGTTGAGTCCAGCTCCTGAAGCGGGGGGGAGTGGGGGGCGGGCAGAGGGCCTGGAGGGATGTCCCTGCCTGCCCTGGCATCTTATTTGCCGTGAGTCACATGACAGCAGCAGGGACAGTGATGATGGTCAGTCGTCATATATGATCCTCATTTGTGACGTGCCATCTACGTGCTCTTTACTGAATAACTCAACAGCTGCCCCTTGACACTCACTGGGTGCTGGGTGCTGAGTACAGCTCCAGGGGCTGGGTGCTGGGTGCTGGTGCAGCTCCAGGGTCTGGGGGCAAGGTGCTGAGTTGAGTACAGGTCCAGGGGCTTGGTGCTGGATGCTGGGTACAGCTCCAGGGGCTGGGTGCTGGGTGCAGCTCTAGGGGCTGGATGCTGGGTACAGCTTCAGGGGCTGGGTGCTGGGTGCTGAGGACAACTTCAGGGGCTGGGTGCTGGGTGCTGAGTACAACTTCAGGAGCTGGGTGCTGGGTGCAGTTCCAGGGACATGGTGTTGGGTGCTGGGTACAGCTTCAGAGGCTGGGTGCTGGATGCTGAGTACCACTTCAAGGGCTGGGTGCTGGGTTCTCCTCCAGGGGCTGGGTGCTGGGTACTGGTGCAGTTCCAGGAACTGGGTGCTGGGTGCAGCTCCAGGGACATGGTGCTGGGTGCTGGGTGCAGCTCCAGGGCCTGGGTGCTGGGTGCTGGGTGCAGCTCCAAGGCTGGGCTTTCAGCAGCAAATGAGGACAGTCCTGGCCCTCCAGCGTGTGTCTGATACGCTTCCACAGGTATTTCGGGAGGCCGTGTCCTTGTGGGCTCTTTTGCCAGACGGACCAGAGCAGGGAGGTGGGCAGCTCGGCCCGGGCTGCCCAGCCCATCACGGATCCGGGATCCCCAGCCTTCCCTGTTACTCTGACTCCTGCGGCCTGACCCACTGGCCCACCCCACCCTGCAGGCCGGCTCCCCACCCCCACCAGCTTTGGGAAGGGGGGCCTGCCATTGACGGCCTCAGGGCCCGGGGAGGGTGACCCACCTTCCTGTCCCCTGTGCCGTGCCCACTTGGTGGTCTCGGCCGTTGGCGGGAGCTTCTCCGGACGAGGGGGTGAGGCAAGGTGGCGCCCGCCCTGTGCCGGGTGGAGAGACCCACCCACACCGAGCAGTGCTGCTCAGGGTCCCGTGTGACAGGAGAAGCTCGGCGTCTGCTTTCCGTCTTGTGAAGCCATCGGTGGGGAGGTGCCGGCCACCTGGGGTCACTGTGCTCCAGCTGTTGGAGAGGGCGGGAATGGAGCTGACCCCCATCCCTGCTGGAGGAGCCTGGGCGTCCCCCGGGAGGAAGGCGGCCTTGGTGGCAGGGGACAGGTGCCTCTACAGCACCCCGTGGGGCTCGCTTCCCTCTGTGGTGTCGTTTCCCGCACGGGGAAGCCGAGACTCAGCCGCGCCCAGCGGCCACCCTGCTTGCCACAGATCGAGACAGGTTGAGATTCTCTTCCTGACTCCAGAGCCCGGCAGCCTCACGCCTCTCTGCGCGTCTCTCCACCCTGCTGCTCCACGCACGCCTGCTGCGTCCTGGTGGCCGAACGGTGGAGTCCCGGGGGCCTTGGAGGCAGCGTTCCAGAGCCCCCGGGCCTGGCCAGACTCTCGGGGCTCCGGTGTGCGGGTGCTTGACCTCCGTGCGCTCAGCATCCGCCGAGGCCTCGCCGAGCCCGGGCCCCTTGGTCCCCGCCCACAGAGGACGCTGGGGCCAGTCCAGAGTGGCGAAGTTCCCGCCAGCAGGGCCCCGGCTCGCCAGCCTGCGCCCTGGTCTCTGTGCCCCATCGGCCAGATCTCAGATCTGTCCAGAGAAGCTCAAAGTCAAGGTTTTTGTGTACTCGTTTTTTCCCTTTTGACTTAAAAAAAAAAGTTTTTTATTTAGTAAATTTTTAAAAATTTCTTTTGTTTACTTATTATTATTTTTTATTTTCTAATTTTTTTGAAAGCGTCTCAAACAGAAAGGTTTACAAGGAGCGTGTGCCTCCCCTGGACCTGCCAGCTGACGCCGTCCACGTGCCTATGCCTCTTAGTTACCCCCGTGCCGCTTGAGACTGAGTGACCTCGGCACGTCCCCCGCGAATGGGGCCCCTCAGAGGGTGATGACCGCAGTCGGGACACTATCACGGCTGCGGGTTCCTCACTAACCCGGTCCGGGCCTGGCACCTGCCCGGTCTCTCAAGTGCCCTGAGCGGCCTTACGGTTTCTGGCCCGGCTGAGTCCGCTCATGACTAGGTTCGGGTTATTCGCTTCTGGCGGGAAAGCCACCGCGTCACATCCCTGACCCATTCAGGAGGGGGGCAGCTGACTTAGGCAGGTGTGTGTGGAGGGTAGGCCGGGACCGCGACCCGGTTTCCCGTCTGACTTGCAGAGGAGGCTCTTGAGCTCTAGAATCTTCCGGATTGGGGTTGGAGCCCAGCTCCACCATGGCCTGGCTGGGGAACCTTGGCCAGATGCAGTTTCTCAGTCAAGCCAAATGTCATCTCCCCTAGAATGGTGGGGCCCACGGGGCACGGACGCCCGGCTCCAGCATCCAGGGAGGCCACCCTGCCACTCGCTCGCTCCTTCCTTCACCTCCCTCCCTCCTCCCTCCTTCCTCCCTTCCTGCCTTCCCCCTTCTTCCCTCCCTCGCTCCTCCTTCCTTCCTCCCTCCCTCCTCTCTTCCTCCCTCCCTCCTCCCTTCCTCCCTCCTCCCTTCCTCCCTGCCCCCTTCCTCCCTCCCTCCTTCCTCCCTCCCTCCTCCCTTCTTCCTCCCTTCCCCCTTCCTCCCTCCCTCCCTCCCTCCCTCCTCCTTCCTCCCTCCCTCCTCCCTTCCTCCCTGCCTCCTCCCTCCCCCCTCCCTCCCTCCCCCCTTCCTCCCTCCCTCCTCCCTCCTTTCTTCCTCCCTTCCTCCTTCCTCTCTCCCTCCTCCTTCCTTCCTCTCTCTCCTCCCTCCTTCCTTCCTCCCTTCCCCCCTCCTCCCCCTTCATTCCTCCCTCCCTCCCTCCTTCCTTCCTCCTTCCTTTCTCCCTCCCTTCTCCCTTCCTCCCTCCCCCCTCCTCCCTCCCTTTCTCCTTTCCTCCCTCCCCCTTCCTCTCTCCCTCCTCCCTCCTTCCTTCCTCCCTTCTCCCCCTTCATTCCTTCCTCCCTCCCTCCCTCCCTCCTTCATTCCTCCCTCCCTTCCCCCTTCCTCCTTTCCTCCCTTCCTCCCTCCCTCCCTGCCCCCCTTTCTCCCTTCCCCCCTCCCTCCCTGCCCCCCTTCCTCCCTTCCCCTCTTCCTCCCTTCCCCCCGTCCTCCCTTCGCCTCTTCCTCCCTTCCCCCTTCCTCCCTGCACCCCTTCCTCCCTTCTCCCCCTTCCTCCCTCCCTCCCTGCCCCCCCTTCATCCCTCCCCCCTTTCTCCCTTCCTCCCTCCCCCCTTCCTCTCTCCCTCCTCCCTCCTTCCTTTTTCCCTTCTCCCTCTTCATTCCTTCCTCCTTCCCTCCCTCTTTCATTCCTCCCTCCCTTCCCCCTTCCTCCTTTCCCCCCCTTCCTCCCTTCTCCCCTTCCTCCCTTCCCCCTATTCTCCCTTCTCCACTTCCTCCCTGCTCCCCTTCCTTCCTGCCCCCCTCCCTCCCGCCCTGCCCCCTTCCTCCCTCCCCCCTTCCCCCATTCCTCCCTCCCTCCTTCCTCTTTCCTTCCACACAGACCATCCAGTCCCCCATGCCCAGCCTGTCCTGAGGGTAGGAGTCACAGACTGTTTCCACTGACTGGAGTTGTTCAGGGTTGTATAGGGGTGGACGGGAGGTGTGGGGTAGAGGGTGTCATCCAGCACCAACAGGAGTGGTACACGGAGGGCTTCCTGGGGGAGGAGGCGTCTGTGCCGGGTCTGGAAGCCTGAGCAGAGCCAGGAGACGAGAGGTCTGAGACACATCAGCCCCCTGCATGCTCCTCCTTGTCCCAGAGAGTAGGATGAGCCCACAGGGAAATCTTCCTCTTTCGGATTTTAGGGTGTGGTACCCCCAGGGAGTTTCGGTGGCCCTTGGATCTGGCGTGGCTTGGCAGTCGCATTGTGTCTGTGTGACCTGTGACCCACGGTGGTGCCTCTGAGCCTCAGTTGCCCCCTCTGTTTGATGGAGGGGGCTCTCAGGCTGGCCCCACCGCCCTGCTGGGGCAACCCGGCTGTGGCCTCTGCACGCCTTGAGACCCCGTTTCCCACCCCGGGTGGCCAGAGCCCTAGCACTCAGCACACGCCTCGTGTCGAGGGCTGGGCCGAGTGAGACAGCGCGAAGACCCCTGAGCAGTGTCCCCGCTGCCTCAGACGCCCGGCTGTGCCTGCAAGCCCGCCTCCGGGTCCCCCTGCCTCTCTCGGACTGCTGGGGCCCGGGGCTCACGCTTGTCCTGGCCGTCACACGGCGGGGGACGGCCTGCCTTTCGTTTCTGCCCTTGCGGGGGTGGGGGGTGGAACAGCGTAGCCTCTTACCTGGCAGAGAAGCCCGAGCCCACCGTGTGGTTCTGAGCGGCTCACCCGGCACAGGTAGGGGAGGCCAGGTGTGGGGGGCACGTCGCCTTGACTGGGCCAGGCTGACGGTTCCCGGGGGTGGCCGGGGCTAGCTTCTGCACCGGCTCGGCGTCCTGTCCGTGTCTGTGGGGCACCTGCCCGGGCTCCCTGCTCATTCCCTGGCCGGAGCCCACGTAGGAGAACGGCCCCCGAGCGCTAGAGCCCAGCCCGCCCTGCGGCCTCACGCCCAGCGCGTGGAGCGGGTGCGGGCCCAGTGGCCCCGACGGGAGAGGCCTGCGCAGGGCGGACAGGCGAGGGGCGTGCCCGGTGGACATCACCGAGCTGCCTCCCCGCTCCTCCGCCCTCCAGGTTAGCGTGGGGCTTCCCGAGTCCGGCTCTTTCCTGGTGGCCCCTTCCTCTGCCGGCCCCCGACCTCGGCGTGCCCTCGGGCCCCTACCACCGAGGGGTGCTGGGACTGCCCCGCCTGCGGCCCACAGAGCCTCCGTGAAGGCTCCTCCGTCTCTGCTGTGAGCCCCTTCGTTTTTGCCATTTTCCTTGCTTTCTGGTATTTTAGGACATTGTAGGCTTGGCTTGTGTTTTCTGCCCCAGACCTGAAGTCACTCTTTCTCCAAAGAAAAAACTGCCCACTCTGAGTTGTCATTCTTCCAGGCTTTTTTTTTTTTTTTTTTAAAGTTTATTTATTTTTGAGAGAGACAGAGACAGAATGTGAGTGGGTTAGGGGCAGAGAGAGAGGGAGACACAGAATCCAAAGCAGGCTCCGGGCTCTGAGGCATGAGCACAGAGCCCAACGCAGGGCCCCAACTCACGAGCTGTGAGATCATGACCTGAGCCGAAGTCGGACGCTCCACCGACGGAGCCACCCAGCCACCCCCTTCCAGGCTTTTCTGTGGACGGAACCAGGAATTTTTTCAGGATAAAATACTTCGTGTGTTCACATGGGCTCTTCAGTTCCTCCTCAGGGCTACAGGCTTGGGCTCTTATCTTCCCTGTAGCACAGCTCGATGGGTGCCATGCATGTGTCTCTCCTCCCGTAAGTGCCAGATCTAAACGACACCCGCTGAAGATTGCTCTGTTTTATTCCAGCACACGCTCGCAGCCCCCGTCTTGGGATGACGGCACCATTAGCCCCACCTGCCACCAGCAAGGGTCCGTGACACTCACTTTGTCCCCAGGTACCATTTGGGGGCAGTTACGCTATCATTTGTTGCCGTTTACTTTTTGTAAGTATTGCCTTTCCGATCCCAGCTTTGTTTTTATAATCGTGCGGAGCAGTGACGTGTTTCCGAGGCCGTGCCCGCAGACAAGGTGTCTCCCCTCCGCACCTTCTACCCTCACGGTTTGTCTCTGGTTTCAATGAGCAAAAACGCACCCACGTCCGTGTCTGTCCCCGCCTTCCTTGCAGACAGTGCCCCTGCCCCTCCACGTGGACCCCCACCTTGCTTTTCTCACATAACCCTGCATCCTGGCACAACCTGCCTTCCCGGCTCGGTGATCATGCCAGCACCCGGCCAGTCCCGGGGTGGGGGGGGGGTGCGGTCTGCCTGCACCTGGCCTGGGGGCATGGCCCCGGAGCCCCGCCGATTGTCCCGGAGCGGGCACAGGTTCGCGTGTGTCCAGGTGTGGCCGGCTGTGCACAGGGAACCCGGGCAGAGTCCAGCCCAGCGGGTGAGCGCGAGAATGACCCGGGGTGCACCCGGCCATGCCCTTTGCTTTGGCTCGCTGGGTGGGGGGAGCGGCGTGGAGAAGCAAGTGCAGGCCAGCATCGTGGGGCTCTTGCAGCAGGGAGAGAGCCTTAGCCCAGAACCAACCAGAAACAGAGGCGCTGCACCTCTCAAGATTGTTTAAGACTGATGATTCGTAATCAGGTAACAGATAAACACGAAACACCCTGACCGGGTAGGCGAGGACAAACAGACCGCGTCCCGGCACCTGCCCACGGCCTGGAGATGCCCCCCGCTGCCCTGTGGGACACGCGTCGCTCCGGGGTGGCTGCCTTGCACACGTGCGCGCGTCTTCCGATATGACGAGCTGTCTTGTCACACGCTCTGCCCCTCTGGGGTCGCCCCGGTGACCGTTCCGGATCAGCACGGAGGCCTCCCCGTCCTCGAGTGACTGCCCAGCAAGCTGCCCCTGGTGACAGGCGCGCCGGTGGTTCTGTGGCTTTTGCCGGTGGCTTTCCGACGGGCATCCTTGGTGCCTCGGCTGGCCTTGTTTTCTCCCTTCCCCGTGCCGGGTGCGGGTATGAGGCGCGGGGACCCTGGGGCCACGCGGCCGGCTTCAGGCAGAGCTCCTCCTGGCCCTGGACCTGGTCTGGCCAGTGACAGGCTTCACCCGTTCTTGTTCTCTGCGCTGGCCTTGGTGGGATGGCAGAAGTGGGGTGCCGTCTGCATCTGGCCACAGCCATGCTCTTTTTGACCAACAGGTGCTCTTAAAGGGAGAGTCCGCCCTCACCGTCGTGTGGGACACAGGAGTGTTACTCATTCTGGGCCCTCACTGCACTCCGGTCATGGGCTCTCTGCAGATGGGGGAGTGCGCTCCTGGCCCCTGGGCCTGCCTGGGCCCACAGGGGGCTGACTCCGTGAGCCCTGGCTGTCTCCACAGTCCCGGTGGCCCCCTCCGGCTCTGAGAGCAGTAACCCCCTTGCTGGCGTGCCCATGCCTGGTGGCCTGGGGTATGTCCCTCGGGGGCCTTTGACATAGGAGGGTCTGACTCAGGGCCAGCCTTGTAAAAGCTGTGTGTTTTCACTCAGGTTCAGAGTAATAATAGCAAAGTTAAATGACTCTGAGTTGGCCCCATTTCCTCTCTGAACAGGGGCCTCGGGACTCTAATGGCATCACTAGAGACCATCCACCCGGTGTCCACGCACCTTAGCTGTGTGCTAACTGGGCACCCCCTGGCGGGACCCCCACGCCCCCTGGTGGGACTCCCATGGCACCCCCTGGTGGGACCCCCACGGCATCCCTTGGTGCGACCCCCATGGCACCCCCTGGAGGGACCCCCACGCCCCCTCGTGGGACCCCCATGGCACCCCCTGGTGGGACCCCCCACGGCATCCCTTGGTGGGACCCCCACGGCACCCCCTGGCGGGACCCCCACGGCATCCCTTGGTGGGACCCCCCATGGCACCCCCTGGCGGGACCCCCACACCCCCTGGTGGGACCCCCCCTGGCACCTCCTGGCGGGAACCCCCTGGCGGGACCCTCCCACCCCCTGGTGGGACCCCTACGGCACCCCTTCTCGGTGCCCCCCCGGCACCTCCTGGTGGGACCCCCCCCCGGTACCCCTTGGCAGGACCCCCACACCCCCTGGCGGAACCCCCCTGGCACCTCCTGGAGGGACCCCCCCTGGCACCCCCTGGCAGGACCCCCACACCCGGGGCAGTTTGTTTCTCCTTTGGGCAGCTCCGGCTTTTCCCGGGAGGACCGCCGGTCCCTGGCCCCGAGTGCTGGTGCTTCCCGGCTGCCCACCTGTTGGGGCCTGGGTCCTGCCCCCTGGCCGGCCGGCTCGTGACCCACCCTTCCACCTCAGCCTCCGAAGCACCCTTCCACCCCGCCTCCCTGGCCCTGGGTGCCTCTGTGCCCACCCTGGGAAGTGGCCCGTGGAGCAGCTGATTGGTTTAGCAGCCGTGGAAAGAAAGCACACGTGTCCCCAGCCCACGGAGCCCCGGTGGCGGTGTCTACAGACAGGCCGCTGCGTTCTCCCCTCCCACGTGCTTGGAGCGGGGTCTGCGGTTATGACGACACCGGCTGCCTGGATCTTGTGACCGGTCCGTGGGCCCTCTGGTGTAAAATAAGCGAGATGCCTTTGACCCTGGAGAACACGCCCGCCTTGCGAGGTGATGGGGAGGGGGAGGGCAGCAGAGTTCCTGGGTCGTGTCCCTGGCTGTGGACGTGGCCTGCAGAAGGGCAGCTGGGAAGGGGGGGCCCTCTTCACTGTAAACTTTCACACCGGGGTCACCCGGCCCTGTGAGGATAGCGCAGGGCCGCTCAGGGCTTCTGAGACCCACGTCCCTCCAGGATTAGCACTGCCATGGGCTGCAGCACGCCGAATCTTGTTCCTCAGGGGCTCAAGCCACCTGCTCTACAAACGGGCCTGAGAACCAAGGAGCCCTGACTGGTGTGGGGGGGGGAGGAATCCCAGGGGACTGCTTGGAGGAGGTGAGGACGGTAGTGTTCAGGTGGGAGACAGATGAGGCCGTGGAGCTCCGCAAGCCTCAGGTGGTTGGGCGAGGATGCCCCACGTTACTCCTGAGTAGTCGGGGCCAGAGGGCAGACTTGCTTGCCCACTGCCTGGCCGTCTGGCAGGGAGGCTGCACTGACCCAGGCCGAACCTCAGACGGACTCCTGCCGGCTGGCTTCTCTGCGCATCCCCTCAACCCTGCCGCCCGCCACAGCTCCCCCCCCGCCACCCCCCAGCCTGCCCCGGAGCCGGATGCCCAGCCCTGGCTGCTGGCATGAAATCCTTGAAGAAAGATCTAGAACCTGAGTCTCAGGAGACAGGCTCTTGGAGGTGACTCCCCTTGGCTCCCAGGCCCTGTTTCTGAGCCCGTCGTGCAGAGGTGGTGATGAGGTTTCCAGCCCAGGCTTGGTTACCATGCGGGACGGGTCCTGACCCGGAGCCTTCTGTGCCCGTTCTCTGTCTCTGGTCGATCTGCCGTAAGTACCGGCAGCTGCTTCTGGGGTGTCCTCCCCACTACTGGGCCCCCAGGCCGAGCAGACCAGGGCACTGCCGATGTCTGTCCACACGGGGCATTGGTGCCTCTCCTCTCGCATGGTCTTTGCCCAGTGGCAAGCAAGGGATTGGCTTTCTTACCTGCGCTCCGACCACAGCCTGAGGCCGGCAGGGGGCTGACCTGGCATTGAGCCTCTGTGTGTTTGTTGAAAAGCAACAGCCGGAAGGCCCCAGCTGTTCGGCACCCACCCCGTGTTGCTGCCACCTCTCGAGGCAGGGACTGCGCCTGCCTTGTTCTCCACGGTCTCCCGGTGGGCGAGTCAGACTGGGTGTGGTGCTCGAACCTCCCTGGGGCTGCTCACCCTCGCCCAGAGGTGCCCCGCAGGAGCCGGGGTTGATGGGGCTCTCAGTCGGGTGGCCCCTGGAGCCTCCGCTACCCCCTGGGGGTTCTTGGTGCCCTCCGAGGACGGATGGCTGCACGTGTCCTCTGTGGTGCAGCCAGGCTTCCATCCGGGGGGCTGCGGGTGCTGCATCTGAAAAGTCATTGTCAAACCCAAGGTCCCTAGATTGTTTTCTGTTTTCTTCTAAAAGTGTTAAAAAAATTAAAAAAAAAATTTTTTTTTTACGTTTATTTATTTTTGAGAGACAGAGCACAAGTGGGGGAGGGGCAGAGAGACGGGGAGACACAGAATCCAAAGCTGTTTCCAGGCTCTGAGCTGTCAGCACAGAGACCAACGTGGGGCTCGAACTCACAAACCGTGAGACTATGACCTGAGCCGAAGTCAGACCGCTTAACTGACTGAGCCACCCAGGTGCCCCTAAAAACATTTTTTTAATGTGTATTTATTTTTGAGAGAGACAGAGTGTGAGCAGGGGAGTGGCAGAGAGAGAGAGGGAGACACAGAGTCCGAAGCAGGCTCCAGGTTCCGAGCTGCCAGCACAGAGCCCGACCTGGGGCTCAAACCCGTGAACGGTGAGATCCTGACCGAGCCAAAGTCGGACGCTCAACCGAATGAGCCACCCAGGCGCCCCTGTGTTTTATGATTAGATCTATGATCCATCTTGAGTTAGTTCTTGTAAAGGAAGTAAAGTCTGGTTCTAGACTCAGCGTGTGGACATCCTCTTGTTCCAGCTCAGTGTTGGGGAGACTGACTGTCTTTGCTCCTTTATCAAAGGTCGGTTGAGTGTATTCGGGGCGTTCTATTTCTGGGCTCTCCATTCCGTTCCCAGGATCTATTATTTGCCTGTACTCTTGCCAACACCACACTGTCTCAATTATTATAGCAGCCCTCTGGCGGGTCCTGACGTCCGGCAGTCCGCGCTCAGACTTCAATACTGTGCAGGCTGTTCGGCGTCGTTTGCTTCTATGCGTGAGCCGTAGGGTCGGTGTGTTGATCTCTACAAAATGACTTGTTGGGATCTTTATTGGCATTGAATCTGTAGATCAAGTTGGGATCCAGTTGACAATTTGTACATGTTACTTAATTTTCTTTCGCCCGAGTTTTGTAGTTTTCCTCACATCGATCTCATGCATATTTTGTTAGGTTTATGCCTGAGTATTTCATCTTGAGGGGTGCTACTGTAAATGGTGTTGTGTTTTTAATCTCACATTTCACTGTGTCATTGCTGGTATGTAAGAAAGTGACCGGCTTTTGTATATTAAGCTTGTATCTTGCAACCATATCTTGAGATACTGGTCTGTAGTTTCACTTTTTTTGTAAGGCCTTTGTCTGGTTTTGGTGTTAGGCTAATGCTGCCCTCGTAGAATGAGTGAGAAACTTCCCTCTGCTTCGGTTTTCTGGAAGACATGGTTGGGAATTGGTATAATTTCTTCCTTAAATATTTGACAGAATTCACTAATGAGCCCTCCGGGCCTGCGGGCTCTCTGTTATGGAAAATTAATAATTATTGATTCAGTTTCTTGCATATATTACCTATTTCTTCTTGTCAGATTTTGGTGGGTAATGTCTTTCAAAAAAACTGGTCTCTTTCACCTAGGTTTTCACACTGTGGTGTTCGTAGCATTCCTTTATCAGACTCTTAGTGTCTCTGCAAAGACACTTTATTCATCTTTGCAAAGAACCTGGCTTGGTTTTGTCGATTTTCTCTGTTCACTTCCTATTTTATTTTTATTTTCATTTCATTAAAAAAAAATTTTTAATGTTTATTTTTGAGAGAGAGAGAGAGAGACAGAGCATGAGCGGGGAGGGGCAGAGAGGGAGGGAGACACAGAATCGGAAGCAGGCTCCAGGCTCCGAGCCGTCAGCACAGAGCCGGACGCAGGGCTCGAACCCACGAACCGTGAGATCGTGACCTGAGCCGAAGTGGGACACTCAACCAACTGAGCCCCCCCAGGCGCCCCTCCACAGATTTTAATAAGCTGCATTTTCATTTGTGTTTAGTTAGAAACACTCCCGGTTTCTCTTGAGCCTTCTTCTTTGACCTATGTGTTAATTCAGTGTGTTTTTCAACCCGCACATATTAGGACTTTCAAGCTCTCTTTTTGTTACTAATTTCTGGTTTAATTCCGCTGTGGTCCAGGAGGAGACACTGTGCACCATAGTCTTTTAAATGTGTTCAGGTGTATTCTACGGTCCAGGATGTGGTCCATCTTGGTAAACTCCTGCCAACTTGAGAAGGATGTGTGTTCTGCTGTGTTGGAGAAGGAGCCCTGTCAACGTGAGCCGCGTCTGCTTAGCCGATGGTGCTTTTCAGCTCAGCTGCGTCCTGGCTGGTTTTCTGCCTGTGGGGCTGCCGGGAACTCACAAAGGGGTGTGGAAACGCTCCAGTCTAATTTGGGTTTGTTTGTTCCTCCTTGCAGTTCCGTCAGACTCGTTTTGCGAGATGTTTTCTATTTAGCAGACCTGTAACGGACGCCCGTGTTCCGCGCAGAGGTGCGTCTGCAATGCCCTCGCCTGGTCCGTAATTAGTAATTTATTTAACCGGTCCCCAGCCGTCAGGTGTTACAGATTGCCGTGACTGCAGACAGCGCGGTCCCCGGCGGCCCAGCGGGCGCACCGCACCTCGTGTGTTTACCTGTGCCTCCAGAGCGAGCGCGGGAGGGAATGGAGCCTCAGCCGCCCTGCGGGGTCAGAGGGCACATTCTTAAGAGAAAAGCTCCCCGGCCTCAGCCTACACCTGCGGGCGCCGGTCTCCATCCAAGGTGCCTTCTGACGCGGCAGCGCCGCTTGGCCGGGGCCTCTGGGGGCGCGACGGACGGCGGGGCTGGGGCTGTGCGCTGGAGGTTCTGGGCTGGCGATCCTGGCCCCCAGCCCGGGTGCTGCGGACACGCTCCCCACCGCAGTCCCGGGCGCGTGTTCGTGCGCCCCTCTCCAGGGCGCGGCGTCTGTGCGTGGGGGACCGCTGCAGACGAGGTGGCACCAGGCCCCCGGGGCAGAGGCTCCCGAGCTCCTGGTGCTCCAGCGCCGTGTCTGCAGAGGACACGGCCACGCCTGAGTTATCGCTGTTTACAGAGGATTGTTTGGAAACTTGCAGTGGATGGAGAAACATAGTGAGCTCTCACCCAAACAGTGGAGAGGCCTCAACGCAGCCCGGGGCCACTGTCACTCGGGCTGTGACAGGCAGCATAAAGCAGGATGTGGGCACCAGAGCTTGGCCTGCGGGTCCCGGGCGCTTGCTTCCCTGGGTGACATTGACCGAGTCCAAACAGCCGGAGAGAAGTTCTCCCGTGGCCGAGGCGGCAGGCTTGGGTCCTTCTGAACCACTTCTGAAGGGGGCGGACCAGACATCCCGTCTCTGGCATCACTTTGGAGCCAGGAAAACACGCTCGTGTGCACCGGGACGCGCTTTCTGCAGCCTGGGCGGTCTTTGTTCTTGCGTTCTGTTCACATCACTCGCGCCTCCCTTGTGTTCTTCATGGTACACGGACGTGCGCTTCTGTGCACGCCCGCGGCCGGTGCACGGCCGAGGGGCTGCCTTCTGCTCTTCGGACGTTGCCAGCCGGAGGTGTAGCACATCCCCCTCCCACATCCGCGTCCCCTCTGTGCTTCTGAAAGTTTGACGTTTGTCCGAGTAAGTCGTTTAAAGAAGCAGAGATCCAGAAATGTTGAAAGCACTGATGCGGTCTGCTTTCCTTCTTACTGGAGGCGACCCTGTGGCCCGTGTCCTGGGGCTTCCTGCGTGAATCCTGGGAATGCCCTCCACCCGCCAGGGTTTCCGAGATGCAGCACCGCGGGTTGCTGGAGCTGGGGAGGGGGGGGTCCGTGTGGGACCCTGTCAGTCCCACCCCGCCGCGTCCCAGCACTGGAAGGAGGCCGGGTGCGTGGGGCCACATGCAGGTCTGGCTGCTGGGTGCCCCCTCCCAGGCCCGTGCTGCTCAGGGAGGCCTCGCTCTGAGAACTGGAGCGGCCTGTTTGCTTCTGCAGCTTCGCACGGGTGGGGGCAGGCCGCCTGGGCTGCGCAGCTCCAAGTATGTTGCAAATATGAGCCGGCAACAAGGGGTACAGAGGCCGTGCTGGGTCGTGAGGCTGGCGAAGA
This sequence comes from Panthera pardus, assembly GCF_024362965.1. NCBI lineage: Eukaryota > Metazoa > Chordata > Mammalia > Carnivora > Felidae > Panthera > Panthera pardus. The sequence goes on from NW_026526969.1 coordinate 15,844,139, forward strand.
CGGGGGTGCGACGTGGGGGTACAGAGGCCGTGCTGGGTCGTGAGGCTGGCGAAGACGGGGGTGCGACGTGCCCCGGCTGGCTTCATCCCCAGGGGACCCTGAGACACGCGTGGGCATCTTAGCAGGGCCGTGGGGGGGGGGATCTGGAGCCGGCAGAAACGGTCACGGGAGCTCCTGATGGCGGGGCTCATTCTGCTAAGTGCTTCACGAGTGGTGACACGCCCCGTGGCCTGTGAGCATGCCGCCTGCCCGTTCTCCGGACGGGTTAAGTCCTCGGAGAGGCCGCCCCTGGGGTCTCTCCAGGCAAGTTGAGGAGTGGCACTGGGTTCCTGGGTTGCCATCAGAGAAGCGGTTGTCACAGGACGACCCCTCCCCCCGCCGTGATGAAGTCCCACGTGTGCGGCTCCCCACAGTGGGTGCAGGGGCGGGCTGGTGCACGCGGACGGTTGCAGGGGCAGGAATCCGTGGCCTTCCGGGGATGGTGGCCAAACGGAGAGCATGTGGTCTGACCAGGGTGGAAATGGCCTGAGCTCTTGCTTTGTGAGAACACAGACCCCGTGTAGCTAGAGCTGACTTTCAAGAAAAGCCAAAAACTTCGGTTTTTATAACTCTGTCAATTTTTAAATGTTGGGAGCTAACTTTGACCGTGCAGCTAACATTGGCACGTGAAGAAACAGTTAAGTGTGGAACGATCAATAAACACTAAGGAGGTTAAATGGTAACCAAGGGCCTGCCCCCTCCGGAGAGGCCAGGCCCCGACGGCTTTACGGGAGAATCCTGTCCAACGTCAACAGATCGTTCTCCTTTTACCAGTGGCTGCAGAGAACGGAAAATCAGGAGAGCCGCCCAGCTCATTGTACGAGGACGGTATAATCTGGATCCCAGCACGTGGTACGGGCAGTATGAGAAAACGAATAAGAAGTCGTATAAAAACTATAGGTGTAGGGGCACCTGGGTGGCTCAGTCGGTTAAGCGTCCAAGTTCAGCTCAGGTCATGATCTCATGGGTCATGAGTTCGAGCCCCGCGTCGGGCTCTGCTGACCGCTCCGAGCCTGGAGCTGCTTCGGATTCTGTGTCTCCCTCTCTCTGCCCCTCCCCCACTCGTGCTCTGTCTCTCTCTAAAAAATAAATAAACATTAAAACAAAATTACAGGTGTAGTATATGCTCTGTGAACGTGGATGCAAAAACCCTAAATAGCCAAACAGATCCAACTTGATTTTTGAAAACCACACGTCCAGATCAGGTAGGGTTTATCTGGTTTTCAAAAGCGGTTTGAGCTCAGAACACTGTCCATGTGTTGCCACGTTGATAGGTCCCAGGAAAAAGATCTGTGCGGTAGATGACGTAGGTGTGGGAAAAGAATTTCATACGGCGCAGCACCTATTATAAAAATTCTTAGCAAACTAGTCCCAGGAGGAAAATGTTTTAATTTAGTAAAGGTCACACGTGCCCATCGCAGACAAGCATCCTGACGTGAAGGGACTTTGCTTATGTGCAGGATCACCTGGTTTGCAGTCTTGCACTCCCACTTTCTGGCTGTGTGACCCCAAGCAAGTTCCTTACCCTCTCTGTGCCTCAGTCCTCCTCTCACCACAACGGGGATGACGGTGATAAATGCCACAAGGTTGTAGTGAGAAGTGCCTGAGCCGAGATTTCACCCCAGCAGGGTGAGTGCGCCCTCTTCCTCCTGGGAGAGACCGAGGGGGTACAGAGACAGAAGGGGTTCCTGTCCACGCCCCCAGGGGTCAGCGCCCAGGGGTTGTTTTCTGCTCGGATAGAGGAGGAGATGGGGGCCGGCCTGAGGTGACAGTGACGTGACAAAGGGACTCCTCACACCCGGGAAGTGTCTGGTGGCCCCCAGCCGGCTTGGTTTCATCCTGCAAAGTCTTATTTTCAGGGTCGAGATAAGTAACTCAGCCGGAGGTCATGTTCTACATACTGACTTGCGTTTGGACTGTTTGGACTGTGTATGGGGTTTCGACTGAAAACAGACAAAAACCCAAGGTTTTCTATGTCGTGGGGCTTAGCTGTGGCACGTTTACACCGCTTTATTTGGTGGGGATGAGCTCCCGAGATGGGCCAGGAGCTCTTCCCTGAAATACCTTAAGTCGGGGTTCATCGGTGGCATTCTGACCTCAAGGCTGGGACCTCATTTTGAACTTGTCTTTGAAAACATGACTTCACGTGAACCCCCTTCCCCCGCAAGAGAGTCAGGCTTGGGGGTAGGGTCACCCCCCTGCAAGGGAGTCAGGAGTGAGAGGGAGGGTCACCCCCCCCCATAGGGTCACCCCCCTGCAAGGGAGTCAGGAGTGAGAGGGAGGGTCACCCCCCCCATAGGGTCACCCCCCTGCAAGGGAGTCAGGAGTGAGGGGGAGGGTCACCCCCCCCATAGGGTCACCCCCCTGCAAGGGAGTCAGGAGTGAGGGGGAGGGTCACCCCCCCAGGGTGTCAGGCGTCGGGGGGAGGGTCACCCCCCCAGGGAGTCAGGCGTCGGGGGGAGGGTCACCCCACCCCCCAGGGCGTCAGGCATGACAGGCGGTCTAGGCTTTGAAGTTGATGCCCGCTGATGCCTGTGGCCTTGTCGCTGGAACCAGGGAGAGTGCAGCTCTCAGGATGTGGCTCTCTCCGGGACTCAGTTTTCCCGCCTGGGAACTGGGCACCTGGTGGGATCCAGGGGGCAGCCGGGTGTGACTGGAAGTGCAAGTGTGACCGTAGGCGGGGGGGGGGGGGGTGATGCCCTGTGGTCCGTGCAGGGTCCTGGCTGGCATCCAGCCTTCCTGCCCTGGGAACATCTCCAGGAGGCCAGACCTCGGTATGGACCCACCCCACGAGTCGGGGCCTGGCGCGTGGCCAGAGAGAGCAGACTCCCCCGCCCTGGTTGTTCTTCTGTGCGTCCTCTGCAGCATGAGCGAGTGGGACCTTGACGGGGTGGTCAGCCTTACTGCATCCCAAACCAGCTGCGTGACTGTGGGTGAGTCACTTAGCCTTTCTGAACCTTGATATTCCTGTCGGTAGAGTGGGGACAGCGATGGGAGCCAATGTCTTTCCATGCTTGTGAGGTTCAAATGGGAGAAGGTTAGTGAGGCTTTGTTTTGGGTCGAGGGTACTGGGCTCCGCCTGAGGAATCTAGATCGATAGCCACCATTTTCAGTGAATGGCTTCAGGAAGCAGGGACTTTTGTTACAAGACCCACACCATGTTCTAGTTGATCTCCTGTCTTGGAGCTGCCTTAACAGACAGCTCGTTCTCCATCTATCTTTCCTTCCTTCCTTCCTTCCTTCCATCCATCCATCCACCCCCCCCTTCACCACCCCCCCACCCATCCATCTATCCACCCACCCATCCACCCACCACCCACCCACCCATCCATCTATCCATCTGCCATCCATCCACCCACCGACCCATCTACCCCCCCCATTCACCACCCATCCATCCATCCATCCATCCACCCATCCACCCATCTGTCCATCTATCCATCTGCCATCCATCTATCCATCTGCCATCCATCCACCCACCTACCCATCCACCCACCACCCACCCATCCACCCACCTACCCATCTACCCCCCCCATTCACCACCCACCCACCCATCTACCCACTCACCATCCACCAGCCAACCTCTGTCCTTCCATCCATACCGAAGACCTGCTCTGAGTCAGACCTGGGCGGGCCAATGTGTGTCAGACAGCAGTGAGATGGTCTTCATTCTCAGAAGTCACAGTCAGCTGGGGGATATGGGGTCAGGAAACCATCAACAGCAGGGGGAGGAGGGTGAGAGCTGAGCAGCCCAGGGAAGGAGGGGCACCAGGACAAGGAGTAAGTCAGGTGGGAACTTCCATGGGCTCTGGTCTCTGAGCCGTAAACCCCGCGGGACCTGGGACCCAGCACTCCGCAGGCCCTGAGCATCAGGGGCCAGGCCCGGCTGTGGCTGGGGTCCAAGTCTGCCCATTCCCTGACCACCATCCTGCCCTAGCTCCCTGTCAGCGGTGCTCTGCTCTGGGTCCCAGCACCCGGCACGGATGGAGGTAGGAGGCCATAAAGGGGTCTGTAGACTTGGTTGGGAAAGCCGCCGTCCGACAATCACCAGCCCACTAAGGCTGGCGTTTCCCTCCGTTGTGCACCTGAGCGGTGCCTGGGATGTGTTTCCGCACCCATCCTGGCTGTTGCAGATTGTCTCAAAAGAGGCTCACGCTCGTGGCTCCCTCACCGTCGGGTGCTCCCTAGGCCCCTGCTCGCTGTGATGCAGGCAGGTGTGCGAGTGCCTGGGCCAGTCTGCTGCAGACCGCTTGTCTGAGTGTTTGGATCCCTGTCTCCGTATCGTTGACTGCGCTGGTTTTTCTATTTATTCTGCTTTTCTGGAAGGCGTGCATAAACACAGCTAGAAGCCGAAGACATCCACGGCGCAGCGGGCCTGAGAACCAACCTTGGCCTGAAGTTGACAGAAACCATCGGTACCAATAAGTAATCATAATTAAAACAAAATGAATAGATAATGCCTCTGCCCCCATCACTCCTGGTCAAACCCTGAGGGCCCCTTCGCTGCCCTCGAGCGAGGTGAGTTCACCTGCTTCTGGCGAGAGGTGCCCGCGGGGCCACATGGACACGAGGCTAGGACCAGCAGGCACCCCTTCGTCAGCTGCTCCCCGCTGTTGAGGGAGTGGCGACCACTCTGGCCCGGGGACCTCTCAAGAGCCAGAGGACCCCACCGTCAGGCCAAGATCGGAGGAGGGCAGGGTGTGCCTGTGGCTTCCCCGGGGCTGGCGGCCAGGACCCTCCACCACCTGCTCTCTGAGGGCACTTCCTGAGACCGGGAAGGCCCCGTGCCCCCGAACACACCGGGAGGCCTCGCTTAGCCCCGGGCGCCCCACAGAGCCCTGCACAGGAAGGCAGGGGTGCGGCCTGGCCTCACCTCTTCCCAGCTGCTGACCTTGGCAGAGTTACTTAGTGTCTCTGGTTTCCTTGTCTGGACGAGACAGCCGCAGGTCTGACCTCGGAGCAAGCGGGCGGATGGAGGGCACCCGGCCAGCGTCCTTGGGGAGTGAGGGCTGTAACCTCTTCACGTTTCTGTGTCTCCACGGCCGCGAGGGCTGTGTCCCCGGGCCTGGCTCAGGCCCCGACCCAGGAGTTGCCAAGCCCAGTTCCGGAGCCTGGTGGGGGCCGCGGCAGGACCCGGTGTCAGACGCTGAGATGCAGGCGACAGCTTCAGTAAAGGTTTCCAGAGGTCACTTACAGATGAGAATAGAAAACCGTTTCTCTTTTCATCAGAGTCTTTTAATGCCATTAAGGGCTAAGAGGCAGGAAGGATCGGGTCTTGTTTGAGAGGACGCAGAGGTGGGGAAGGAGGGGGGCCTCTCGGCGTCCGCCCCGCACACGGCCTGTGTTCCAGCCTTGGTGACGGGCTGGGGGGCTCTGGGGGCGTTAGCTTCTTCTGAGGGAAAAGGGGGAGGGCGGCCCTTTTTGGTGCGTGGGGCTGGGCTCTCCGGCCTCGCTGTTCACAGATCGGGCGTCGTCGCCGCTTCTGCACCTGGGGAGTCGCCTGTGTGGTCACCGGGGTGCTGGCCTGGCCTCGGCAGGACGGCCGCTAAGGGGTTCTCCATCTGGACACACGTCACGAAGCACAGGACAAAAACTGGAGTTACAGCCGTTACTTCTGTGTGAATGACAAAGGCACCAAATCAAGACAGACTTTTCCATGGGCTCGTCCGCGTGGAATGGAAGTGCAGGCCGCGTGTGGGGTCGGCGGTGGGTTGCGGCCCTGCCCTGGGGCTTGACCGCTGTCCCAAGCACCTGCCCCGGCTGGGTGGTGACGGGTCCCGGGGTTGGCTTGATTACTCATGGCATTTGGGAAAATGTTTTACCATTACCGTTGAGAATTTTTTTAAAAACGAGGCAGGAATTGTAAAATCGTTTCTTTAACATCTGCTCACTTTGAGATCCCTGATGCTGTGGTTTTGAAGCAATGCAGTTTGGACAACTGACCAGACCCGTCTGCAGACGGTCCCCCCTGGCCGAGAAGTGCAGCCCAGGCCGGGGCACAGATACCGGCTCCCCCGGGGGGTGGGGGGGGGCGGGGAGAGAGGGCCGGAGGGGCTCCTGCAAACACCCTGAAGCCCCTGCCACCCCGCGGCTCCTGTCCTCTTTCTCAGGGAGGAAACAGCTACTACTTCAAGGGTGACTTTTTAACGTTTCCTGGACCCTAGAGACAGCAGAGCACAAGGCTGTTGGGATCTCTGGTTTCGCGCTTGCCCCTGGGGGGTCGTGTCCAACTCCCGCGAGTTCCTCTGAGGTTCACTCGACCTGACCAGTCTGGCGAAGGTTTCCTGTTCAGCGGGGGGAGAGGAGGCAGGCCCCCCCCCCGAGCCCTGCCGTGTGCCCTGACCACACAGGGGCCCCAGCTGCCCGATTCTCCTTCGGAACCCCGTGGGTGGGTGGGTGGGCGTGGTCTCCTGGGCGTGGCCATCGCATTTCGGGAGCGAGGCTGACCTCTGACAGTGCATTCTGGATGCAGTCCCGCGGAGATGAGGGTCCCACGCTCCACCTCCCCACTGCCTGTGTCCTGCCCGTTCGGTCCATCCGACAGCCACATTTAGGAAACTCAACGGCCAGGCCGCCCTTTGGCACAGCCCGCGGGTCAGGCCCCGGTGGCCGGCCAGGCCGCGTAGAGGCCCTGGTTCCTGCCTCGGGGATCTCGGGACGCCCCTCGAGGGAAGTGTGCAGAAAGCAGGCCCACAGGACGTGTCCGGACGGACTCACGTTTCCTGACGCGAGGAACAGCCAGGGTCTGCCGTCAGCTTGTTTTTGTGTCTGACGCAGTGCGTGCGGTCTGATTCCGTTTCTGTGGAGACCCAGACCGAGAACCCCGTGGATCCCGGCACGGACACGGTCTGGAGGTTGGGAGCTGTTGCCCGGACGGCAGGGCCACGAAGGGTCATGATTTCCTCCGAAGGCGGATTTTTCCGTTTCCCCCGGGTGACCGGAGCTCGTTGCTCCGCGTGAGGTGGGGGGGGGGGGGGGGGGGTCCGTGCCCCGCGCTGCCGCAGCCCCCACATGCCGTGCGTTTTCTCTTCCAGCGACATATTCGACGCCATGTTCCCCGTCACGCACATCGCCGGGGAGACTGTCATCCAGCAAGGTATGTTCCCTGCTTCCCTGAGCCAGGGCGCCGGGCCGCCGGCTCCCCGTGAGCACAAGGCCCGCCCGCCCGCGAGAAAAGTCAGGGCTCTCTGCACGCCAAGCCCACGTCTCCGTAACTTTCCACCAGCGAAGCTGGACCCTGAGACGGGCCAGGCGGGGACCACGGGGGCCCCACCACACACGGAGCATGGGGGGCCGCACGAGGGGAGCGTGCCCCTGTGGGTCAACCCTCGTGTCATGCGTGCGAGTTTTATTTAACAGGAAACAGCCGGCGAGACCCAGGGACCTTGGCCTCTGTGAAGCTGGGGCAGGTCCAGCTTCCGGGAGGACGGAAGCCTGGCCCCCGGTGCCCTTTGCGGTGTGCACAGCGTGTTTCTCTCCTTACAGGGGACGAAGGAGATAACTTCTACGTGATCGACCAAGGAGAAGTGGACGTGAGTATCTCTTCCCTGCCTCGTCCGCGGTCCGGTCAGCCCAGGAGCGCGTTTCATCCGAAGGCCGGTGTAATGCACCTGAGCGTGGCATGAGTAAGAGGGTGTGCGCCCACGGACGGTGGTCCCCAGGGTCCCCAGCGCTTCGTAAAGCGGGCAGGAAGCCGAGTGTTTACAGACCCCAAGGCCCTGGACAGCCTTCCTCCTGTTCCCACTCACCTTCCTCTGTCCACCTTGCTGGTCCGGGGCTTAGGGACCCCCCCACCCATTGTGGACCTGTTGGGCGTGGCACAGACACACCCCTGCAGCCACCCCCCCCACTCAAGTGGTGAGGGCATCCGTCCCTCCCTGGGTCCCCAGGCTGCCGTCCACACGGGGTCTGGCGGACAGCATCTCCAGGAAAGCCTTCGAATGGGCTTCTCTCTCACTCATGCCCAAGTCCCTTATGTGACCAGACAATGGGCCCGTGCCCCCCCAGCGGCTCTGTCTTGCTTCCTGGGGTCCCGCTTCCTGGGGCCTGCCCCCCCCCACCAGTGGTGCCCTCTTGCTTCCTGGGGTCCCGCTTCCTGGGGCCTGACCCCCCCACCAGCGGTGCCCTCTTGCTTCCTGGGGTCCCGCTTCTTGGGGCCTGGCCTCCCCAGCGGTGCCCTGTTGCTTCCTGGGGTCTCGCTTCCTGGGGTCCCGCTTCCTCGGGTCCCGCTTCCTGGGGTCCTGCTTCCTGGGGCCTGCGCCCCCCCAGCGGTGCCCTCTTGCTTCCTGGGGTCCTGCTTCTTGGGGCCTGCCCCCCCCAGCGGTGCCCTCTTGGTTCCTGGGGTCCCACTTCCTGGGGTCCTGCTTCCTGGGGCCTCCGCCCCCCCAGCGGTGCCCTCTTGCTTCCTGGGGTCCCGCTTCCTGGGGCCTGCCCCCCCACCAGCGGTGCCCTCTTGCTTCCTGGGGTCCTGCTTCTTGGGGCCTGCCCCCCCCCAACCCTGAGCGGTGCCCTCTCGCTTCCTGGGGCCTGCTGGCACTGTGCAGCCTCTGCCAGGACCCCTGCTGCCCCTCTTGCTCCCGCTTCTCCATTGGCCTCCCTGGGACATCCCTCCTCCGCACGCGCACCTGGCCCCATGGTTCTCTGTGGCCGAGCAGCCTCCTTCCTGTGACTCAGCTCAGCTCGTGGTTACACACCCATGGCCACGTTACACAGCAGGGCTGGGGTGCTCGGTGTCTCCATGCCTCCCCCTGCACCGCGCTCCCTGCCCGCGAGGGGCCCCCGCCTCCCCCGCCCGGCTCCTCCTCCTCGACCCTGTTCTCCGTCAGGAGCCCCCCTCCCCCGCCTGTCCTCACCTTGCTCGCATTTTTGGTCAGATGTTTCCAGAGCCCTGCTGTGTGCTGAGAAGCACTTGGGGGCACGTGGCCCCTGCCCTCAGGGTCTGCACAGCAATGAGCAAGTGCCTTACCTCTGGGTCTTTCCTCTTTTCCATCGGTTCCTGTTTCTGCTGTTCCTCGAAAACTCCTATGCATCCTCAAGACCCCGCCCACCCAAGCCCGGCTGCCCCTTAGTCCAGGCAGAGCCACACCCAGCTCCTCTCTTGTGCTGCAGTGCTGATGACCCAGGACCTTCCCTGCCACACAGGGAGCCCGACCTAGACCCAGATCTTGGCTCCTGCTTCTCCTCCCCTGGGATGTTCCTTCCTCTTCTGTGTTCACTGGAGTTCGTGAATCTTCTAATTCAATCTGGAGAATCTTCTAATTCAATCTGGAGACGTCTTCAAAGGGCTGACTCAAGTCGTACCACCAGGGCTCAGGCAGCAACGAGAGCAAACCCTGGGACTTCTGGGCACACCCGGGGTGCTGCTGGGGTGAGCGGGTGTGGGACGCGGGGGACCTTCTCCCAGAGTTCTTGCATTTCTCTTCGGGAGCCTGGAGGGCCCACAGCAGGGTCTCGTGAGATGTTCCTCCCTGGCCCGTGTGGGAAGGCAGCAGACGGTCAGACACCCCCCAGGCTTGGGCCTGAGAGCCGAGGCCTTGTACTGACCACCGTGTCCGTGTCCTCGAAGGACACAGAGCTCACAGACCAAAGGGAGCAGTCCTCCTGATGTGGCCTTGCAGAGCCCGTTGTGGGGTCAGGAGGAGGCTCTGTGGATGTGGTCCCTCTTTCTACACCCCCCCCCCCCCAACCCCGCTAATCTGCTCTCTCTGGGCCGCTGCGGCCACTGTCCTGGGCAGACCCCATCCCTCCTGGGCAGACCCTAACCCTCCTGCCCGCACCTGCACCACAAAGAACCCCCCCCCCGCCCAGCTCCCCACCCCCAGCTCTGATGCAGAGAGTGCACCTGGCGGGAGGCGCTTGAAGGTGTGAGAGGCGGGTGCCCACCAGGACCTGCCCCCTGACAGAGGGTCCCCTGAACAGCTCGTGGGCCCTGCCACCCCAGATGATGGTGCCCCTGACGCTCAGCGTCTTAGCGTGGACCGTTCCCTCCTCACACCCGCCGTTACATCTGTCCGAGTGCCCTCAGGTCCCACAGGATGGCGTCTCCTTCCACTGCCCCCGGCCCCTTCGTAAGTGGGACGTGACGGGGAAGAGGCAGCTGAGAATCGGCTGGCTTGGCCTGCCCTTCCTGACAGGGACCCTCCACACCCCCAGGGGAGGTCACGGAGCCCGGCCCCAGGGGCCCTTGGGGTGGGGTAGGGGCCGACAGGCAGTCCCCAGCCTCCCCATGACGCGCCAGGGGTCATAGCTGGCTTTTGTTTAGGCCAGGGACCCGCGGAGGCGGTTTGGGGAGGGAAGAAGTGAGGTCACCTTCTTGCAAGCTGGTTCCCCAAATATGTTGTCTGGGCGGGGTCCGGCCCCGGCCTCAGAAGTTCAGGTACAAAGGTGTCTTTAAGGTGCCCGCCGTACCCAGGCTCCTGGAGCAGGATGTCTGGGCACCGTGGGTGGATGCCCGCGTCCGACAGAGTCTCTGGTTTGGGCCAGGCAGTGCCTTGTAGGGGTCCCTCTGTCAGGCCCTTCGGGTCCCCAGCTGGGCGGGCGCCGTCCTGTGATGTGGGACCCACCGGGCAGCACAGCAGTGTGGTTGAAAGCCACATGTGAGGGAATCAAAACGGCTCAGTCAGGAATCTGGGATGTCAGCTGGCCGGGGTGCGGTATGGGGCACGGGGTATCGTGATTACTGCCACCACGCTCCCGGTGTGGAATCACACCAGATTCTCTGTGGCCCTGGCCCCACGCTGAACGTGCCCATTTCTGTGAGCCGCCCTCCAGGGCACAGGGGAGCGGCCTGGCTGACCCGGCCCGGGGTCGCCGAGCCTGGCTGTGGGGCCTCACGAGGGGAGGGGGGCCCACTAAGTCTGGAAGCCCCGAGGACGACCCCCGCCCCCTCCGGGCCCTCTTCCTGGCTGGGCTCGGCACCCTGAACACCTTCCCCTTCTGCGGCGTGGATGCTGCCCTCGGCCCAGCGGCGCCCTGGGGGGATGGCCAGGTGGCCGGTGCCCAAAACACCAGGTTCGGCTTCAATTATGGTTTTCGAGAGACACCACAGCATGTGTTGCCAAGAGCTGTAATCCATTTTTCTAAGTTTAAAAATATCTCCCAATTTGTTTTATTCGTGGAACATAGCATTTCTATTTAAAAGGATACTCCACTGCCGATTTTAGGGCTCAGGAACGTAGTTCTGTCTGAGGCCTGGCTCCTCCCTAATCCTGGGAGGCTTTCGTTATTTTCGGACCCTCTTTGTGCTGGGACCGCCCCCACCCCCACCCCCAGGCTCCTGCCCCGCCCAGTTCCCTCCGGTTCCCAGCGTCCAGGGGAGGCCTCTGAGCTGTGTCCCCCACCCCAGACAGGGCACCCCGGGGCATGGTCACTTGTTATTCAGCATTTGCCTGGTGCTCTGTTTTTTTAAAGTTGGTAAAATACACACAACATGAAATTTTCCATCTTAACCAGTTTCAAGCCTACAGCTCAGGGGCACCGAGCACATTCACGCTGCCGTGCGGCCGCCCCACCGTCCGGCTCCAGAACGTCCCATCTCCCCACACTGAGACTCTGTCCCGTTACGCACGGACCGACCCCCACCCGCTCCTCCAGCCCCGGCCCCACCGTCTCCTCTGTGTCCGTGAGACTGACGACCCCGGGACCTCGAGGGAGTGGGTCCCGGTGCGTGTCCTCCCGTGTCCGTGAGTCTGACGCCCCCGGGACCTCGAGGGAGTGGGTCCCCGGTGCGTGTCCTTCTGTGTCTGGCTTGCGTCACTCAGCGTCACGTCCTTCAGGTTTATCCGCGTTGTGGCAGGGTCATAGTTTCCTTCCTTCGTGAAGCTCAGTGATAGATAGTGGGTTGTGTGGATGGATCACGCCGTGTCTGGTCACGTCAGTGGACACGGGGTGGCTCCCACACCTCTTGGTTGTCGTGGATCATGCCGCTATGAACGAGGTGTGAGTGTCTCTTCTAGTCCCTGTTCTCAGGTTGTCCCTGTTAATCAGTCACTTACTACGTGCTGTGGCCACGGCCTAGAGCTGGCGGTGATGTTTCTCTGCTGCATTTGCGGCCTTCCGACCCATTTCGTCCGCAGAGCACATCTGGGGCCCGCTGTGGTCGGGGGCTGCTTCGGACTCCGCGGGTAATGACTGTCCTCTGGGACTGGGGGACGGTGAGCCGACCCGCCCCAGTGTGGTGGTGGCCTTTGTACACATGCCCTGCTCCACGTTTAGGAGGGGCGCTCCGGGGTCCTGGCGAAATCCTGCTCTGTGGGTGCCTAGTGTGGTCTGTGTGGGGAGGGGGCAGGAGGAGGCCCGCGTGCCATGACAGATTTGGGGCTCCTCTGGAGGGGGCCGGCCGGCTCTCCACCCGGGTGGAAACTGAACCCGCGTGGCCCGGGTGCTGCGGACGGGAGCGTCAACGCCCGTGCTCGGGGCGCGCTGTGAACGGCAGCCAGCCAGGCCGCCCCGTGGGCATCCGGCTTCGGGCTAGAGACGGCCCAGGCCTGGTAGGGAGAGCCGCGGGGTGTCCCCTGCCCCCAGGGCTCCTGTGGGCAACCGGCTGAGCGACCTGGATGCGGGGGCCGACTCCGGGCGCTCCCGTGAGGGCCTGGGAGGCGGGAGGAGACGGGCCATTAGCTTGTCCTTGCCGTCTGTGAAGGAAAACAACAGCGGGGCACGCGGGCCGCGCCAGGCCGGCCCCAGGCGGCGTGAGAAAGCGGGCGGGGCTGCGGGCACTCCTCCCGCCGGACGCGCTCTGTCTCCACCTCCCAGATGGTTTCTGCTTTCTGGGCGGTAGAGCGTTGCACCGAGATGCCCGGGTCGGGAGGGCGGGTGGCAGGGCGAGGCGGGGGGCACCGCCAGGCGGGCGATGCTCACTCCCCTCCACGCACGGGCCCCCCTGCCCCGGGCTCTCGTGAGCAGGACCCTGTGCCCCCCCTGCGCGCCCCGTCCGATCGCCGTCTGTACCTCTGCGTGGAGCGGAAGCAGGCTGTCCAGCTTGGGCCACGTCACAGCCACCTGTTGAGTGGCCTCCCCACCCCTCCCCCTCTCCCCTCGGGCAGCCCCACACTGTTCTCCACTCCCCAGCAGAGGGAGTGTCCACAGTGTAAACCAGATGAGGTGCCGGAACCTTCTGTGGCTGCCTTTTGCTTCTAGAACAACATTGCAGCCCTTCCCTCCCTGACCCCCTGCTCTTGCCCCCATGGCGTCTGTCCCTGCTTGGTCATGCTGCATCTAGTATCCATTCCATTGTGGCCCCAGGGACTTTGCACGTCCTGTCCTTGGCTTCAGTCGCCCTTCTCCCACGTCTTTGCTCGTTGAGCCGGACGCTCAGCCTGGCTCAAGTTCCCCTTCACAGAGAGCTCTCTGCAGACAGTCACTGCTGTGGCCGTTCTGAACGCTCTCTTCACGCCCGGAGCGTGTGTCATGACGAATGTGTGTTTGTGTGATTATTTGCCTACAGCCTTTCTCCCGGCCGGTGGGTGAGTCCCGTGGACAGGAACCCGCTGCCTTCCCCTGCTGACCGCCAGCAGTTAGAACGCGCAGGGCACAGAGGGGCGCTCAGTCCGCACCGGGGTGGTGGACACACGGATGGGTGGGGGTTCTGCTCACGCAGAACGGCCGGGTGGGGGCTCCGGGTTCAGCTGGAGAAGGCACTGTCAGTGGTGGGGCCGTGCGTGCAGCCCAGTGGGGCCTCCCACCATTTTTCTTCTAAAAGAAGAAGAAACAAAAAGTGAAGCAAAGCAAGAAGTAGCCCGTTTGCGTGCCAGCTGGGGTGGGGCCCGGCGCTGTGCGGTCGCCGTGACAGAGGCCAGTGTCCCGAGAAGGATGGCCTCTTTGTGCTCTGTGGCCGGCCTGCAGTGTGGTCCTGGGCCCTCTGTGGCTCTGCACAATGGTTTTCTCTGACGTCTCGCAGGGAGCTCTCCCAGGCTTGGGCTCTGGGCAGGGAAGGGGGTCCCCTTAGTCCTGCCCTGCCTTTGGGGATGTGCCTCAGGAAACCGGGGTCCAGGGACGCCTGGATGGCTCTGCTGAGCCCCATTCTCTGTCCCCCGGGTCCCTGTGCTGTTTTGTCTGTTGGGCGGCTGGCCCTGCCGTCAGCCGATGGAGGCATGTGGCTTCTGTGCCCCCTAAGGCACAAGAGACAGGCCCACCCACCTCCCCAGACTGTCAGCAAAGTCTCCCGACCCTCCGACCCACGACCCGAGCCCGACATTCCCCCTGGAGGAGTCACAGGAACCATCTGTGTCCTGCAGGATGGGTGCCCGCTCCACGGCTGTGCCGAGCAGCCAGCTGGGCCCCGCAGCGCACGGCGAGGGCAGAGGCACGTGCCCCTGATTGCTTCCCGAGGGGCCATGGTTGCTGGAGGGGACCTGGGGACGTCTGGGGCGTCCTGGAGCTATGCAACTGGGGTCCATGCACGTGGCTGCTGGGGGAGTCACGCCTCCGTGGCCAGGACTTCACCGCAAGGAAGCCCAGTGCGGGGAGGGCTGGCCCGGCTGTGCCTGGGTCACCGGGAACACCGATAAGTGGTCACTGCCCCCTCTCCACGGGCCCCGGGTCCCCTTTGAGAAAACCAGGGGTGCGTGTTCTGGGGGATGTCCCTGCACGTCCGTGGCAGAGCAAGGCGGCCTGTTCCCTGCCTCGTGGGAAGGACGGGACACTGTTCTCGTTCCTCGAGGGCCTCGTCGTGTGGACCCTGGCGTCTCTTCCCCCAGGGGCCCCGCTGCCCAGACTTCCCTGCGGGAAGCGAGTGCCGAGCCCCTGCTCCTGGGCCGCACTGTGCCTCAGCCCTGCCCACCCCTCTTGGTCGGCCGGGTCTCCCCTGACCCTCGCCCGCACGGAAACGCGGAGTTCTCACCTGCATGGCGTCTCCTTGCAGACACGCGCTTCTGTGTGTCAGTCGTAGGGCAGATAATGAGTCGTTGATTCTGGCAAGAATCACGCCCGTGATTCACCGCAATCCATTCTTTCCCGACGCGCACACCATTTTGCCAATGGGAGCTGTTCTTAAAGCTCATTGACACGCTGGGGGATAATGCACGTGTTGTGTCAGTTTATAGGAACCAGACCGGCACCACATAATGGACAATCTCGCCATTCTTGTGCGGTCCGGAACGTGCAGGGTCGGTCATAGTGGGAGCACTGTGCCGAGTACGCACGCGGGCTGAAAGGGCCCTTCTCAGCACAGCCTCGTCTCGTCGGTGCCCCAGCAGCGTCTCCACTGACCGCAGGCCCAGGGAGCCTGGCGCTGTCCCGGGCAGGGCAGGCCCTGCCAACATGGCTCCTTCCGGGCCAGGCCGGGCCCGCGCGCTGGTTGGAGGTGGGGGCGCCGGGCAGAGACCCGGAGAGCGTCCGCAGGGGCGCCCTGAGTGTGCGGCTGGGGAGACAGGCCCCAAGGCCCACCTCAGGCGGATGAGGAATCGAATCGAAGGCCGGCCAGGGACGCAGGCAGGGCTTTGCTCGGACCAGGAGCCCTGGGCGGCACTTCCCCCTTCGTCTCCGGCCCGTCTCGCCGACAACTGGGGCCAGACTCAGAAGGTGCCATCGCCCCCGCCCAGCCAGGGCTCTGTGCGGGGCTGGGAGTGAGACGGGCAGCAAAGCTGGCAGAGGTCCAGGCCGTGCCCGGGCAGGCGAGGTCCTTGCCGGGTCCCCTCTGGTGGGCGTGGAGGAGGGCTCCCGGTGTGGGACGTGCCGGCGTGACCCCACGTGTCCCCTGGGACACCTCTGACATTTCTCTCTCTGTCCCCTGAAGGTATACGTGAATGGAGAGTGGGTGACGAGCATCAGCGAAGGGGGCAGCTTTGGGGAGCTGGCGCTCATCTACGGCACCCCCAGGGCAGCGACCGTGAAAGCCAAGACGGACCTCAAGCTCTGGGGCATTGACCGGGACAGCTACCGGCGCATCCTCATGGTGAGCGGCACCTGGCACACCCACAGCCAAGCCTCTGTCGGGAGCCCTAGCTTTATCCAAGGGAGGGTGATAGATAAGGGCCAGTGGGGTGGGTGGAAAGTGTGGGAGAGATTCTGGAAACTTCTTAAACGGCAAGCAGGTAGCTGGGGGGGCTCCTTTGCCTTCCTTCCCTGTCTCTTTTTAGCTGTTTGGAATGGGGTCGTGATGGCTGGAGCTCTCGCTGCGACCCTGGATCACGAGGTGACTGAGACTAGAAACCCACTCACCAAGGGGGTAGAGCAAAGAGATCCAGGGGCCTGGCTCTGTGGTGGCCCCGGCACAGCGGGACCAGACTGATTGGCCCCAGACATCCTCACGCAGGCATCAACCCTCAGGCGTTTTTGCCTCTCTCTCTCATGGGTAGCCACATCCACTCTTGGCTGGTGCAGGGTGGGCACAGGTCCCCTGTTGTACCATCAGGGGCATGGCAGATGCACAGGGGGCTCCCAGAGGTGATCTGGGAGCTGGGGAGGCCCTGCCTGTGCCCACTCAGTGCCCGTCCTGCACACATGTTCGTGGTGCTGAGACCCACCTGGGAATACCACGGGTGCCGCACCCGGCCTTGGGAAGCTTCCCTCGTGCTAGTGGGGGAGTCAGGGGACAAACACACACCTCAGGTGATGACAGTTCTTTGGAGAAAGATAAAGCTGAGAACGGGGTGGAGGCGACTGGGAGGCGCGGAGGGGCTGCTGTTTTCTAGAAAGGCCCCAAGCCCCCCTCCCGTGATGAGGTGGCATTTGAGCAGAGGTATCTGAGCAGGAACCAGCGTGTCCAGGAGAGGAGTGTCCGGGCTTGCGTGGACAGAGGGAGCAGCGGGGTTACCACCGTGGATGGGGACGTAGGGGTCCCGTGGGGGATGCAGTCCGTGGGCTCACCACCCCCACAGAGCCCTCAGCTCCCACCCGAGTGTGCAGGGGGCCCCCAGAGAGGCTTCCACAATGGACGGGGGGCCGTCCTGGGGGGTATGGAAACATCCTGACCCTGGGAGGGTGAGGGAGACCAGCCCCCAGCCTGGAGACCTGTGGTGTCCCCCACGTGCCCTGCAGGGCTAGGCTGTGTCCCTGGGGACGGTGCAGCTTCCGGTGATGGCGTGGGGTGGGGGCTGTGACCTGGGGACGCTCTGGGGGAGGCCTGGGTTCGGTCCACAGGCAGTTTAGAGAAGCCCCAGGCCTCAGTCAGATGGGAGCCTGGGGTTAGGGCCCGGCCCAGACTGCCCCTCATCCTGGGAACACCCGCGCCCCCGACCCGTCCTGGTCCCGCTGTAACACCGGGTCTGCATGACGCGGGGAGGGTTCAGTGCCATCTGGGGGGTCGTGGTCTGATCGGGCTCCGTGCGTGTGAGGAAGCGCCCTCCGTGCACTCAGCAAGCATCGACGGAGCGCCCACCGCGTACGGGAGATGTGGAGCCCCGGATACGCTGGGAGAAGGCTGCATGTCCCTGCGTCCTGGAGCCCAGCCCGTGCTCTCTGCTCGTGTCCTCCACCTGCCGGCGCCTGTTTTCCTGGGAGAGGCCGGCTGCCCGGTGGGGGAGGGGGGGTGCCCTGACCCCCCCCCACCCCCACCCCGCCCCCTCCCGGCCGGGGCAGGTTTGGGAGCGGACCCAGAAGCCTCTGCCCCTCCGCACACACCTGGCCCGTGTTGCATAAGCCACTGTCTCTCGCCATCGTCAGTGCTGAGTCCTTCTGGGCTGTGGGATTTTTGTGGCTGGAACCTTGTATTCAGGGAAGTTCCCAAACCACCCAGGCAGCTGGCGCTTCCTCTGTCTTCATTCTGAAGCCCCGTGTGCTAAGAATAGCCACAGCTGTGCTGCGAGTCCGCAGAGCCTCCCAGTCTGGGGAAGGAACACGGCAAGTGCCGGCCGCCTCGGAAGGGAGTGTCCTGCCGGACGCGTCTGTCTTAGCGTCCGTCCTGGGTCTGGACAGATTTGGAGGCACCCATCATGCAGCGTGGCCCCGCCATCATGCATCCGCTTAGCGCTGAGCTGGGACACGCCATGGGGAGCGGGCGGGGGGGGGGGCGGAGGGTGCCAGTGGTGTCCCCAGGGGTTCGGGACGTCTGATCTGGAAAGTTCCCGTGAGCGTCCCTTCCCTTCCCTCTGCTGCTCCGTGCGGTGCGGAGGCACGGACAGAGCTCGGCGAGGCCAGCCCGCCCGGCCACCACCACTGAGCAGGGCCAGGCTCTGTCCCCGCATCTGCAGCGAGGGGGCGTCCTGGTCTGCCGGCTGCTCCCCCTGCGTGGAGGACGCAGAGAATCTCCTTGGGCCCCCATGCTCCCGGGAAGCAGAGTCCCACGCCAGCCTCTCCTGCACCGAGGGGCGCTGCAGACTCTCAGAGCTGCCTCCCACTCAGCTGTGAACAGGCCCCCGGGCTCCCACCCACCCTCACCCAAAGTCTCCCTCACAGCGGGAAGCCACCCCAAGGCGGGGGGCGCCTCGGTCGGCCGCTGCAGCCAGTCTCCTCCCGCGAGCTGTCCTGCAGCAGGAGACGGCTGGACCGAGCTACGCTGGCCTTTAGTGTCCGAGGTCCCTGGGCAGAGTCGGGCCTGTCTTCCACTGGGTGGCATCCTTGCTGGGAGGGCTGTGGGAACCATCGGTGGTTTTTCAGAAGAAATGTGTTTTCCGCAGCGAGGCCGGCTGAGGACGTCAGGTGGCCCGGGCTGAGCATCCACACCGGCCACAATGGCGGCCACGGTGTTGGAAACGCCCTGGGCTCTGCCACGGGCCGCCTGGCTCTGCGTCCTCACCTTGGCCGCAGCCCTGCAGAAGCCCCTTCAGTGCTGTGTCGTCTGGCAGGGAGGTGGACGGCTGGCTGGGTCCCCTGGCCCTGTTGGGGCCTCGCCGGATGGAGGGCCCCGGGGATGACCGTGGGCCTCTGTGTGGATTCTGAACTCGGGACTTGTAGCCTCTGTGGTGCTGGGGAGGCCTGGGCTCCCGTAACCTTCACGGGACCCTCTGGGGCGGGACTTGTGCAGCCGAGGAAACAGGCCAGAAGTGGGAATGTTTGCCCGCATGCCTAGTCGGGGGGCGGCGATCAGACCCAGGGCTGTCTGGACGCCCCTCCTGTGTCACGTGTGCGTGCAGCTCCCAAGTCCTGGACACCCTGAGCTGGGGAAAGGCGCACAGCGCAGCCTCCGTTGGCCTGCCTGGGGCCTGCCCTGCCCCCCGCCCCCAACGCCTCCCACGCTCAGCACCGCCCTTCCCATCCTGGCTCGCCCAAGTCTCCCACCTTCTCCTATGCATCCCGTGTCTGTGTGGCCACGAGACAAGGGGTGTCCGCCCCAGTGGACCCCCTGTGCTGGCCTCTTGGAGCGGCCTCCCAGCGCTGCCCTCGCCTGCCATCGGTCCCTGTGCCCTGTGTCAGGCACCGTGAGGTTCTCACTGCAGAATGGTAAGGCCGGGCCTCCAGTGGCCCCGTGGGCGGCTGCACCGACCAGGCAGGGGCAGAGCTCTGTACTTACCCACGGCTCCTGAGCGCACTCCGTGCGCTGGGGACAGGCCCTCCTGGTGTCAGCCTGGGCTGCCTCTGTCTTCAGATGTCAGGCCCTGCGGGGGGAGGGCCACCGGTCCCCCAGTTTCCAGCCCTTTCTGTGAGCATTGAGCACCCCCCACCCCTACCTGAAGAGGGCCTGTCCGAAAACGACCTTATGCTCTAGAACATTCTCAGCATTTCTTTGGGTTGAGCCTCAGGAGGCTGTGGGTGTAGTGGTGACCCCCTGAATTTGGAGGCTGAGGGCTGGATGGTCCCGGCTCTGCTCAGCCACCGGGCGGCCTGGCGCTTCAGGGGAGGGGTGATGCCCAGCATACCGCGGTCCAGGACTGCACGCAGTGGGTGCCTTCCAGGGAGGGGTGATGCCCAGTGTACCACGGTCCAGGACTGCACGCAGTGGGTGCCTTCCAGGGAGGGGTGATGCCCAGAGTACCGTGGTCCAGGACCACACACAGTGGGTGCCTTCCAGGGAGTAGTGATGCCCAGAGTACCGTGGTCCAGGACCGCACACAGTGGGTGCCTTCCAGGGAGGGGTGATGCCCAGAGTACCGTGGTCCAGGACCGCACACAATGGGTGCCTTCCAGGGAGGGGTGATGCCCAGCGTACCACGGTCCAGGACTGCACACAGTGGGTGCCTTCCAGGGAGGGGTGATGCCCAGCGTACCACGGTCCAGGACCGCACACAGTGGGTGCCTTCCAGGGAGGGGTGATGCCCAGAGTACCGCGGTCCAGGACCGCACACAGTGGGTGCCTTCCAGGGAGGAGTGATGCCCAGAGTACCACGGTCCAGGACCGCACACAGTGGGTGCCTTCCAGGGAGGGGTGATGCCCAGAGTACCGCGGTCCAGGACCGCACGCAGTGGGTGCCCTCTGCAGGGGGAGGATGCCCAGCATGTCTCCATCTCTGTGGCATGAACACCAATTGTACATCGACATCCTGCTTTGACCCTGACCATACCTCTTAGTGGCCACCAGCAGGTTACGACCGCTCCCTGACCTGCACACCTCCCTGTAGAGTGGAGACTGGTGGCGACCCCAGGGTCACGGAGAGAGCTGATCCTTCGAGGCGCTGGTCTTGGCAGCACTGGGGACGTCTGAGCTGAGCTCACCTCTTCCCAGATCAGGCGTCTGGGCAGCTGCGAGGGCCTGTTTGCAGAGGTTCCAGCCCCATCTCTGATGGTGGGGCGCGGGGGGGGTCATTCTGAGGCTGATGGCTCTCCCTCTGCGTCTCCGTGGGAAGCAGATGAGGAGCCTTCTGGGCTGAGGCAAGGATGTGGGCAGTTTGGAGGAAGGTAGGGAGAAGCCCAGGTCGAAGACGCGGAGAACGTGGTGCTGACCGACCGCTCTCCTGTTGGGGAAACTGAGGCCCCGAGGTGGTGAGACTGGTCTGAGAGCATGGGAGGTTATGGGTGATGTGGATGTGGAATGGGACTGTCCCGAACCTCCCCATCAGCCCTCCACCACCGTACTTGGTAAAGGTCATCACTGCTCCCCCCGCCATCGTCACCACCATCATCATCACCATCACCTCTGCCACGGTCACCACCATCGTCACCAAGCTTTGGGATGCGTAGGACCCAGCCTGGGTTTCATTCCTGCTCCTGTGATCCCAGTCTAGGCATTTGCTTGCCCCTCGAGCCTGCTTCCTCATCTGGGGATGAGGGTAACCGTGCCCTTGTCTCACGGGCCTCTCGCGAGGTTGAGGTGGGCCTGAGCGTTTTGGGTTTCTGCTGCTGCCCTGGCCCGAGCACATTGTCATCGTTGCTGTCCTCCTCCCTCCTCTCTCCATACCAGGTGTCGGGTCTGTGGTCGACCCATCCTTTCCACGTCCCAGGTGATGGATGAGGCCGTTTGAATTTAACCAGACCAGGCTTGCTGCTCTGCCGGTGGAGAGCATGTCCCCGTTTTCTGAATGTGCAGTGCTTAACAGGACTTGGTGGTGGCGTAGCCATGTCCAGTTGTGGAGTGTGTACGCTGTGCAAAGGCCCTGGGCAGCAGGCCAAGGGGATAAAGTCCAGACTGCTCTCTACCTGCTGGGCTGGTGCTGGCTGCTGGAAGGCTGGGCCTCCTCCTCCTTCACTTAGGCCACCAGCTCGCTGGGATGCGTACTTGAGGAAGTGGGTGCCCTTTTCCAATTCGTGTTCCGGTTCTTCTTTTTGGAGTGGATTTTCATTTTTAATTCATGTGGAGGTTGACAGGGCCCTGTCTGCTGGTTTTATCTTATTCAGCCAGCTCTTGGTTGGGAAAGAAGCAACTCATTGGCCCTTCTCACCAGGCCCCAGGTTCAGGCACAACCAGCCCGGGGACTTGACCCATATCGGCTACTCCCTCCTTAGCGTATCACACACTCAGTTCTGCCGCCAGCCCCAGAGCCTCTCCAGGTGTGTGTGTGTGTGTGTGTGTGTGTGTGTGTGTGTGTGTGTGTGTGTGTTGGGGGGAAGGGTGGGGGTGCGGTGAGCCCGGCTCAGACAGTACCCCTTGCAATCCCGCCTTGGGGACATCTGCCTTGAGCACGTGGAAACCCCAGTGCAGGATTCTGGTTGGCTGGGTGCTCGTCGTGTGGACCAGTCACTGGCCCGGGCTGGATGAGGTCACTGTCGGCGGCCAGGGGAGGCGCAGCTGCCTGGAGGAGGTGCTGGCTGGGGTCTTTGAGGGGCTTGCGGGACATGGAATGGTCAAAGGGTTTCCTTTTAAGAGTTCAGAGTCACTTGGGGAAATTTGGAAATGTCAACATGATTCAGGCACAAAGACCCACCTTCTTTTCTGTCTTCTTTCTCTGGAACAGGGCAGCACCCTGAGAAAACGCAAGATGTACGAGGAGTTTCTCAGCAAGGTCTCCATCCTGGGTCAGTGGCCCCCACCCCATGCGCGAGCCTGTGCTGGTAGCTTCCCCCGGTCTCATCTGAGTCCTGCCTGCTGGGTCCAGCCATTTCCATGTTCCCCGTGTGCCTGGAAGGTTCAGCCCTCCGGGTGACGTGTGGGTTTGGGACACGCATACGTGTGAACCCACACAGGCATGGCTCACACGTATGCACCCACGCGGGCATGCTTGCCACTCGCTCACACGCGTATGCACCCGCGAGGTACAGTTGCACACGTGCATACGCATATACTCACAGAGGCACGTTCACACACGTGTGCACACACAGCCACACTCACGTGCACACGCGTGTGTCTATCCACGTGCACCAAGAGCTCTGTGTCTGATCCGCTGGGCGCGGTCATCCTCTCCTGGGCCGTCTGTGCCCTCGTCCCGCGTGCTCTGCCTGTCCGTCCCTCTGCTTTCGGTGTCCCCGCCAGCCCTTCCTCTGTATCTGTCAGTTTCGACACCCACCTCGTGTTCTTCTAGTAAACGTGGTCCCCGGTGTCGAGCATTCCCGGGCCTGATTTGTTTTCTCTTCCCAAGCGGGTTTCTCCTGGTGCACCCACTGCCCTTTCTTGCCCTGTGGTCTGATAAACACGTTGGCTGCATTTCAGTCGATTTCCAGCACTGTCAACAGAACTCTCACCAGCAAGAGTCTTCAGTGTTTTGGAGTAGCTGTGACATACACAGGGGCCACCGTTTGTAGCCGGCCAATCCCGTCAGGGAGAACCTTCAGCCGTGGTGATGGTCCTTTCTGCGTTGAGCACCTGACCTGTGCCCGAGGAACCGAATTTTAATTTTGTCCCATTTTAATCAAGTGAAACGCAAGTACGCAGGGCAGCACTCGCCCACGGGCGGGGCCCCGCTTGGGAGGGCGAGGGACAGCGGAGTGCTGAGCCTCCGGGAACCTTTGGAAACCACCGTCCAGCAGCGGTCCCCATGGCCTTCTGGGTGAGGATGGGGAGCGAAGGGTGTTCTCCTTTTCCAAGAGCGTGCTGGCGCAAGGAAGGAAAAGAAGCAAACAAAACCCACTGGGTGTGAGTCCGGCACTGGGGCTGAGGCTCGCGGATGAGGTTACAGGATTGGGGCGCTCCCCTCCTTGCGCGGCGTGAGCCTGTAGGGACGCCGGGCTGAGCCGGCACCGGAGCAGCCCTGGCTCCCAGCTGGGCTCCCCTCTGCCCGGGGCCCACTGTCCAGGCTGCAGAGACAAGGGTGGGGGGTGCCCGCCGCCTGCCCTTCCAGCGGAGGACTGGGGGGCAGGTCAGGAGGAAGCCCCACCCGCACCCCCTGCACCAAGCGTGGACGCGTGGGGGGAAAGGCCACCGCGGCCGAACAGACTGGGACTGGGATAGGTGCCGGAAGTACCAAGGAAAGCTGAGAGCCAGCCACACATGGAAGGAACCCAGTTAGGAAGAGAGCACGGCCACAGAAACAGAAATCAAATCCAGGACAGGGTTCGTCTAGGACACACGTCCGCCCAGAGAGCAGCGGCCTGAAGAGGGAAGAGCTGGAGAGACGCGTTCCGGCCAAGCCTCGGAGGTCCGCAGGGTCGCGGGAGGAGCAGGCTCAGCGGTGCCCCCCCCCGCCCTACAGCCTTCGGGAGTCTCTCGCAAGGGCGCAGAGAGACTGTGGTGTTTGGCATCCAGGCGGTGGAGACGGTGTGAGGCCTGCCGCGTCCTCTGGGGTGGAGGGCAGTCAAGCGAGTGACCAGAGCTGCGGGCGGGCAGAAAGCAGCAGACGGTCCCGGCTCAGCAGGGCCTGCGAAGCCATCTTGCGGCAAAAGCGGAAGACCAGCCGCCGGGTCCTGGGACGTCGTAGCCGCGGGGAGGGAGGCGGAAGTCAGGTTGGGCGCCCTGTGCAGGGCACTGGCGTTTTATCAGTGACGCTGCGGTCAACCACGCTTCAATAATAACGAACTAAAAATTTTAAAACCTTAACAAATGGATCTGAAGCAATCGTGACAAAACCTTCACGTGATTTCGCGCAGGACGGATGTTGCTGGGTTACGTCATGTGCGCTACTGTGTCGATAACTTTTTTTCCAAATGACGGATGGACGAGATCGAGCGCGGAGGTCGATGAGCCCAGGAGAGCGCCCGGGGGTGTGGCTGCTGCGGGCAGAGGAGGGGCAGAGCCACACGGAGGCATTCGATCGAGGCAGGGCACAAGGCAGCCCCCGCCAGGCCCCAGGCGCCCAGAGCAGGAGGGCCAGCGCCCCGGAGGCAGGCTCAGAAGACCCTGGACGGGACGGGTGTGTCCGCTCCTTCTCAGCCCACACCGGGGAGCGAAAACCAACACGGGAGGGAGGCCAGACGGGGGCACCTGTTCCCTCGACACAGAGCCTGCCTGCAGTTCAGGGTGTCAAGTCGAGCCACATGAAATGGCCCGTTTTTGGGGCGCCTGCATGGCTCAGTCGGTTAAGCGTCCGACTTCAGCTCCGGTCATGATCTCACGGTCTGTGGGTTCGAGCCCGGCGTCGGGCTCTGTGCTGGCAGCTCGGAGCCTGGAACCAGCTTCGGATTCTGTATCTCCCTCTCTCTCTCTGCCCCTCCCCTGCTTGTGCTCTGTCTCTGTCTCAAAAATGAATAAACATCAAGAAAAATTGAAATGGCCTGTTTTCTACCCCTTTGGACCTAAAAAGTGGGCGTTCCATCTGCATCAATGTGTGTGAAACCTGACCACTGAGTCAGTGTTTTTCGTGATCTCTTTTAGGGGAATGTTTTGGAAAAGAAGGTATCTTACCTCGAAAGAGACAGAGAGAGACTCTTGGTTTCTTTGCCTGGTGTTAAATTCAGGCAGAGTAAACTTTAAGACTTTACGTTGGAAGCGCCTGGTGGTCATGTTTGTAAAAGCAGCTGTGACCGTCTTCTGTCCACCCTCCTGTCTGGCTCTACGACTGGAGACGCACTCGGCCAGGCGATGTGACGTAGGGTGGCATTCTGCACTTTTTCACATTCTTTTCGCTTCGTTCCGTTTCTCATTTGTAGCGAATCTGAGTAACTTAACCAAAAACAATCAAGTAGGCCTGCCAGGGAGGGCGCCGCAGGACGTCTGGCCCCGGGGTTGGGGCGCATGCCACGGCACGACCCCACACCCTCTGAAGTCCCGCGAAACGAACAGAGAAGGGTCTGGTTTTCCTCGTGCTCTTGTGGTAAAAGTTCATCCACTGTCCCAGAGTTTTTACCTTCGGGGCGTCTGCACTCAGGGTTGTGCCCCCACCCCCACTCCCTGGTTCCAGAACCTTCTTGTCACCCCCGGGGGAGGCCCTGCGCCCGTCTCTGCAGGTGCCTGGTCTGGGCGCGTCATACGAAGGGGTGCTGTGCTGATGGGTCAGCGTCGCACTCGGCGACGTGAGACTCGGCAGCCTCGTGCGCGGGTCCTCGGGGTCTCACGGAGGCTGGGAGGAGGGGTGCTTTAGCCCCACGAGAAATCCCCGGGCCTGGGGCCCCCTGGTCCCTCACCGTCTCCCGTTCCCTCGGAGCCCAAGCGCCCCGGTCGCCTTCCGATCCCTCCTGCTCTTACTGTGTGCCAGGTGCGCTCAGTGCTCTGCTCAGCTGCACGCGGAAGCTTTGTTCCCTCCGATGAACCTGTTGCCAGCTAGCACTTCTCCGTGGCCGTCGGGCAGAGCGACCCCAAGACTGACCCCTTGGCCCTCAGTTACCCAGCTGCACAGAGCCCTCCGGCATTGGAAGGTGGGGGAGCCTTGGTCTGGGCAGCCTGCCCCCGGCAGGAAGGAGCGTGGGCGGCCACGGTGCACCCGGGGCCCGGGGGTTCTGGTTTGTGCGCACGGACATAGGAGTCGGCCCCTGGCGGGCACTGAACGTGGCGGAACCCCGGGGGGTGTGAGCGCAGAAGCCACCCCGGCCTCCCCGTGTCCTGCTTGCAGGCGACACGCCTGCTGGCTCTCGGGCTCCGGCTACAGGACGTCTGTGACAGCGGAGGGACGCCTGCCTCCGTTTGCATCCTGTGCGGGTGCGATGTTGACCGTCCCACTCGGGAAAGGGGCCCGTGCTGCCTGGAGGGTCGGGCTGTGCACAGCAGAAGAACCACTCCCGGGGCTTCTTTCCTGAGTTGCCTCAGAGAAGAGATCGTTCAGTAATCGGGGCCCAGAAACCGCCTGGCGTCTTCTGACGGGACGCAGCTTCGCGAGTCGACGTTCAGGCCTCGGAGCGTCACGTTTCAGGTGTAACGAGGAACCGGCTGAAGAGACACGCGGGGACAGATGTCTCCCCAGCAGCGTGACTCGTGGCTCTCGCTCGGAACCCACGGGCAAGACCTCTGCGTTGGCCGGCCGGCCGGCCCGCGCGCACCCACCTCCGACGAGCACCGCTCGTGCCGCTCCTGAGGCCGCTGCTCTGTTCGGTCCCCGGCGGTGGATGTGCGAGGCTGCGTGGGAACGCCCGGGCCCTGACTCCCCAGCAGTCCCACTGGCCTTGCAGACCTTTCCAGGCGGGCCGGTGGGGCGCGTGCACTGACGGCTCCCCGAAAGCCGGTCCTTTGCTACGAGAAGCACTGGCAGGCGTCTTAACGTGGAGAAATCCCGCTCCTAACCTAGTTCTAAAATAAATGCTTTGCTTTGTATTTTTAGCCGCTGACCCACTTAAGCAGCATCTGAGGAGTCTAGGCCGGGGAGGTTTCTTCTGCCGAGGAAGAAATAGTTAATCAGGCAGTCGTTATTTTCTTACAGAAGGAGCGTATGGGGCGTATTGGGTGTTTTTTCCCTTCCCGAGGGCTAGGGATGGACAGTGACCAGGAAGGGGAGGTGTGGGGAGGGGCGGCAGGGGACACTGGACTTGCAAGCTGTGCCGAGAAGCGTGAGTTGGAATTAAGTGTGTTGACCCGAAGTAACGGGAGGCCAGCCGTGCCGAGCCTCGCAGCTGAGCGGCGATGAAGCGTCTTCCCAGCCGGTGGTGGTTCCCAGCAGGCTCGCGTTAAACCGCGTCGTGGCCTCGGTGCTCGGCGGGCGCGCTGGCCGGGTCCCCCCCCCCCCCCCCCCCCCGGGCCCGACTTAGTGCTGCGACGCCCAGGCCCTCCCAGCGCACAGACGCGCCCCGGGTGCCTCGCAGCCGATCCGCGACACTTGCGGAGCGAGCGCTCGGGTGCAGGGCAGGGGCGAGGCCACAGTGACGGTCCCCTTGTCGCCCACTCTAGAGTCGCTGGAGAAGTGGGAGCGCCTGACCGTGGCTGACGCCTTGGAGCCCGTGCAGTTTGAGGACGGGGAGAAGATCGTGGTCCAGGGGGAGCCCGGGGACGATTTCTTCATCATCACGGAGGTGAGTGCCGCCCTCACGGGGGCCCCGTCCGCGTTGCTCCCGTGTGCCGACCCCGAGCCCCCCCCGCCCTCTGCCCCGCTAACGGCCTCACGCCGTGCCGTCGTGTCTTCTCGCCCTGGAGAGTCGGAAGCGAGACTCTCCTCTTGGAAAACAGCGTCGGGTCCCCAGGCGTGCGGTGCCCCGGGAGGACGTTGTGCCGGGCTGAACACGAGCGTGTGCGCAGTGGGGGTGGAGAGTCGGAACCCGCGTCGGGACCCTGGGTGGCGCGGCACCTCAAGTTCTGTGGCGCGTTGTCACCAGCGGACAAAGAGGTCTGTGGCATCTCTCCGTGCTGCCTCTCACGACTATGCGCCCATCTACAAGGACCTCAGACGAGGACGTTGGTTCTTAAAAGTGGCCCCCGGTTCCCAGGCTGGAGGCGCGTGAGTCATTCTTACGAGGCCCGGCGACAGCTGGCGCTGGGGCCGTAATCCGTGTCGGCCACACTCACGCCTGTCACTGACACAGGCCAGCAGCTGCCGTGGCTGCCCGTCCCCAGGGCTGTGCTGGGCTGGGACCCCCGGGGTGAGCCCCCACCCAGACGCTGCCCGGAACGAATGGGGGGCCCGCCTCGCGGGGGGCAGCACCGATTACGCGGGGCCACAAGTATGCCGCCGCCTGTTGGGCTCGCTTCCTCCTCCCGTGGCGCTCAGGGGCGGAAGGATTTCACGTTCATGCTCATTAAAACACATTCTTCAGCTGTGCATCTTGCCACCGGAGAGAGGGAGGCCTCGGCAGGGCGGCGCGGGGCCCGGCGCTGTCCAGAGCAGGCCGTCCACGCTGCAGTTTCTGCACGGCCAGCAAAGTACGCCCTGCTCGGTGCCCGTGGCCACTTTCTGGGTCCAAAACAAGCGAAGGAGGGGCGCCTGGGGGCTCCGTCGGCACGTCTGACTCTCGACAGCCGTCCGGGGCTGGTCACGGTCTCGCGGTTCGTGGGCTCGAGCCCCGTGCCAGGCTCCGTGCTCACGGTGCGGAGTTGGCTTGGGACCCTCCCTCCCCCTCTCTCCCCGCCCCTCCCCTGCTCGCACACTCTCACGCTCTCGCCCAAAAATAAACGTTTTTAAAAATAAAAACAAAACAAGAGGGGACCTTGCCGGGTCGTCGGTGCCGGTGAGATGCGGAGCCCTCTCTGCCGGCACACGAAGCACGAACAGCACGGGTGAGACCTGGACAGGAAACACAGATCTGGTTTGTGACTCCCGGGAGGGCGTGTCAGGGTCCCTTTCCGCCACCCGCCTGAAATTTCTGGAAGGTGGGTCTGCCAGGGCACCGGAGGCACAACCCCCCCCCCCACCCCCCCAGGCCCCATGCCCGTCCCAGCCCCGTGCCCGCCCACCGGGGACACATGGTGCCTGCGGGTGGGGGGCGCGTGCGGCTCCTTCGCCCCAGGCTCCCTGGAAGCCGTGTGAATCTTTCTGAAGGACCCCAGCCCCAGCAGTTCTCGGCTGCGTGAGTCACGAGTCCTTCTGAAGGGAGAGGGAAGGAAGGAGAAAACGGAATGAATTCTGATTCTAGGTCGACAGCGAGTGGAGCCGGTCCCAGGGGAGTGCCCGCCGGCTTCTTCCTCCCGTGACGAGCTTGGGGGTGGGGGGAGACCCTTGAGGTCCTGTCCTGCTCCTCAAAGGGGCTGGTGGGTGATGTCCCCTCTGCTGTGGCCTCGGACGTGACACCCTCTCTGGGTCTGTGTGGGCCTGGCATTTCCCGGTTAAGAACGTGAGGTCCAGGAGGGGGTGGAGGGGGGTCCCTCCAGCCACCACTTCGTTGGACCCCACCCCCAAATCTGCATTGGATGTGACCAACCGTAGGGTCCTCACTGCTTCCTGGACAAGCGGGGTCTGACTCACCGGGACACCCAGGCTGGTCGTGGGGGCGCCTCCTTCCTGGCACCAGCGGCCGTGCTGAGACACCCACACGGCTCAGCTCATCAGTGGGGCCCTGAGCTCCGGGCACAGGACGCCCCACCTTGGGTGTCCAGCCCACTGCACCTCCAGAGAGCAGCCGTGGTCCCCGGGCTTAGCAGGTGCCTAGGTGAGAGCGGCCGGTGAGAGGGGGACAGACCGTGGCTCTAAGTCACCAACCCCTGAAACCGCCTGTGTGTCCCCGTGAGGGGTGCACGTGTGGAGCCCCTCCTCTGATGACCTGGGACCAAGGGGGGGGTGTGGTGCCGGCTTGAAGGCACAAATCCTTTCCTGCCCTAGGTTTCAACTCAGTAATAAGAAGCTGGTGCTCACGGGGCCACTTTGGCTCAGAGGTGCGTTTGTATTCATCTGCGTGGTGGTTTTTTAAAACATTTGAATTAATTACCAGTGTTTAAAAATCAAGGTCTTTCTCGTCGCAGTTGGAATCTAACTTCTCTGTAAACGTGTGGCACCTAGCCACAATCGGCAGACTGGAGGGGTGGGAAAGGACCCCTGTTAGCCACAGTCCCCACCCGGCCCTTGTGTCTGGCCTGCCGGCCTCGCAGGCTTTGAGGTTCATGGTCTCAGAGGTCATGGTCTCCGAGCTGAGGGAGTAACTCTGGCCAGCCCACACAATTGTCCATCATTTGCTGTGGACTAAGGCTTGGACCTCCCAGCCGGGTCCAAGGACACGGGTAAAAAAAGCATTAAATGCGTGTGATGGGCACAGATTGGCGAGGGGGTGGGGGGCCCTCACACAGCTCCAGGGAGAGGAGTGGTCACCTGGTTTGTTAATCCTGATGTCGTGAACTGGGACTTTCTGAGCCCAGGATGCGCCGGGCGTTGTGTGAGCCCCCAGGCATCTGTCAGGGAGGCCTGGTCAGGGGCCAGCGTCCCTTCTGGGGCAGGGGAGGGCTGGGCCTTTGCCCAAGGCCACACAGCCAGCAAGCATCCGCCCTGCATCCCAGTGGCCGGGGTCCTGCTCCTTGCTCCCGCGTGATGGGTGCACACGTGTGTGTCCCACCAGAGGGTCCGGGCACCCCTCATTCTTGTCTAGGGCCCCAGAGATGCCACGGCCCTCTGTGATTCACACAGGGTGATGGGTGACGATGCAGAGGGACCTTTCTGGGTCTTGTGCTGTGCCCGGGGCAGGCCTGTGTGGCTCCCTGCGGGGTCTCCAGGAGAAGGTGCCGAGGGAGGGCGGTGGGGTGACAGTGACACTGGGCCCTGCCCTGGGGCCCCGTGCAGGAACGTCCTCCGTGTGGATGGGGGCAGGGGCTCGTGCACCCGCTCCGGAATGTAACCCGACCCTCCTGGAAATGTATTTGAAGTTGTCTCCTTGGCAACTTGGATTTTTTTCCCCTTTTCCTCTGTGATCAACCAAGTCCAGTAGGTCCTGGTGGGATCCCAGGGTTCACGGGAATCGAGGCTCTCAGCCTGAAATGCAGCTTCCTGGGTGTTTGCTACACGGCCAGAGGCGGCCCGCTGGCTACAGCTGCCACACCTGGGGCAAGCCTGCCAGCCTCGCTCCCCCACAGCACCCAGCGAGCTGCCTGGTGGCTCCCCGGTCTGAGTGGTGCCTCGGGTGGGGAAGCCAGCCTCCATCTGACCCGAGCCGACCCAGACTGTCGTGGGATGAAGCAGGAGAAGGTAGTGTTACTCGTGCATTTTGTTGGGTCGGCCGTTCTCCCTCCGAGGGCTGTTCCGTTGGTTGGATACTTCTGGAAACCCCAGTGACCATCCTGTGGCCGATGTTTCCTTACGAGAAGAGACCCCCGCCCCACCACAGGCCAGGCCTGGGGCGAGGCGAGGCGCGGGTGGCCCATGTTCTTGCGGAAGCTTTCGGGCGTGTGGCCAGTCTGGCTTGAGCTGTCCTCTTTCAGCTGGCGAACAGCACACGCACACAGTGGAGTGGGTTAACCCCCGGTTCCTGGTTCGCCTGTGAGTTCCCCCGCCCAGCGGGGCTGGTCTGCGCACAGGGAGATGGCGGGAAAGGGGCCCGGGCCCCGCGGCTCCCTGCGGTCAGGGTCAGTTTGATGGGTCGGCTTGAGCAAGCCGCGGTCCCCGGGTGTCTAGATGTTTCTGCGAAGGTATTTTTCAGATGGGACTAGCACGGACATGAGCTGATGTTGAGTGAAGGGGTGGGCCTCAGCCAGTCAGTTGAAGGCTTTTCTTGAGAGAAGAAAGACCCGCGTGTCCCCCCGGGGGAGACACCCCCTGCCGGCCGGCCGGCCCTATGGATTCTGGACTCGCGGTCCCCACTGTCCTGTGAGCCAATTCCTGGGCTTGACGTCTCTCTACACATATACGTCCCATTGGCTGTCTGCCTGGAGAACCCCGACTGACGTGCCTGTCGGCTTTTCTGGGATAGACAGGTGTCTGTGCGGGGGGCGGGGGGCCCCTGAGGCCCAGGCCCGGGTGCCGGGCAGGTGCAGGGCCCTGGGCGCCTGCAGACGCGGCCGCCGTAGGGAGGAGCATGGGCTGGGGGGCCCTGGCTGGGGGGCTCTGCGTCCTCCAGTCAGTAAGTGGGGCCGGGCCCCCGCCCTCATGCCTTTGCCTGGCTGAGTGTCTCCGCTCCGTTTTGGAAGATGGTCGTGGGGTTTGCTTATTCGTCTTCTCTCTGCTGGTCCCCGAGGTGTGACCGAGGCTGGTGGAGACCCCCTGCCCTGCACAGGTGCGGGAAACGGCCCTACAGACCCTTGGTGAGTGATGAACGCCTGCCGTCCGGTGGGAGCCCAGCCGGGAAGGCAGGGCTGGGCTGCAAGACCGGGGGCCTTGCCTGAGCCCTGAGGGTCTCTGTGCCGGAGCAGTGCCCCTCCTGGGCAAGGTGGCCTCCCGGCTCTGTGCGCGCACCTGCTGTGTCTGAATCCCCACGACAGCAGACCCCCAGAGCTCTTGAAAACATCCTCAGCGGATGAGCGAGGTCAGCCTGGTAAACCGGCCGACAGACCCAGAGAGTGCAAAGCCCCTGGGTCCTCCCAGGGCCTGACCCGTGGCTGCCGGTGGGGTGGGCGTGGCCCCGTGTTCTCTAGACCACTTCCCTCCCAGAGAGCCGGCAGGCGCACCAGGTGGGACCCACCACGTCCAGGCCTCCTCAGGGATTGGGCTCCGGGCAGAGAGAGGGCGAGCGGGTGCAGAACTGGCCAGGCCCCCAGCCGTTCCAGGCCCTGAGACTCCCGGCTCCTGGTCTCCAGAACTGGCAAGGAGGTGGGCGGGCCTGACTCTGCATGCCCAGGAGGACCCCCTGAGGCCCACCGGCTGGCGGCTGGGGAGGCACTGTCACGGAAACTCCAGATTTGGTTCATCTGCTCTCTTAGTAAGTTAATTTTGTAAACGTCCACAGTGTTGGAGCGAAGGCATAACCACTGCTCCCGAGGCCACGGTCTGTCCGGGGACTGGCCCTGTTGGCCCCTCAGACACACGGACCAGGCTGGTGGGCACGCACGATTCACCGGGATCTTGGGGGATAGGGAGGAGACCTCCCCCGTGGGCATGTCCTTCTGTGCCCAGGGCCGTTCGTGGCTGGGCTGGTGCCATGCCCTTGCTGCGTGCCAGGCCGAGGCGGGGCGGGGACAGCAGCTACGGGTGCTTCCGTGTTTACTTGCCAAGGAGGGAAGTGGTCCCAGTCCGTTGGCACAGACTGGCCCTGGGTCCGCGTGGAGGAGGGCCGGGCCTCGGCAGGAGGGCCCTGTAGCTGGGGGCCCTGGGGCCAGGAGGCAGCAGGGACGGTCTCACCGGAGAGAGGGTGTGCTGGACAGGTCGGGGCGGGGGCCTGAGGTGCAGGAAACGTTCTGCGGACGGAAACCAACAGAGGGAAGTGGCCTCCGGTCCGCATCCGGGGATAGCGATTGGCCCAGACCGTTGTTCTGCTGGCCTGGCGCGGGGCTGCCCGAGGTCACGGGTGCTTACTGGCTCGTCGGCCAGACCCCCAGAATAAGAGGGAGCAGGATTTCAGAGAAGTTCTCTCTGTCTCTCTCTCTGATTTTTAAGATTTGATTTTTTTTTAAGTTTATTTATTTATTTTGAGAGAGAGAGAGTGCTCGCGCGCACGTGAGTGTTCACAAGCTGGGGGCGGGCAGGAGAGCAGGAGAGAGAATCCCAAGCAGGCTCCGATCTGTCAGCTCGATCCCACAAACGAGACGACTTGAGCTGAGCTCAAGAGTCACTCACCTGACTGAGCCCCCAGGTGCGCCGAGACTTCATTTTTTAGGGTAGTTTTAGATTCACCGCAACGTTGAGCTGAATGGACAGAGATTTCCCGTAATTCCCCGCTCCCCCCCTGGACTCCCCTGTTCTCGGCGTCCCCCAGATGGTGGGTTTGTCGCGGTCGGTGACCCCACACTGACACGCTGTTCTCACCCGGAGTCCACGGTTCGCGGGAGGGTCCCTCTGGGGGGGTGCACGTTCTGTGGGTGTCCACCGTCCCGTGTCCCTCGCGCTGTTTGCCGCCCTAAGAGTCCCCTGTGCTCCCCCTGCTCCTCCCTCCGCCCTGAGCCCCGGCAGCCCCCGTCTTCTGTCTGCGCAGCCCTGCCTCTTCCAGGACGTCCTGTCGGTGGAATCAGACAGCGTGCCGTCCAGGTCATCGGTCATCGCATGCAGGCCTTTGTGGCGCAGAATCGCGGCCCCTCGTCTGGACCTGACCCCGCGTGGCCGCTCGCCTGCTCAGGGGCAGCATGCTTGCTGTGGGCGTAGCCGCCCTGAACACCCAGCCGCCGGTTTTTGTGTGGCCCGGGGGCGCGGTTGCCGGGTGCAAGGGGTTTGCGTCCACCCACCCCGGTGCCCGCTCGGTGCCTGGACGGCCTCCCTCCGACGCCAGCGGGGCCTCCCAGGCCCCGTCCCGTGCGGGCCGCTGTGATGTCTCCTTCCTTGTCAGGGGCCCGACGACGCCCTCGCCAGCTCACCTGCCTGCACACCTGGCCGACCCCTCAGGCAGGACCTGGCAGGCCAGGCCCTCGGCTCTGATCGGCCTCGGCACACGGGCGTGAGGGCACGCACGTCACCTTCCGTGCCACCGTGGATGAAGTGCACTGTCGTGTGGCTCTGTCTGCCCCAGAACATTCTGGATCACCACACAAGTCAGCTTGCTGGAAGCCGTGGCTAGACCCCGATGGGAGCCTTAGAAAAACAAAACATTAACAAAATCGTGCCACCCAAGTGTCACTTCCTGGAACAAGTCTGGTGACACAGACACGTCTTTAGGAAAACATTGCCTCCTCCCCACCCGCCATCCCCCCCCTTCACCGCCGTCCCCCCGGCGGCTCGTGTGCGTCCCTAAGTGCCTTCTCCTTGACGGGTTCTTCCTGGCTTCTGTTATCAGCATCAGAGATGTGGTGAAAGTCTGGGGGATGTTTCTCCCAGACAGAAAACGTGCCCCCGCCCCAAGGTCTGCACGTCCAGACTCTGTTTCTGGCTCAGGCCTTCACCCCGGGCACAGGGCTGGAGCGTGGTTGCTGGCCACGGTGCCCTGTGTGGTCTGGGTTGGGTCGCCCACTCACCGGGGAGGCGTTGGGACAGGAGCCTACCCGTGGCTCCGGTGCCCCGGGTGGAGGCCGCCAGCCAGCACAGGGAGTCTGCGGACGGTGGTTCCTGGGGACAGGGCTGGTGGCCGTTGGGCTCGGCTGAGCACCAGAACCATTGGACCCCAGAGTGGACTGCAGCAGGCTGCCCTCCCCCCACCCCCAACCTGGAAGGAGCCTTGGGTGGTGGTCCCTCTCTCCTGCCCTCACACGAAGCAGGGCGTGTGTGGCCAGGAAGCCTCGGACCCACTCCCCGGTGCCCCTGAGGCTGCAGGTGGCAGGGAGGAACCGGCTGGACGTTGGGGGCAGAGCCCGGGGGGAAGGGGGCCGTGGCCTGGGACCCGCAGGCCCCTCCCGTTACGCTCCAGGACACGTTTGGTGCGGCCGCCTGTGTGCAGCCCGGACATCGTGTGTGCCCGCTGGAGCATCGGTCACCGGCCACTTCCCCCTGCTCCTGACACACGTCGCCTGACTTGGGGGGCATGAGACAGACCGTGGGTTTGGAGGAAGGACCGCCAGCAGCCAGGGCTTGTGGTGCTTCACGCTCTGGGGCCCCGGCCTCACAGGTGACCTTTGGACACCAGCGCGACCCCGGCCAGGGTGTGGGCGGCCGCGGGGTGTGATGCCCTTGCCCCGTGGCTTTCCGCCGTGCCGCAGGGAGGAGGGACCGGGGCTCCGGCAGAGTCGGCCCGGCCCCTCGGGAGGAACAGAGAGGAGCTCGACGGGCGCCCACTCGCCGATGCAGGGGGAGCCCGGGGCTGTCTGCGAGGTGCTCTCACCCGCGGGCTCAGTTACTGCCGTGCGCGTGCAGACGTGCAGCACGCCGCCTGTGCATAAGCACACAAACACGGACGGCGGTGCGTCCACAGGGGTCCCCGGGCGTCAGGCAGGAACGGGCGGGGATGTCTCGTGAACGCCGCAGCCACGGGTGTTTTCTGTTCCGCTCATTCAAGCGCCCACTGCCCTCACGACCACCTGTCCCGTCTGACGGGGATGGAGCTACTTCTGAAGTGAAGGTGGTCGGGCCCCAGCTCCGGGAGGCTGAACGGTCCTGTACCCATTCTGTGGGAGAGGAGGCTGAGGCCGGGAAGTGGGGGGCCCCCCGCGGCTGTGGCCGGCGCTCCGCGGAGCTGAGGTCGGCCAACTGCGGCTTCAGGTGGGGCCGGTGCGTCTCTCACGGCTTTCCAGCCCCTGCCTGGCGGCGCTCAGTTGTTCAGGGGCGCGTACAGGGTGTGACGGACGCGGGTCCCGCACGAGCCTGTCGTCCGCCCGGGGTGGTGGGTCCAGGGGCCCAGGGGGTCGCTCTGCAGGCACTGAGCCCCTGAACGAATGAGTAAAAGGGTGTGCGGCTGGGGTCCTGGAGGAGAAGCCGCCCCCACGTGCCCACCCGTGTGCCACCCTGACCGGTTCCCCTCGCTGTGGGCATCGCACCTGCCCACGGGAGAAAATCTGAGCCACAGAAGTCTCGTCGCTTTTTAAAACTGAAACAGCGCCGAAGGAGGGAGTCATTTAGGAATCCCGCCCCTGACGCCGGTGCTAACGCTCTTCTCCTGGGCCCTCCCAGGCCGTGTTCGGCGAGACCCGATTATTTTCGGGCCCGGCCTACAGTCACTGAGAGAGGAATTTGATGAGTACGGTCTAGCCTTCTGGCAAGTGTTTCTCCGGCCCGGAACATTCCGGCTGGCGGTCCCCCGGGGGTGTCTGTGCAGCCCCGTCGGCAGCCTGGGCAGCGAGTCGTGGGAACCGCGGCCCCGCGGGCGCAGGGTCTGCACCCACAGCGTCTGCCGGCACCGCCAGATCAGGAGACCCCGAAACCACACGCCCGAGAGCGCAAGGAAGCGTGTTCTCGTGGGCACGTTCTGGGCCGGGAGGTGGCTCCACGTGGCCCTGGGGCCCGCTCGCCTTGGCGCCCGCGGTCGACGTCACAGCCGCGGGGGGCAGCACATGCCCTGTCCACCTGTCCATCCGGGAGAGGGTGGTCGCGTCTACCCACAAAGGAGGTGGGGGCCGCGGCCGGCGACAGTGGTGCTCCCCTGCCGTGTGTTTGCCGTGGGCTCTCCCTGCTTCATGTGTGACGACCTTGCTTCCGTCTGGCTGGGACGGTGACATACCCGTGTGCACGTGCCCCCCAGCGTCCACGGTCACGGCCTGCCTCGTCTCACGTGGCCATTGCTCTGTGCGCCCCGAAGGGAATGCTGCTGGTCTCTCGGTGGATGGTGGTCTCCCGACCAGTGCTGGCCCACCCAGACCCATCCCTACTCCTTCCTGTGAGCACCACCCGATCGGCCGGGCCTTGGTGAGCATGCGACCTGTTTGGGCCAATGTGGTGTGAGGGAAGGTTGCTGGGAGCTTCTGGAAGGTTTTCCTGCTGAGGAGAGAAGCTGCAGGAGGAAGCAGTGGGTTCTATGCCTGCTGATAGCAAGGGGAGACACTTGGCGACTCCCGGAACCGCGGCAGCTCCTGTGCCACCATGAGGGCCTGAGGTCGCCAGAGCAGGACGCAGGGGTGAGCCCCGGGCCCTGACACCTGTCTGGGCCACTGAATCGGCTGCCCATCTTCTGGTTCCACTGCCTCACAGATACTCCAGGAGCCCTCAGGCCCCTGCAGCTGGCTTTGCATCTGAACGGACACTCTCGGCCTGGAGTGTCACTGATTCTACACACAGGACACATCCAGTTCCACTGCTGGGGTTTTGAAAGAGGAAAACAATCCCAGTTGTAAAATGGAAATTATGTAAATGGGAATGAAAGGCGTGTAGGTCACGTACGTCATCATTATAGGACATAAGTGTCAAAGAATTAGGTGGGCACAACGGGGCTCTGAGAAAAATCACGCCCGTCTCGGCAGCCCAGGGCACGGAGGGCCCGCACGTGGTGCCGGGGTGACCTTCCCTGTGCCTCCCTGACCATGTCGGAGCCCGTGAGTCCCCTCAGCCTTGCTCCCAGCCCAGGAGTCTGTGCCTTCTGGGGTTGGGCAGGGAGCACGTGTGCTCCAGGCCCTGCCACCCTCGCCTCCCGGGCAGTGGCGGCATCGCTCTGCTGTTTAGACGTCTGGCTCCATCCATCAGCTGGCTTCATAAACACGCCAGACGCCCATGAGCCGAGCGGCCCCATGGCCGGAGCAGGGGTGAGCGCGGGGATCCAGCTGCTGGCGGCGGGGGAGGGGGGCGGCTGCCGATCGGGGCCCGGAGATTCCAGGCACGGCGGCACCAGCAGGGTCTTCTCACGGCGTCTCCCCCAGCCTGC
Organism: Panthera pardus; assembly: GCF_024362965.1. Taxonomy (NCBI): domain Eukaryota; kingdom Metazoa; phylum Chordata; class Mammalia; order Carnivora; family Felidae; genus Panthera; species Panthera pardus. The sequence continues at coordinate 15,882,425 of NW_026526969.1, forward strand.
GGTGAGGCAGGAGCCGGCCTGGCCGGCGACCTGAGCCGGGTAAACCGAGCCCCCCCTTGGATCAGGATCACGTGTGTCGGTGCTGCAAGGGCACGGGGCTGCGCCTGACAGGCTGAGGGCCCGGGTGCCCCGGGGCAGCAGAGGGTACAGGGGCCCTCGTCCACCCCGGGCCTCAGCCCCCTCGGCAGCAGTGAAGGAGCCGGCAGCCTGTCCCAGAGGCTCGGTTATTCCGGAGGCCGTTCAGCCCGGCCGCGCGGGGCTCAGCTGCAGGAGTGATGCTGTTTATGCACATCCACCGAGCAGGGCTGAGCGCCGGCTGGATGCTCCGGGCCTCACTTCTCATCCTCACAGGTGTAGAGTCGGGGGGCTCCCCAGACAGGGGACTGGCCTGAGGCGCCTGGCAGGCGAGGGGGCCTGGGGTCAGAGCCCGTCTGCGGCCTCAGGACATCCCTGCCCGCGTGTGAGGCGGCTCCGTGGGCTCCTTGTCAATCATTGAGCCTCTGCAGACCCCCCACCCCCCGCTCGGGAGGGGCCCCCGCTGCTCCCTGGGGGCATGACCTTAGACCACGCCCATCCCACTGGAGCGCCAAGTCCTTGGGAGCTAGCCCGAGGTCAGCCCGGGGTGCCCCCAAAGACTCTCCCCACTGCCCGGCCTGCGGTGGCCTCTGACCTCACACCCTTCTGTCTCCAAGGAGGAAACGCCTGACTTCGGTTTAGCCGGGGAGCAGGCGGACGGGAGCTGGAGGGGGGGGTTGGGCACGCCCCCTCGCCTGTGACCCCCCAACTGCTGACCCTCACCTGTCCCTTGGCGTCTGCAGGGCACGGCCTCCGTCCTCCAGCGCCGGTCCCCCAACGAAGAGTACGTGGAGGTGGGGCGCCTGGGGCCCTCCGACTACTTTGGTGAGTGTGGGTTCCCCGCCCTCTCATAGGGGAGCCCCAGAAGGGCCCTGAGGTGGAGAGTTGCGGGGGCGCCCGTGGGGGGCAGGCCGGGACACCCTCAACGGACATGGCTGTCCCCAGGGAGGGCATGACCTGGAGCCCCGAGTGACCCAAGTCCCTGCGGGGAGGCAGGACGGTGCCCAGCTGTGCTCCAAGGGTGACGTGTCAGTGTGTGTGTGTGTGTGTGTGTGTGTGTGTGTGTGTGCCCTCGCGTGCGTGCACGTGCGCGTGCTGGGGGCCAGTGGGGGCCAGCCGTCTGGAGCAGCCCTGGGGACCCGGCCCCTGACCGCCCGCTTGCCCGCAGGGGAGATTGCGCTGCTGCTGAACCGGCCCCGGGCGGCCACCGTGGTGGCCCGGGGGCCCCTCAAGTGCGTCAAGCTGGACCGGCCCCGCTTCGAGCGCGTGCTGGGCCCCTGCTCCGAGATCCTCAAGAGGAACATCCAGCGGTACAACAGCTTCATCTCCCTCACCGTCTGAGCCCCGCGGCCCCGCAGCCCCACTTCTGTGTGCTGGCCTGTTCCCCTGTCCGCGGGCCGTGGGGGCGGGCGCCCCAAGTCCGCGGGGCCGCCCCTTCCTCCGGACTCATGTTTGGAAAAAAACGGTCACCTCGTGCGTTTCAAAAACAAACGGCCCTCAAGACCCCCCAGGCCTTCCCCTCTGCCGCTTGTGGGACCCAGCCTCAGTCCTCCCCGACTCTTGGGGGCGCAGGAGTCAGCTGTGAATCCGGGCCAGCCCGGGGCGCGAGGGGGGTGCTGGGCTGGCCGGGTCGGGACGTGCGCTCGCCCCGGTGCCCCAGGGGCCAGGCCACCAGGGCTGCAGTCTGAGTGGGGTGCAGTGACGTGAAAGGGGGTATCCCACGGGGATCCTCTGTTTCCAGGGGGTCCTGTCGGAGACACCAGGCAGGAGAGTGACCGAAAGCGGCCCCTGCCTCAGACAGGAGGGGGCCTCATCTGGCTGCAGGCGAGCCCCCCCCCCCCCACCCCGGGGCCCAGGCTGGCGGGAGCCCCTAGAGGAGAGATGTGGTCAAGTGTGCGTCCCCACCTTTCCAGAGACTCGCCCCTGGGATGGCCAGCGTGCCAGACGGTCACCCTTGCTGGGCCGGACACCCGGGACAGGAAGGAGAGAGACATCAGGAGTTGGACGCTTTCCACGACCCAGGGAGCACGGTTCTCTCAGAGTCAGGCTGGGGGCCGCATGATATTCGCTTCTTTGCAGAGCAGCTCCTTGGGGACCTTCTGAGGGGGAGGAGGGGTTTTCCAGACACGCTCTGGGTATGCTTGTGACGGCCAGGGGCTCCTTCTCACTTGTCCAGCGGTGCCCCACTGGACACGAGCCCTTGCCCCGGGAGACAGGTGCTTTCTGAACCTCCATCCTCCCGGAGCAGGAAAGATAAAAACCAAACAGGCCCCACACCGGCCCAGGTCGACGATCGATTGAATCCCCACCTAAATGTGCTTTCGGTCCGCATCAGCTGGAGCTAGAGAGGCCCGGGGGCAGGACAGAGAGCCACGGTGGCCCCTGGGGACAGACATGAGAACAAGGTCGTGCAGTTAGCCCGATTTTGCCCTTCCTGCGCACGTCTGGGAAGCCGCCCGTGTGAGGCGACCCCGGCCAGCCCTGCCTTTGCCCGTGGATTTTCTGTGATGCCTGAGCCCCCACGCGTACCGTGAAGTTTCAACGCTGCATGTGTATTAAATGTGCCACAAAGTACCTCTTCGCACGTTGGGCTTTGGTCTGAAATCTTTAACAGAGGAGGGTGTTTCTTCTGTTTTTATGGTGCAAAAATATACATAACGTGAGCTTTACCATCATTTTAAAAAATACAGGGCCACCGAGCACATTCACGCTGCTGTGCAGCCCTCCCCACCGTCTGGCTCCGGAACGTTCCATGTCCCCACCCTGAGACTCGGTCCTGTTACACACGGACCCCTACTTGCTCCCCCAGCCCCGGCCCCACTGTCTCCTCCGTGTGTGTGGGTCCCGGTGCATGTCCTTCCGTGTCCGTGAGTCTGACGACCCCGGGACCTCGAGTGAGTGGGTCCCAGTGTGTGTCCTCCCGTGTCCGTGAGTCTGACGACCCGGGGCCTCGTGGGAGTGGGTCCCAGTGCGTGTCCTCCCGTGTCCGTGAGTCTGACGACGACCCCGGGACCTCGTGGGAGTGGGCCCCAGTGCGTGTCCTCCCGTGTGCGTGAGTCTGACGACGACCCCGGGACCTCAAGTGAGTGGGTCCCAGTGCGCGTCCTCCCGTGTGCGTGAGTCTGACGACGACCCCGGGACCTCGTGGGAGTGGGTCCCAGTGCGTGTCCTCCCGTGTGCGTGAGTCTGACGACGACCCCGGGACCTCGTGGGAGTGGGTCCCAGTGCGTGTCCTCCCGTGTCCGTGAGTCTGATGACCCCGGGACCTCGTGGGAGTGGGTCCCAGTGCGTGTCCTCCTGTGTCCGTGAGTCTGACAACCCCAGGACCTTGTGGGAGTGGGCCCCAGTGCATGTCCTCCCGTGTCCCTGAGTCTGACGACCCGGGGCCTCGTGGGAGTGGGTCCCAGTGCGTGTCTTCCCGTGTCCCTGAGTCTGACGACCCGGGGCCTCGTGTGTACTCAAAGTATTGCCATTTGAGCATCTTCGCAATATCAGAAAAGGCTCCTGAGAGATTCTGTGCTCCTCTGGGGATGCGTTCTTGGGCCCCGGCGTGCATTTACACGTGCAGCGCGGCTCAGGGTGCACGCGTGGGGCGCCCGCCGGCCGCGTGCTGCTGTGGCTGCCGGTCTGCCCGGCACGCTCCGTGTGCAGTGCTGATGTATGCACGGCTGTGGGTCTGGTACGGACCTGGGGACGGCCTCCTCCTGGGCCCTGGCCCCCGCCACTCGAAACCGACCTGTGGGAATTGGCCGGATGTCTGTGACCTTCATCCACATCCCCGGACCTTCTTTTATCCATGTCAGAAGTGCCCCAATGTTCTCTGCGATCGATTCTGTTAAAGTCACACATCTGACCCTGTGAGACGTAGGTCTATAAATAACTCTTATCTTCCTAAATCCATTAGAATGCCTCCTCGTCCTGTGGCTCGGCACGTGAAGGCCCTGATTTGATGTCAGAGTGTCCCCAAGGGAGGCGGCCTGGGGGCCCCACGCTGGCAGGAACCTGGCCCGGGGGGCTGGGTTTGGGGGGAGACAGCGAGGGAGACAGGGGGAAGGACCCTGGGCAGGACGGAGGTGCGTGTCAAGGGACCCCCCTCAGAGGGTGGGCATTGGGTCCCAGAGCCTCTCTGTTCCCTCCTGCCGCGGAATGAATTCCCCAAGTTTGGCAGCCCCAGACATCGGGGGCCTCGGGGAGCGGTTTAGCTGGGTGGTTCTGGCCTGGGTCCCCCGAGAGGAGGAGGCCGGGGGGGGGGGCTGGGTCTGCCTCCCCGGGGCCGCCCCCCACGCCCCATGTGCAGGGAGGCCTCGGTTCTGGTGCGGGAACGCTCCCGGGGACTCCTGGGCTCCCCCCGCGAGTGGCCCGAGGGAGTGAGCCTGTCAGGACCTCGTCCTGAAGTCACGTTCAGTAGAAACGTGACTCCCACTCGTGGGGACGTGGGGTGTCACTGCCCAGCGCGCAGCCCCGAGGTCAGGGCTCTGGCCGCTGGGTCCCGCTGGCGGCCGGGGCCGTGACGGGCGTCAGGGGCGCCGTGGCACGGGGCGTGTCCTGACCACTGCAGGCAGAGGGGCGCAAAGAACCCTGAGACCCCGTGGCGCAGATGAGCAGCCGGAGGCCGGGGACGGCGGCCGCTGCTCGTGGCTGTGTAGCCGCCAGCCCTCCTCCGCCCCGTCTGCAAGGCCGCACCGAGCAGCATCCTCCCTCCGTCCTCTGAGACTGCTTCCTGGCCTGGGCCTGGGGCCACACGGAGCCACCGAAGGAAGGCATGGGCTTTGAGCCTCCAGGTCTGGCGTTTTGTCACAGCGGCCGCGGGAAACTCGAACCGAGGCCCGGCTGGGTGTGGGGCCGAGCCCTGTGCCCATCTCCAAGGCTAGGGTCGACCACCACCTGAGCTGCCCGGCACTCGGGCCCCTCCTCAGAGGCTGGGCCCTGCTGCCTGCCGCGGGGCCAAGGCCCCCGAAGCATCTTCCCCAGCTGGGCCCTGGGCCCGATCCCTCTGGCACCAGGCGGGCACAGACCCGGGCTTGTGGGCTCGTGAAAGCGTACTTTTGTGTGCTTGAGACAACAAGCTGGGCGATTGTTCCTGCCCCCTTGCGGCCCCCAGGGCGGTGCCAGGGGCTCCGTACGGCATCCACTGCCGGGAAGGGGTCCGAGCTTGTGTGGTCACCCCCACCCTCCGTGGCCTGGGGACTGTGGCCACGCAGACGGAGCTCCACACCGCCCCCCCCCCCACCCCAGGCACAGGGGCCATGGTGGCCTCTCTGTCCCCGGTGGCCCCGGTCCTCTCTGCTCCTCTGGGGGCTGACTTGGACCCCGCGAGGCACGGAAGCGGTCAGGGCGTGGCTGGGGCCCAGCTGGGTGGACCCCCGGCCCTGATAAACACTGGGATAAATACACAAAAGCACACCAACTGTTGGCTGAGGGAGGGAGGTGCTGGGAGATTCGGTCTCTGGCTTCCGTGGGCCAAAAACACTTCGACCCGAGTCTCACGCCTTCTGCAAAAATCAGCTCGACACAGCTCACAGACTTCCACGTAAACATAGAAGGCTAAAACTTCCAGAAACGCAAACAGGAGAAGATCCTGGGATCTCGAGCGAGCAAGGAAATTGCTCTGAGATCAGATACCCAAAGCACAATCCGTAAAAGGGAAATTGGATTACTTGGAATTCCCGAAAATTAAAAACATTTGTCCTCCAGCCGCCTCCGTGAAGGAAACGAAAAGGCAACCTGCAGACGGGAGAGAATTTTCCAACCACATGTCCCACAAAGGAAAGAAATCCGGACACCCAGCGGTAAGACACAGCCACCCAGCGAGGGCGTGAGGGGGCGTCGCCCTGGAGAGAGCCGCACGGCCAGCGGGGTGCAGACCTCGGGGACCACGCTGCACACCCGTCGGGGCGGCCGGGGCGAAGGGTGGCGACAGCGGCCAGTGCCGGCAGCACGCGGGGCCACGGTGCGGCCGTGCGGGAGACGGTGGCGTCTTTTTTTTTTTAAACGTTCATTTCTTTTTGAGACAGAGACAGAGCATGCATGGGGGAGGGGCAGAGAGAGAGGGAGACCCAGAACCCGAAGCAGCTCCAGGCTCCGAGCTGTCGGCACAGAACCCGATGCGGGGCTCGAACTCACGGACCGCGAGATCGTGACCTGAGCCGAAGTCGGACGCCCAACCGACTGAGCCACCCAGGCGCCCCGACGGTGGCGTCTTTAAAAAGGAACAAACCACACGCAGCACCAAGCAGCACGTGGCACCGCCGTCACACGGCGGAGAGAGGCGGGTGTGTGCTCGCGGGATGCGTCACGCCGAGGCTCCCGCAGCCTCCCTCTGGGGCCCCGCTCGGGCAGCTACCCGGCCGTCCACAGGGGACCGAGCCACGGACTCCGCTCGGCCAGGGAAAGGGACTGAGCACTAACGCGGCAGCAGGACCCCAGGCGCGTCTCCAGAGGATGGTGCTGAGCAGAGGCACGGCCCTCACCTGCCGTGTGTGGCCTCCTTGAAAGGACAAAACGAGGAACTGGCGGGGGGCGGGGAGGGAGCCGCTCGAGAAACGGCCCCCCGGGCGCTGCGGGGGTGATGGGCCCATTGGCTGGACCCACATCAGGACCCTGCTCGTGGGACTGCGCTCGCGCTCTGCCAGACGTGACTCCTGGAGGCAACCGGGTAACACGTTCGCAGATTCCCGGCTTTTGGATTAAAAGGGAAAGACGGAGGCTGGGCGTCTAAGGGGCAGGAAGGAGAAGACAGAGGAAGGCGAGGTGGGGGCAGGGGTGGGAAGGGGCACAGACACCCCCGGACACCCTGCCGAGGGCCCTGGGTCACGGTCGGAAGCCCCCGGACAGCGTGGAGCCCAGGAGCCCCAAGTGCGGCGTGTGGTATGGAGGGCCCGGGGTCTGGCGGGACAGCAGGGAGGACAGGGCCCGGGGAGGGTCGGCCTCGAGAGCCTCCTCCCGAGGCCTCAGGCAGAGCAGGAGATGGGCCCCAGGGGGGGTCAGCTCCCTGAGTCTTCACTTCGAAGCGGCACCCCCACCCTGCCCCAGCCCCTGTGCCCACACGCCCAGAGGAAAGTCCCCAGAGCTACCCGTGTGGCCGCAGGCCAGTCCCTGGACCTCTCCAGGCCTTCCTGCCCCTCTCTAGAGTAGCCTGGGAACGCATCCCCGCCCACGGTGGTCCAGAATCCCCTCCCTGACCTGGGGTGGGCTTGGGGGGCGGGGCTGGGGACAGGTGGCTCCGGGATCGCTGGGCAGCCTGGCCGGGCCAGAGTTAGAGGCCATCCCTGCAGTGACCACGCAGGTTCCTTCAGGAGTTCATTCCTTCTGCACCCCTTTCACTGTTCCCGGCAGTGGGGGTGGCTCAGCGCCCCCACAGACACCCTTTCCGGCTGTCTGGCCTCAGGGTTCAGAGGAGGGACCCCCCTTGGGTCCAGAAGCCCCTCTTGCTGCGCGTGAGCGGCTGCGGCGGCTTTTCCGGGCCAGACGCGGGTCTTGTGAGCCTCAGCGTCCCCACCTGTGAAGTGGGGGTAACGACCCCCACAGCCCTGTGGCAAGAGAAGAGCCCAACAAGCGAGAGGAGCCTGGCAGGTCCCGGCCGCCCTGCACAGCCTGCTGGGGCCAGCGGGGGCCCTCCGTGCCGCCCGTGGCTGCGGTCCGCCCGGCCTCACCTCGCCCGGCTCGGCGGCTGAATCAGCCGGGCGGTGACTCACTTTGAGGTCGGGCACTTCCCTCCCGGGGCCAGGGCTGCCGGGCCGTGCCTGGGGGAGGGTGACTCCTCGTCTGGGAGGCTCTCGCCCTCGGCGGTGGCCTGTCCGTCTGGGCTGACTTGGGGGTCCTGGGCCCCGCAGTTCAAAGGCTCCTGCGGCCGCTGCAGGCCGTGGGGGCTCCGGTCCCTGAGACTCAGATCCAGACGGGGTCCCTGGGGTCTGGCCTCGCCTCCCCAGAGTGTGGCTCGACACCACCCCCTTCCAGGAAGACTTTCCTGACGCCTCTGACCGCACTGACCTCGCTCTCCCCTCTTGGACGGCTCTTGCCTCCTGGGATGTGACCAAATTAGGAAGTCGATGACTCACTTCTCTGCCCCAGCCTCACCTCCAGTTGGGCAGGGCACCCCCTGTCTTCTGGGGGTCAGCTAGTCTGGTTCTAACTTAAGCTCCAAGGGCAGGGAAACCTTCAATTAGTCTCCATCTGGGCCGAGTAACCTCAGACCCACGGCATGCGTGGGGGCCCCCAAGGCCCTCAGAACCTTTCCAAGGGACTCGTTCAACAGAGAAAGACCTTGCGCGGGTGCAGAGGATTTTGAAGTCCACGCATAGAGCTCACACTCGGCCTCCCAGGTCGCGGGATTGAATTTGCTGCTCCAGTGGGAGTCCGCTGTAGCTGGGGGTCAGGTCGGCCTCCAGGACAGAGCCCTGTGTCATCCCCCCGGACACCTCCCTTTCAGCCTCCCCGGCCAAACGTTCCTTTTCCCTTTACATTGGAGAAATCAGGCGGGTGTGTTTGGGGAATGTTCTGGGGAACTACCTCACCGTGCTGGCGACAGGGGAGCCTATGTCGGGCTGCGAACGCACGGTCGTTAGAATATAATCCAATTTGCCTCGAGTCCTGGTCCCATTTCTTATGAGCCGTGGGGCACCAGGCAGATTTCTTCACTTGCCCTGTTCAGGGCCTCGACTGTTTGGTGTACAAAGTGGGGGTACGAAGCGGGATTAGATGTGCCATGAAATGGGGTCCTTGCGTGGACACCACTGAGCAGGCGGTCTGGAGACACCCCAGTGTGGAGTTACTGCTACGTGGGATGTCCGATCATGTCGCACGCACTCACGATGATGCCGGGCTCTCCCGCTTTACCCAGGCGTGTGAATCCCAGAGCCTGTGGCTCCGATGGGTCTGGCTCCCGGCTATGGGGCCCGTCCTGCACATGCCAGCTGGACACGTGTCCTTCCTCCCCCTTCCTCTGCTCGTTGAGCCCCCCCCCCCCCCCCCGTCTCCCTGGGGCTGGCCCCTGAGGATGCCCAGATGAGGAACGCCCACCCAGCAGCTGCTCTGGGACCCAGCTTTGTGGAGGTGACAGATGTGTCCTTGTACACGCGACTTCTCCGTGTAGTGTCCCTCTGAGGCCCGGGGGCCTGAACACCCACCATAGATTGTGCGGGTTAAGACATGGGGCAGAGCCCGGTGAGCGTGGCTTGTCTCTGCTCCCCGACGTCAGGGCTCGGGGACCTCACGAGCAGGAGACAGCTGCTGGAGCGTTCCTCTGACCTTGTTCCGGGTACTCTGCCGGGCCCCGAGGACGGAACCCACGGCCCCTGGGGTGGCCTGAGCTTCTGCACAGCCGGCCTCCCTCCGTGGGCGCTGCACGGCCAGGAGCGGGGTGGAACGCCCGGCCGGAGGTGCTCTTAGGCCCTGCTGTGAGGCTTGGGGGTGTCACCTCTGCGTATTCTCTGCCGTCCAGCCCACCTGGACTCAGGGAGGGGACCCGGGCCCCACTTCCTGGCGGGGGAGACTTTGAAGAACAAGCAGCCATGTTTCTGAATTGCCGCTCTCCCCCAGTTCTAGGAACAGTGGGCCCTGGCCGGGGGTCGGCAGACCACGTTGTGCTGGGCCTCGTGTCTCTCCAGGTCCTCGGGAGGGGGCCCTCCTGAGGCAGGAGGGGCCCTCCTGGGGCAGTCTTGGGGTGGCCGAGGCTGTGGGCCAGCTCATCAGTCTACACTGTCTACACCGATCAGTCTACCTCAGTCTACATCAGTCTACACTGATGCCGGGTGTCTCCCCACACAGGGGCCCTCTCGGTCTGCTCCACAGCTGTCCCCCACATAGCCCCATGCAAACACGTTTGTCGGACGAACGCATGATCGACTGAACCCACGCGTAAGCCCTTGGAGAGACCGCCTGGATCCGAATGGACTGAACTGCCTAGTCGAGGACCCCGAGGAGCCTCAGACGGGGCGGGGAGGCTGAGCCGAGAGAGGGCGCTTCACCAGCCCCAGTAGATGCCAGAGCTGGGACGGGAGCCCCCGGGGCCCCAGACCCCCCTGTGGTTCCCCCAAGCTGCCGGCTCAGGCGGAAACGTGTGGTGTTTGGCTTTTGGCTGATTTACAAATGCGCTCCGGCAAATGGTACGTGTTTCTGAGGGACAGAGCCCTGGTCATACCTGGAGACTCCTAGGAACACCCACGTTTCATTTTTCTAAGGACTAAATAGGTTGCCAGGAAAAACCCGACGAATTTAGGCAGTTCAGGTGTGAGTTCTCCACATCAGCTGCTGTCTGTGGTGTGTGCGTCTGTGAGCGGCCTCTCTGGAGGGGTGAGGGTGGCGGGGGACAGTCTCAGCAACCCGGGGCCTGGAGGAGGGGCAGGAGTGACCCCCGGGGGGCCCCGGGCCTGAGACTGTGGCCACACCCTGGGGACCGTGAGCCTTGGTCCCAGGGGACGAGAGGTGCGGCCCCACGGGCAGGGGGGCCTCACCCAGCCGGGGCTGCCCCCGCTGCTATGCCCCGCCACCCCCACACATTCCAGGCCACCCCCAGTCCAGGCCTCTCTCATGCATCACCAGCCTCCTCCCGGCCCCCTGCTTCCCTGCTTTAGGCTCCGGCCCCAGACCGGCCCCAGGGAGCCTGCAGACTGAGACCAGCACAGAGCCCTTCCTCTCCTGGTGCTCCCACGCCCAGACCCGGGCAGCCCTGGTCCTCAGAGCCCCCCAGCAGCCTGCGGGACCCACTGTCCCACTGAGGAAACAGAGCTCGGAGAAGGGCTGACGTCTGTGGCAGCCACCTGGGGGCCCCTCCGTTCCCACTCAGGTGTGGTCTCCCCCACCCTGGAGCCCGGATCTGAGCCTGCCCCTGCCACCTTACCCTGTCGCTGATCACAGACCCTCTGTGCACAGCCAGGCCGCCACCCCAGGGGAGCCGGCCGGCTTCCTCCTCTGGGGTCACCTTGCCGCCATGCGGGGCCGACACCGGGGCTGGTGAGGGGAGGCTGTGGGGTGCGGAGAGCAGTGGCCCCACTGTTCACGGCCAGCCCCCTCGTCTGGGCCTCCACAGCCCCTGCATGGCCCTGGGCACAGCAGAGGCCTCTCCCTGGGACCACCCGCCCAGGCACCTCAGCTTCTAGGCTGAGACCCAGGGAGAACGTGGGCCAAGCAAGGGGCCTGGCACGTCCCACAGACATTGTCAGGACCGGGGTCTCATGACAAATGGCCACGTCCTCCCCGGAGCCCCGACCTGGTGGGGCCATGAGACACTACATGGGCGGGCAGTGAGATCCTGTGTTCCATGAAGAAGACGTAGCCGGTCACGGCTTTGATAGGGCTGGGGGAGGGGGGAGGAGGGGGGCGGCTAGGAAGGAGGGGCGCGGCTTTGACGGGGCTGGGGAGGAGGGGGCGGGGCTTTGACGGGGTGGGGGGGCACAAGGAAGGAGGGGCGGGGCTTTGACGTGGGGGGGCATTAGGAAGGAGGGGCGGGGCTTTGACAGGGCTGGGGAGGAGGGGGCGGGGCTTTGACGGGGCGGGGGGCGGGGGGGGGGGGCACTAGGAAGGAGGGGCAGGACTTTGACAGGGCTGGGGGCTGGGGAGGAGGGGGCGGGGCAGGACGCACAGGGGAATGGTAGTAGAGGGTGTCTGGGAGGTCCTGCTGGGGGCTCCAGGCAGATGTAGCCCGAGGGCAGAGTCACTGTTGGGAACAGAGCCCCCGCCCAGCCTCCTCCAGGTCAGCCCTGCTGTAAGCCCAGCACCCCGCTCCTGCTCCTGGGACAGGTGCAGAACCGAGCAGAGCGCCAGCCCCCAACAGGCCACCAAGGTGGACGCCTCGCCTGGAGGTTCGGCCAGGCACCCAGGTACATTTGGAGCCCTCAGGCATGGCTGCTTGGGCTCAAACGGGTGCCCGCCTCCAGCTGGGAGGAGCCCAGCTCACAAACACAGACGCAGGGGTGCAGGCACCCACCAGCCCCTCAGGTGTCTGAGCACGTGTGAGGAGGGCGCCGCCGGGGCCTGGGGGCTGACCCCACCCGGCCACCCTTCCACGAGATTAACCTTGCAGGGCTCTGACCACCTTCAGGACACCTCCCGGGGTCAGCAGGTGAGCTGAGGAAGGGGAGGAAAGGGAGCTGGGAGAGGAGAGGGGTTGCCTTGGGAAGCACACAGGCCGGGCAGGGCTGCAAGGCCTCGTCTGGACTCTGTCCTGCTCTCAACCCCTGTGGGGCCACAGCAAGACACGGGAGCCCACAGAGGCCGGGCCCGAGCTACAGGCTCAGAGGGGCTGCTGAGCCGAGAGGGTGTAAGGACCCACAGGATGCTGTCCCTTCGAGTCCCCGCCACTGGTGGCACAGAGAGACACGCTGAGCTTCTCGTCCTCCAGGTGCCCCCTCCTCCAGGGAGGCCACCAGGAAAGCACGAGGCCCTTGTTCAGCCGCTTCCAGAAGCCGGAGCCCCGTGAAGAGAGAATGAACGCTTGGGGTGCAGAGGAGACAGGGTGGGGACGTTGTGGGTTCGGGCAGATCTCTACTGGGGTCTGGCTGAGCGGGATGCCGAGAGCTGGCACGTCCCCCTTGGGCCAGAGGGTCTGGGGCAGGTCCCTGAGGAGACACCCACCCCCACCACCCGGCTGGGAAGGCACCTCCTCCTTCCTGCCCTGGCCTCCAGGGTGACAGGGAGCCCTGGGGAGTCCCTGGCCCATCCTTCATCCTCGAGGCCTGGTGGCCGGAATGGTGCGGCTGGGTCAGGAAGGGATGGGTTGGCACTGGAGGCTCAGGACGGGCAGGAGGAGGATGGGGACAGCGAGGAGGGGGAGGGGTGGTGGAGGAATTGGAAGTGCATTCCAGACGGTTGACTCAGCCCTGCAGCCGGGCTGGGGAGGGGAGCGGCCCAGCTGCCCTCCCGGGAAGGTCCCTGGGATCGCTCCCTGGAGAGGAGATAAGATGGGTGGGGCCCCGGCTGGAAGGAGAATCCCTGGCCTGGGCAGCTCTGCTGCTGGCTGCTGGCTGCTGGCTGCTGTCCTAGGCTCTGCTCAGGTGCCTCCTCCTGGAAGCCTTCTGGGATTCCTCCTCTGCTCCTGGACCCAGGGGTGCCCTTGGGGAGCGTGGCTTTATTCAGCCTCCTGTCAGACACGGGCAGCGTCCAGGGGGGCCGGGGGGATCCTGGGAGCTGAGTGGGTGGATGTTTTGGGGGACCCTTCAGGAAAGTGCTAAGCCATGCCCCCAGGCACAGCCACCAGCAGAAGGGATGCACCCCCTTTGCTAAACAAGGCCCCAAGCCGCCCGCCTGGCTGGGCCCTGTTCACTGCTTCCCGCTGAGTCTGGAAGACCCAGGGGCCGTTCTCTGGAGGCTGAGTTGGTTGAGAGGCCCCCGAACTTCTCCTGGGAGGCAAGGGGTGCGTGGTCCAAGAGTCCCCCACGCGCCTGTGGTGGGAGCTTGCCTAGCCCTGGAAACCACCCTTAAGTCCAGGGCGCCCTGGGGTCCCCCCACCCACGTGGGTCACCCGGAGGGTACTGTGGAGGACGGGGTGCTGAGGATGCTTTCTCTGGAGGGTCCCCCCGTTGGGGGGAAGCCTGGCGCCGGGTCGTGAGGACACATGCAGCCTGAGCAAGGACCGAAGTGCCCAGAGCCGTCCAGCTGGCTCAGCCCCGGGTGCCCGGCCCACGGAGACAGTGGGGTGCGTGGTCCTTGTGGTTCTAACCTCCTGGTTTGGGACTTGTTATGACTCTTGAGAAGCCGAGGCCCAGAGTGTCTCCATGACTTACCCACAGAACATGCTAGAAAGAGCATGGACTTGGACCTGGGTTTTCCAGGTGCTGAGCTGCCCTCACCCCAGACCCCACAGTCCTCAATAGTCCTCGAGAGACCCTCAGGGACACTTGGGGGCCTCTCGGCCCGGCCGCACCAGCCACTTGGAAAGGTGACAGCTGGGTGGTCCCAACGGCGGGATCTCGTGGGGGGTGGGGGGCCGTGGGCAGATCCCGGGTGGCTGCTTCCTGCCCACACACCAGCTTCGCCAGTGGGAGCCTGCACGGCGAGGAGAGGATTATTTATAACCTGTTATCTGTCGGGACAAGGCTCTGTAACTCAGGGGAGGGCCCAAGGCTCAGCGAGGCGGGTTCGGCGGCAGCAGTGGGCACGGGCAGTAGGGGCCATGCGCTTCATTCCCGCCAGAGCCCAATGCACACTTAATTTCCCCCGGAGCCTCCGGGACAAGGCTGGGGCCGAGGGCAGGCTGACGCGTCTGAGGGGGTCACTCTAGCAGCAGAGTGGAGATGCACTGGGCGGGGGGGGGGGGGGGGGTGTGCCTGGGACAGTTTTCCTGTGGGAAGGTGGGGGCTGGGGCCAGGAGGTGACCTCGGGGAGGCACTGGTCAGGTTTCAGAGACATTCTGAGGGCCGAGTCAACAATATTTCCTGACACACGGACGTATAGGCAGACGGCTTCAGGGTTGGCTCGCAGGCTGTGGTCTGAGCGGCCAGAAGGACGTTGTCCCCAGGGACAGAGCACGCAGCAGGGGATCCAGAAATAACCCTAGTGTAGACCAGAGTTTGGGTCGTAGGGGCCGGGTGGCTCTGTTTTGCGTTCACAGGGCACACGCTGTGATCTTAGCTGCACGTGAAGGCTCGAAGGGCAGAGCGCGGCGCCGTCCCGGGGAGACCGGAGCTGGTGACGTGGGGTGCGGAGGGACCCCTCGCCCGCACGTGTGGGGCCACGCTGCCTGTGCTCCCCCACCCGGGGCTCCCGTGGCTGGGGGGGGGCGGGGAGCTCTGAGCTGCAGGCGGAAACGCCCCGAGCTGAGCGCCGGGCACAAGGTCTGTGCCCGCGTCACCGCACGTGGCCTTCTCCGCACCCCGGCAGTGAGACGCTCGCCGGCTCTGTGCTCACTGCTTCCCAGGCATCACCCCCGTCACCTGAGACCACAGGCGCTCAGAGAGGTGAAGCCTCTTGTGGCAGGCTGCACAGCCAGCTGGTGGTGAAGCCATCCTCAGACCCGGGCTGGCTCCCCCGGGCCTCGGGCCTGGTCTCTCTCCTGTCCTTCTGACGTCCCGCCGGCAGGCACATAGTAGGAGCTCAGGACGCCGGGGGACCCACACACCGCTCCCCTTGTCCCCCCAGAGGGGAGCCTGGGCCGCAGAGGTCGCCAGGCCTCCCCCCACCCCAGGTCTCCCGAGGGTCACCGCAGGACAAGGATAAGATTATCCTCCGTACTTTGCTCTCTCCTGTCGAGAAAAACAGCCACAGATGAAAATAGCTTCCCCGGCAGTCACGGACGGGGAGGGGTGTCAAGCTCTCCCTCTGCTGGGCCCACAGCCCTTGTCCCCAGGGAGGAAGGACACTGCCGGGGTCACTCAGAGCACAGGTGTGAGCCCTGAGCTCCGGCACCCCCTCCCGGGGGGGCACCAGCCGGCAGGGGTCGGGGGCCAAGCGGGCCGGGACAGAGTGGCCCCTCCCAGCCCGGCCCGGTGCAGGGTGGGGTGGGGGACGCCTGGACGGCTGAGGACCACCCAAGGAGGGCCGCATGCAGCCTGGCCCTTCGGGGCATCGTGTCCCCACCCCCCACCGGTCAGTGTCCCCGCTCTAAAAGAGCCACCATCCCTGCAGTGTGGACGGAGGGGGAGGCGGGGCGGGGGGGAGCGCTGCCCTCTTCGGAGCCTGGGTGTCTCTTCTGAAACAGACGGGACTGTACCTCTCACACCAGTGACACCCGCACCCCACGCCACCTGGACGCTGGGCGGAAGGAAGCCAGACCAGCGGCGGATGCTCTGACCCCGCCGTGGACAGCGTCCCGTCTCCGTGGTTTCCACTTCGGGGAGCTGTCTTCGCCGCCGTCCCGGGGATGGACAGTTTCCAACCAGAGGGTCAGGAAAACAAGGCCTCTCACACCTGGGATTTTAGGTTGTTTCCAGTGTTTGTGGGACCGGTCGCGCCCCCCCGGAGCCCCCCCCCCCCCGCGCGCGGCCGCTCTGTGGTCGGGCCATTTCCTTAGGCCAGGTGCCCAGACGCGGGGCTGCAGGGTTGGGTCGCGGCCAGGGCTCGAGGTGCCAAGTTGCTGTCAGCGTCGCTGCGGCCCCTCCCCCACTCCTGCCGGCGCCCTCCGCTCGGGCTGCTCGCGCTGCCCGTGGGCCCGTCCACCGGCCTTGTGGCCAGGCGCCCCCAGGGCTTGCTTGCCCTGTGTGTGTCAGCCCGTGCTTTCCCGAGGAGGGACGCGCGAGGGAGACCCGGCAGGTAGACGGCTGTGACCACCATACGCTTTTCCTACGCGGATCAATACGCGGGGAGGCCGGGAACGCGATGGTAACAGACATCGGTTGTGTTCGGGTTTTCAAGTTTTTACTCTGTTTCAAATTTCTATGCTGGGCTTTGTTGAACCTAAACACTGTGAGCGGCGACCCTGCTGCCCACAGTGATCTGTGGTCCGTTGTGTCTTCCGGAGAAAGCTCCCTGTCTTCTAGAACTTCGGCAAACCGTGGGAAAACTGGGAGACAGCGATCAGCGTTCCCCCACAGCCTTGTGTTTGAGCGCTGTCGGCCTTCCAGAACAGGCGTGAGAACCGACAGTGAACCTCGGCTCGCCCGCCTCCCGCGTCCCCCGCTCCCCTTGCTCTGCGAAGACGCAGTCACCTGCGTGTCGCTGGCCGCTGTCGACCCACCGGTCACCTTCACACCCGGACCCCGGCCGCTGGAAGCAAGCCGCGGGCATCGTGACCTTTCACCCCAGGTCCCAAGGTGCGCGGCATCACCACGACCGTCCCTTTCTCCCTGGTCCTGGTGGCGTCCCTGGCTGCCCGGGTTTTGGCGGAGCCGTCCAGACGCTCTCGTCTGCTGTCCCCAGAGCAACCTGCCTCGGGGGCTTCTCCGACCACGACCAGCAGGTGCCTGTGGAGCGCTCTCCGCCCGGAGGGGGCTGCTTGCTCCTGCCAGGCTGGCCAAGAGCACGCACGTTGGCAGGAGCACGGCAGGCAGCGGTGCGAGCTTCCCCCGTGCAGAGACGCACCCGCCCCACGCGTGTTCCAGAACATTCATCGAACCGTTGCCGGATCCCCCTGAAGTGCATTTAGCGCTGGGGGTAAAGTGTGGTTTCACCAGGTCACTCTTCCAGACCGTCCTATGGAATAAACAGGCCGGTACCTCGCACGGCTTTTCCTCTGGGACGGAGTCTTTTCTGGGCTCCGTGGTTCCGGTCCGTTTGTCACACGAGAGCCTCCCTGTTCTGATTATGGTAGCTCCGTGACCCATTTGCCTCTTCCTTCTAGAAGTGTCTGTGCTTCCTGCATGCACCTTTGGCCCCTTGGCCCGGCTTCTACGGGCCACTTGAGCACCCTTCTCCCCCTGCTGAGGGAGGCCCCCCGAGTTGACCCCACAGCTCTGGTCGGATTTGCGCTCCCATCCAGGGAGGTGCAGGCCTCTCTGACGTCGGGAGGCTTTTCCGTCTGGTGGGCCCACGTCTCTGGAGGGTGTGACCTCACTGTCCTCTCTCAGGGAGGCCTGGCAGGCCATCCCTGCACTATATCCCCAGCCGTCCCGGGGTCCAGCCGCTAGCTCTGACCTCTGCCCGGCAGGGGTGAGTCCTGTCTGTCTGATGGCCAAGGGCTGCTGCAGGCCTTTCCCGCCCCGTCCACGGTCACAGACCCGAGAGGGACAGGGCCCGTGGGCAGTGCCTGGGGAAAGAGGTGGGGGATGGCTCTGGGTTCAGACCCGGTGGCCAGCCCCATCTCCTTGGAATTCACACCCAGAACACAGGAACTTGGCCACAAGTCCTGAAGACCCCAGGAGGCAAGCGAGGGGAACAGGGGGTTGCTGCTTTGGCCGGGGAGGCTGGCAGCTAAACTTCCCGTCTAGGCTGCCACATTTTGTGTTCCCTGCCCACACTCTCTAATGCCTTCCATGCCCCTAGAGTAAAGTCCAGATGCCTTACTTTGGTCTCAAGGTCTGTGTGACCTGCCCCACTGCCTGCCTCCCCCAGCTCACCTTCTCCCACCATCCCATGCCCCTTGTTGTTCCTTGAACAAGCCAGGCCAGTTCCTGCCCCGGGGCCTTTGCACGTGCTATTGTTGTTTCTGCCTATAATACTGGATCTAGACTTTCTAGATGGCCGGTTGGCTTCCTCTCCAACAGACCTTACTGACCACTCCCGAAACACATTACCTGAAACAGTACATGCTTATTTGTCACTTGCTTATCCAGAGACCCCGAGTTCCAGGAGAGCTTGGTTTTAGCTTTGCGCCCCTAGTGTTCCACAGAGTGGAGTATGTGAGTATTTGTTGAATGGGGTGAATGAGTATTCCTTAAAGCAACCCTCTATGCTGGCCATTATCCAGAGGAGAAAACCGAGGCTCCAAGATGCCCAACACTTTGCTCAAGATCACATAGCCGGTGAGGCCAGCGGGGGTGTCCCCGTCCCCTGGCTCCGCTGGTCTTGGGGTGTCTGAGGGTCCAGACCTCTGCTGGCTTCAAGGCTGGAGGCGGCCCGCCAGCACTCACCTGGCTGGCTCTGCACTGCAGGTTTGAACTGCATGTGTCTAGACGAGCTTTGCCCAATGGACGTATCGTTTTAGGACATTTCAAATGTTCTATAGTGGCCGCGTCAAACCAAGGAAAAACAGGTGAAACTAATTTCAGTAATATAATTTATTTAAGCGATACATAGAAAACGCTATCGTCTCAACATGGAACTAATAGAAACGTTGGCAATGAGAAATGTCACACCCTTTGCCTGCTCACGAAGCCCTCTCGGCCACGGAGGCCCTGTGTGTCTGGCGTATCGCCGGGCGAAGCAGCCACGGTTCACACGCCGGCGGCCACAGGTGGCTGGTGGCTCCCGTACCACACAGTCTAGCCTGCAAGCTGCCGAGTGTCCCTTGCCGTGGGTCTTCACGCACAGAATACTCGCAAGATGACTGCGGGCTCGCAGCTGTTTCAAACTCCGTTTCTGTTTGTGAATTTAAAAAGGGAAATAAAAGCATTTAATAGGGAGTAAAAAACAACACTGGGAATGCCCTGCCGGCCTGCCGACAGGTTTATCACCCTTTCTGGGGAGGCTGCGTGGAAAGGCCTGGGGCAGCCGAGGTAATAACCTCATTAACGCCTGCACGGGCCCTCTTGATCTTCAAGGAGCCGTGCCCGTGCCCGCTCGGCCTTTGGATCAGCTGCCCTGAGCCGAGAGAGCCTTGCCCAGAGATAAAGCCAGACGTGTCTCGTCATTACAAATTGTTCTGAAATCTGGTCTGGCTCCTGGCAGAGGCCTGGGCTCGGCCGCTCTGCGGGCCCCCCGCGCCAGCCTGAGCTGGGGCAACGCCGCCGGGCAGGTGCGCGTGCTGCGCGTGCTTGTGCGCACGTGTGCGCGCGCAGACTGCTTCTCTCTGGTGGGGCGGGGGCGGAGGCTCACTCCCGGCCCTGGGAAGGCTTCCCGGCCCCCTTTCCCGCACGAGAGAGCGGAGACACGGCAGCGTGAGGACAGACACATCACCGAGGCCCAGCACGGGGGGCGGCGGGCAGCCAGCCCCTCCTTGCCCCCGTGCGCGGGGGCCAAGTGGACACGGACTCCAGTCTTACTGCCTATATATACTGCTGGCGGCCGCAGCATCTGTCACCGTCCTGTCTGTGACCCGTGGGACAGACAAATGCCACCTGAGCAGCTCGGCTTGCGCCGACGAGCCCATGGCATCAGAGCCCCCTGCCTGGGGCGGAGCCACGCCTCAGCTCCGGCCCTGCGGGCCAAGGGTCTGGCTTCCGGGCCTCAGTGCTCCCATCTGTAAAATGGGGAGAGGTGGGACAGACCTGCTCTCGTCTGTGTCCGTGTGAGGGAAACGAAGTCACACAGGGACCCAGGTGCTCAGTGGATGTTCGTCGTGACTCCCACCGGGAAGTAACAGCAATCCTAGCAGTAGTGGCGTGTCAGCTGGTGCCAGGCCCCAGGCAGGCACTGGCGGCGGGCGGAGAGGGAGTGAGGTGCGGTGGGGTTAGGGAGACACGCAGGCTGCACAGCTCACCGGGTGCCTAATGAAGCGGGTGCCCCTCTGGCCCCTACTTTGCTCCGAAGAACGGCCAAGGTCCTTCCCCGCTCCTCCCTGCTGCGGGATCATGGGCAGTATGGTGAGGCACCAGTGGCTGTCGCCCAACCAGTCACCCCAGCTGCACGGCACCCCCTCTCTCCGCCTATTTAGAGCACCTGACTCACTCTAATTATGGGCCTGCAGGCACGTCGGGGCGCGCCGGAGACGCCCGAGATAGCCCGGAAGCACCCGCTCCGGGGGCGACCGGACATCCCAGCGGCCAGGTGCACCTTCACCTCCCGCCAGCACCTCCCCACCCTGGAGATCCCTGCGGCGCCCCCTCCTTCCGCCAGGGGCCCTCTAGGTGGCCTCTGGGGACAGTGCCCCAGCCTGGGGCCGGAATGGCCCCGGGGGCGGCGCGCGGGGCGGGTCTCCCTGCAGCACGCAGCCTGGTGCCCGTCCCGGGGTCCCGCGCCTCAGCAGGGCCTGGGTGGGGATGCCCGCCCAGCCGGGAACGCCGCGCCCACGCTCTCCGCACGGCCGCCCACGCCTCCTCCGATTCCGATGTATATTTAGCCTCATTATCAAATATTTGCAATGAACCGTGTGAACCGCCTAATAGCGGCTGGAAGGGAAACTCGATCCGGGGCAGAAAGAAGCACGTGACCACGCCTGATCCGCAAGGAGCGCGGACCCGGCGCACCGGGCAGGTGCAGCAGCCCCCCCCCACGCGCCTGGCCTCCGGACTTTCGGCTCCCCGTCCGGGGTGAGCCCCCGAAGCCCACCTGCTCACCCAGTGCCCCCCTCTCCGCGGGCCGAAAGGGAGACGCTTGGGACCCGAGTGGGCGGGGCGCCGCGCGGCACAGGCCGGGGAGGAGGGAGCGCGTCGCGTGGGTTCTCACCCAAGTTGCTGACCTCTTGGTCAAGTCAGTTGTATCTCTACGTCGCATTCTTGGAAGCCGGGCCCCTGGCTCTATTTCTGCCAGTTTTTTCGGGGGTGGGGGAGGGCGGGGCCCGTGGGGCTGGGGTCGTAGCCCCGCCCCGGCTGGAACGCGCGGCGTGCCCCCGAATCTCCCCCAGAGGCGCCGGTGGCACGGTTTTTGCCGCCCTCCCGCAGCGGCTGTTGTCTGGTCGCTATGACGACTCGCTGAGGTTTTTATTTTTAATAGCCGCCGGCGATTATAGGGACGCCTGCGCCGCGCCCCCAAAAGCTCTCCAGTCCGGGGGCGGGATGCACCCCGGCCTCGCCCTTGCTTTCCGCCCTGGGGCTGGCCTGCAACTCCTATCCAAAGCGCCCCCTTGGCCGCCGTGCTGGCCGCAAACTCCAGCTGGGCACCCCTGAAGTGCCGCCAGGGAGGGGCGCGGAGGGAGGCACCCACCTCAGCCCCCGCACGGGCGGCGGAGTTCCTCCTCCATTCCCGCGCCCACGACGGGACCCAGCCCTTTAGCCCCGAGGGGCTGTCCTCGGGCCCCTCTGCCGGAGAGGAATCCCGGGCTCGAGCGGACGTGATGCAGTCGATTCGGGAGGCGCGTAGGCGATGGCTCAGACCCGGTCCAGCCTGAGTCCTTGGGGGTGCCTGTTCGGCTGCCCTCCCCAAGCCTGCCAGTGGTGCCCCTCTCGGAGCCATCGAAGGTTCCAGCTGGACGGCCGAGGACTGGCCCTCATGTGCTTCTAAACGTTTCCAAGTTTTCCCTGGTTCTACCTCGGGCTTTCTCCATCCTGACCACCTGGAGAGCGGGGTTGGTGGCGGGGTCCCTGCGAGGGGCTGCCGCCAGGGGAAGGCAGGGGCATCGGGGAGGCTGCAGGTGTGTGAAGGCACGTGGAAGGGCGCGGGTAGACCCGGTCCCTCGGGGAAGGGCAGGAGAGGCCCAGCCTCCACCCTCCTCACCCTCACCCCGAGGTATTTGGGGGGAAGGCGAGCGCCCCCCGAAGCGCCTTCCCGACTTGGGCTTTGAAATGCCGGAGCCCGCCGTTCGATGAAAGACCGCCCGCAGGCTTCGCCTTTACTGCCTTTGTCTGGCGGGAGGGCGGCCGAGGCGGGGCGCGGGCCTAATCCACAGGATGGGGCAGATGGGGGCGGAGGCCTGGGGCGGGCGGAATTCCAGGCGGCCGCCCACCCACCCACCCACCCATCGGGGAGTCCCCTAACCCTCAGGGGGCCTCGCCGTCTAGCGTTGGGGTGGCGAGGCCCGCCTTCCCTCCTAGGCCGGGTTCCAGGCTCGGATGCCCCCTCGAGAGACCAGCCGGGGGGCCGATCCCACCTGGTGTAGGCGGGCGGAACCTGCCCAGCTCGGGCGCACCTGCCCTTCCGCGGCAGGGGAACGGTGCAGCCCGCTCAGGCCTGGGCCTCCCGCGCGCCGGTCCCAGGCATCGCGCTCTGTGCCGCGCCTCGGCCGGAGGTGGCGCTCTGTACGCCCAGCGGATCCCGGCGTGGGAGGCTCAGACTCCGGGGGTTCCTCCCCGAGCGGATCCTTTCTCCTCCTTCCCTTCCGCCCCCTCGAGTTCCCGGCTCAGGCCGCAGCCCAGCCTTCCACGAGGGAGTGGGGACGCGGGGTCCCAGGGTGGGGACCAGGCACGCTGCAGCCCCCTCCTCCGACCTGGGCGCTCTCCCGTCTCGGAATGCGGGTGGAGGTTCCTCATTCAGGCGCCCCAGGCATCGGATTCTGGGCGGGGGCGCGTGGCAGCCGCCAGGTGAGTGCCCCAGACGCGCCCCTAAGCCCGCCCCACCTCTCACCAGAGACTCACTCCCCCTCCTTTTATGGAGACGGGGAGGCAGGGGCCCTGGATCCTAGCGGTGGAAAGAGGCCCGAGCGCCGGGGCGGGGGGCCGGAGGCGGGGGCCGGCTCGCTTTTGCCCTTTTCGGCGTAGCAGCTCTGGGCGCTGCCCTCCGCCGCCGCTGGGGCCGAGGGAGGAGAGCCGACGACGGCGGCTCTTCCGCGGCGGCCTCCTCCCCTCCCCGTCCGGTGCCGCAGGATTGCAGCTGGCACTGGAGGGTGGGCAAGCTCCGGGGAGGGGCGCGCGGGGAGCCCCGCCGGGCGAGCGGAGCCCGGCGGCTGTGCTCGGAGCCGGGCGCGGGGCTTTGATGGATTTTACTGCCTGCGTGAGCGCCGGCGTGTGCTCACTGCGGCGGCGGCGGCGGCGGCCGGGCCCTGCCCGGCCCGTGCGGCCCCCGCGCGCTTCCGAGGTGCGGGTCCGGGGCCCGGAATCCGGGGGAGGCGAGGGGGAGGGGGCGGGGGAGGGGCGCGGCGGCGGCGGCGCTATAACCCCCCTCCCCGCCGCCGGCCGGCTCCACACGCGCGCCCTGCGGAGCCCGCACAACTCCGGCGAGCCGGGCCTGCCGGCGCCTCCTCCTCGTCCTCCTCCTCTCCCGGCGGCGGCGGCGGCGGCGGCGGCGGCGGCGGCGGCTGCTCCAGCTCGGCCCTGCGCCCGCCCTCCTCAGGCCGGCGCGGCGAGGCCCCGGGCGGGCGGCGGCTGCCAGGCGGCGCGGCCGCGGGCGCTGCCCGGCTCGGGCCGGCGGAGGGCGGAGCGCGGCGCCAGAGCCGAGGGCACGCCGCGGAGGGGCGCACGCAGGCCTCCGGGCCGCGCCGTGCTGGGCCGCGCCGTGCCCGGCCGGGCGGCGGCTGCAGGAGGAGGGCCGGAGGCGAGCGCGGGGCCGGCGGTGGGCGCGCAGGGCCGCCCGCAGCCCGCAGGGAGAGCGCGAGCCCGCGGCCGGGGCCCGGCCGGGCGTCCAGACAGGTGATGGGTGGTGCGGCGGCGGCGGCTCCAGCCTCGCTCCGGGGTCCCTCTCGGGGCTGATGCCCGCAAATATGCAGAATTACCGGCCGGGTCGCTCCTAAAGCCAGCGCCGGGGAGCGAGCGCGGCGGCGGCCAGCACCGGGAACGCACCAAGGAAGAGGCCCAGCCCCCGCCCTCCGCCCCTTCCGTCCCCACCCCCTACCCGGCGGCCCAGGAGGCTCCCGGCGCGGCGGGCGCGGCGAGCGCGCACTCCCTGCTCCTCCTCCTCGCTGGCGCTGCCCGCCTCTCCGCACTCGCTGCTCGCGCCGGGCGCGCTCCGCCGGCTCCCTGCTCTCCGCGCCACCCTCCTCCGGGCCGCGCTCCCTGAGGGATGGTACTGAATTTCGCCGCCACAGGAGCCCGGCTGGAGCGCCCGCCCCGCGGCCTCGCCTCCCCGCCGAGCCGCCAGCGCCTCGGGACGCGATGAGGACCTGGGCTTGCCTGCTGCTCTTCGGCTGCGGATACCTCGCCCATGCCCTGGCCGAGGTGGGTGCCACCCCCGCGCCCCGTCCCCTCTCCGACTCCCCCGGCGCACGCCTCCTGCAGCCGCCCGCGGGCCGGGGCGCCTCGGGCTCTGGGGCTTTGCGGAGCGCATTTTGATTTCTGCTAGGGTGGTCGATTTTTTCGATTTTCCCAACTGGGTTTTATTTTCTGCCAAGCCGAAGTGTGTCTGGTGAGTTTCCAGCGTGTTGCGTCGCTCTGCCGTGGAGGGACGGAGTGGCGCGGGGTGGACGAGTGGGGAGAAACTTCGGGGGGCGCGGGCCCCTCTCCGGAAGGGGAGTCCGGAGGGCGGCGGACAATGCAGTATCGGGGTGCGGGGAGCGCAGAAGGGGGTGTGTGTGACCTGGCGGAGCCAGCGGCGGATAAACAGGGGCGGCTGCTGCGGCAGTCCCCGTCAGGCAGGGTGGGCAGCGGGGGGGGGGGGGGGGGGGGGGCGGGTCACAGCCCCTCCCTCCCGCCCACCCCCCCGGTCCCTGTCCCTGAGCCTAGCCCTGGCTAGGCTGGGCCGGCGCAGTCCCGCCAGCCCGGGGCCTGCTTACAGGTGGCTGAGTGAGGCGAGCCGGGGCCGGGCCAGGCGCCCGCGCCCTCCCACCGCCGGCGTCCCCACCCCCCCAATGTCGAATCCCGAATCCCCGGGAGCTCTCCTGTGATGAATGACTTTCTGCAGCCCCCGTCGTGGGAACTTGGTGCTTGAGACCCCTTCCCCACCCCCTCCCCAGCAGCGACCCCCGACTCCCTTTAAAAATCTGGAGGAGGGGGGAGCCCGCGAGGCGGGGGTGGTCTGGGCAGGGACCGCGAGCTGCGAGAGGTGGAGATTTAACCCTCCCATTGCCGTGCAGCCTCTCCCAGCCGGCGGCTGGATTTGGGGCGTCTTGGGCGGCGCTAGGGCCCCGGCCGGGCCGTAGCGGGTGGGGCGCGCGTGTGAACGAGTGAATGCGCGCGCGCGTGTTTTTGCGACGGAGACCCTCGACCCCGCAGGTTGGGCCGGGGATTCCGGGGTGTGAAATTTAAGCCGCTGGCAGGATTAAAGTGTTAAGGCTGCCGTGACTTTCGTCGCCGATCCGTGACGCATTTCAACTTGATCTTTCTGGATGTCGATTTCACTATTAAATCAGAAACTCCTCGGGCTCTCGCTGCCCCTAGACCTACTGTAACTGACACCCGGGGCGGAGGGTCCGCAGTGCCGGGCTTTTGTTTGAAAATTTAAAGGTGGGAGGGCTTTCTTTCTGCAAAGGTGGACCTGGACGGGAGCCGAGCATTTGGGGTCTCACCCAGCCCCACCCCTGGCCTCGGACTCCAGGGCCCCGCGGGTAGGGGCCGGGCAGCCTTCGAGCAGGAGGCCGGGGGGGCGAGGGGCGGGCGCGGGGGGGGGGGGGGCGCAGGGCGCGAGCCGGCCCGGCCGCTGGCGCTGACCGTGTGGGTCTGTTTGCAGGAAGCCGAGATCCCCCACGAGGTGATTGAGAGGCTGGCGCACAGTCACATCCACAGCATCCGGGACCTCCAGCGACTCCTGGAGATAGACTCCGTAGGTAAATCGCGCCCCTTCCCTCGGCGCGCGGGGTGGGTGTGCGGGGGTATGAGCCCCGCGCCGCCTCCCGCGCTCGGGCCGGGCCGGGCGCCGCTCAGGAACGAACCGAAAGGTCAGAATCCAATCCCGGGCCATAAAAGCCCAGGCGGATGAGTCAGGAGTTTCTCTTCCAATCCCCACTTTCTCTCCGGAGGCGGCCGCGATTTGCTCGCTTGCCCGGGGATTGTTTTTGCATTTAAGGAAAATGCCGTGTGTGTCACTGAAAGTTCAGCCGCATAGGGGGCGCCGGCGCCCGGGCCAGGTGTGCGGGCCCCGGGCCTGCCCTCCGGCCGGAGGAGCGGCCGAGCGGGCCGGGGCCTGGGCGCGGAGCCCTGGCCGTGCGCCCCGCGGGCAGGCGTGTGCTGGGGGAGCTGCCCCCTTGTCTTCGCGGGGAACTGGTGCCCCGCTCCTGTGGCGGGGGCGGCGGGGCCTTTGTGGTTTCCGGAGACCCGTGCCTTTCTCTTTTCACGGGCCAATAAAAAGGCACGTCTTGGACACATCCGCTGTTTGGGGACTATTTTGGGGCTCACCCCCAGGCCCTGGAGCCTAGCCACTCCGGTTTATCTGTAAATGGAGAGTTTTGAAGATCTTTAGCGTCAGCTGCAGAATTGGAGGGGACTGGCGCGCACAGGTCCCCTGGGACCCAGGTTGTAGTGGGTGGTGTTTGTTGATGGCTGGCTGCACTGCGGTGTGCACTGAGGGGGCCCTTTTCTAGAGGACCAGGATTCTGACCCACATCTTCGCGGTGTCCTGCTCGAAATTTGTCTTTGGTGGGGGAAACGAGGCATGTGGAGGGTCAGCGACAGAAATGCATCTGTCAGAGGACATTTGTCAGTGTCTGCTTGAAAAGAGGCCCAAGATGGACTTGTCAGACAGAGCCACGGCAAGTGGTGGAGGTCGGTGGAAGGATTCAGTGAAGATTTCTCTCTCCCTGCAGACTACCCTGAAAGAGGGGGGCCGAGGGGGAATTAAGTAAAATCACATGGTCTAGTCATTTGGAAATTTGTACCTAATTATGGTGGTGGAGAGGCCCGAACTATTTTCATTTCATGCCAAGACCATTTTCTAGCAAGGCCCATGGTTTCTGTAGTTTCGTGACCCAGGAAATCCTCTGGCTGATCCTTATCAGGAAGGGGGTAGAATTTCACTTGGAGATCAGAGTTGGGCCAGGGGGGGATTTTGGTCTGGTTCCTTGATGTGTAACCCTGGGGAGAAGGATTTGGCTTCGGTTAGCTGAGGAGAAGCCTGCATTCTGCTGGGCCCTGGCGGATTTGTACCAGTGGGGAGACCGCTTCCCTGAGAAGGTTCACGGCCTTTTTTTTCAGCTTTCGGGAACGAGGCCTGTGAAGGGCTGGGCCTCCCTGTGGGACGGCTTTGGGACGCCACCGGGAAATGGGCCATTCACTTTCTGTTGGGACCATTCTTATTCTGGTCTCTGCAGCCCCGCCCCCCACCCCCACCCATTATCACTTTTTGCATTTGCAGCTGGGTGGGTTATGCTGATGGCATTCCTGACCTGGGGGCTGTTGGGCCCGGGATTCTCTGGGAGGGTCCAAACTGAAGAAGCTGGACGCACCAGCTAGTTCCCTGGGCTGGTCTCAAATTGCCCCCTTACCAAAAGCCCCGGGCCCTCCTCCTCGTCCTGCACCCCCACCCCTGTCTGCCGCACGGTTTGGGGTCTGGCTAGGATCCTGGGTTAGGACTCATCTTGCTGGGGATACCGGGGTGAGAATGGAGCCGGGCTTCTGGGATCTTACGTGCTCGCCAGGAGCGAGGGGCCTAGGAGGCCCTTTGTGACACAGCCTCGGGTGGCTCTCCATCCAGGTCTGGCCCCTTTCACGGGGATGTGGAAGCTGGGAACCACGGCAGTGCGTGGCCTCTGGCCTCAGCGTAGGGGTTGCTGCTGGCTGCTTCTAGAGCTTGTTTTGGGGTCTTTCCCCCGCAACACCTGTTCCCGCCCAAAGGGATGAGTTGAACCAGATCTTGCTGTTGGGGAAGGTTGTAAACAGCCGAGGGGTCAGTTGTCTGTGCACTGAGCTGCCCTCCAGGCCCTGGAGCCTGTCTGGGATCCCTGAGGAAGGAGCTGGGGTGTGGAGAAACCCAGACACCCAGCCGGTGGGTCTTTATCCCTCTTGGTAACTCAAGGGTGAGGCGCCCCCCCCCCCCCCCCAGGTCGGAGGTCGGGGTGTGAAGGGAATTCGGCCCCAGGGGCAGAAAAGGCTTTTTCTTACAGGCTGACTTCTCCCTCCTGGCATGGGCGGGGCTTAGGGGGACCTGTAGGATCCCGGGGTTCTTCCCCGTGGGTGGGTGGGTGTATCCCCATTTTACAGATGAAGCCTGTCCCGGTAGGATTCCTACCCCAGGGGCGATGGCAACAGCCCTGAGTCTGAGCGTTGCTGGAGGGCGAACGGAGTTGGGGCGTCGCTGACTCTCCACGTGGGGCGTTTGGGTGGAGGGACCAGTGTGTGGTCTCTGAGTGACCAGTAGCTGGAGTTCAGGATGAGAAAGAGCCACTGAGCAGGACAGCGGGGGTGCTTTGTTATCCCAGCAGCCGGGGCTGGGGGGGGGGGTGGTCACTGAGTGACTGATGCATAAACATCCCCGTCCTGGGCCATTAATGCTGCTCTAGGACTGAAGGCTGGACGGGGCTTGTCCCCATCCTGAGCTGTCAGTCGGACATTTGTGCACGGGAGACAAAAGGGAGACCCACTTGATTAACTGTCCTGAGAGCAGTTTCAGGGCATCGCTCAGGCGGGGCCTTCTCCCCCAAGTCGCTGCTGGGCCATTTCTCAAGCGGCATCAATCAGAAGGCCGCTCCCCCGTGAGCGTGGATGGGCGCGCAGTGCACGGCCACCCATCGGGATCCGCGGGCAACGGAGGGCGTGTTTGACCAGGAGCTATTTCTCTCCCGCCTCTTGTCTTGAAAGCAATCTGCCGGTTCAGGTTTCAGCGCCGTTGATAAGCTGGCAGGGCCCTTGTCTCCTCTGTTTATTCAGGCGAGAGGCCCGGACGGGGCTCCCGGGTCCTCCTGTGGCCATGCCCCTACCCAGCGCTCGCGTCTTGGGCCTCAGTTTCCTCAGGTGTCAGGAAGTGGAGGCGCCCCCTGGGGACACGTCGGGACCGAGTCTCCAGGAAAGCGATAGGTGACCCCTGGCTTTAGTAAGTCTCCCGCGTGCCGTGACGCTTGCCCCTGGAAGCTGACAGCGGGCCGGCTTCTCTTTGGTGTGGGGACGGCAAGATGGCCGCCACCGGGACGTGACTCATAAATGTCACTTTTTTGCGAAAAAATGCCTCTTGTAACAGTTGGTTGATGGGAAATTCTTACTGCATGAATAGTTGTGTTCTGATCTTATTTCGGGTCTCAAAAAAATTAGTGGCAGTGGAACATTGAGTCATTTTAAGTGAAAAGTTGGGTTTTTCCCAGACTTCAGTTTTCTGAAAGAACGTATCTTGTGCTGATTGCACCTTTCGCCTGGTATTCGGTTTTCATGTTGAAAGAGTGGAGCTTTCGGATTTGTGGGTTTGTAGACAGTCCCTGAGGCCTTGGTGGTCCGGGCGCCCAGGAGGGGGCCTCCGGTTTGGGCCGGTGGCCGGGACACCACGGAAGAAGGGGTCTGCTGGAGCCCCTGTCTGTTGGAGCTCCTCAGACCCGGGGCCCCTGCTCCTCTCCAGGGGGAGGACGAGGCTGGAGGGGGATGTGGAAGGAGACCCCCTTCCCCCCCGTGGCTGGGTCTGGGGTCAAGGCAGGGAGACCAGGTGCGACCCACAGCAGTCATCCTCCGGGCACAGGCAGTGTCATGGGGCCTGGTCGGTGTGAGTGGCAGGCGGCAGGACTGTGTGTCCCTCCTACCCCCCCCCGGGGCTCCCCTAGGCTGCCCGGGGGCACTGGGGTGGGAGAGGGCGGTGGCGTGTGTCCTGGGGCTGTCGCGGGCCTGGGGGATGAGGGTCCGGTTCTGATTTTAGCGCTGGGACCACTGCTCTGAGGCCAAGGGCAGCAAGCACGCTTGCCTTCCTGCCAGCCAGCCTCTCGGCCGCGCACTGGGATTCCCGCTCCTTTGCTTCTCTGCGTGCGTTTCCTGTGGACTCAGAGTGGGCCAGGCGGGGTCCAGCTGTCGGTCCAGTGGGGCCTGGCTTCCCGTGCCCCTCAAAGGTTAGGGTGCTTCATCGAGAGTCGGTCTGGCGAGAAAGAGGGAGACACACACACACACACACCCCAGGAAAGTCACAGCGTGCTGGTCCTTCTGGCACCTTTTCCCGGAGGTGGGCCTGGGAAAAGGGGGCTGTGAGCAGGGGGCCTGGGTCTTTTGGACAAGGAAGGCCTTCCGTGCTCTGGCCCTCACTTGGGGAGGCGCCCCAGGGGAGACCACACGTGGCCCCTTTACCCCAAGTCCACAGCTTTGCTTCAAGGTACGGCCAGGGCACAGCCCGGGCCCCTCTGTGTGTGCTTCGCAGAGGTTGGGGGGCCGAGTTTTGGCAGTCAGGACTCGCATCCTCTGCGCCTGTGGGAGTGGCGGGTCTCCTAGGGGACCCTGTCTGTCTGGGGGAGGCAGGTAGGAAGCATTGCTGGACAGGCCCCCGGGCGCCACGCAGACGGTGGGGGCTGCCGGTCACCATTTCCTCTTTCTCCCTGCAGGGCCCGAGGGTGCTCTGGAGGCGAGTCTGAGAGCCCACGGGGGCCACTCCTCCAAGCATGCGCCCGAGAAGCGGCCCGTGCCCATTCGGAGGAAGAGAAGCATTGGTGAGCCCCGGGCCTGCCGGGGGGGGGGGGGGGCGCCGGGCTGGGGGGGGGCTCGCCCCCACCGTGCCTTCGGGACCACCACCCCCGCCCTCCTCCGTGAAACAAAGGCCCGGCCTGCGCAGGGGCCCCAGCGACTTCAGCTCTGGCCGCCCGCCGTCTCTGGAGGCCTCCCTCCTCTGCCGGGGGCGTCTCCCTGCCCTGGCCCGTCTGCTGCCTGCTGCAGCCTGGCCTGGGCCAAGAGTTTCCAGGAGAGGAGAGCCATCATAAATTCCTTAAGTGCCCGGTCTTGTTGGGGCCTGTTCTGGAGGAGGCCTCGCTGGAAAACGTGGTCGTGTTTCATTTGCAGTCTGTAGCGCGGTGCGCTGGAGCTCAGGCTCCGGGCTGCGGAGCCAGAGATGCGGCCGAGCTGTGTGTGCTGGGCCCTGCCCTCGGCCCCCGCCCCGCTCGGCCTTGGCTCCTGGGCTCTGCCCGGCCTGGGATCGGGTGGCGTTTCTGTCCTGTCGCCTAGCAGGGCATCCCCGTGTCTGCTGGCCCCTGAGGAAGGACTGGCCGTCGTGGGGGGGGGGGGGGGCGGGGGCTCTGGGGGCTCTGGGTTGGCTGCGACACAGCCTCGGCCTGCGCTTTCTTGCGCTGGGACTCGGGCTCCGGGGTTGGAGTCGATGCCACCTGGGGGTTCGTTCCTGCCACTTTTCCTTACTGCCTGGTTGTGACGACACACTGCTGCTCTCTGCTGTGTGCCATTGGGCAGCACCTGCCTTCTCTGAGCTTTAGATGTCCTCCCAGGAGGTAGATTTCCTAGCTTCTGTCATTGAGCGCAGCGTGTGGGCGATGATTCCTAGCGAAGGCAGCGGACGTTTACCGTTTGACTGTAGGTTTCAGGTTCTCCAGACCAGTGCCAGAGGCCTGTCCTATTCCAGACCAGGAGCCCTGGACTCAAGTCCTCTCTCCCCAGCTCCACCCTCGGTCCCACCTGGATGGGTTCCCCAGACCCCTCCCAGGTGGTGGGCACTGGGCTGGGAGCTGAGACCCCCCCCCCCCGCCCCCCCCACCCCCAGCACCCAGCCTTCCCTGTAGGTGGGGCTGTTCTTGGAGGCCCAGTGCCCCCCTCTCCAGGTGCTCCCTGAGCACCTTGGGGGATTCGAGTACCCCGAGTCTCCTGAGGCTCTGGGGGGGGGAGGTCTCACCCTAGTGGCAGATGGGCAGGAGAGAGGCTGGCACCCCTCCCTGGCTTCACCCACATCTCAAGCTTGTCTGCAGAAGACAAGGCCCTGCCTCATGCCAGCTGGCCACAGGGGTCAGGCCGAGCCCTCTGCACCCAGGAGCGGCTCCCTCCAGTTCTGGGCTCAGGGGTCCCTGCTTGCCCCTGGAGGCAGCAGCTCCCGTGGGCAGCACCAGAGCCTGGCGGGGCTCTCCAGGCACACGGTGGGGGGCCCTCCAGGCACACGGTGGGGGGCCCTCCAGGCACACGGTGGGGGGCCAGGGCCAGCGCCACAGCCGGATGCTGCCAGAGGGTGGCATGTGCCCTGGGGTCCCCGGGTGGATTCCTCATCTGGCGGGCATGCCCTGGCGCCCCCTGAACTTCGGGGCTTCGGGGTGGACGGGCTGGCCTGTGCTGAGGAGCACAGAGGAGGTAGCACCAGCTTCTCCTCGGAGGCCGGCGGGGTGGTCTCTTGGTGACCTTTGCTGAGCAGAACTGTGGCTGGTGGGGAGGCAGGGCCGTGTCCCTTCCTGGGGCAGGGCCTGGCCTTGTGGGGGTGGCAGCAGGCAGGGCTGTCGCTGTGGGGGTCCCAGCCTCAGCTTCCCTGTTCTACCCATTTTCCACCGGCCCTGGGAGCGCCCTAACCGTCGATGGAGACACTCCCCTTTCAGCATCGGTTCCCACGCCCGCCCCCTCTGCGGGCCACCTGGGGCTTCCCTGGCCTCTGGGCTCCCTGTGTCTTGTGGTCCCCTTTGCCAGCAAGGCCTTTCTCCTGGGGGGTCCCCGCCTGGCCCTCGCTGCTGCTCACTCACCTTGATCCCGCTCAGATGCACCTGTCCGGGTCCGGGGTGTCTCTCCCCCTTTGCAGGGCTCGGGAGCCTTTCCGCTTGGGAGAGGCCGCGGCCAGGTGGGGGCGCACCAGCCCGAGCTGGGCTCCCGGTTGCCCCTCCAGGGCCGCGCGGGTCACGGGGTGGCCTGGGTGCTGGTGGGAGCCCGGGCGTGGCCTCTACATTCACTGTGGCTCTTGCCCTGCAGAGGAAGCCATCCCCGCGGTCTGCAAGACCAGAACGGTCATTTACGAGATACCTCGGAGTCAGGTCGACCCCACGTCTGCCAACTTCCTGATCTGGCCCCCGTGCGTGGAGGTGAAGCGCTGTGCGGGCTGCTGCAACACCAGCAGCGTCAAGTGCCAGCCTTCCCGCGTCCACCACCGGAGCGTCAAGGTGAGCCCCGGGGGCGCCCTGCGGCCGGGGACCTGCTCGAGTCCCGAGGCCACGCCCGTTCCTTTGGCCGCACTGCCAGGCTCTGGGTGCAGAGCGGGGGCGGGCAGAGCCGGGACTGGGGCTTGGTCGGCTGCCGGGGGGGGGGGGGGGGGGGGGGGTGGGGGGCGGGGGGAGTGGGGGAGGGGTGTCTGGCTCCCTTCCCCCTCCGCCGCACACAGCCTCCCCCGCGAGGTCGCCGTGGGGAAGGGCCGTGAGGAAAGCAGCCTCGGGACACGTGTTGCTCGTGCACTGCTGCGTGTGTGCTCCGAGCCCCGTGCCACGGGGTGCGTGTGTGTCCGTGGAGTCCTTCTCCGGAAGGGCCCTCCCGGGGTTGCCTCCCTCTCCGGGGCCGCAAGGCCAACGCTTCCCCTCGTTCTCGGAAGCCGTGCTCTGCCCGGAGACCCCCAGGATCGGCGCTGGGCTCACTGTCCCAGGCAGGGTGCCGGCCGTGGGGACCTCCGAGGCAGAACTGGGGGAGGTGTCTCTTCGGGTCACTCTGGCCTGCCAGATGGGGGTCTGTTTGGGGGGGCCAGTGGCCGGAAGGTTCTGCTGGGGCGTGGGTCTGCTTCCCTCGGGCCTCATTTGCTGCATCTGTGAGATGAGTCTGTCTGGGGCTGTGCGGGACCCAGGCGAGTCCCGGGTGGTCCCTGTCTCCGGGAGGGGGCTGCCTTCCTGGGAAGCTGGCTCTGGCCTGGCGGGTTACCGTCCCGGGTGACCCTGGAGTGTGGACTTGGGCAGCGGGCAAGGCACGTCAGACCTTAATTGGGGCTGTGGTCCTCGAGCACCTGGGGCCTTGAGTGAGCAGATTCCACGGCTTGCTGCACCGTGATCCCCAAGGCGGACGCTCCCCTGCAGCGGGGCTCGCAGGGCGCTGGCCAGGGATGCTGACTCTTGTCTCCACGGGGCTCTCGGGCCTGACCCCTGACGGGGCCCCCAGCCGGGTGCCGAGCCCAGCACTGCACCCTTGTCAAAGGGGGACACAGAGGCCAGAGGGGACAGGACCTGAGCATTCTGCACCTGCTGTGGGGCCGTGGCCAGTGCAGCCTCCCTCAGATCTCGGTGTCCTCACCTGTGCCATGTTGTGAGGGGGCCCTGAGCCCCAAGAATCCAGGTGCTGAGATCTTTCCTTCCTGGGTGTGGGGATGGTGGTGCTCTCTTTTTTTTTTTTTTGACATTTATTTAGTTTTGAGAAACAGAGTGAGACAGGGCATGAGCAGGGGAGGGGCAGAGAGAGAGGGAGACACAGGATCCGAAGCAGGCTCCGGGCTCCGAGCCGTCAGCACAGAGCCCGACGCGGGGCTCGAACTGAAGTCGGACGCTCAACCGCTGAGCCACCGGGGCGCCCGGTGCTCTTGATGGGACAGCCCCACGCATGGGCGCTGGGGCTGCCTTTCGTGTCCAGTCGGGCTCTCGCAGATACAGAGGTGCGGGAATGAAGTGGGCTCCTGCCTCCCATGGGGTAAGGACTGTAGAGCGTCTGGTCCTGGGACGGGCAGGGATGCCCTCTCCCTGGCCCACCTGAGTGGGTGGGTGGGGGTCCAGACGCTCCCGCGGGGCCTCCAGCACGGTGTGCGTTGGCGGGTGGGGGGTGCGGCCCATGTCTGCCTTGGGCACAGGCCCAAAGGGCTGGGCAGAGTGGCACTGGGCCAGGGCTCCCCCTACGGGCCTTCATCTGCTCTGAGGGGGTCACGGTCCACCCAAGGGGACAGAGGAGCTAGTCCTGCAGCTGGAGCTCAGTGGCCCGGTTCCATGTCCCGCGTCCTGCTCCTCTCAGACCCCTTCCTCCTTCCCCTCTCCCTGCCTCCCCATCACAGGGTTGGCAGGGAAACATCCGGCCCCAGACACTTGGGGTTTTGGCCGAGAAGGGACAAAAGGTCAGTGGGAACAGGAGGTCCATTGTGGAGGCCAGCCTGGCCCCCACGCCTGCCCAGCGAGCTGTCCCTGGTCCGTGGGGTTTGAGGCAGAGCTCATGGCCCTGGGCTCTGCAGAGTCCCGGGCTGAGCGTCCGTGAGGGGCGCTGGGGGCCAGCAGGGGACCGTGTTGCCGGGCAGGTGGGAGGTCCTGCCCCGGGCTGGCACGTGCCTGGTTTTCTGGTTTACGGCCTTTTGATCACAGTTGAAGGTCACAGACTGGAGAAGGGAAGGGAAGGCCGGGAGTGGCCACCTCCTTGAAGCCCAGGCGGTGAATTGTCCAGTGTGCCCAGCTGAAGGCTGCCAGGGGTCCCCAGGCCCTGAGCGTCAGGACTCGCTGACGTTGGAGGGTGGCTCTCCTCTGTGACCGCCATAGAGGGTGGCCTGAGGGTTCTTGTGACCCCAGCTCGACCGTGGTTTCAGGTGCGGGCCTTCACTCTCTGGGGCTGTGGCCTCGTCCGTTCTCCGGGACCTGCCCTTGGTGGGGGACTGGACCCCATGGCCCCCCGCGGGTCCCCCTGGGCTTGCTAGGGACGGCTGCCATCAGACCTCAGGAAGAGGTGAGCACGTGGTCCTGGGGGCCGTGTCCCTGCATCAGCTTGCCGTGGTCAGTGTTTGGGGTCTGCTCTTGGGGGCACCAAGCATGCTCTCTGACTGGTATCCCGGAGGGACGAGCCCTTCCTCTACTCCCCAGTGAGTGCTGACCCCAGACCCTGCAGGCATCTGACCCTGTCCCCCACACCCAGGCCTCGTGGGCCAGGAGAAGGTAGTGTAGACAGCACAGCCCCGGACTCTGGTGGTGTCGTGCTGGTTGGGCCGGCTATGGGGTGGCCCTGGGAGTTGGGGGTTCCCGTGTTCTTCAGGTAGCCCGCGGGCTTACAGCTGAGTTGGTCACTCAGTTAAGTCGGTCAGGCCCGCAGGTCTCCAGAGGCCAGGACCCAGCTCTGTGGCCACGTCCAGGGCAGCTGGCTGTGGCTTTGCATTGCTAGACCTCCGGCTTCTGGAAGGGGGTCTGAGTGTGTTCGCTGGGGTGCCCCGGACAGGCCTCTGCACCTCGGATGGAGTGGGGGGGGTCCAGTTCAGGGGCCTTGGGGAGAGATGAGCGGCTCTAGCGGCGAGGGTCTCCCGTGAAGGGATTCCGAGCCCCTCCCCACGGCGAGCAGGGCTCCAGGCTCCCGCCCCCTGCCTGCCTGGGGAGAGCCCTAGACGTGGCCTCAGGAAGCCACTGCCCCTGGGCTGTGCTGGCCTTTCTAGCCGGCGGGGGGACGAGGGCTCCACACCGCCTGCCCGCTGAGCCAGGTCAGAGCATGTGTCGTGACCCTGGGGCTCAGTCCCGTGGAGTGGATGTGGAGGACGCAGAGGGACACCAGGAGTCCCGTGTCTGGAACAGCAGGGCTCTGGAGTCCTCATGCCCAGCAGGACAGGTTTCCCCCACTTAGAAAGTCCCTCGGTTAAGGGATGAGCTCAGGGCCTCTTCGGTTTCCAAGTCCAGGCCTCCTTCCAGCGAAAGGAGACGCCCAGGTTCCCTGTCTGTAAACGGACCCTAGCCGTGCCCTCACGGGGTAGCTGTGAGCGTGACAACGAGGGGCACAGGGGGGTCCAGTAAATGCTGGTGTTTGTCATCGACGGTGCCCCGCCCTGGACTCTGGGGGCGGGGGCGCGGAGCTTCAGGTCATTGGTGAGCGTCCTTCGTCTGGAAGGGGTCGTGGCACCACCGGGTGATGTGTTTGGGTGGATTTGCCCCAGGGGTGAGCGGGTGTGGGGCGGTTCATGGCGGGCCGACTTGCAGTGGGAAAGCTGAGTGTCCTGTTTATCAGGTGCAGCTCAGGCCCCCAGGAGACAGACAAAAGGGGAAGGGAGGGAGGGGCGGGGCACGGCACCCCGTCTGGGTTCCTGGATGGGTCTGGGGGCCTCAGCCCCCACGAGGGTCCCCAGGACATAGCTGCCTTGTTCTGGGGATTGGCTGGCATGGAGGCCGCTTTTGAGAATTTAATACTGACAGTGTGCTCTTGGGGGGAAAAATGCAGCCATTTCCTGGCCAGACAGAGGTGGCGGAACGGCCCGGAATCCTCACATACCCAGAAGCAGGTGCAATCATAAATCACTGTTTGTTTTTCTTTGATAAAGACGGGCCCGTCTGAGGAGAAAGTGGGTTCCCAGACCGCAGTGGCTGGGGTTGTGAGTGCTTTGCCAAGGGGACCACGGGGGGTGGATTCGTGGAGTGCCCACCCTCCCCGTGGTGGCCGGTCTGTCGTGTGCAGAGAACAAGCCTGCCCCCCACCCCCTCCCGCATCTGCCCCCCCAGGGGACACAACAGGTGAGGCGCTTGCTGAACAGAGGCTGTGCGAGCAGGGGGGCCAGGCTGGGGTCCCTGCGAGGTGGACCCTCCCGGTGCCCTAAGGGCTGGGGGCCGCTGAGGGAAGGCACAGGGGGCCCCTCGCTCCGGAAGGTGCCCGTTGCAAGTTCCAGTGCTTTTATGCGTGCGAAGTCCTGGGGGCTGTGACGCTTGTGCCCAAGAGCCCCGTGTCCAAGGATTTCTCCGTCTCCCTGCCTCCCTCCCTCCCTCCCTCCCTCTCCCTCCCTCCCTCCCTCCCTCCCTGCCTCCCGTGTGGTCCTGGCTCCCAGAACAGCCCGTGGAGCTAACCGTGCCCTGAGGCTGTGGTTGGTCATGCCCCCAGCCCTTTTCTCTTTCTGTTGTCTACTTAGGAGGCTTCCCAGGCCTGGCCCCAGACCTGGCCTGGCTCCCACCCCACCTGTGAGCCCACACCTGGCCGTCCACATTCACACCTGAGGCTGCACACCTCTTCCCGCGCTCGCGGGGCACCCAGCCCCCTTTGCGCTGCGGGTTAACCATTAATGC
Source organism: Panthera pardus (assembly GCF_024362965.1). Classification (NCBI taxonomy): domain Eukaryota; kingdom Metazoa; phylum Chordata; class Mammalia; order Carnivora; family Felidae; genus Panthera; species Panthera pardus. The sequence goes on from NW_026526969.1 coordinate 15,920,259, forward strand.
AGCCCCGCGGCCACAGGTCTGGACAAGCCAGGGGCCTGCTGACCTGTGGGATGGGCTGTCCCACTTGCCTGGGGTCCTCTGGCTTCTGGACTCCAGGCCTCTGCAAAGGAGCCATCCCTCCCGCCTCCCCCCCGCCCCCCACCACCACCCCGTCCCTCCTGCCTCCTCCCCTCCTGACTGTCCCCAGGCTGGGGGTTTCTGCTGTCAGTCATGCCTGGGTGCACCCTGCTCCCTTTCTGCCTCAGTTTCCCCAGGCCAACAGAGAGGGGGACAGAACGGATACCCCTGAGGGCCGTTGCCGGGACCTGAGACCGCAGCCCCGGTGTTGGCACAGACGGAACGTGTGTCCTGTGCCCGGGTCCGCAGGGTTCAGGGCTGGCGGGAAGATGGCCCTCCTGCCCCTGCTGGGGATTGAGCTCAGGCACTTGGTGGGGGGAGCCCGTTGGGGCTGCAGAGAGGGGCGGGGAGGATTGTTTCTCACGTTGTCTATTTCCTCCGTGCCCTGGGATGAAGCGAGGCCACCTTGACCCTGCTCGCTGTGTGTGCGAAGTGCCCTCTGATGCCAGGTGCATGCGTGTGTGTGTGTGCGTGTGTAAGCAGTTTCTGTTTCTAGGACACGGCTCGTGCGTGTGTGTGTGCTGTGAGTGCACGTGTGTGTCCACGTGGAGGGCGGAGCTGTGTTCCCATGACAGAAGGAGCCCGTGGGGCCCGTGGGGACTTGGTCACTTGGCTGCCCGGACTTGTGCCCCACGGGCTGGACCGTCAGGCCTGCTGCGCTGCAGTTCTGTGCCGAGGGTTTGGGCCGAGACGGCCTGTGGATGGAGCAGGCGCTGGCTCAGTTCTAGACCCTTCCGGGAGGGCCCTGGGTCCCTGCCCATGTTTCCGGGAAGCCTGGCTTTCTCCAGTCCCAGGGCGGCTGCGGCCGGGGCGTGAGAAGGCCTCAAGGCTGGGACTGAGCCCGTGGGGTGGCTGTGGGGTGGCCGTGGGGTGGGCAGTGTGGCCTGGAGCCCGTGGGGTCCTGATCTGCTGTCCAAAGGAGACCAGAATCCACGTCCAAACCTGACAGCCTTCCTGTGGGCCCTGAGGGCTGTGCTCGCTCCTCCTGGGGCTTTGGCGGGATGGGCAGAGGGGAGAGTGACCCCCCCCCCAAGCCCCGTGCAGCAGGCCAGCTCCTCGGCCGTGGGATTTTCCCCTTGAATAAGCAAGCTTGCGTCTGGAAACCGGCCACTGCCGCGGATGCCCTTAAGACCCGGGAGCGAACCCCTTCCCTGCCCTGTGTCCCTCAGAGCTCTTACCTCAAGGGGCACCTGCACGCCTGCCGGCTGGCACCAATGAGCCTTCGGGTTCCGAGTGAAGTGGACCAGACCGCAAATGCCGACGGCTCCTTTTCCGCCAACACTCCTGCCTCTTCCGTCAGGAAGGAGGTCGGAGGGTGGAGTTCAGAGGTCGCCCTCCCGGCCCCGGGTGGGGCCGGGCACCTCCCCACTCCCCCAGTGACTGGTGTGGGGCGCGGCCGGGGCGCTCACGGCGGGGTTGTCCCGGCAGGTGGCCAAGGTGGAGTACATCAGGAAGAAGCCAAAGTTAAAGGAGGTGCAGGTCCGGCTGGAGGAGCATTTGGAGTGCACGTGCACGGCCACCGGCCCGACCCCGGACCACCGGGAGGAGGAGACAGGTAGGCGCTGCCGCTGCCGGGGACACCGCTGCCCGCAGGCGTCGCTGGGGTGCGAAGGGGCAGACGCTCGAAGTCCCCACCACTGGGGGGGGGGGGGGGGGGGGTCGGGGGCCGTGTGGCCGAGAAAGGCCCTGCCCCCGGGAGGTGGGCGCTGGGTGTGCTGGGGGACCTGGCGGCCTCCCCCGTCCCGGGCAGACTTTGCCCAGAAGCAGCGTGGCGTTGGGACCCGCCGTGTCGGGCTGGCTCAGGGCACCAGGAAGTGTCTCTGTGCCAAAGCTAATCGAGTTTTCTTCCAGAAAGACAAACACCTGAGGTATTTATTGCTGCAGCTTTGCAGCCCTCCCTTAGGCCCGCTCACCCTCCCTGCCCTTCTGTTAACAGGAAGGCGTAGGGAGTCAGGTAAAAAACGGAAAAGAAAAAGGTTAAAACCCACCTAACGCAGCCAACCAGGTAGGAGCTGCCCGTGGATACACTGTGGTCTTGCGGGTGGAGGTGTGCTGGCTGATCACACGGCGAATCCCTCCCGCGGCGGCCTGATTGGGCCTGATCCGTCTGCAAGCTTCCGGGGCCTGGCTGGGCTGTGGGTCTGCTCGCTCCCGTCCCCGGCTCCCCCTCCTGCCGCACACGGAGCCTGATCCACGGCTCCCTTCTGCTCTGGAGCCCCTGCTCTGGCTTTGGCCTCTTCCGCTGATTGGGGAGGCCCCAGCATCACGTGACTGGAGTGATTTGGGTTCCTGAACAGCCCTGGGGTAGCTCCGACGTTCGTCAGCTGGGATCACCACGTCCGGCAGGTTACCCGCCCCATTTGACAGATGAGAAATTGAGGCTTACAGGATTGTGGGTTAGGGTAGTCAAAGACCGAGTAGATCCTGCCTGAAACCGTTTCATAAACGTACGGGGCTGTTGGCTACTGTGTTGGAAATTGTGTTTGGCTGCTAGTAACCACACCGAAAACAGGGCTGAGATAAGATAGGCATTTAAGAGTAGGCGTGGCCTTCTCCGGGTATCATCGGGAAGGACCCCTTTCCGTTTGGGACTGGTGGTGTCTGTCCTCAGAATTGCTTCGTGGTTCAGTATGGCTGCTGAAGCTCCGGAAATCACACCTACACCCCAGGCTTGGAAGAGTAAGGTGGGGAGAGGGGCAGAAAAACCCTCTCGGACAAGTGCCCCCTGGGGACTGGTGCTCTCATTCCCTGGCTGTCCTTCGGCTGCCGGGGGCCCGGGAAGTGTAGTCTTGTAGAGAGGTGTACTGTCTCCCAGAGGAAGACGGGGTTTGAGCAGGCACAGCCGTCACGGAGGCCGTTTCCAGCCTTTCTGCTCCTTGTTGGCGGCCTGTCTGCTCTGGAGAACCCCCCTGGCGTGGGGGAGCCCGTAGCGTCCAAAACAGGTGGCTGTGGGAGAAATTCTTAGAGGCGGTGTCCAAGAGCCCGGGCTCTGGTGGAGCGAGCGCGGAAAGCTGCCAGGTCAGGAGTGCTGGGGCCCGAGGGTCCGGGCCATTCAGTAGAATCCTCTGGGGAGGAGAGGTCCACGAGGGGGTTCCTGGAGCAGCCTCAGAACAACTGCCTGGCCGAGGCTTTTGCTTTCCCCGGGGGTGCGGCTCCACGCCTCCCTGCGCATCCAGTCGGCACACTGCTGGTTGGGCTTGGCCTCCATGGGCCAGCCGATGACAGGACCCCGAGTGAGAGGCCAGGGGTGTCCCTGCCACCCCAGGCCCTGCTAGCGTGTGGGCGGTAAAGGTGTTGAGATGAGCGGTGAGCAGGTAACACGGGTAGGGAAGAGTGGCTCTTAGCTCAGAGCTCAGTGTAGTATCTGCCTGGACACAGAGACCCTGCCTGTCTGCCTGGTGGTGTCCATCTTCAGGGTTGTCTCATGGCCCAGGATGGCTGCCAGAGCTCCAGAAGTCACGTCAAGCCCTACGTTGGAGGAAAAAGGCAAAAAAAAAAAAACAAAACAAAAGAACAAAATCCACCGAAACAAAACACAACTTTCTGGGCCTCAGTTCCCCTCATCTGTGCAATGGGAGAATGGGGGCTTGCTCTAAGGAATGTTCTGTGAGATCCCAAGAGTCTAACCCCAATCCTGGTCAGGATGTTACGGAAAGGGTAATGAGGTACATCTGATTTGAAAAATTCCACCAAACCCTCGAATCCCGAGACTCGTCGTGGTGCGTGCGTGAGTGCGTACCCTCGCTCAGGTTCATCGTTCCGCGGCGGTCCCCACCCACGAGCGCGCTCGGTCCCCCCTCAGTGTCCGCCTGTCTCCTCTCTCCCTGCAGATGTGAGGTGAGAATAAGCCAGCGGCCCTTTTCCGGGACACGGATGTACATGGCGTGTTACATTCCTGAACCTACTATGTGCGGTGCTTACTGCCAGTGTGTGGTCTTTGTCCTCCGTGAAAAACTGTCTCCACGCGCACTCTGGAGAACAAAGAGACAGTATACGTTTGTTCAGTGCGACATCAAAGCAAGTATTGTAGCGCTCGGTGAAACAATAGGAAGCCTCGTCGTCAAACAAAAAAGACAGAGAGCGAGCAAACAACCACGAAACATGACAAACAAAACTGACTCACACAAATATCTACACAGTTGTCGGAATGGAGGGACGCCCCGTGGGCCGGACGTGTCGCGCCTCGGTGGACTGGATTTCTGTCCAGGGTGGTCACAGGTGCTTCTGCCGGGAACACAGCGCCTGCTTTCCGGAGGACTCCGGGCGGGCGCCGAGGGCCCTGCGGGGCACGCGGGAGCCAGGAGTGTCTCAGAACCGCCACGGGACTTAGAAACACATCTCCTTGCCGTAGTGTTTAAGTCTATACAGAAACCTTCCCGAGAGCCTTAAGTGGATTTTTTTTTACACCATAAAGTGATTATTAAGCTTTCCTTTTTACTCTTTGGCTAGTGTTTTTGTTTTTGTTCTTGTTTTTTTTTTTAAATGATCTCTTGGATGGCATTGACACCTATAACACCAGGCTGCTGTAAGTCAGGACAGTGGGACGGTATTTCTCCTCGCAGGATGCAAACAAACGAGATGTATTGAAATAAACATGGTGTGCCCACCTATGCATCATTTCCTAAATGTTTCTGGCTTTACGTGTTTCTCCCCTGCCCCATTTCATCTTACTTTTTAATTTAAGCCATTTCGAGAGAACAGTTGCGTGAACCAATCGAGTCCGTCCCGGCCTGCCGGTCCCGGGCTCCCCGCCCTGGCCGCCGCCAGGCCGCCCCTGTGCCAGTGTTTGGACAGAATCTAAATTCTTTATTTTTGGGAAGATGTTACGCTTTACATGTATTCAACAGAAATGTGTGTGTGTGTTGTGTTTTTGTTTTGTAAAGGTGAAGTTTGTATTTTTATCTAATATTACCACTTTTATATACCTGAGAGCCTGCTATGTTTTTTTTTTTTTTTTTGAACCAAAAGGAAAAAGAAAAACTCACCAACAAAACCCGTACACGGGAAAAGTGCTTTGTGGTCCATTTTTCTAGTCGCGTGACCGAGTCTAGACCCGTCTCCCCATCACGTGTCCGCGGAGCGGTTTCTGGAGCTGCGGACGATCATTTGGAGGAGCCCCGCGCCCTCCCCGCCACAAGAGCCCGCGGAGCGAGGCCAGCTCTCGAGATTCCGGAGCCTCGCGGGGATGGGCCAACGGAGCCATGGGGCCAGGGGCGCGGCCGAGCAGACGATGGGTTTAATCTGGAAGTCAGTTGACTTGATTGTCCCCGCGTGCGCGAGCCAGTGAAGGCAGGCAGCCCCACGTCGCCCGTGGCCTGCCGTCCGTGTCCCCAAAGTGGACACGCTACGTGGCCGTCAAGATCCCTTTGCTGTGGGCGGGGACTCCAGCGCGAGAGCGAGTGTCTCCGGTATCTGTGTGTTCGTGGGAGGACTTTTATAAAGGAATTTCTTCAGCAGCACATCTCCACGGTGTAGTTTTTGGTCGGCAGGACGAGCGAAGGGAGCCTGGGGTGGGGGGGGGCGGAGGGGGCAGGTGGCCACGGGCCCCCTGTTCGCGCCCAGCCCCAGGTGCAGCTGACGCCGTGCCGGGCATCTCGAGCCCGCGCCGCTCACGACCCCGTGCGCTGGCAGTGGGTCTGACGGGAGATGGACGATGGTGATTTATGTGTTTATGTCTCCGTGAGATGCTGATGATACCACCCGGTTTCTTCCCTTCGCCCAAAGCCGGCGGACGGAAGGATCTGTCCGTTAACGCTGGAGCAGAAAAGCTGGTGCCCTCCTGGGGAGGGGGTGAGGCGGGAAGAGGGCCCGGGGGCGGCGGGGGGAGGGTTGGGGGGAGACCTGGCCGCCCGTCTCCCTGCCGAGGGCCTGTGCTGCTGGGTGGAGCGGGGGCGGGCAGGCTGGCGTCCACACCCAGCCAGGAAGGGGCTGACACCCGGCGGAGGCCGCGGTCTGTGGCCGGGTTGTTTCTGGATCGCAGGCCTACGTGGCCCACAGGCTTTGTTGCGGCTTTGCCCTAAATTCTTGGCATTTCTGCGCCTGCCTGGGCCCCTCCCAGCCTGTCACCCTAGCCCGTACCTGGGTGCGTCTGCTCAGGGCTGGTGCTCTGCAATCTTGTAAGCCTTGTGTCCCTGAGCCACGGGCATCTGTGTCCATCTGCACTGTGGGGACCGCAGCTTGGCATACAGCAAGGGTTCTGTACGAGGCGCACGGGGACCCCGGCGGGGACCTCCCTGTGCAGAAGCACGGCGCCCCCGCCCCCTGGCTTGTCCTTTCGGCTCCCGGGCCCAACGCTGCAGCGGAGCAAAGCTTTGGGTGGCTTCCCTTCCACTGGATGCCCTGCCCGGAGAGCCACCGTCACCTGTCCTTGCCCAGGGCCCCTCCTCCCAGCTTGGGCAGCCCACGCCCCCCACCCACACTTGCCGCCCTGGTCCGTGAAGTGGGTGTTCCTGGCGTGTGTGGTGGGGTTCCACACGCTGCTCTCCAGCCTGGGCCGGGCCCAGACCACTGCGTTCTGGGGGGTGGGCACAAAGGATGGGGCGCTGCGCCCTTGACATGCCCTTGGGCCTCGGAAGAGGGGGCCACGTTCTCCGGGGGCGGGGCGCAGCAGGCAGCCTGGCCTCGGCCTCCCTGGGACACGTGAGCCAGGGGAGCCTCTCTGCAGTGCCGTGGCCGTGGCCGTGGCCGTGGCCGGGCCCGGGTGAGGGCCTTCACGTGCTGTGGAACAGGGTTGGGGACGGCGGCCGCCCGGACCCCCAGCGAGTGCAACGTGCCCAGGGTCAGAGGAGAAGGAAGAAGAGGAGAAGACCCAGAGGGTCAGGGGTTTGGACAAGGCCTCCCATAGTCCTCTCCCCACCCACAACCCATCCCCGTGGAGGCGGGCCCGAGGCCCTGACCCGTGACCTGGCGCCACGGCGAGTCCTTCCTGCCACGTGCCGCCGGCCGGTGCAGCCCGAGTGCGTTTTACGAAGTGCGTGTGGTTGGCCGGCGATGTGACGCACAGTGTAGCTAGTGGTGCCACCATTCTCTCCGGTACTCGTGTCCCCGCCTGTCCCCGCACGACATCATCACATCGGTGACTGTTCCCTCCGCTGGTTCTTCCCGCCCCCCGCGACTTGCTTGTGTCCCAACTGGGAGTTTGTGCCTCCGAGTCCCCTTCCCCTGTTTCGCCCGCCCCCCACCCCCAGCAGCGCTGAGTTTTATCTCCTCCTCCCCGTCACAGTCACCGCAGCCGTCACCACGTCCCATGGGAAGGGCCGGCCCTTGGTCCCAGCTGCTCCCAGCCAAGCTGAAGCTCCAGGCCAGTTAGGCTGTCCTCCACCTGTCCCGCTTCGCCCGGGATGGAGCAGAGACGCCTGGTCCCCGGGCCTGGTCCCTGGTGAGTGTCAGGTTCTGTGGTCTGCCACGGCGTGTGGCGTCCTTGTGCGGACGGGGACAGAGGCTCCGAAGCTCAGGCGTCCCCCCGAGGCAGTAGCTGGAGGTGGGATTTGAGGCTGGCCCCCGCCCCGCTCACGTCCGCCTGGGGTCCCAGCTGCAGTTCCCTTGGGGCGCCCGCTGCTGTCCCAGCCCCGCCCCGGCCGGCTGCACGCCAGGAGGCTCCGTGATGGGTCTCGTCCTGGGGCTCCGGGTATCAGGACCCGGCAAGGTTGCGGTGGGTGCCCCAGGCCCTGCCCCCAAAGCCCTCTGGGTTCAGTCCACCCTGCCTGCCCCGTGGCCCATTTTGTAGAGGCACAGACTGGGGTTCGGCATGTGCCAGCGTGGCCCGGAAGGGTCTGTGCTCACTGAGCAGCGATGCACGAGGAATCCAGTTGGCCCCGGTGCCGCGACCGTTCATTTTTGTCAGCGACGTGCACTTCAGTTTTGTAAAAGACTGTTGACGTCAGTTAACCGTTCGGGTGGAGCAGGGGTGCCCGGCTGCTGAGCCCTGGCCCGCGGGACTGAGTGGCAGGACCGAGGGGACTCCCGGGCCGGGCCCGGCTTCCGGGCAGGCCGCGCTCACGGGGGATGGTGGACGGCCGTGTGTTCTCAGACTGTGGTGCCTTAACCTGGGCTCCCCAGAGCAGAGCCTGAGGAGGGCTGGTGGGCAGGTAGTTCCTTGGAGAAGAGATACAGGGCTGGAAGCAGGGAGATGCCCAGGGCGCCACCCACCTCTGCTCTTTCCCGTGGGACCCCGGGGGCCTTGCAAACGTCTCTGGGAGCCGTTCCCCCGGGAAAGGGGGCGCCCGTGTGAACGTATAGTCCTATGGGCTCCCTCCTGGCACGAGAGGAGGCCGGCAGGGGCCGAGGGTGCTGTCAGGCCACTGCTGCGGGGGGACGCCTGCGTGGGGCCGAGTGGGGGTGCTGGCGGGGAAGGAGTGGGCGCCCAGCTGCGGGTGGCCACGGAAACCACAGTGTAGTGGGGCCGTGTCTCCGCGGCTTCGGGGCTGATCTGGGGTCTCCGTGCCACGGCCATCTGCGGCCCGGACCTCGCAGTGTGCCCACCTCCGTGCCACTTAACATGAAGGTTGCACCCAGGGGTGGGCCTGGGGCCCTGCCTGGCGGGGACCCGCTGCCCCCAGCTCTCCACCGACCTCCCCGGCTCTATCCATCTGTGGACCGTTCGTGTCCACGGGCTGGGGGCAGCCGAGGGTGGGGCTTGAGAATGTGGCTCTGTGGGGCTCCCCCGTGCCCTGGACTGGGGGGACCAGGTAGTGAGACCTTGGGTGTCTCACCACGTGACCTCGGACGACCTAGCCGTGTGACCCTGGGTGTCCTCACCGGATGACTCCGGCCAGTCACCTCCCGCTCTCGAAAACCGTTGCTGGCCGTCTGTGCTGGTCGCCCCGACGTACCCAAGGGGCTCGGCCGACAGCAGCCCCTCGGAGTGGAGTCACGGGGTCCTCGAAACACAAAGGAGGCGTAGGGGAGGAGCCGCCCCCTTAGGCCAGGGGAGCATGATTGGGGGTGGCCCCAGGCCCCAAAACTGTCCAACCCGCCTTCCACCCACCCAGGCGGCTTCTCACACAGGGAGGGCGGAGCGTGCAAACTCACGCACCCGTCCACCTTCCCACGCCGCAGGCACAGAGTGTGCGGAGGAGGTGAAGGCTGGGCCAGGTGGCCTCCAGGTGTGAGGGCCTGGAAGGTTCTCTGCCTGCCCCTCCCAGGCGGGACCACCTCACGCTGCTCACGCCTTCTTCCGCTGACGTGGCTTCTGGGTCCCAGACTGTCTCCTCACCGGCCGGGGACTCTCAGAGGCAGGAACAGGAGTCCGTCCTTCCAGGTTCCTGAGCAGCCCGTGAAGGGAGGCCTGGTGGCCCCTGGGGCACCAGGCAGAGCCTGCGTCCTCGTGCCCCTGAGGGCCCCCGTCTCAGATGGTCCTCGCAGCACCAAGGGAGGCGCCCTCGGATTCGCCCCCGGGCTGGGGGCCCGCGCCCAGCCTGGCCTCAGAGGTGACAGCAGTGTGCAGAAGCTGGCCTGCCGCCCCGCAGTGCCCACCCCCACTCCCTGCAGGGCACGGGGCGCAAAGCGTGTGGTTTCTGCAGAATAAAACAGTGACTGTTTCCAACCAGGCCCTTGAGCCGCCAAAAAATGTGGAGTATTCGCTATCTGGCCCCCAGCCTGCTGATCAGTGGGCAGTGTTCCTGGGAGGACCAGGGAGCAGACGCGGTCCCTGTTGGGGCCTGCGCCCCGCAGCCCAAGTGAGGCCCTGCCCGGAGCCCCGGGGGCTGAGGCACCCCCGCCCGGCCCTTTTGGCTCCTGGGCTGGAGCTGGCGGCCTGTGGCCCTTGCTGGCGTAGCCATGCCACACGGGGGTTCCACCAGGCGCTTTGCTGCCCAGAAGGCCCTCTGTGGTTCTGATGTACAGCAGACAGGCAGACGGACAGAAGAAATACTGCTTCCCCTCTGAGCTCCTCCTGGACGGTCCCCGGGTGGGGTGTCCATTGCAGACTTCAGGTGTGGGCAGGGGCTCCCGGCCTCCCCGAGGGGGCCGGCCCCAGTCCTTGGCCACAGAACATGGGCTGAGTCCCCTCACCTTACCTGGGGGACTCGAGGCCCTTAAGAGTAGCTCCCAGACTGCCCCTCATCCTGGCTGTCAGGGGACGAGGACCCCAGAGCTCGGCCGGCCTTGGACAGTTTCTCCAAAGCTCTGCCAGTGGCTCAGTCCTGCGCTTATCAGCAGCTCTGGGCTCTGGGCCGGCCATGCCATTCGCAGGGAGGGCGATGGTGGGGCGCCCGTTCTGGCCTTTCCTGCTGCCCCGGAGAAGCTTGCTGGTCTCTTGGGCTGTGCATGGGCCTGGGTGGGCATTGCCCCGTGGCAGTTCCAGGGGACCCGGGGGACAGAGGCATCTTCTCTAGGTGCTTGGAAGGGGCCTTCCACTTGGGATAGCTGGGGACAGGCGCAGGGACCCTGGTCTTTCTGTCCAGCTGCCCTCAGGGTCCTTCCTGGTCCCTGCTCAGTCCCACCTGCCCAGGGAGAGCAGGCAGCTGTCCCCGCCACATCCCCTGGTGCCCGCCCTCGGGGACCCCAGACAGAGGCCCTGAGCCTTTCCCTACAGCTGCATTTTTGGCGAGAAAGAGGCTGCTGTAGACCTACTGGAACCTGTGCCCCCGGAGAGGCGGCTGCCAAGACACGGGGTCTCCTAGCTCAGCACTGTAGCACCCGCCATGACCTCCGCCTGACCCCGGGGCTGCCTTCCAATCCTCCGCTGGTCCAGAGCCCTCCACCCTGTCCCCCAGCACAGCCTGGTGGTGCCAGCTGCCACTGCCCCCTCCCCCAGAACAGCACCCACCCAGACGTCCTCAGGGCCGGCCAGCCCTAACTTCTAGAGAGCTGGAGGGCCGTGGCTGTGGCCTCCAGATCTCTGGAAGTTCTTCATCCAGCCTTCCAGCCATCCATCCATCCATCTGTCCAGCCATCTATCTATCCATCCATCCATCCATCTATCCATCCATGTATCCGTCCATCCATCTATCCATCCGTCCATCCATCTATCCATCCACCCACGCATCCGTCCTTGTCTTGGAGACAGTGCACACCAAGGGAGTTCCTTGAAGAAGTCACAGGTTACACACAGGGCTGCCCCCTCTCTGGGCCTTGGTTGTCTCACCTGTGCCCTGAGATTATAGTATGCCAGAGTTGCCCCAAATTGTATGAACAGGATGATTTTAGGGGATGCAGTGGTGAAGATTTATGGCCATGTTTTCTCCTAAGAGTTTATAGTTTTAGCTTTTATATTTAGGTCTTTAACCCATTCTGAGTTAATTTTTGTACATGGTGTGAGGTAGGGGTCTACTTTTATTTTTTTTCCCCATGGACGTCCAGTTGTCCATTCGTGGAAAGACTATTTTTCTCCCATTGAATTGGCTTGACACCCTTCTTGAAAATCAATTAACCATGAATGTAAGGGTTTATTTCTGGACTCTCAGTTCTGTTCCTCTGACTTGTCCCTCCTTGTGACTGCACACACTGTCATCATTACTGCGGTTTATAGTAAGGGTGACGTCGGGAAGTGTGAGTCCTCCCTCCAACTTTGGTCTTCTTGGCCAATGTTGTTTTGGCTATTTTGGGTCTACTGTCCTTCCATTTGAATTTTGGGATCAGCTTTGTCAATTTCCTCAAAAAAGGCAGCTGGGATTTTGGATGGGGACTGAATCTGCCAATCAGTTTGGGGTTTGCCACCGTAATACTGCGTCTTTAACTTCTTAAGTGATATTTTTGTGATTTTTAACATGCAAGTCTCACAATTCTTTGGTTACACTTATTCCTAAGTTATTTTACTCTTTTCAATGCTATTGTAAACGGAATTGTTTTCTTTAATTTTTAGATTGTTTATTGCTAGGGCTTACTGATCAGCAGACAACTGGCTTTATGTATTGATCTTGTATTCTGCAACTTTGCTGACTCGTTTATCAGCTCTGCTATGTATGAGTGTGTGTGTTTGGATTTCGTAAGATTTTTTATGTGCAAGACCACATCACCTTCAGATAGGAGTAGTTACTTCTTCCTTCTCAACCCAATGCATTATTCCTTGTGTGTGTGTGTGTGTGTTTAATTGCACTCGCCAGAATGTCCAGTATAGCATTGAGTACAGGTGGAAAGAGCACACAGTGTTGTATTGATCCTGGTCTTGGGGGGTAGGTGTTAAGTCTTTCACTATTAAATATGGTGTTGTTCTGTCAACACCCTTTATCCAATGAGGAAGGTCCCTTCTGTTTCTCCTTTGCTGAGTGTTTTGTTTTGTTTTGTTTGTTTTTTTATCATGAAATGGTGCTGGGTTGTGGTCAAAATGCTCTTTTCTGCAGTTGAGGTGATCATGTTTTTTTTTTTCTTTATTCTTTTAATGTTTTATATATATATATGTGTGTGTGTGTATATATATATATATATATATACACACACACACAATATTATATGTCTCTTGTATGTTAAGCCAACCTTGCATTCCTGGGATAAACCCCAGCTGGTCATAGAGTATCATCACTTTTTTATGTGTTGCTGGATTTGGTCTGCTAATAATTCCTTGAAGACTGAAGACTTTTATGTCTATACACGAATGGTAGTTGTCCATGGTCTTCTTTGCTTGTGACCACTTGGTTTTGGTGTCAGTACATAAAAATAATGATTCCAAGAGAATGAATTCCTTCCCTTTCTATTTTTTGCAAGAGTTTGTGAAGCCGTGGTGTTAATTTTTTCTTTTTTTTTAATGTCTGGTAGAATTCACCCATGAAGGCTGGCCTTGTCTCTGTAGGAAGTTTGTTTGTTTTTTAATGAATTTATTCTCTCTGCTCATTATGGATCTTCATTTTTCTTGGAGTCATTTCTTTTTGAGTCAATTTCCATAATTTGTAGGGTTTTGAGAGTTCATCCATCTCATCTAGGTGATGTAATTTCTTGGCTTACAACTGTTGAGAGTGCTCCCTTTTAATTCTTTTTATTTCTGTAAGGTTAGTAGTGATGTTCTCTTTTTACATTTCTGATTTTAGTAGTCTGAGTTCTCTTTCTATGAGTAAAGCTAAAGTTTCATCAATTTTGTTGCTGTTTTCAGAGATTCAACTTTTGGCTTTGTTAACATTCTCTACTGTTTTCTTATCTCTGTGTTATTATTCCCCTCTAATTTTTGTTATTTCATTTCCCTGCTTGTTTTGGGTTGAGTTTGCTTTTTCAGTTCCAGGTTCTTAAGATAGAAGATTAAATTACTGATTTGAGATTTTTTTTTTTTTTTTTTTACAGACTAGGAGTTTCCAAGTTCTGGATCTCTCTCCACGCACAGCTGTAGCACTCACCATGAGTTTTGGTGTGTGTGTTTTAGTTTTCATTCACCTCAAAGAATTTTCTAGTTTCCCTTGAGTACTCCTTGTATGTACTTCATGTTTCTTTCCACTCCTGAAAAGAGTCCCTTCCCGATTATTAAATATGCTTCAAAACCGTGATTTCTGCTGGCTTCCAGGGTGGGCACTGGGCTCCGACCACCACCTGATGGTGTCCCTCTGTGGCCACGTAGGTGACCCCCTGTTTCCCATTTGCTGTGGGACCTAGCTGAGTTCCTGGGCACGCGGTCTTTCCAGAGTGGGAGCACATCCCCCCGGCATCCTTCTCTGGATGACACTGTGGCCTGCACAAGCACGTGGACGCACAGCCCTCCTGACCAGAAAGCAAGTGCCAGGACCCATGGCCCGCACTAATGAAATGCCATGTGCGTGTGGCAGTGAGGGGGCAGTGCCGTTAGGGTGGTCCCGCTTGGCCCGAGGGGCAGGGAGTAGCCTCAGCAGACCTGCCTGTGACGGCTCAGGGCCCTGAAAGCCTGCTGCGTTTGAAGGCATGAAGTGTCACGCTTCATCGGGAGGCAGAACCCCAGGCTGAAAGCAGGTCTGGGGACACCGGACAGGTGCAGGGCACAGGCCTGGCCGTGTGGCCCTGGGCAGGTCCTCCCTCTCTGGATCTCAGCCCCTGGGCCCTGAGAGGACTGTCCTGGTGATTATCTGGGTCTGTGCTTTACAGAGTATTTGCAGGTTAAGGAGAACTTTTTTCAGGACTTCACTTCAGACATCTTAGCCAAGCATCCCCCTGTGACACGGACCCTCTCAGCTGGGGGAGTGGGGACATGACCCACCAGAACAGGACTCTTCCCCACGTCCTGCTCCCTCGTCCCCCTTCCTCCTCCCTCCTCCTCCTCTCTCCACCTCCTCCCTCATCCCCTTCCTCCTCCCTCTCCCCCCTCCCTCTGCCCCCTCCCTCCTCCCTCTCTCTACTCCCTCTCCCTCCTCCCTCTCCTCTCCCTCTCCCTCCTCCCTCTGCCCCCTCCCTCCTCCCCTCCCTCTTCCCTTTCCTCCTCTCTCCCCCTTCTCCCTCTTCCTCCTCCCTCCTCCCCCTTCCTCCTCCCTCCTCCTCCTCTCTCCGCCTCCTCCCTCTGCCCCTTCCCTCCTCCCTCTCCCTCCTCCCTCTCCCTCCTCCCTCTGCTGCCTCCCTCCTCCCTCTCCCCTCCTCCCCTGCCTCCTCCCTCCCCCCTTCTCCCTCTTCCTCCTCCCTCCTCCCTCTTTCTCCTCCCTCCTCCTCCTCTCTCCGCCTCCTCCCTCATCCCCTTCCTCCTCCCTCTCCCCCCTCCCTCTGCCCCCTCCCTCCTCCCTCTCTCTACTCCCTCTCCCTCCTCCCTCTCCTCTCCCTCTCCCTCCTCCCTCTGCCCCCTCCCTCCTCCCCTCCCTCTTCCCTTTCCTCCTCTCTCCCCCTTCTCCCTCTTCCTCCTCCCTCCTCCCCCTTTCTCCTCCCTCCTCCTCCTCTCTCCTCCTCTCTCCGCCTTCTCCCTCATCCCCTTCCTCCTCCCTCTCCCCTCCTCCCTCTGCCCCCTCCCTCCTCCCCTCTCCCTCCTCCCTTCTTCCTCCTCCCCTCCCTCCTCCCCTCCCTCCTCCCTCTCCCTTCTCCCTCTCCCTCCTCACTCTCCTTCCTCTCTCCTTCTTCTCCCTCCTCCCTCCTCCCCTCCCCTCTACTCTCTTTCTCCCTCTTTCCCCCCTCCTCCCTCCTTCTCACCCTCCTCCCCTTTCCCTTCCTCCTCCTTCATTATTTGGAAGCCACCTTCCTAGGGATTGGAGCTACCTTGGGAAGACCCTGGGAACCGGAGCCTCGGGCAGCAGCCGCAGCTCCCAGATTATGGGGGGCCCTGTGCAGGGATGGCGCTGGGGCCCGGGCGGAGACTCTGTTTACCTAATACGGGCTGTGGGGGGGTTGGCAAACAGCCCTTGGCCGCGGGCCTGCACCGTCCGTCCGTCTGCCTGGGTGGCGTCTGTACCACCCTCAGCCCTGCATACCTTCCCCCCCGCCCAGGCTCTGCTCCCGCCTCCCCCGCCTCCTGAAACACCGACCTTCGGCGACCCTGAACACAGGAAATCCCTAAAGCTAACTTCCACGGGGCTGGTGGGCTGGGGGCCCGTCTGTGGGGCCTCGGGAGGCACGCCCGCTCACGTCTTCTCTGGCCCCAAGCTCACAGGGAAACACCTGAGCAGACTCCGGCCCCTCAGGGCGGCTGAGGAATGTGCCAAGAAACGTAGGGTGAGCCG
The DNA here is from genome assembly GCF_024362965.1 of Panthera pardus. NCBI lineage: Eukaryota > Metazoa > Chordata > Mammalia > Carnivora > Felidae > Panthera > Panthera pardus. The sequence continues at coordinate 15,935,903 of NW_026526969.1, forward strand.
GTCACAGCTTCAGGGCCCGAGAGGGAGGCCCGGGGGACCCCAGGGACCCTCCCATTCTTGGCTTCTCCAGGCCTCACTGAACAGGTAAACTGGGTTTCACACCAGGTCGGGGGCGGGGTGGGGGTTCCAGTCCACGAGCAGTAGGAAGAGGGAGGGCCCGACTGGGGACAGCAGAGGGACAGACCCCACTTTCCGAGGCAGGCTGGGCTCCCGTGCCAATTCATAACAGCCCAAAGAACACCCTCCGGAAAAAAGCAGCCCAAATCATCGTCTCGTGTGCTTAAAGAATTCTGGCATTTTCCCCCTCAAAATCTGTCCTAGTTATGCTTGAGATCTCCTGACCCCAGAATACTTTTATTTATGACAGAAAATTCGTCTCCATGGCAACGCCTTCGGAAGCCCCAGCCTCGAGATGATAGCTCTCGGAGCGGTGAAGACAATAGACAGATTTTCCACAAAAACTGTGAAGAGTGACTCCAGCGTGAAGGGCATCGTGGGGGGGGGGGGCTGTGGAGGGAGGGCCCGGGGGGTGGGGGGGGCACAAGGCGCACCAGGTTGTAGGCCGAGGGAGGATGCCCTGTGGTGATCTCCGTTCTGGCTTTTAGAGAGCAGCCAGCACTCACCCTGAGTCCCACAAACGTGGCCCGACCCGGGGCTCGGCAGAGGCAAATGCCCCTCCCTAAGGCAGGGCGGTCCCCACCCAGGGGACTCGGCCAGCGTCAGCCCCCAGTAGCGTCTGTATCTCCTCCCCCTTGCCTGGGAGATGGGCCCGGGCGTGGCAGAGCTCCGTTCGTCCCGGCCCTCAGGAACCCAGGCTGAACACCCTTCTCTGCACAGCTGTGCTCCAGGGCACCTAAACTCATAGTCGGGGGGGAAGAGACGTGCCTCCTGCCAGGCCGGGTGCCCCTGACTGCACTGCAATTAGACATCAGAAAGGGACTGCCTCGGGAGCGTCCCTTGCATTGGTCCCTCCACCCATCCACCTTCCCATCAGCCCACCCACCCATCCACCCTTCCGTCCGTCCATCCGTCCATCTACCCACCCACATCCTTCCATCCATTTGCCATTCGTCTATCTATCCAGCAAATATTTCTTTTTTTTTTTTAATATATTTTTTAAAATATTTATTTATTTTTGAGAGAATGAGAGACAGAGTGTGAGCAGGGGAGGGGCAGAGACAGAGGGAGACACAGAATCGGAAGCAGGCTCCGGGCTCTGAGCGGTCGGCACAGAGCCCGAGGCGGGGCTCGAACCCACCAACCGGGAGCTCATGACCTGAGCCGAAGTCAGTCACTCAACCGACTGAGCCACCCAGGCGCCCCCCCAACAAGCGTCTCTTAAGCACCTACCACGGGTCTGTCTCTGTGCTTGGCACCATGGACTCTTTGCTTCCATGGAGCTACTGGTTGACGGGGAAAGTCAGGCATTCAGCACACAATAAACGAAAAGGCAGGCTTCAAGGAAAATGGCTAGAGTGGCTTGGATCCCAGTGCCGCGTTGTGTGTCTGACCCTCACGGCCACCCCTTGGGACAGGAGCCATGAGCAACCTCAGTTTCGCAGGAGGAAAAGTGGGGTGCGGGTTCAGAAAGGAACCGGACCCCAAGTCTCATACACAGAGGACTCAGACTTGGAACTTGAGCCTGGGGTTCAACTCCCTCGGGCCTTCGGCCTCTCCGGGGCTTGAGAGGGCCTGCCGAGGGCACCCGCCCTGCCCTCCTGGGATCAGGGAAGACACCCCCGTGTGAGTGGGGACCCCAGGGCTGGCGGGGCCCAGGCTGAAGCAGTGGGGTGGAGAGCGTTCCCGCAAGGGCGGCTGAGAACGACCCTCTGGCAACTCGGGGAAGCCTCTGCCGCTAACAGAAGGGGGGCTGGCGGGGGCGAGGGGAGGGGGGCCCCGGGAGGGGGGAGGTGACTGCCGGCCACCCCGGACCACCTGTTACTGAGCTCTGCTGAGGGACTGCCCGTGAGGACGAGATGGAGAGATTAGGCGAGGTTGGCCTCTGGTTTCCAAACATTAAAACAAAGTTAGACAAAGGGGTTCTTCAGAGGAGACGCCACTGTCTGGAGGCCAGACGCTCCTGGGCTGGGGCTGCTCCTCGGGGCAGTTCGAAGCCATTAATTAGCGGGATCAGGTGCTGGCTCCCTGCCGCCACTCAGCCTCCCCTCAGCCTTCCTGCGCACACTGGAGGCTGGCCTCTGTCAGGGGCGCTCCTGATCCAGGGCGGGAGCGGCTTGGCCCAGCTCCGGCAGACGTGGGACCTGCCCCGGCGTGCTTTCTGGCTCGGCCCGTTCCCCTGGGGCTCATGGGAAACTGAGGCCTGGGGTAGGCTTCTGCGAGAAGCCACAGCGGCCTCCTGTCCTGGGGTCCCGTGCTGGTCTCACTGCTTCCTGGCCTCCAGCTGGCCCTCCGGGCCTCCTCGGAGCTCAAGCAGTGACCTTGGGTGAGGCCGGGCACCTGGTGCCCCCTCTGCCCTCCTGTCCACGCTCAGCAGTGCCTGGGGCTCGGACCGGGGTCTGAGGGCAGCCAGGCAGTTCGGTCCAGGGCTTCCCCCGAGGCTCCGTGCCCTGTCACCATGGGCAGTTGCGGGACAAGGGTCGGGAGCCCCCCCCCCCCCGCCCCCAGGCCCCAGTGGAGGTCAGCTCCTACCAGGGCCACGGGACAGGCCCTCGACTCCTGCCGCTGCTCACCTCTCTTCTGGGTCCCACCATCCCGGGGGCATCCCTCTACACAGTCTGTTACCTCCCCCCGGCCCTTCTTTCTGGTGGCCTGCTGGATAACACCCCCTAAGTGTTGCTTCCCGGGTCTAGAAGGAGAGGATGTCTTTGCCCCGCTGGCACGCAGACTGGATTATCTACACCTGGTGCCCACCCACGTCCAGGGAGGGTGCATGTTGCAAGTATAGAGAGACCCACAGCCTGGCCACTTCCCCACTTGGTCCTCTGGGCCTTGGCCCCCAGCCCACCTTTACCTGAGTAGGAGCTGTGAGCAGACCTCCTGCCGGCCCCCAGCCCTAGGTAGCCCTTCCATCAGTGAATCTGAAAGGGTCCCACACAGTGGCAGTAAAAGGCCCTGGGAAAGCCAGGGGGCAGAGGCTTGTAGGGGGACCCCACCCCACAGCACCCCCGGGCCAAGCCCCCAGGTCGGCCAGACCCACCCCTTCAAGGCCATGCTGAGACTGGGCCCTGGAGGGGAGGTCAGGCAGCCTTCCTGCCCCAGCTGGCCAGGGGAGGGTGGAGGAGGGGCTGGCCGGGTCACGCTCCCCGCACTTATCGGGACGCCGAGCAACCTGCCCTCTCCCCTGGACCTGAGTTCTGGAAAACAAAGCGGGCCCGACAGCTTTGGAACATGGTGCCTGGTGCTGATGCTCACGCAGGACATCTTCTGGAGCCCAGCCCTGGGACGCACACCTGTCTGCTCGTTCTCCGGGGTTGGCTCTGGCTCCACCTCCGGGGAGCCCTCCCTGACTCTCCACCCAGCAGTGGTGGAGACAGTGCCGGTCGCCAGGATGTGCAGGTGTGGGTTAAGCTCAAGTTGTGCTCCTGGTGCTGTGAGTAAGCGGTGGGCCTGGGGCAGGACACTTCCTGTCCTCGGTTAATAGATGAGGACCTGGGGCGGTGGGGGGGGGGGGGGGTTGTCTCTCCAGGTCTTGGAACCCGGGGGGTGGCAGCCCAGGGCGGGACTCCTCATGTGGATCCAGAGGGGCCCCCAGCCCAGCCCGGCCAAAGCCCTGTGCTCACTTTACCAAACAGCGTCACGCCCGGGCCTCGCTCACTGGACAGCGGCCCTCAGGAAAGGGACAGGACGGTGTCTCCGGTCTTTGCGGTGGGTGTTGGGAGCCAGGGACGGACACACAGCAGCCGTGCGAATATCGCGCCACCGAGGAAGCTCCACGGCCGGCAAACAGGCTTGGAGGAAGATGTTGTCCACCATCAGCCCTCAGGGAGATGGAAACACGAGTGACCACAAGAAAGTCGCCGAGGGGCCAAGCCCCCCAGACCCCCCTCCCTCACCAAAGCTCTGGGAGGACCTGGTCCTTCCCGCAGCCCGAGGGGCCGCAGGGACTTCCCAGCCTGGGAGAGAGACCCCGGCCCCGGTGCTGGTGAATTTAAGGCAAATCTCCAGGAATGTTCTGGTTTCGAGCCACAGAATATTGGCACTGAGCCTCAGGGCCCTTTGGTCACCGTCTGGCTCAGCAAACAGCTTATGAATGCGGGTGTTGGGGGGGTGGTGAGGAGGCCACAGAGCAGGCCGACACCCGGGGGTGCTGGGCGTGAGCGCTCCCTCGCCACCCGTGTCCCCGCTCCCCCAGCTGGCCTCTGGCCGGGGTACAAGACCCAGCACAGCTTCCTGCAGACTTCCATCCACGCGTGCCTGCGATCGATCCAGACCCGATCAGTCATCCGTTGGGCCAGGCCTGCGTCGGGGGTCGTGACCCGCAGGGGAGACCATGGTGGGGGGTGGGGGGGGTCTGCCGGGAAAGCCTCTTTCTCCACAAGCCCCTCAGGTGGAACAGCCCCATTTTAGGAGGAAAACCCAGTGTATTTTCCCACATGTTGGGAGAATGGGTCCCCCAGATATGAATAAGTCATCTCTAAGAGCTCTGCTCCTCAGACATTTCGAGGTCAGGAGACATGGCTGAATTAATGTTGTGCTTTAACGTGACAGAAACAGCCACACTGCTTCGGTCTCTGTCCCAGTCCTGCGAGCTGGTCCAGCCGGGCCGGACCAGGGGGCCTGGACAGAGCGGGACGGGCTCCGCGGACAGGGCCCC